>NC_090451.1:341540583-342262458 GCF_031143425.1 Pleurodeles waltl
CTTTCGTCCACTGACAGACCTTCAAATCATAGAGGAGCACCACTTCATCCGGTTGTACCACCTGGATAGGCAAACAATAGTGGACTAATGCCATCAGTTGGAGCCAGATCTGATGCCAGCTAACAGTAATCTAACCTGCATACCACCCGCTGAACAGGTCATGTCAGTATTCCAATTCCTGGCTACTACAGGGTCTTTCCAACATACAGTGGTCCTATCTGCTGGTATGTCCCACCCTATGTTCAGTCTGGTGTTGAAGGATCTCCTCTCAGCAATGTTGAAACACATTGACAGCTATATCAGGTTTCCCCGACATGAGAATTTAGCCAATGTGAAGGCTTGTTTTTATTTTTATGGTTTTGCCCACCTCCCACATATGGTGGGGGCCTTTGATGGCACACATGTTGGCTTAGTGCCACTGCATGTCACTGAACAAGTCTATCGCAACACAAAGAACTTCCACTCCATCAACATGCAAGTTGCCTGTTTGGTGGAGCTTTACATCTCAAATGTGTGTGCCGGTTATCCTGGATTAGCACATGATTCCTTCATAATGCGGAACAGCATCATACCCCAGCTGACATCACAACTGCATCCAGAGAGGGCCTGGCTGGTTGGTAAGTCAGGTCTCTCCTGATTGTGTGTGAGCAATGTCAGATACTACAATCATGAAGTGATTGACTCATTGTTTCACTGATGTCACATTCCTTAACCCCTTGGGTGCCCAGTATGAGCTGGTCTCTCCCTTGTCCGTGGTTGCCATGTGCCGACATGGGGACCAGCACTTCCTGCACCCGGCCCATAGGGGAGCTCTAGAGCTCTCACTCGTGGGCCTACCAACCACCTCCCCAATGCAGGGATGGAAGGGGAATCACTTCCCCTTCCACTCCCGACCCCTCCATTGATGTCTGATGACTTCAGTGCACAATCACACGCTGACCTCATCAGAGGTCACCCCTTTGAGCTGAAAGCTCAGCTTCCAGCGTGATCAGAAGACAAATGAAAGCATTTCTCTTCTGAACGGAGGAAGGGGCAGGTCGGAGAGGCATGAAAGAAAAGGCTTTTCTTTTCCTTTCATGTCACTCTGAGCATTTCTGCAGCCTGATCGCATAGCACCAGGGACTTTATTATTTTGATGAAATGGACATGAGGGGAGCAACCCCTTGGGCAAGGGTCACTCCCCAGGAGGGAAATTATGTTTAAGGCCATTTCTGCCCCCCTTGGGGGCAGATCGGCCTATATGAATTAGGCCCATCTGCCCCCATGGGGTGGGGGGGCAGAAACCAGTAGACACCTGGGATTTTGTTTACATTTGTTTATTGACATGAGGGTAGCAACCCCTTAGGTAAGGGTCATTCCCCAGGGGGCCAAAATATTTTTAGGCCATTTCTGCACCTGTTGGGTGCAGAAAACACTAGACACCAGGAATATATATATATTTTTTTTTACAGGATGGGAGTGACCCTTTAAGCAAGGGTCACTCTACTGGGGGCCAAATCTATTTTTGGTCATTTCTGCCCCCCCATGGGGGCAGATTGGCCTATTTTTATTAGGCCGATCTTCCCCCAAGGAGGGCAGAACCCACAAGGCATCAGGGATTTTTAATTTTTTTACAGATGAGGAGTGACCTCTTAAGCAAGGCTAGCTCCCCTGGGTGGGGCAATTTTATTTTAGGCCATTTCTGCCCACCTTGGGGGCAGATCAGATTATTTTCATTAGGCTAATCTGCCCCCAACGGGATCTGAAACCAATAGAAACCAGGGATTGGTGTGTGTTTGTTTTGTTTGGGAGGGCAGCCCCTTGTGCAAGGGGCACATTACTGTTGGTCATTTCTGTCCTCCTCGGGGGCAGATCGGCCTATTTTTGTAAGGCCCATCTGGCCCCAAGGGGGGCAGAAGGCCCAATAGACAACAGGGAAGATATTTTTTTTAAAAGAGGTTTGGGTATGGCCATACCCCCACCCCAAATAAATGGGGACAAAGTTGTTCTGCCCACTGGTGGGCAGATGGGGCAATTACCCCGATCCACTCCACGGGGGCAGAAAGCCTACTAGATTCAAGGGATACCAACCAGCATGGGCATGGTTATGCCCCCAGCCTAACTGAAGGGGTTAACAGTCTTTCAGCTGTCCCCTCCCCGCACACTAAAAGCTCTTATCCCAAAGGCAAGCAAGTGGACATTTGATTATTTTGGGTTTTGGTTTTGCATTTGGGCCATGAGAGCTTGGCTATCTATCAAAATTGTCCCACTTGGAATGGTGAGGGCCGCACTTTTTGGACTTTAGGACGCTGCCATGTAGAAAAATCTACAAGACCTAAACACAACTGAAAACAAAACATCTTTGTTTGATGTTGAATGAAATCTCAGCAAAACAAATAGAGGAAAAAAATCTTGCCAAGCGGTCTGAGAGTTATGAATATAGCGAGAGGTCTGGTTGTCTCTTGGCAGTACGCGCACGCCACAAGGCGGCGGATGGGGTCATTAGGGAAATTAAAGATCAGCAAGGATGAATCATAGTAGATACTGACAGGATTAGAGAGGTGTTTTGGAGGTATTATGCTGAGCTTTATAAACCGGCCCCCTCTCTGGCAGAAGAAGCAATGCTCAAGTTCTTAAGTACCATTAAGACCAGCAAACTCCCGGAAAAAGAGCAGGGGCTTTGGGGGAACAAATTAGTATAGGTGAGTTGGAAGAGGCAATACGGGGACTCTCTCTGGTCAAAGCTGTCGGTCCTGATGCAATCCCTCTAGAATTTTATAAATGCTTTAGAGTATAATTGCTACCCTTGATGAAGGAATTTTTTACCCGGTGCAAAATGGTAGTAAAGCCCCTCCATCTTGGGCTTTGGCCGATATAGTAGTGTTCTTGAAGAAGGGGAAGACACCGCAGAATCCGGGCTCATATCGACCAATCACATTGATAAATAGTGATGTTAAAATTTAGTCTAACATTTTTGCAGCTCAGCTCTCTACGGTCATTGAGAAGCTAGTAGTACCAAACCAGCATGGGTTTATTCCCGGAAAAGACACCACTGATCACATTAGAAGGGCCATTAGACTTTTTGATGTGACAGAGGTGGTGGAAGAGCCATAGGGAGTTGTGCTGTTGGATGCGGAGAAGGCTTTTGACAGGGTGAACAGGGATTACCTTTGGCAGATATTGGAAATCTATGGTCTTGGGGGAAAATTTCTCTTGGCAATCAAAGCCATCTATAAATCTCCTGTTACACGGATACAGTTAATGGGTGGGCAATCTGATTGTATTCAAATTGGGCGAGGCACTAGGCGGGGATGCCCATGCTCTCCAATGTTGTTCACAATATATATTGATCCCCTGCTTAGACAGCTAGAAGGGAATTCTGTTATTTCGCCAGTTCACAGGTTTGAATGGGACACAAAGGTTTTGGCATATGCCAATGATATAGCCATCATAATCGCCAACCCAGATGTGGCATTGAGAAAAATAGAGAAGGAGGCAAGCAAATTTGTGAAGTTGTCCGGGTATTTATTAAATAAAGAGAAAACCCAGCTATTAGTGAATAAACATGTGACCACACAGGATACTCGTAGGGTGGACCATGCTGTGTATCTAGGTATTGATATTGTCCCGATGGTGGAAGAGATAGTTAGTATCAATCTGGACCCGATTTTAGGGAAAGCCAAGCAGGAATTTAACAGGTGGAATAATCTGCATATGTCTATAATGGGGGGATGTAATATGGTCAAAATTATTTTTCTCCCCAAGCTATTGTATCGCTTTCGGGCAATCCCACTGGTATTTGAAAAATGTTGGTTTGGGGAGATGGATCAGTTGGCAATGAGATTCATATGGGCATATGGTAAGTGCAGAAGAGCGAGCAAATTTATGTCTCTTCTCAGAGAGAAGGGGGGGTGGTCTCGCCCGACCCTGAAACTGTATTAGATGGCAGCGGCTTTTTCAATATATGCACCCATTGTTGGTGGGGAAACATTGCAAGACAGGGGAAGAATACTGCCCAAATATTTATGAACTGCTGACTGGTCCGATAGCTAATGGGGGATTGTTGGCCTACATGGAACCCAGATATTATAAGAAAGTACGGTTTAAGGTACTGGAAGCCGCTTATAAATGTTGGCGACCGTGGCGGAAAATGGCAGGACTTGGGAGGTTTAATTGCTATACGGTAATAGATAATAATCCTTCACTGCCCGCTATATTTAAAGATTATCGTATTGCTAAATGGGCCCTTCTGGGGGTATGAAGACTTGGAGGTTTCTACGAGGGGTCCGGGCTCAGGTCATTTGAGGATCTCAGGGATCAGTTCGGACTGGAGTGGAGGGATTTTTTTAAGTACTTGCAGATAAGATTTTTGGAGCAAAGAAGTTGGGGAGGTACAGGAGTTTGCAAAGAATCTTCTTTTGGAGAATATAATAGAAAAGACTTGTGTATCAATATGATCTATATATTCAATGCTCATGTCTGAACAATATAACAATTTTGAGAAATACAGCAAGAAGTGAAATAGTAATCTTAATAAGGGTGGTACCAAGTTCTACGAATCACTGGAGCTTATATATGCTATATTATTGTCTTCAGTATTACAGGCACAGCATTATAAGACATTATGGCCCTCATTACAACCCTAGCGGTCGGTGTTAAATCGGCGGTAAAAAAAATGGAATTATGACCGTGGCGGAAACCGCCAACATAGACAGCCACTTTAAGACTCCGACCGCCACGGCGTTACAAACAAACAGCATGGTGGTCACCGCCAACAGACAGGCGGAAGACAATGAACCTCCCACACCGTTATGAGAGGCTAATACGCCACCTTTTCCGGGGCGGAGTCAACGCAAACAAAAACATGGCAGTAACAGGACTTAGAAGGGAAAACACTCACCTACACACACCCCACGAGGAATCAGGACACCATGGAGCCGGAACTCCAAATTCTACCTTCCATTCTCTTCCTGCTCCTCTACCAGGAGCACAACCGACGGCGGCGACCACCACGGTGAGTACTGCGCCTACGACACAGGGGAGGGGGCAGGGAAAAGAGAGTGACACACACGCGCAACACGCAACACCCCCACACTCACACACAACAACACACACACAAATACATGTTGAAACATTACATATACACCCCCCAACCTCCCCTGGAAGAACGCAAGGACAAAAGGAAATGAGTTGAACAATTGTAATGAGTAAAAATCCATTAGTCAAAAATATATATACACTATTAACAAATATGTACACCAAGATTTCAAGTCCATGTACTGCACCTACATAGTCCGTGGACCACTGGGCCCAAAATGCATGGCCAAGGCCCACACAAGATACCCAATCCAAATGGAGAGAACACTGCTGGGGCATCAGATCAAAATAAAACAGGCACCTCAGGGGGAAGGGAAGGGGGGGCACCCCAGCCGGATGAGTGCACAACACCAGCTCTACGAGGGGGCTCCATGCCCATTGAAGTATCCTGGGGAGTGCAAAGCCACAGTCTCTCAAGTCTCTCCAGTGGATGGTTTGCCCAATGATTTATCCTGTGGAGTGCAAAGCCACAGTCTCTCAAGTCTCTCCAGTGGGTGGTTTGCCCACTGCTTTATCCTGGGGAATGCAAAGCCACAGTCTCTCAAGTGGATAACAAGCTCCACTGGTTCTGGAGGGGGCTTTGTACCCAAAGTGCTTCATCCTGCCAAGGACTGAGGTAGTGGATGCCTTTCTCCACTGGTTCTGGAGGGGGCTTTGTGCCCAGAGTGCTTCATCCTGCCAAGGACTGGGTAAGTGGATGCTGTTCTCCACTGGTTCTGGAGGGGGCTTTGTGCCCAGAGTGCTTCATCCTGCAAAGGACTGAGGTAGTGGATGCCTTTCTCCACTGACGGTGGGCTAACATGGAAGCTGTCCAGGCCCCTGGAACTGACCACCAGCCACGTACGACTGACCACAGGGGATGGCAGCCATGTCTGCGGTGGTGCCACTGGCACAGGATATGGCATGGCCGCTGGCGGTGCTGGCAGCGGCCTCAGTGGCGGCGGTGCTTGCGGCGCTCATTGGGCAGCGGTGCTGGTGGGTGACTCAGTGAGCGTGCTGCTGGTGGCGGTGTCCTGGGCAGCAGTGCTGGTGGGTGGCTCAGTGAGCGTGCTGTTGGTGGCAGTGTCCTGGGCAGCGGTGCTGGTTGGTGGCACAGTGAGCGTGCTGCTGGCAGCGGTGTCCTGGGGTGCGGTGCTGGTGGGTGGCTCAGTGAGCGTGTTGCTGGCGGCGGTGTCCTGGCCGGCGGTGCCCGTGGCAACAGTGCATGTGGCGGTGCTGGTGGCGGTCTTGTCCGCCGTGCAGGTTGGCGGTGACTTCCCTTTT
The DNA here is from genome assembly GCF_031143425.1 of Pleurodeles waltl. NCBI lineage: Eukaryota > Metazoa > Chordata > Amphibia > Caudata > Salamandridae > Pleurodeles > Pleurodeles waltl. The sequence goes on from NC_090451.1 coordinate 341,546,923, forward strand.
TTCCTCTGGCCCTTCCCCACCTTGGATTGTGGCACAGCTGTCTTGCCACTCACAACTGTAGTCCTGGGAGAGCCCTTGGTGGCAGGTGTTTTGGCCTTCTCCCTCCGGGCTGTGGCCAACTTCTTTAGTTTTTGAGGTGGGGGAATGTCCTTGGCCTGGGTCCTTGGCACACTGGCTGCCCTGCTGCTTGGCGCACTCCAGAAGCCGGTTACTGCTGGCACCACTGTTCCCGGTGATGTGGTGGCTAAGGTGCTGGGTTGGGACCTGGACAGGCGGGCCCTAGGGGATGGACGGAGGGGGAAGGTGTAGGGAAGAGGTCAAGGTTTGACAGGAAAAGGTTTTTAGACACACTGGGACGGGTAGATTGAGGGGGTTTGGGAGTGGAGGAAGAGGTAGTGGTTGTAGGAGGTGTACATTTGCTGACTTTGGGTGAAGGTGCATGGGCTGGAGGCTGCTGTGAGGTGGATGGCTGTTGGGTGGGTGTGTGACTGCATTTGTGTAGTGTGTAATTTGGGAGGAGGGCTCACAGACACACTGGTAGAGGACACAGGGGATGTGTGAATGGTAGTTGGGGTGATGAGTGCACGAGAGCGGTGTGTGGTGATGGGCGTACTGGTGATGGAGGTAGTGGCTGAAGATGTAGTGCATGCAGGTGTGAGTGGAGACGTGACAGGGAGGGAGGAGGGAGACGTGGAGGAGGGGGACACAGTAGAGGCAGTGGATGTTGGCATGTGTGCATGGGTATGATGCTTGTGTGAGTGCCTGTGGGATGTGTGGTGCTTATGTTTGCCAGAGCTACCCTTGTGTGTTGAGGTGTGTGCATGCTAGTTTGATGCTGTGCTTGGGATAGGCTGAGGTACTGGGGATTGGGTCTGGGTGGAGGAAGTTGGAGGGGTGAGGCTAGACACAGGGACAATGGCTGCCATCAGTGCTGAGGCCAGAGGCTGAAAAGCTTGCTGTTGGGCTGCCTGACCAGAATGAATGCCCTCCAGGTATGCATTTGTCTGTTGCAACTGCCTCTCTACACCCTGGATGGCTTTCAGAATGGTAGACTGGCCAACAGTGAGGGATCTGAGGAGGTCAATAGCCTCCTCACTGAGGGCAGCAGGGCCGACTGGGACAGGGGCTGAGGTACCTGGGGCAAAGGAGATGCCCACCTTCCTGGGTGAGCAGCCACGGGACACATGCTGAGGGGCTGCTGGGAGGGAGGTGCTGGTAGGGGGTGGAAGCTTTACCTGCAGATGTGGTGGGCACAGACGGGCCCGCCACCGCAAGGGAGCTCCCATCAGAGGAGGAGTTGGTATTACTGGTCACAGCTCCTGTCCCCGCTGTGGAGCTCCCCTTGCCCTCCCTCCCACTGATGAATTCGGAGTCCATAGTCTCGCCCTCCAGGGCCATGTGGGATGCAGCTCCCTCCTGCTCCGGTGGCACTGCACCTCCACCTGATGATGCTAATGCACACAAGAACAGGGGGACCACAAAAAGGGGGGTGGAGAAAGCAGACAGACATGTTCAGTGCATGCAATACCGTTACCGTTGGCGGACACTACAGACACAGCAGCCCTCTGCACTACGCCATGCACTTAGAGTTCCCTAATTAATCACAGGGCCATGGGGTACAAGGCCTATGCCAGATTGCTGCACACATGGAACTCACAGGAGCCTGACTAAGGGTAGATGGCTCTTACCACTGGTGGGGATGGGATGCCACTGAGCCTGCCTCACAAAGGGTCCTTGCCTGCAAAATTCGCCCTGACCTAGGGTAACCCACTGCCCATCTCCCCCACCCAGACACCTCCCATGCACTCTGACTCAGCTGAATGAGAGTGTACTCACCCCCTTGTGGCTGCTGTGATGCCCTCAAGCGCCCATCCAACTCCAGATACGCCACGGGCAGGATCCGGAACATCAGGTGGGTCATGGTGCAATGGGCACCCCCCACGTTGGGAGGCCAGCCCCACCTGGGCCTCCGCCGTCTTCTTGCTCCAGTGGCGAATATCCTCCCATCTTTTCCGGCACTGGGTGCTCCGTCTGTGGTAGACCCCCAGGGTCCGGACTTCCTTGGCGATGGCACGCCAAATATCCTTCTTCTGGTGGGCGCTGACCTAGAGGAAGAGTACAGGGGAAAAGGAGAAAATATAACTATCCGGACCGTCACAGTAATTGGCCCACGTTCCCACCCTGATGCACATACACTCACCATCGTTTCATGAACACCTCATCCCCCATCTCCCATCCACACCACTCCAAATAGGCATTGCCCATACACCATGCTCACAGTGTACTCACCTGTTTGTCTGGAGGACTGCAGAGTAGCGTGTACTGGAGGAGGACCCCATCCACTAGTTTGACCAACTCCTCCGAAGTGAAGGCAGGGGCCCTTTCCCCAGACACTGTGGCCAATGTTGCTTCCAGACTGAGGTCACAGTAGCACTTGCAGTGTAGGTCCTCTCCTGTCGAAGATCAGGTATCAAGTGAGTGAACAGACAGAAAATGGTGGTCACATCCGCGGCGGTGCATACCGTCACCGCCGGCGCACATCGTCATTGGCTCCTGGGACCCATAGGGTCCAATGTTAACAAATGCAAGATTGCGCTGTGGTCTTCGACCGCCTACCGCAACGGTGTACAAGACCAGCGCAGTTACCTCATATCCCATTGTCCCACCTTACAGGTCAGGCAACTGCCATTTCAGGGGGCCACATGGTGTTAATTTTAAATGCGTCACACATATCTAGGCCTTGCATACACACTAAGACAGGCACATAGCGGATTAACAAATGTGTGGAATAAAGTTGTGTTTTCATACCTCAGTGTTGGCTGACCCTCTGCTTGCTGTTCTCATCCATAGACCACATCCGCTGGGGCAGGTGAGGAGATGGCGGCATCCTCCGGTGTACAGACTGCTTGTGGACCTGTCTACAATGGATGAGTGACATGTAATTGTCACCTACAGACTTGACCGTGCCACAATCCATGAACTGTGTGCCCAGTTGGAGCCAGACCTGATGTCAGCTATCCGCCATCCCACAGGTATCCCCCCTCTAGTGCAGGTCCTGTCAGTACTCCATTTCCTGGCAAGTGGGTCTTTTCAAACTACAGTGGCATCAGGGATGTCCCAGCCTATGTTCTTCAACGTGTTGTCCAGAGTGTTGTCTGCCCTGCTGAAACACATGCGCAGCTACATCGTGTTCCCTCAGGTGGAGGATTTGCCTACAGTGGCCGTGGTCCCCCCCGCAGGAGTGAACAGGTGTACAAAAACCGGAAGAGTTACCATTCTATGAATGTGCAGATGGTGTGTTTGGCCGACCAGTACATCTCCCATGTGAATTTCAGAGTTTCCTGGCTCAGTGCATGACGCTTACATTCTGAGGAATAGCAGCATCCCTTATGTGGTGGGCCAAATCCAGAGGCACTGTGTGTGGCTATTCGGTGAGGACATGGACCCTATACATTGTGAATATTTGTCTGGTTCTGGGGTTGTCCCTAAGGGTTAGTGTGTGTCTAACAGTTGTCCCTCGACATTTGCAGGTGACTCTGGCTACCCCAACCTGTAATGGCTACTGACCTCAGTGAGGAATCCCAGGACAAGGGCAGAGGAACGCTACAGTGAGGCACATGGGCGAACTAGGAGGGTTATAGAGAGGACCTTCGGCCTCCTGAAGGCCAGGTTCAGGTGCCTCCATATGACAGGTGGTTCCCTATTCTACTCACCAAAGAAGGTGTGCCAGATCATCGTCGCCTGCTGTATGCTGCACAACTTGGCTTTGCGAAGACAGTTGCCTTTTCTGCAGGAGGATGGTCCTGAAGGAGGTGTTGTGGCAGCTGTGGAGCCTGTGGACAGTGAAGAAGAGGAGGCAGAAGAAGAGGACATAGACAACAGAAACACCGTGATTCATCAATACTTCCAATAAGACACAGGCAAGAAGACATCACTGTCTCCTACATTTGATACACTTGTTCTACCTCTCATCTGTCTGTCACTTTCACCCAGTGTATGGACCCTGATTTGTCACTTTCCCTTTTGATTTCACAGATGTGGATCCCACTGTGTGACCTCTGCTATGTTTCCTCATGGACTAGAGCTGTGAGACATAGGTATGTTGACAATACAATGGACATTTCTATTTCCCTCAGTTATTGCAAATACACATTGTGAAAGCACAGACTGACTCCAGATTGTTTTGTGATTTAAGGGTATTTATTTAAGTGCTAAATAGTGGGGGGGTTGTAAAATGGTCAGGGATGATGGTGGAGGAATGTCCATGGCAGAGTCCAGTCTATTAGTCTCACAGGTGCATTGTCCAAAGGGGCATGGGAAGTGGAGCTGGGGCAGTTTAAGGATGGACAGGGTGACAAAGTGGGACAGAAGGATGACAATCAGGGGGGTCTAATTTCTTGGTGGGGGTCTTGGCATTGTTCTCTGTCTTTGTCCTGGATCTCAGGGACTGCTTGCGGGGTGGTTCTCCATCTGCAGGGGGAGGGGTGCTGGTGTCGTGGTCCTGTGGCGGCACCTCCTGTCCACTAGCGCCGGCAGAGGTGGTGGGCAGTTCATTGTCCAGGCTAGTGTTAAGGGCCCCTTGTTGTGCCACAGTGTCCCTCCTGGTGTTCACAAGTTCCTTCAGCACCCCTAAAATGGTGCCCAGGGTGGTATTGATGGGTTTGAGTTCCTCCCTGAACCCCAAATACTGTTCCTCCTGCAGCCGCTGGGTCGCCTGGAACTAGGCCAGTAACGTTGCCATTGTCACCTGGGAATGATGGTAGGCTCCCATGATGTTGGAGAGGGCCTCGTGGAGAGTGGGTTCCCTGGGCCTGTCGTCCCCCTGTCACACAGTAGCCCTCACAGTTCCCCTGTGTTCCTGGGCCTCTGTCCCCTGAACCGTGTGCCCACTACCACTGCCCCCAGGTCCCTGCTGTTCTTGGGGTGGTGGGTCAGCCTGGGTTCCATGTAGTGGGGGACACACAGCTGCTTGACGTGTCCTGGGGACAGAGGTATGGGCCCGCTGGGTGGGTGCTGTGCTGGTGTTTCCAGAGGGGGGGGGCTCTGTTGTGTCTTGTGCCAGTGTGAGCGGAACCGACTGTCCTGAGGTCCCAGATGGGCCGGGCTGGTCATCTAGATCCAGTTGGACAGAGGTGCTGTCATCACTATGGGCCTCTTCTGTGGGTGGAGTGGACATGTCTGGAACCTGCTGTCCGGTGACGTTGGGTAGGGGTCCCGCAGGGGTGTAAAGGCATGATTATTGCATCTGTGTGTGTCATGGTGTGCAATGGGTGGGTGACCCTGTACCCCAGTGCTTGCATTCCTGTGTAGGACCTTGTGTGCTAATTGTTTAGGGGTCTGTGTGAGTATGTGTAGTGGACATGCATTGGTGATGGGTGTCCATGCTTTGTTGTTGCATGCAGGGCTTGGTGTTGGGATGTGTGGTTTGTGATAGTGGGACATATGTGAGGAGTTGGAGTGATGGGGTGAGGGCGACGGTGGAGGTATGTGATAGCATGCAGGTAGGGTGGGGGATGCAATAGTTAAGATTTGACTTACCAGAGTCCATTTGTCCTGCTACTCCAGCGAGGCTCTCAGAATGTAGTAAAGCCAAGACCTTCTCCTCCCATGTTGTTAGCTGTGGGGGAGGAGGTGGGGATCCGCCGCCAGTCCTCTGAACCGCAATGTGGTGTCTTGAGACCACGGAACACACCTTCCCCCGTAGGTCGTTTCACCTCTTCCTGATGTCATCCCTAGTTCTTGGATGCTGTCCCACTGTGTTGACCCTGTCCACAATTCTACGCCATAGCTCCATCTTCCTAGCTATGGTGGTGTGCTGCACCTGTGATCTGAATAGCTGTGGCTCTACCCGGATGATTTCTTCCACCATGACCCTGAGCTCCTCCTCAGAAAACCTGGGGTGTCTTTGCGGTGCTGTGTGAGGTGGTGTGTGTTGTGATGTGTGGGGTGATGTTTAGGGTTGTGTGGTGTTTTGTGCGTGGATGTGGATGTGTGATGGTTTTGTGTGCCTCTGTATGCTGGTGTTGTCTTTGCTGTGCTGTCTCTCTGGCCTTCGTCACAATTTTAGCAAGTAAGGGTTTGTGGGTGATGTGGGTGTGTGTTTTATATTGTATTGGATGTGTGGGAGTGGTGTGAGTATGAGTATCAGGTGTGTGTATTTGGAATTGTCCAATGTGGTAGTGTTTTGTAGATGTGTGTGTATTTTGAGCCCGGCGGTGTGTACCGCCAATGGGATACCGCGGTCGAAAGACTGCTGCGTGGATTCGTGGGTCGTGATAGTGTGGGCGTATTTCTGTTGGAGTGACGGTGGAGGTTTTGTTATCGCCAGTTTATCACTGACCTTTGGTGTGGCGGACTTGTGTCGGTGTCTGGATTTTGGCGGATTCCGAGCTGTGGGTCATAATAGCTGTGGTGGAATTCCGCGGCTGCGACGGTGTGTTGGCGGTCTTCTGCACGGCAGTAAGCGGGATTTACCGCCAATGTTGTAATGAGGGCCTATATGATTTATATTATACTCCAGCTCAAATAGCTAAATGGGGAAGGTTGGAGGGAACCCACTGTCCGAGATGCGGAGTATTCGGAGAAGATATCATACATATGTTTGCTACTTGTGGGAAACTGACACCGTAGAAAGAAGAGATCCATCAGGTGCTAAAAGGGGTGGTAGGATATGAAGTAGAGCTTACCCCTGATATAGTGGTTTTAGGGATTTCAGAGAAAGGGGGCGAAATGCATAGAGCTTTTATATTTATGGCAATGGCGGTATACTGGTTATGCATATCATGTGCATGGCTAGATCCATGGCCCCCATCTTGTCAGCAGTGGCTGGGTAAATTGTTATCTATCTGTCAACTGGAGGTCGCCCTGTATGAGTGCAAGGGGAGGTGGGAAAGAAGTAAAGGGCAGGCGATATGGGGGCTCTTTGAAGAATGGGCTCGGACACGTTAATGGCTTGTTGGAAAAAATGCATAAGGTAGATCTGAATTGCTATGAACTGGAATATGTTCTTCTTTTCTTCACTAGTTGAATTCCCTGCTCCATATTGTTTTTGTAATTCATTTACTTTCTTTTCTGAATAAAAAAAATGAAACATCTAGGTGAGTCCAGGGTGGTGTGCTTCACATGCACCCTGCACCATGTTCATACCCACAATGCCCTGCAAACCTCCAACTTTGTTTGAAATCACACATTTTTCCCACATTTTTGTGATGGAACCTTCCGGAATCTGCAGTTATCCACAAAAATTCTTACCACCTAGTACTGTCGTCTCTATACCGATAAAAATTCTGCCCCAAAATGTTTTTTTTCAAACTGCTCTTTTGGACCTGTTTTGGTTCCCCCTCAATTTTGACAAGTTTTTGGCTCTTCCCTCTTACAGACACTTGGCCCACCTACACAAGTGAGGTATCATTTTTATCGAGAGACTGAGCGGAACGTTGGGTGGTAGGAAATTTGCACTGGTGCAATGATCCCACACAGAAATGTGGGGAAAATGTGATTTTTTTAAAGCTAAATTTGAGGTTTGCTGAGGATTCTGGGTAAGAAAACACTGGAGGATCCACACAAGTCACACCTCCCTGGAGTCCCCCGGGTGTCTAGATTTTAGAAATGTCTGAGTTTGGTAGGTTTCCCTAGATGGCTGCTGAGCCCAGGACCAAAAATGCAGGTGGTCCGTCCTGCAAAAACAGGTAGTTTTGTAATCGATAATTTTGATGTGTCCACGTAGTGTTTTGGGGCATTTACTGTCGCAGGTACTAGCCTACCCACACAAGTGAGGTATCATTTTTATCGGAAGATGTAGGGGAATGCTGGGTAGAAGGAAGTTTGTAGCTCACCTCAGATTCCAGAACTTTGTAGCACCGAAATATGAGTAAAAAGTGTTTTTTTGCCAAATTGTGAGGTTTGCAAAGGATTCTGGGTAACAGAACCTGGTGCGAGCACCACAAGTTACCCCATCCTGGGTTCCCCTGTGTGTGTAGTTTTCAGAAATTTCCAGGTTTACTAGGTTTTTCTAGGTGCTGGATGAGCTAGAGGCCAAAATCCATAGCTAGGCACTTTGCAAATAGGTCAGTTTTCTTTGGGGTAATGTGATGTGTCCATGTTGTGTTTTGGGGCATTTCCTGCCATGAGAACTAGGCCTACCCACACAAGTGAAGTACAATTTTTCTCAGGAAACTTGGGGAAGTACTTGGGGGAAGGAAATTTGTGGCTCCTCTTGGATTCCAGAACTTTCTTTCACCGAAATGTGAGGAAAAAGTGTTTTTAACACATTTTCAGGTTTGCAAAGGATTCTGGGTAACAGAACCTTGTGCGAGTGCCACAAGTTACCCCATCCTGGGTTCCCCTAGGTGTCTAGTTTAAAAAAATGCACAGATGTGGAAGGTTTTTCTAGGTGCCGGGTAAGCTAGAGATCAAAATCCACAGCTAGGCACTTTCCAATTAGCACATCAGTTTTCAATGTAAAAATTTGATATGTCCTTGTTGAGTTTTGGGGCATTTCCTGTCGAGGCACTAGGCCTATCAACACAAGTAAGGTACCATTTTTATTGGGAGACTTGGGGAATGCTCAGTGGAACGACATTTGTGGCTCCTCTCAGATTCCAGAACTTTCTACCACCAAAATGTGAGGAAAAAGTGTTTTTTTGCCAAATTTTGAGGTTTGCACAGGATTCTAGGTAACAGAACCTGGTGAGAGCCCCACAAGTCACCCCAGTCTGAATTTCGCTAGGTGTCTAGTTTTCAAAAATGTATAGGTGTGCTAGGTGCCGGCTGAGCTAGAGACCAAAATCCACAGCTAGGCTCTTTCCAAAAAACACGTTAAATTTCAATGTAAAAATGTGATGTCTCCATGTTCCTTTTCCTGTCGCTAGCACTAAGCCTATGCACACAAGTGAGGTACCATTTTTATCGGGAGACTTGGGGGAACACAGAATAGAAAAATAAGAGTTATTGCTTCTTGTCTTTCTCTACATTTTATCCTTCTAAATGTGACAGTGTGTAAAAAGGAAGTATATTTGAGAAATGCCCTGTAATTCACATGCTAGTTTTGGCACCCCAAAATTCAGAGACGTGCAAACAACCACTGCTTCTAAACACCCTATCTTGTGGCCATTTCGGAAATACAAAGGTTTCCTTGATACCTATTTTTCACTCTTTATATTATTGGCTCTGGGTGCTCAGGGTTCATGATGAACCTACAAGCCCTATATATCCCCACAACCAGAAGAGTTCAGCGAACATAATGGTATATTGCTTTTAAAAATCTAAACTAGTTGAAAAAGGTTATAGAGGAAAACGTGGACAGAAATGGCTCCTTTTTCACCTAATTTTCAATATTATTTTTTTTAGCTGTTAATTTCTGTAGGAAAACCTTGAAGGATCTACACAAATGACCCTTTGGTGAATTCAGAATTCTGTCTACTTTTCAGAAATGTTTAGCTGCCCAGGATTCAGCACTGGTTTCATACCCATTTCTGTCACTAAGTGGAAGGAGGCTGAAAGCATAAAAAATAGCAAAAAATGGAGTATATCGCAGTAAAATCCCAAAAGTATGTTGCAAAAATTGGTTTTCTGATTCAAGTCTGCCTGTTCCTGAAATCCGGGAAGATGGTGATTTTAGCAATGCAAATTCTTTGTTGATGCTATCATCAGGGAAAAAGACACATGCTTTCTTCTGCAGCCCTTTTTTCCCATTTGCGTTTTAATTACATTTTAGCTATATTTTGGCTAATTTCTTGGTCTCCTCCGGGGGAACCCACAAACTCTGTCTACCTCTAGAATTCCTAGGATGTCGGAAAAAAAGGACACAAATTTGGCATGGGTAGCTTATATGGACAGAAATTTATGAGGGCCTAAGAGCAAACTACTCCAAATCGCCAAAAACGGCTTGGCACCTGTTGGAAAAAGGACTGGCAGCAAAGGAGTTAACAGGAGACTCAGCATATCCAAACTGTCCTTGGTTGTTGATGTCACTGAGGAATCCAACTACGTCAGGGGAAGTCCACTTCAATGAGGTCCATTGAAGAACACAGCGGGCAGGGAAGTAGGCTTTTGGGCTCCTGAAGGCCAGATTTAGGTGTCTGCACCGGACTGGTGGAACCCTCCTCTACTCACCCGGGAAAGTGTACCAGATCATTGTGGCATGCTGCATGTTCCACAACATCACCCTCTGGAGGAATATCCTGTACATCCTAGAGGAGGGTGAGCCTGCAGTGCCATTGGGTGGGAATCCAAAAATGCCACCTGAAGATGACAGTGGTGAAGAGGAAGGAGGTTACTTGCAAGAAGATCTAATCCACAGCTACTTCTCATGAGTGTAAGTATGCAATGTGATGTCATGACTGTGTCTCAACAATGAACTGTAGTTGTGAGAATGAGTTGAGTTGAGTGTGTTAGATATAGCACATACCCTGCAATAATCAGCCAAAGGCTGCTCGATGAGATAGCTTCGGACACTTCCCCACCTTCATGATGTTGCTTTGTTTGTATCAGTTCCCTTGCAATGTACCTTGTTTTCCAGATGCTTGCTATGTGACTTGTGTCATGTGTGGTTTCAAGCCTATGCTCCTTGTTTTGTTCATTGTACAGGTACCTTCACCATAACATTTTCATGTGTGTACTTCAGAGTTATGACATTGCCAGTTATGTGATGCTGCTCTGACATAGAAAGTAATAATGGATTGTTTGAGGTAATGCAGGTCACAGAGTTTGGGTGTATGAGACCTAGGCCAAGACAGCTTGCACAGTGTTTAGGTGGAAGGTCAGAAGTGTCCATTGGACTTGTTTTGTGTCCTGTATTGGGCCTGATGCATCAAGTGTGTCACCATGTGGTCATAAAATATGTAGTCCTAGTTTAGGACCAAGTCAGTTTCCATTCACATTGACTAAAAACTCATTTTGCATGACCTTTATGTAGCTGTAGATGTGTTTCATCATTGTAGGCCATAGTGCCTGTGCCACAAAATTGACAAATGTTTATGTCATGCTATATGATGCGTGAGCATTGGATTATAATGGCCCTGTGATCAGGAACTGTATTACTGCCATCTGTCTGAATTTTGGATAGTGTGATTTTGGGTTACTTTGGTGTGTTATATGATAAGGCTCAAGCAGATGACATCATAGTCCGAATTGTGCGGCTGGGCCTCAGGATCCAGGATTGGGGGGCACGAGATAGTGGACACTGTGCTAGGGACACAGGTTGGAGGAAAATGGTTGCCTGTGATGTTGAAGCAACAGGGTTGGGAGGTGAAGTTGTGGGCACAATGAGACTCACTGTTGCCATCTGACCAGGTTGCCCAGATGGACCAGAACCGTCCTCCATGTCCAGACGTTCAGGAGTGTTGTCATCATTGAGGGCTTTATCCAGGGGGGTAGTGGTAGTCTGTTCCATGGCCTCTGTGTGCCCAGGGGCAGACTCACCTGTTAATGTAAAACATACATTGTTACTTATTGTATTGTGAGATCTACCTCGAACGATTTAGTGTTACAGTAAGCAGAGACCTTGGACAAAGCTAAGTTGTAGTAATTCCAATTGTGCCAAGTAACCATGGTATTGGGTAATTTGACATAACATGTGTGAAGCACGCCAAACCATTTTGACTTAAGCAGCTGTTGAGATCTGCAGATCAGTTCTACTTCTGAGGATGGAATGAAAATGACATCTTGCCACCAGTGCAACCAACACAGTATAGAGTCAAGGTATGGCTTTGCCATTTTCAGACCTAATTAAGTGGGATCCATGCAGACCCATAACTTTGTTGTATATGTGACTGGAGTCATTATGTGCAGAGTGCTGTGTCAATGTGTCTGCTGCAGCTGCCAATATGGTGATGCATCCTGAGGCCTTATGCCTGAGGCCTGTTGTACACAATGGGTATGGTGTCATTCCTGTCCTCAAAAGTTTCACCTTGGCATAGCAAGTCAAGATGGAGTTATGTAAGCAGACATGTCTCTGATTTGAGCATGATCTGTGCTTAATCACTTCCAGGTGAGTACACTTCATTTGTGAGTTGACAAACAGGGGTTTTTGCATAAGGGGACACTGTGCTGGTGTTTGGACTTACAGAAACAGGACCTGCTGGGATCTGCTGCCTGGTCACTCTGTCACTCTTTCTACTCCACAATACGTGACCAATGCCCCCCCCCCCCACCAGTTCAGTAAACCTAATTTGTGATTTCACATACAGATGTTTTTGGGCAAGTGAACACTGGGCTGATGGTTGTAGTTAGATAAATAGGGCGTATTTGGCTTTGCAGTCAAGCCAATCTACTTTCCAATACCTGACAAATGGTATCCTCCCAGGTGAGTAAACTTAAATTGTGAGTTAACAAATATGGGTAATTGTGCAAGTGAAACCCGCACTGGTGTTTTTAATTACAGACACAAGGCCTCCTGGGATTTGCAGCCAGGTCACTCCCTCTACTTCACACACTTGACAAATAGTATCCTACCAGGTGAGTGAACTTTATTTGGGAGTTGACAAACAGGGGTTTTGGACAAGTGAACACTGGGTTGGTGGTTAGAGTAACAGAAACAAGACATCCTGGGAGTTGCAGTCATTTCACTCTCTCTAATACACACACTATGCAAGTGTCCTCCCAAAGGTGAGTAAACTTCATTTGGGAGTTGACAAACAGGGGTCTTTGGGCAAGTGAACCCTGGTCTGGTGTTTGGAGTTACAGGTACAAGGCCTCCTGGGAGTTGCTGTGAGGTCACTCTCTCTACTACCCACACTATATAAATATTATCCCCCCAGATGGGTAAACTTAATTTGGTAGCTGACAAACAAGGGTATTTGGACAAGTGAACACTGGGCTGGTGGTTGGAGTAACATAAACAAGGCCTCCAGGGAGCTGCAGCCGTTTCACTCTCTCTACTACACACGCTATGAAAATATTATCCCCCAGGTGAGTAAACTATATTTGGGAGTTGTCAAACAGGGGTCTTTGGGCAAGTGAACCCTGCTCTAGTGTTTGGAGTTACACACATAAGACTTCTTGAGAGGAGCTGCAGTCAGGTCAAACTCTCTATTACACACACTGTACAAATGGTATCCTCCCATGTGAGTACACTTCAATTGTGAGTTAACACACAATGGTAATTGTGCAAGTGAACCCTGGGCCGGTGTTTGAGGTCACAGACACAAGGTCTTCTGGGGGTTGCAGTCAGGTCAATCTCTCTATTTCACACACTTGACTAATAGTATCCTCCCAGGTGAGTAAACTTAATTTGAGAGTTGACAAACAGGGGTATTTGGACAATTGAACAGTGGGATGATGGTTGAAGTGACAGAATCAAGGCCTCCTGGGCCTTGCAGTCATATAACTCTCTCTACTACACATACTATACAAATGTTCTCATCCTCAGGTGAGTAAATGTAATTTGTGAGATCACTTACAGATTTATTTGGGCAAGTGAACCCTGGTCTGATGTTTGGAGATACAAACACAAGGCCTCCTGGGAGTTGCCGTCAGGTCACTCTCTCTATTACTCACACTATACAAATCTTGGGTATTACATATCTATATGCAGCCTGCATTTATGACATGCCATGAGACCTGTGATGATGTTTTGATATAGAAGCCTAACAGGCTCCATTTGGACATATCGCATGCGATCGGCCTTGGTAGCCGTGATGTTGTGTCCAACAATACACATTGACTGTCTTTAAACTCAGATACTCTGAGCATTGAATGTTGGTAGGGAACATGCACAAGAAAGTGGCAAAAGGTGAGCTGTGAGCATGCAGGACATTGTATTTCTGTGACATTTTCTGTGTTGTGACTTACCAGACTCCATTCCTGTTAAGCCCTCAGGATGCAAAATGACCAAGATCTTCTTTGCCTGGAGACCAGGGAACTGGTCTTGCCCCTAAGGTCATTCTACCTCTTCCAAGTATCCTCCTTTGCATGGACAGTGATACGTATGGTATTCACTCTGTCGACACTCCTGTCCCACATTTCAATCTTCCTACAGAGAGGAGTACACTGGACTTGTGCTCCAAACAATTGTTTCTCTACTCTTATGATTTTATCCACCATGACTCTCAACTCATCTTCTGAAAAACTGTTGTCTTTAATGTGGAATAGTGGAGAAAATGAAAAAGGGTGACGGGGTCTTACTTATCACGGGAAATGTAATTGCGTGTGTTCAGGGTGTTCTGTGGGATGGTGAAAACAGGGGTGCCTAATCTATGTACACTAATAAAAAAAGTTGCCCTGGCTTCACTGTCTTGCAGTAGAAACGCAAAGGACTGTGGTCTCTGAAGGAGTGTGTTTTATAGTGTCCTTTGCAGGTGTGTCCACTTGGCCAGTGTGTGCAAGCTATGTTGTTTTATAATTCAACCAATGTGCACTTGTCTGGTAGTTTGCTGACAGGGAACTGCCGTGGTCCTGACAGCCAATGGTTCACCGCCACAAGGCGACCATCACGCCGACTGTGTGATTGTAATATGCTCGGACGTTGGCCGAATCGCTGATGGCGCTGGAGGTCGGACCGTTTATATCCAGGCCGCAGCGCCGCTGGTGGTCTGCCTTTTTTGCTTGGCAGTCCTGCCTGTGTAACTCGTAATTGGGCAATCTAGAAACCCTCCAGGGTGGAGGTCTTTTCAGGACCACCAACATGGAGGTCTGGCAGTACGACCACCAAACTCGTAATGAGGCCCCAAGTGTTCAAATATTGAAAATTAGTAGGAAAAGTGGGGCATTTGTGACAATGTTTTCATTTGTAACATCACAATGGCCAATTTACAAAAGCAATAACCAATACATCTGTTAGACTCTTCTGCTTGCAGGGATGTGTAGGATTTGTGGGTTTTCCAAAAATTCAAGGTACCCAGAGCCAATAACTGAGCTGCACTTTGCAATGGTTTTTCTTTATTTACTGGGTACACACCAAATAATATGGTCAAATTTAAGTAGTGAAAAAATAGGTATCAAGGAAACCTATGTATTTCTGAAGTGGGCAGAAGATATGGAGTTTAAAAGCAGTGTGTATTTGCACATCTCTGAATTTGTGGGTACCCATACCAACACGTGAATTAAAGGACATTTCTCAAAATGATTTCTTTCTTACAATCTCTTTTACAATTTGAAGGTGCAAATACAGAGAAATACTAATGGTAATAACACTTGTTCTACTATTCTGTTGTCCCCTAAGTCTCCTAATAAAAGTGGTAACTCACTTGTAGGTGTAGGCCTAGTACCTGTGTCAGGAAATGGTCCAAAATGCAACAAAGACACATTACATTTTTCCACTGAAACCGGACCCTTTTTTGCAAGATGCCTAGCTTTGTATTTTGGGCCCTAGCTCAGCTGGCACATAGGGAAACCTAGCAAACCTGTATATGCCTCCCATCTCATAGTTAAGCTCCAAAGGCTATCCTTGGGAAAGCTCTCAAATTCAAGGCCCTATGCATCTCCCACAAAATCTTATACAAGCAAGGAGAACAAGGAGCCTAGCCTTACTGGCCCTCTAGAGCACTTTGCTCCAATGATTTAAACCTGGACTACACCCCTACAATATCAGAGGCAAAATGCGAGGCTGCTCCTTTTGTGTCTTAGCTCAGACCATATGGAACTCTATGCCACCCCCCTCAGGAAGATTCTAGATCACTTACAATTCCGGAAACAGCTGAAACCCTTGCTGTTTTCCAGCTAGGATGATGATTTCACTTACCCTATTTCTATCCTGTCTTACCTCGACCAGCACCGGGAGATGGGGCAACCGTGCACTTTTGAAATCATTTTAATATAACATTCTTGAAAACTAGACACCAAGGGGAATCCAGGATGGGGTGACTTGTGTGGCTCTCACCAGGTTGTGTTATCTAGAATGTCTTACAAACCTCGAAATTTGACTACAAAAGCACATTTATCTCATTTTTCTGTGATGGAAAGTTCTGTAATCTGTGGGGAGCCACAGATGTTCTTCGAATCAGCATTCCTCCAATTTTTCTGATAAAAATGGTACCTCACTTGTGTGGGTAGACTTAGGCCCTCATTATAACATTGGCGTTAAAAAACGCCTACCTCCGCGGTGACGGCTACCAAGAGACCATTACCATGGCTACCAGCTGTCTGCCATATTATGACCACAGCCAGATTTCTGCCAGAAGGATGGCGAAATGCAGCTCTGGCCATGCCAGCGGCTGGGGCCAGTAGACTCCTGCCAGCCGTATTATATAATACGGCCTGGCGGTGTTCTGCTGATGGACGCTGCTGCTGGCAGCAGCGCCCCATCCGTCTCCTGCCGGACAAGCCCCTAAACACAGGTAAGTGGGTGCTCCGATAGGGGAGGGGTGGTGGTGGGTGTTGTGTGTGTGGGGGGTATGTGTGAATGTTTGTGCGTGTGTGTATGTGGGGGTGTTCCATGTCAAATGTGTGTGCATTTGTGGATGTGTGAGTGCGTGTATGTTGTGTTGTGTGAATGTGTGTCTGCGTGTATGTATGAAGGTGTGTGGGGATGTGTGTGTGAATGGATGTATGCACGTATGGATGAATGTGGGTATGGGTGTGTGTATGTATGTGTGGGTGTGTGAAGGGAGGGGCGTGAAAGAAAGGGGGGGAATCTGGGGAGGGGGCAAGGGGCGGGGAAGACCTCTACCAGTGACAGGGAAGGGATTCCCTGTCTCTGATAGTGACTACCGTCATGGTTTTCGTGGCTGTAAGGAAGCCCCGAAAAACATGGCGGTAGGTGGGGTCATTATCCCACAGGCGGGACAGTGACGGCTGCCAGGCTGGAGATTGATATCTCCCGCCTGGCAGCCATTACCGCCGTGGCGGTTGGTGTGGAACATTGGTGGTTTGGCTTCAGCCAAACCACCAATGTCATAATATGGTGAAAAGTACTGCCAGTCTGTTGGCAGTACTTTCCACTATAATACCGCCGTCTTCCAGGATCATAATGAGGGCCTTAGTGCCCCCGACAGGAATTGGCCCACAATGCAACTTGGACACATCATATTTTTCCACAGATTACTGACTCTTTTTTTTGCAATGCGCCTAGTTGTTAATTGTGGGCCTTAGCTCAGCCAGCACCTAGGGAAACCTAAGAAATATACATTTTTTTAAACTAGACACCTAGAGGAATCCAGTATGGGGTGACTTGTGTGGCTCTCACTAGGTTGTTTTACCCAGAAGTCTTTGCAAACCTCAAACTTTGACTAAAAAAGACACTTTCCTCCCATTTCTGTGATGGAAAATTTTGGAATGTGCAGGGAGCCTCAAACTCCCTTCCACCCAGCATTTTCCCAAGTCTTCCGATAAAAATGGTACCTCTCTTGTGTGCCTGGGCCTAGTAAAAGGACAGAACAAATCAAACCGAGGTCCATCAGAGTCTCTTTGGGAAAACTCCCACTGATGTTAGTTTGATCCATTGCCGTCATGGACACGAGGTCCACTTACATCAGTGGGGCAGCATTTTTATTGGGACAAGGAGCAAAACACTGTGTAGTAGGAATTTTTGGTTTCCTTGTCATGCTGCAAGAATATGGCACATAAATCCAAGGTAAATGTGTGTTTTTAGTCATATTTTCAGGTTTGCAGTGCATTGTGGTAAAAACAATTATTGTGATCAATGAGAGGCACACCACCCTGTACTCCCCTGGGTATCTAGTTCATGAAAATATCTAGAGTTGGTCGATTTTCTCTAGAGACAGTGTACACCCTGGCAGAGAACGACTGAAAATACAAATAATACTCCATAACCATCTAATCCTCAAGTACACATGCATACTAGTTGGATTTGGCAAGCGGGTGAGTAAAAAGTTCAAAATGTACATTTTATTTTTAAAAAATTACAAAAGTGAAATACACTGTTAATAATTGAAAGTTCAAAAAACGTAACCAATGACTCATAACTCAAGAGCTGTGAAGCTGTGACAAGGCACCACTATACAGTCCATTCACACACTTTTCATGCGTGACACACACAAAACCATTCACACCACCAGCCACGGGGCACAGTACATTACAACGCTCACATCAACAGACAGTACCATTCTAGGGCCTATCACGTTCATACACCAACATGACTAACATAGCAATCACACCGGCTGGCAGCTGACGGAGTGTGTGGACTGGTGTTTGGCTGGAAATGGCTGTGTAATGACCAGCAGCAAGACACTACTCACACTCTACCAGCCAAATGCCAACTCACACTGCCAGCCAAGTGCTAGACCATACACCCTGCCAGCCAAGTGCCATTCCATGAACACCACCAGCTAAGCGCATCTACACACACTGCCAGCTAAGAGCCAGTCCACGCACAATCTCAGACAAGCACCAACCAAGCTCACCAGCAGCCAAGCACCAGTCCATGCACACTGCCAGCCAAGCACCATTCCACACACACTGTCAGCTGTGTACCAGTCCACACACACTGCCAGCCAGGCACCAGTCCAGGGACATCAGCCACCAAGCACCAGTCTACACACACCACAAGCCAGGCATCCGTCCACACACACCACCAACCAGATGCCAGTCCACACAAACCACCATCTTGTTACCTAAATACATAAATTTCCTGCTAATTGTGAAACTGAAGAAATAATTCTGTTGCGTGTGGTACAATTCAAAACATGCCGGCACACATAGCCCAGGATTAGAAGGACACTCAGACCAGTACATAGGACTCTCCTTCCACATGCCTCTTTGCATACAGATTCTACATCTCCTACAGGGAAAGTTTTTTGGGTGTGGGAGGAACATAGTCAACAAGTGGTGATCTTTCATTCTGGCCACATCCTCCACCACTCCAACTCTAGGAACATTTGCATGCTCCACTACAACAAGGTTGCCTATCACAGACTGCTGAAACTGAAGTCATCTTTGACTCTGGAGAACAATTCTTGATTACACCAAAAGCATTGAAGGTTACTAAATGAAACAAATGGATAGGCAACTTCTTATACAAAATGTAAGCCATACAAACAGCAGTGTAGGGCTCCGGTGTCTGATCTACTCTATTTACATCACCCATGTGCTTATTGTATTCCAAAATGCACACAAGTTTGCATGCTTCAGCAACCACATCTCAAACATTCACAGGAGAAGTACTTCATCATGAATGGTTGTCAGCATGAGGACATCCCTGCTGTCTGAAACATTCACAGCTAGAAGTTCATCACTACTCAAGGTACTGCACTGGCTCCTCTGAAGCTTTTTGCATACAAGCTCATTAGGGTAACCTTTACTGTTAGTGCAGATTGTGCCACAAGCAAGAGTGTCCACTTTGAACAATTCCTTGAACATTTGCACACCAATATAGAAGTTATCTACGTATAAATGGCTTTGCTGAAAAGTCTTCTACCAAGTTTTCAGACAATTTTCTCACTGACTCCAAGAGGGACGGACAGCGAGGGGGGTCAATAGAACAATCCCTACTGGTTTACACCGTGAAATTATGAGCATACCTCATACGACTCCCCAACAGCACACACATCTTAATTCCATAGCATGTCCCTTCACTAGAAATGCACTACCGAAAAGCCAAACAACCCTTGAACAGGACCAACGACTTATGCACAGCTCTTTCTTTCCCTGGAACATGGATCTCTGAAAAGTGATCTACAAAATGATGGCTAACTGGACAAATCTTGAAGAGACAGTCATAATCAGGGTGATCTTATGCCAATGCTAAAGCATTATCAACAAAATGCAGCATACAAAGCAGAAACAAATACTGATCATGAGTCATGTTTGCAGGAAATATAGCAGTTGCCATCAAGGGACTAGTAGATCAATATAAAGACAGTGACGGCTTCCTTATTAAGCCCATCAAAAAAGTTAAACCCAAGAAATGCTTCAACTCATCCAGATTTGTGGGAGTCTACCGGCTACCTGTATAGTTGGGCTTAAGTCCCATACTGTTGTCCCTCAAATACTGTTTAGTCTACAAATTAGTCTGGTCAACAATCTCATCAAAAAATACATCGTCAATAAACAAAAAGAAGAAATTTGTAGTCAAAAAGTTTTTAGTAGTGACTCTACACCCTGCGACACCAGTAAAGGCAGGCAACACAGTCTGCACCATGTTTGGGGCAACCCAGAGGTCAGCACTTCTGACAGGAAGCCTTTCAGCCCCTCGCTGAAATCCAGATTCCTCTTGCAGCAAAACTGACATATCAGTGTCCTTCTCTGAAAGAGTCAATTAATACAAAACATACAAAGACATACATACTCAAAAACGATACCATTCACTTGCCAGAGACAGCAACGACTGAGGATCAACTACACCTAAGCTGCACAGACACAGCAAGCACCAAAGAAGATCCACTAGAGTGAAAAAAAACACATTACACATATCACAAGGCAGTATAGAACATGCACAAATCAATATATTACTTTGAAAGAATCACACAAAAAGCAAAAGATTCAAACATTATTACAGCAGTAATAAAAATGATACAAACAGGCCAAAGATGCAAATTAGAGAAAAGGCTTACAAAATGAGTTGCTTACCAACCACAACTCCACAAACTGCAGATCTGCCAACGCTACACCTGCAAACAGGATTCACCATCAAGACAAAGAAAACAATTGGTGCAACAGTAAAAAAATTAAAACACACCTAAAAATGATAATAAAATAGCAATCAAAAGACACTGAGATTTCCCTGAAAGGAGGCATGACAAAGGCAGAAAAAGACATCACCAGTTGGAAGCAAATCCTACCCCAGAATCAGATCTCCCGTCCCATACATAACCATGGGCCAGATGTAGGAAGCATTTTGCATGGTGCAAACTGCGAAAATCGCAGTTTGTGCCATGCAAAATGCTCATCGCGATGCTCATTCACAATTTGCGAGTCGGTACCGACTCGCAAATTGTGAATGCGACTCGCAAATAGTAAGGAGTGTCCCCTTCCTATTTGCGACTCGCATCGCGATGCTAAATTGCTTTGTGACCGTGAATGCGGTCGCAAAGCAATTTGCAGTTACCACCAGTGTCACACTGGTGGTAACCCATTCGCAAAAGGGAAAGGGTCCCCATGGTCCAATGGACCACTGCCTACTCTGAAAAAACGAAACCAAATGGTTTTGTTATTTTTTTTATTTTGCAACTCGTTTTCATTTAAGGAAAACGGGCTGCAAAAAAAAATTAAAACTCTGCTTTATTTAAAAATCAGTCACAGACATGGAGGTCTGCTGTCTTCAGCAGGCCACCATCCCTGTGAGTGCAGGGACTCGCTGTGGGGTTGTAAAATGTGACCCACCTCATTAATGAGGTGGGTCTTTGCGACCCCATAGCGAATTGCAGACGTGTCTGAGACACCGTTCTGCATCCGATTTTGCGAATCGGAACTTCCTACATCTGGCCCCATATTCCCAGGTGAGTCATGTGTGATAATATGGACCCCAAGATGAGCCACACTTGCCCAAGGGATCTCTTACCCTCCAAACATAATCCCTGGTGTCTAGTGGGCTTCGAGGGGGCAGAATAAAAAAATACGTAGCCCCCCTCAAGTAAAGCAATACTTGCCTAAGGGGTCACTCCCCTTCAAAACATTATTCCCTGGTATCTAGTGTGCTTCTGCCACCCGCCCCCCGAGGGGACAGATAGACTTAAAAATGGACGATCTGTCATCTGGAAGGTGGGGAAGAATCAAAAAAAAAAAATAGTCCCTAGTACAATATAGTACCCCAAAGGGGAGTGACCCTTATCCAATGGGTCACTCCCAGCTATTTCATAAAATAAAGTAATAAAATCCCTGTTCTGTAGTGGGTTTCGCCCCCTTACCCTGTAGGGCTCAAGAAAACAAACTAGCCCCAAGGGGACTGAAATAAAGACAATATATATGCCCCAAAAGGAGCAACTATTCCCTAAAGGATTGTTTCCCAAACTTTCATAAAATCCCTAGCATCTAGTGGGTCCCCCCACCCTTCTAACTGAGGAGACTGAGCTAATGGTTACACTATCATCCATCCTGTCATTGATGAAGACATTGAGGATTCAAAACTACCATTCAGATGGGCAACCTGGATATTTATTTTTGGCTAGGTGTACAAGTCACTGCCAACACAGGAACAGGTGGCAGTCCACCCATAGCCCAATTATTAGGTGAAAAGCTATTAGGTGTGGTAAGATCTCTGTATCACAAACTGCAAAACCTGAATCTGTGAAGCATTAATCTAGAAATGTCAATATGCTGATGATTGTTCTTTTTAAATAGGTTTCTTGATGGATTACTCACTGAACTGGAAGCAAAAGAGAAACTAAAACAGTCCACACCCACAGTGATTGGTATCTGTGGTGAGAACTACAGATGGAGAAAAGGATAGGATTATCCTCTCCAGTAGGTGTTCCTGGCCCAGCAACCAGGAGAAGGACTGTCAAATCTCTGCTAACTTCAGAAGTAATCTTTCATTGCTCTTGAAGCTTTAATCTAAAAAAGACAGCAGATGACCAACAAATGTTTTCAGATGATGGCATGCTGATGGACCTACAGGAGTCCAAGGAGCTGAGAGATGAGCTTGATATACTTACCCCTGCAGAGCAAACACACAACCAAAGTTTAATTTCTACAATAAAGAACATCTTCTGCAATGGAGCCAGCTATGACCCTTGATAATTGATTAGCAACGTGTCTCTCTATGGAGGTAAACATGACCATGAAGTATTTCCTTTATTCAATTATTGGTCAACTTTAAACAGTTAGATGTCAATCAGTCACTCTTGTGTAAACCATGGGTAAGATGAATATTTGGCATTAGAACAAAAGACAATGCTCTCAACAGAAAACATTTTATATTGGGAATTAATAATCAAAGGCAGATAGACTCAAAGCTGTAGAATAATATATGTTCCTTGTCAACTTGAAATGGCATTGAAATTCAAGGTCATTGGCTTTTTATGTTATGCAATGAATGGAAATGGCCATAAGAATTTCATATTAGAAAAAGAAAAATGGATCCTTCTCTTCTTGATTACTCTGGATATTGCCTTTCCAAGAATCTACTTTTGGGCCTTTTCTAGCACAATGTTCTTTTTCCTCTCATATGA
Source organism: Pleurodeles waltl (assembly GCF_031143425.1). Lineage (NCBI taxonomy): Eukaryota > Metazoa > Chordata > Amphibia > Caudata > Salamandridae > Pleurodeles > Pleurodeles waltl. The sequence continues at coordinate 341,569,926 of NC_090451.1, forward strand.
AGTACTAGTATATGAATAGGGACTAAACTCAGCAAAACAGAAAGAATGTGAAAACAGAAGTATTTTATAGCATTCTACATCCTTTTTTCTGAAATTACAACTTCTCCTGCATGCTCACAGCTCCGCTTTTGCCGCTGTCTTGTTCTAGTACTTCACTGTATCTGAGTGTTACCACTGTCAATCTGCATTGTTGAACCCGACATCACAGCTACCAAGGTCCATCACATGCCATATGTCCAAATGGTGTCTGTAAGCCTTACAATATAAACAAATCAGCACAGGACTGATGGTATGTCTCACCATGTAAATGTATGCCCAAACCTAAATGCAGCCTGCATACAGAGATGTAATACCCAAAATGTGTCTAGTGTGTGTAGTAGAGAGAGTTACATGACTTCTACTCCCAGGAACCCAAATGTCTCTGACTTCAAACACCAGCACAGTGTTCACTTGTCCAAATTCTCCTGTTTGTAATCTCTCAATTGAAGTGTACTCACCTGGGAGGATACCATGTGTATAGTGTGTGCAGTAGAAGGAGTGACATGGCTGCCACGCCCAGGAGGCATTGTTTTAGTAACTCCAACACCAGCTCAGTGTTCACTTGTCCAAATACTCCTGTTCCTCAACTCTCAATTGGAGTGTACTCACCTGGAGGGATACTGTGTGCATAGTGTGTGTAGTAGAGGGAGTGAGATGACTGCAACACCAAAGAGGCACTGTTTCAATAACTCCAAATACCAGCCCAGTGTTCAGTTCTTCAATTATTGCTGTTTGTAATATCTAAATTAAATATTCTCCCCCAGGAGGATACCATGTGTGTAGTGTGTGTAGTAGAGGGAGTAACATGACTGCAACTCCCAGGAGGCACTGTTTCACTAACTCTAAACAACAGCCCAGTGTTAACTTTTTCAAATATTCCTGCTTGTAATCTCTCAATTGTATTGTTCTAACCTCAGCGGATACCAAGTTTATAGTGTGTGTAGTAGAGGGAGTGATATGACTGTAACTCTCGGGAGGCCCTGTTTCTGTAACTTCAACACCAGCCCAGTGTTCACTTGCCCAAATTTCCATGTCCTTCAACTCTCAATTTGAGTGTATTCACCTGGGAGTGATGTCTGTCTACCTAGCTCCATCTTGACTTGCTAATCCAAGGTGGAACTATTAAGAATAGGAAAGACATCTTACCCAGTGTGTACAGCATGTATTCCTAAGGCCTCAAGATGAAAGATGTATCACCAGATTGGTATTGGCAGCAGACTTATTGACACAGAAATGGTCACATGATGACTCCAGTCAAATATACAACAAAGTCCTGGGTTTGCCTGCATCCCACTCAGCTAGGCATCTGAGGTACTGGGTTTTTCAGAACCGGTACTGATCCGGTAACCCAGCGGTGCCAGGGTACACCCAAAGACCTCGGGTACTTTCCTGATTCAGACCACAGAAACTCAGAGTCTTCTAGGTGAAGTCAAAGATCGAATTTATTGGCTGCAGCCAAGTAACAAGCGTCCTAGAAGTACAACAGCACGGTTTGTATGTTCTCAGGAGACTGTGTTTCAATGCAAAGTCAGGTTTCCTTATATACAGTTTTTTAAGCTTCAGGCAAACATTCTTGACATTTTGGTTGGTCATTCACATGTTTTCACTACAAAGGAAAAAACAGTGTCATGATGAAACCTCATATTTCATGTCATCCAACCCATAATAAATTACCTGGCAAGGCCTAGTATTTTACATCAGATAAGTGTGGACCCCCAATAAAAACGGGCACCTCCCCCTCGTAAAGTAAGAAGAAGAAAAGAGCAGGTGCAGGTGTGTAGGAAAGTACCATCTTGCCTGGCATGTTACCCCCATTTTTCACTGTATATATGTTGTTTTAGTTGTATGTGTCACTGGGACCCTGGTAACCCTGGGCCCCAGTGCTCATAAGTGTGCCTGAATGTGTTACCTGTGTAGTGACTAACTGTCTCACTGAGGCTCTGCTAACCAGAACCTCAGTGGTTATGCTCTCTCATTTCTTTCCAAATTGTCACTGACAGGCTAGTGACCATTTTTACCAATTTACAATAGCTTACTGGAACACCCTTATAATTCCCTAGTATATGGTACTGAGGTACCCAGGGTATTGGGGTTCCAGGAGATCCCTATGGGCTGCAGCATTTCTTTTGCCACCCATAGGGAGCTCTGACAATTCTTACACAGGCCTGCCACTGCAGCCTGAGTGAAATAACGTCCACGTTATTTCACAGCCATTTTACACTGCACTTAAGTAACTTATAAGTCACCTATATGTCTAACCTTTACCTGGTAAAGGTTAGGTGCAAAGTTACTTAGTGTGAGGGCACCCTGGCACTAGCCAAGGTGCCCCCACATTGTTCAGAGCCAATTCCCTGAACTTTGTGAGTGCGGGGACACCATTACACGCGTGCACTACATATAGGTCACTACCTATATGTGGCTTCACAATGGTAACTCCGAATATGGCCATGTAACATGTCTATGATCATGGAAGTGCCCCCTCTATGCCATCCTGGCATAGTTGGCACAATCCCATGATCCCAGTGGTCTGTAGCACAGACCCTGGTACTGCCAAACCGCCCTTCCTGGGGTTTCACTGCAGCTGCTGCTGCTGCCAACCCCTCAGACAGGCAGCTGCCCTCCTGGGGTCCAGCCAGGCCTGGCCCAGGATGGCAGAACAAAGAACTTCCTCTGAGAGAGGGTGTGACACCCTCTCCCTTTGGAAAATGGTGTGAAGGCAGGGGAGGAGTAGCCTCCCCCAGCCTCTGGAAATGCTTTGTTGGGCACAGATGTGCCCAATTCTGCATAAGCCAGTCTACACCGGTTCAGGGGATCCCTTAGCCCTGCTCTGGCGCGAAACTGGACAAAGGAGAGGGGAGTGACCACTCCCCTGACCTGCACCTCCCCTGGGAGGTGTCCAGAGCTCCTCCAGTGTGCTCCAGACCTCTGCCATCTTGGAAACAGAGGTGCTGCTGGCACACTGGACTGCTCTGAGTGGCCAATGCCACCAGGTGACGTCAGAGACTCCTGCTGATAGGCTCCTTCAGGTGTTAGTAGCCTATCCTCTCTCCTAGGTAGCCAAACCCTCCTTTCTGGCTATTTAGGGTCTCTGTCTCTGGGGAAACTTTAGATAACGAATGCATGAGCTCAGCCGAGTTCCTCTGCATCTCTCTCTTCACCTTCTGATAAGGAATCGACTGCTGACCGCGCTGGAAGCCTGCAAACCTGCAACATAGTAGCAAAGACGACTACTGCAACTCTGTAACGCTGATCCTGCCGCCTTCTCGACTGTTTTCCTGCTTGTGCATGCTGTGGGGGTAGTCTGCCTCCTCTCTGCACCAGAAGCTCCGAAGAAATCTCCCGTGGGTCGACGGAATCTTCCCCCTGCAACCGCAGGCACCAAAAAGCTGCATTACCAGTCCCTTGGGTCTCCTCTCAGCACGACGAGCGAGGTCCCTCGAATCCAGCAACTCTGTCCAAGTGACTCCCACAGTCCAGTGACTCTTCAGTCCAAGTTTGGTGGAGGTAAGTCCTTGCCTCACCTCGCTGGGCTGCATTGCTGGGAACCGCGACTTTGCAGCTACTCCGGCCCCTGTGCACTTCCGGTGGAAATCCTTTGTGCACAGCCAAGCCTGGGTCCACGGCACTCTAACCTGCATTGCACGACTTTCTAAGTTGGTCTCCGGCGACGTGGGACTCCTTTGTGCAACTTCGGCGAGCCCCGTTTCACGCATCCTCGTAGTGCCTGTTTCTGGCACTTCTCCGGGTGCTACCTGCTTCAATGAGGGCTCTTTGTCTTGCTCGACGTCCCCTCTCTCTTCAGATCCAATTTGCGACCTTCTGGTCCCTTTTGGGCCCCAGCAGCGTCCAAAAACGCTAAACGCACGATTTGCAACTAGCAAGGCTTGTTGGCGTTCTTTCAGCGGGAAAACACTTTTGCACAACTCTCCAAGGCGAAAGGGATCCGTCCACCAAAGGAGAAGTCTCTAGCCCTTTTCGTTCCTGCAGAAACCTCAGCTTCTTCTGTCCAGTAGAAGCTTCTTTGCACCCGCAGCTGGCATTTCCTGGGCATCTGCCCATCTCCGACTTGCTTGTGACTTTTGGACTTGGTCCCCTTGTTCCACAGGTACCCTAGATTGGAAATCCACAGTTGTTGCATTGCTGGTTTGTGTCTTTCCTGCAGTATTCCTCTAACACGACTTCTTTGTCCTTAGGGGAACTTTAGTGCACTTTGCACTCACTTTTCAGGGTCTTGGGGAGGGTTATTTTTCTAACTCTCACTATTTTCTAATAGTCCCAGCGACCCTCTACAAGGTCACATAGGTTTGGGGTCCATTCGTGGTTCGCATTCCACTTTTGGAGTATATGGTTTGTGTTGCCCCTATCCCTATGTTTCCCCATTGCATCCTATTGTAACTATACATTGTTTGCACTGTTTTCTAAGACTATACTGCATATTTTTGCTATTGTGTATATATATCTTGTGTATATTTCCTATCCTCTCACTGAGGGTACACTCTAAGATACTTTGGCATATTGTCATAAAAATAAAGTACCTTTATTTTTAGTATAACTGTGTATTGTGTTTTCTTATGATATTGTGCATATGACACTAAGTGGTACTGTAGTAGCTTCACACGTCTCCTAGTTCAGCCTAAGCTGCTCTGCTAAGCTACCATTATCTATCAGCCTAAGCTGCTAGACACCCTATACACTAATAAGGGATAACTGGGCCTGGTGCAAGGTGCAAGTACCCCTTGGTACTCACTACAAGCCAGTCCAGCCTCCTACATTGGTTGTGCAGTGGTGGGATAAGTGCTTTGAGACTACTTACCACTCTTGTCATTGTACTTTTCATAAGAGAAAAATATACAAAACAAGGTCAGTGTATATACACATAGCCAAGAAGTTTTGCATTTCCTCTTTTCACTCTTTTCTAAGTGCTGAAAAGTACTTCTAACTTTCTAAAAAGTTCTAAAAAGTTTTAAAAGTTTTTTTTTCTCTGTCTTTCTAAAAGCTCTGACAAACTTTTGATCTTTTACTATCACTTTAACTCTCTCTAAAAATGTCTGGCACAGGCCAAAATGTTGATCTGTCCAAACTTGCATATGACAACCTTAGCTGGAAAAGAGCAAGGAGTCTCTGTATAGAGAGAGGTTTGAGTGTAGGGAAGAATCCTTCCTTAGAACTGTTACTTAACATGCTTAGAGAACAGGATAAGGCCATAGGTACCTCATCTGTTGAAAAGGTACCTAATAGTTCTCAATCTGATTCAGGGACTCCCCCAGGAAAAGATTCAGGAAAGAAACTTCCTAGCCTGCCCATTACTAGACAGTCTAGCATAGTTGGTAATGATGATGAGCCACACCATACAAATAGTGTTGTCTCACATCATAGCAAAAGCATTTATTCTCACCATACTGGTAATAATGTTTCAGTTAACCAAGCTGTTAGGGTGGCTTCTGTAAGGGACAGGTCTCCTTCTGTTCATTCCCATCATACCTCTGTATCTAGGAATGTCCCTTCCACCAACCCTGATGACAGAATGTTAGAGAGGGAACTCAATAAGTTGAGGGTGGAACAAACCAGACTGAAGCTTAAAAAGCAACAGCTGGATTTGGATAGACAGTCTTTTGAACTAGAGAAGGAAAGACAGAAGTTGGGTTTAGAAACCCATGGTGGCAGCAGCAGTATTCCCCATAGTCATCCTGCAAAAGAGCATGATTCCAGGAATCTGCACAAGATAGTTCCCCCTTACAAGGAGGGGGATGACATTAACAAGTGGTTTGCTGCACTTGAGAGGGCCTGTGTTGTACAGGATGTCCCTCAAAGGCAGTGGGCTGCTATCCTATGGCTATCATTTAGTGGAAAAGGTAGGGATAGGCTCCTTACTGTGAAAGAAAATGATGCTAATAATTTCCAAGTTCTTAAGAATGCACTCCTGGATGGTTATGGCTTAACCACTGAACAGTACAGGATAAAGTTCAGAGAGACCAAAAAGGAGTCTTCACAAGACTGGGTTGATTTCATTGACCATTCAGTGAAGGGCTTGGAGGGGTGGTTACATGGCAGTAAAGTTACTGATTATGACAGCCTGTATAACTTAATCCTGAGAGAGCATATTCTTAATAATTGTGTGTCTGATTTGTTGCACCAGTACTTGGTGGACTCTGATCTGACCTCTCCCCAAGAATTGGGAAAGAAGGCAGACAAATGGGTCAGAACAAGAGTGAACAGAAAAGTTCATACAGGGGGTGACAAAGATGGCAACAAAAAGAAAGATGGTAAGTCTTCAGACAAGGGTGGGGACAAATCTAAAAATGAGTCTTCATCAGGCCCACAAAAACACTCTGGTGGGGGTGGTGGGTCCAAATCCTCCTTTAATCAGAACAAGGAAAAGAAACCATGGTGCTATTTATGTAAAATAAAAGGCCATTGGACAACAGATCCCAGTTGTCCAAAGAAAGGCACCACTGCTCCTACCACTACAACCCCTACTGCTACACCTAGTGTCCCTACTAATAGCAGTGGTGGTGGGAGCAAACCTACTAATAGCCAATCCAAGGGAGTAGCTGGGCTCACTTTTGGTAATTTAGTTGGGGTTGGCCTTGTTAGGGAGGCCACAGAGGCTGTGTTAGTCTCTGAGGGGGCTATTGATTTAGCCACCTTAGTTGCTTGTCCCCTTAATATGGATAAGTACAAGCAGCTACCCCTAATAAATGGTGTTGAGGTTCAGGCCTACAGGGACACTGGTGCCAGTGTGACTATGGTCATAGAGAAACTGGTCCACCCTGAACAACACCTACTTGGTCACCAGTACCAAGTAACCGATGCTCACAACAACACACTTAGCCACCCCATGGCTGTTGTAAATCTCAACTGGGGGGGGGTTACTGGTCCGAAGAAAGTTGTGGTAGCTTCAGATTTACCTGTAGACTGTCTATTAGGGAATGATTTGGAGACATCAGCTTGGTCAGATGTGGAGTTGGAGGCCCATGCAGCAATGCTGGGCATCCCAGGGCATATTTTTGCTTTGACAAGGGCTCAGGCCAAAAAGCAAAAAGGACAGGGAAGCTTGGATCCTGGAACAATGGACCAAGTGCTCCCTAAAGCTAGGGCTAGTAGAAGCAAACCACTTCCTACTATCCCTCCCTCTACAGTGGATTCTACTTCTGAGGAAGAAGAATTCCCTCCCTGTGCAGAACCTACACCAGAGGAGCTGGAAGCAGACACTGCTGAGCTTTTGGGTGAAGGGGGGCCTGCCAGAGAGGAGCTGAGTGTGGCACAGCAAACCTGTCCCACATTAGAGGGTCTCAGACAGCAAGCTGTCAAACAGGCTAATGGGGATGTCAGTGACTCTCACAGAGTTTACTGGGAGGACAACCTCTTGTACACTGAGCATAGGGATCCTAAACCTGGAGCTGCCAGGAGATTAGTGATTCTTCAGGAGTACAGAAAGTTCCTCCTAACACTGGCACATGACATTCCCTTAGCTGGGCATCTAGGACAAATGAAAACTTGGGACAGGCTTGTTCCCCTGTTTCATTGGCCTAGAATGTCTGAGGACACAAAGGAATTTTGTAAGTCCTGTGAAACCTGTCAAGCCAGTGGCAAGACAGGTGGCACCCCAAAGGCACCCCTTATTCCACTGCCTGTGGTTGGGGTTCCCTTTGAAAGGGTAGGGGTTGACATAGTTGGCCCCTTGACCCTCCTACTGCTTCAGGCAATAGATTTATCTTAGTGGTAGTGGACCATGCCACAAGTTATCCTGAAGCTATTCCTTTAAGGACCACTACAGCACCTGCAGTGGCAAAGGCCCTCCTGGGAATATTTTCCAGGGTGGGCTTCCCAAAGGAAGTGGTATCAGACAGAGGAAGCAATTTCATGTCTGCATACTTAAAGGCCATGTGGAAGGAGTGTGGTGTAACGTACAAGTTCACAACACCCTATCATCCACAAACAAATGGACTGGTGGAGAGATTTAATAAAACTCTCAAAGGCATGATTATGGGTCTCCCTGAAAAACTCCGCAGGAGATGGGATATCCTTCTACCATGCCTCCTTTTTGCCTACAGGGAGGTACCCCAGAAAGGAGTGGGCTTCAGCCCCTTTGAACTTCTTTTTGGACACCCTGTTAGGGGTCCACTCACACTTGTAAAGGAGGGTTGGGAACAACCTTTAAAAGCTCCTAAGCAGGATATTGTGGATTATGTACTTGGCCTCAGATCAAGAATGGCTGAGTACATGAAAAAGGCCAGTAAAAACCTTCAGGCCAGCCAAGAGCTCCAGAAGCAATGGCATGATCAGAAGGCTGTTTTGGTTCAGTACCAACCAGGGCAGAAAGTGTGGGTCTTGGAGCCTGTGGCCCCAAGAGCACTCCAAGATAAATGGAGTGGTCCCCACACAATTGTTGAAAAGAAGGGAGAAGTCACCTATTTAGTTGACTTAGGCACTGCCAGGAGTCCCCTTAGGGTGCTCCATGTCAATCGCCTGAAACCCTACTATGACAGGGCTGATCTCACCCTGCTCATGGCAACTGATGAGGGACAGGAAGAAGACAGTGATCCTCTACCTGATCTCTTCTCTTCCACAGAACAAGATGCTCTTGTGGAAGGTGTAGTTTTGGCTGATTGTCTTACTGCTGAGCAGAAAGACAATTGCATAAATCTCCTAGATCAATTCTCTGAACTCTTCTCTACTGTGCCAGGTACCACTTCTTGGTGTGAGCACACTATAGATACTGGAGACAGTTTACCTGTCAAAAGTAAGATCTATAGGCAGCCTGACCATGTCAGGGACTGCATAAAGCAAGAGGTCCAGAAAATGTTAGAACTAGGAGTGGTTGAGCACTCTGACAGTCCATGGGCTTCTCCTGTGGTACTGGTACCAAAACCCCATTCCAAAGATGGAAAGAAGGAAATGCGGTTTTGTGTAGACTATAGAGGTCTCAACTTGGTAACCAAAACTGATGCTCACCCTATACCCAGGGCAGATGAGCTCATAGATACACTGGCATCTGCCAAGTATCTAAGCACTTTTGATTTGACTGCAGGGTATTGGCAGATCAAATTGTCAGAAGATGCTAAACCTAAGACTGCATTTTCTACCATTGGAGGACATTACCAGTTTACTGTAATGCCTTTTGGTTTGAAAAATGCACCTGCCACTTTTCAGAGGTTGGTGAACACAGTCCTGCAAGGGCTGGAAGCTTTCAGTGCAGCATATTTGGACGATATAGCTGTCTTTAGCTCCAGCTGGGATGATCACCTGGTCCACCTATGGAAAGTTTTGGAGGCCCTGCAAAAGGCAGGCCTCACTATCAAGGCTTCAAAGTGCCAGATAGGGCAGGGTAAGGTGGTTTATCTGGGACACCTTGTTGGTGGGGAACAGATTGCACCACTTCAGGGGAAAATCCAAACTATTATTGATTGGGTTCCCCCTACCACTCAGACTCAGGTGAGAGCCTTCCTAGGCCTCACTGGGTATTACAGGAAGTTCATTAAGAACTATGGCTCCATTGCAGCCCCTCTTAATGACCTCACATCCAAGAAAATGCCTAAAAAGGTATTATGGACAGCAAACTGTCAGAAAGCTTTTGAGGAGCTGAAGCAGGCCATGTGCTCTGCACCTGTCCTGAAAAGCCCTTGTTACTCTAAAAAATTCTATGTCCAAACTGATGCATCTGAATTAGGAGTAGGGGCAGTCCTATCACAACTTAATTCTGAGGGCCAGGATCAACCTGTTGCTTTTATTAGTAGAAGGTTGACCCCTAGAGAAAAGCGTTGGTCTGCCATTGAGAGGGAGGCCTTTGCTGTGGTCTGGGCTCTGAAGAAGTTGAGGCCATACCTGTTTGGCACTCACTTCATTGTTCAGACAGACCACAAACCTCTACTTTGGCTAAAACAAATGAAAGGTGAAAATCCTAAATTGTTGAGGTGGTCCATATCCCTACAGGGAATGGACTATACAGTGGAACATAGACCTGGGAGTAGCCACTCCAATGCAGATGGACTCTCCAGATATTTCCACTTAGACAATGAAGACTCATCAGGTCATGGCTAGTCTTATTGTCCTTCGTTTGGGGGGGGGGGGTTGTGTAGGAAAGTACCAACTTGCCTGGCATGTTACCCCCATTTTTCACTGTATATATGTTGTTTTAGTTGTATGTGTCACTGGGACCCTGGTAACCCAGGGCCCCAGTGCTCATAAGTGTGCCTGAATGTGTTACCTGTGTAGTGACTAACTGTCTCACTGAGGCTCTGCTAACCAGAACCTCAGTGGTTATGCTCTCTCATTTCTTTCCAAATTGTCACTGACAGGCTAGTGACCATTTTTTCCAATTTACATTGGCTTACTGGAACACCCTTATAATTCCCTAGTATATGGTACTGAGGTACCCAGGGTATTGGGGTTCCAGGAGATCCCTATGGGCTGCAGCATTTCTTTTGCCACCCATAGGGAGCTCTGACAATTCTTACACAGGCCTGCCACTGCAGCCTGAGTGAAATAACGTCCACGTTATTTCACAGCCATTTTACACTGCACTTAAGTAACTTATAAGTCACCTATATGTCTAACCTTTACCTGGTAAAGGTTAGGTGCAAAGTTACTTAGTGTGAGGGCACCCTGGCACTAGCCAAGGTGCCCCCACATTGTTCAGAGCCAATTCCCTGAACTTTGTGAGTGCGGGGACACCATTACACGCGTGCACTACATATAGGTCACTACCTATATGTGGCTTCACAATGGTAACTCCGAATATGGCCATGTAACATGTCTATGATCATGGAAGTGCCCCCTCTATGCCATCCTGGCATAGTTGGCACAATCCCATGATCCCAGTGGTCTGTAGCACAGACCCTGGTACTGCCAAACCGCCCTTCCTGGGGTTTCACTGCAGCTGCTGCTGCTGCCAACCCCTCAGACAGGCAGCTGCCCTCCTGGGGTCCAGCCAGGCCTGGCCCAGGATGGCAGAACAAAGAACTTCCTCTGAGAGAGGGTGCTGAGCAGAAAGACAATTGCATAAATCTCCTAGATCAATTCTCTGAACTCTTCTCTACTGTGCCAGGTACCACTTCTTGGTGTGAGCACACTATAGATACTGGAGACAGTTTACCTGTCAAAAGTAAGATCTATAGGCAGCCTGACCATGTCAGGGACTGCATAAAGCAAGAGGTCCAGAAAATGTTAGAACTAGGAGTGGTTGAGCACTCTGACAGTCCATGGGCTTCTCCTGTGGTACTGGTACCAAAACCCCATTCCAAAGATGGAAAGAAGGAAATGCGGTTTTGTGTAGACTATAGAGGTCTCAACTTGGTAACCAAAACTGATGCTCACCCTATACCCAGGGCAGATGAGCTCATAGATACACTGGCATCTGCCAAGTATCTAAGCACTTTTGATTTGACTGCAGGGTATTGGCAGATCAAATTGTCAGAAGATGCTAAACCTAAGACTGTATTTTCTACCATTGGAGGACATTACCAGTTTACTGTAATGCCTTTTGGTTTGAAAAATGCACCTGCCACTTTTCAGAGGTTGGTGAACACAGTCCTGCAAGGGCTGGAAGCTTTCAGTGCAGCATATTTGGACGATATAGCTGTCTTTAGCTCCAGCTGGGATGATCACCTGGTCCACCTATGGAAAGTTTTGGAGGCCCTGCAAAAGGCAGGCCTCACTATCAAGGCTTCAAAGTGCCAGATAGGGCAGGGTAAGGTGGTTTATCTGGGACACCTTGTTGGTGGGGAACAGATTGCACCACTTCAGGGGAAAATCCAAACTATTATTGATTGGGTTCCCCCTACCACTCAGACTCAGGTGAGAGCCTTCCTAGGCCTCACTGGGTATTACAGGAAGTTCATTAAGAACTATGGCTCCATTGCAGCCCCTCTTAATGACCTCACATCCAAGAAAATGCCTAAAAAGGTATTATGGACAGCAAACTGTCAGAAAGCTTTTGAGGAGCTGAAGCAGGCCATGTGCTCTGCACCTGTCCTGAAAAGCCCTTGTTACTCTAAAAAATTCTATGTCCAAACTGATGCATCTGAATTAGGAGTAGGGGCAGTCCTATCACAACTTAATTCTGAGGGCCAGGATCAACCTGTTGCTTTTATTAGTAGAAGGTTGACCCCTAGAGAAAAGCGTTGGTCTGCCATTGAGAGGGAGGCCTTTGCTGTGGTCTGGGCTCTGAAGAAGTTGAGGCCATACCTGTTTGGCACTCACTTCATTGTTCAGACAGACCACAAACCTCTACTTTGGCTAAAACAAATGAAAGGTGAAAATCCTAAATTGTTGAGGTGGTCCATATCCCTACAGGGAATGGACTATACAGTGGAACATAGACCTGGGAGTAGCCACTCCAATGCAGATGGACTCTCCAGATATTTCCACTTAGACAATGAAGACTCATCAGGTCATGGCTAGTCTTATTGTCCTTCGTTTGGGGGGGGGGGTTGTGTAGGAAAGTACCAACTTGCCTGGCATGTTACCCCCATTTTTCACTGTATATATGTTGTTTTAGTTGTATGTGTCACTGGGACCCTGGTAACCCAGGGCCCCAGTGCTCATAAGTGTGCCTGAATGTGTTACCTGTGTAGTGACTAACTGTCTCACTGAGGCTCTGCTAACCAGAACCTCAGTGGTTATGCTCTCTCATTTCTTTCCAAATTGTCACTGACAGGCTAGTGACCATTTTTTCCAATTTACATTGGCTTACTGGAACACCCTTATAATTCCCTAGTATATGGTACTGAGGTACCCAGGGTATTGGGGTTCCAGGAGATCCCTATGGGCTGCAGCATTTCTTTTGCCACCCATAGGGAGCTCTGACAATTCTTACACAGGCCTGCCACTGCAGCCTGAGTGAAATAACGTCCACGTTATTTCACAGCCATTTTACACTGCACTTAAGTAACTTATAAGTCACCTATATGTCTAACCTTTACCTGGTAAAGGTTAGGTGCAAAGTTACTTAGTGTGAGGGCACCCTGGCACTAGCCAAGGTGCCCCCACATTGTTCAGAGCCAATTCCCTGAACTTTGTGAGTGCGGGGACACCATTACACGCGTGCACTACATATAGGTCACTACCTATATGTGGCTTCACAATGGTAACTCCGAATATGGCCATGTAACATGTCTATGATCATGGAAGTGCCCCCTCTATGCCATCCTGGCATAGTTGGCACAATCCCATGATCCCAGTGGTCTGTAGCACAGACCCTGGTACTGCCAAACCGCCCTTCCTGGGGTTTCACTGCAGCTGCTGCTGCTGCCAACCCCTCAGACAGGCAGCTGCCCTCCTGGGGTCCAGCCAGGCCTGGCCCAGGATGGCAGAACAAAGAACTTCCTCTGAGAGAGGGTGTGACACCCTCTCCCTTTGGAAAATGGTGTGAAGGCAGGGGAGGAGTAGCCTCCCCCAGCCTCTGGAAATGCTTTGTTGGGCACAGATGTGCCCAATTCTGCATAAGCCAGTCTACACCGGTTCAGGGGACCCCTTAGCCCTGCTCTGGCGCGAAACTGGACAAAGGAAAGGGGAGTGACCACTCCCCTGACCTGCACCTCCCCTGGGAGGTGTCCAGAGCTCCTCCAGTGTGCTCCAGACCTCTGCCATCTTGGAAACAGAGGTGCTGCTGGCACACTGGACTGCTCTGAGTGGCCAGTGCCACCAGGTGACGTCAGAGACTCCTGCTGATAGGCTCCTTCAGGTGTTAGTAGCCTATCCTCTCTCCTAGGTAGCCAAACCCTCCTTTCTGGCTATTTAGGGTCTCTGTCTCTGGGGAAACTTTAGATAACGAATGCATGAGCTCAGCCGAGTTCCTCTGCATCTCTCTCTTCACCTTCTGATAAGGAATCGACTGCTGACCGCGCTGGAAGCCTGCAAACCTGCAACATAGTAGCAAAGACGACTACTGCAACTCTGTAACGCTGATCCTGCCGCCTTCTCGACTGTTTTCCTGCTTGTGCATGCTGTGGGGGTAGTCTGCCTCCTCTCTGCACCAGAAGCTCCGAAGAAATCTCCCGTGGGTCGACGGAATCTTCCCCCTGCAACCGCAGGCACCAAAAAGCTGCATTACCGGTCCCTTGGGTCTCCTCTCAGCACAACGAGCGAGGTCCCTCTAATCCAGCAACTCTGTCCAAGTGACCCGCACAGTCCAGTGACTCTTCAGTCCAAGTTTGGTGGAGGTAAGTCCTTGCCTCACCTCGCTGGGCTGCATTGCTGGGAACCGCGACTTTGCAGCTACTCCGGCCCCTGTGCACTTCCGGCGGAAATCCTTAGTGCACAGCCAAGCCTGGGTCCACGGCACTCTAACCTGCATTGCACGACTTTCTAAGTTGGTCTCCGGCGACGTGGGACTCCTTTGTGCAACTTCGGAGAGCACCGTTTCACGCATCCTCGTAGTGCCGGTTTCTGGCACTTTTCCGGGTGCTACCTGCTTCAGTGAGGGCTCTTTGTCTTGCTCGACGTCCCCTCTCTCTTCAGGTCCAATTTGCGACCTCCTGGTCCCTCCTGGGCCCCAGCAGCGTCCAAAAACGCCAAACGCACGATTTGCAACTAGCAAGGCTTGTTGGCGTCCTTTCAGCGGGAAAACACTTCTGCACGACTTTTCAAGGCGAGAGAGATCCGTCCACCAAAGGGGAAGTCTCTAGCCCTTTTCGTTCCTGCAGAAACCTCAGCTTCTTCTGTCCAGTAGAAGCTTCTTTGCACCCGCAGCTGGCATTTCCTGGGCATCTGCCCATCTCCGACTTGCTTGTGACTTTTGGACTTGGTCCCCTTGTTCCACAGGTACCCTAGATTGGAAATCCACAGTTGTTGCATTGCTGGTTTGTTTCTTTCCTGCAGTATTCCTCTAACACGACTTCTTTGTCCTTAGGGGAACTTTAGTGCACTTTGCACTCACTTTTCAGGGTCTTGGGGAGGGTTATTTTTCTAACTCTCACTATTTTCTAATAGTCCCAGCGACCCTCTACAAGGTCACATAGGTTTGGGGTCCATTCGTGGTTCGCATTCCACTTTTGGAGTATATGGTTTGAATTGCCCCTATCCCTATGTTTCCCCATTGCATCCTATTGTAACTATACATTGTTTGCACTGTTTTCTAAGACTATACTGCATATTTTTGCTATTGTGTATATATATCTTGTGTATATTTCCTATCCTCTCACTGAGGGTACACTCTAAGATACTTTGGCATATTGTCATAAAAATAAAGTACCTTTATTTTTAGTATAACTGTGTATTGTGTTTTCTTATGATATTGTGCATATGACACTAAGTGGTACTGTAGTAGCTTCACACGTCTCCTAGTTCAGCCTAAGCTGCTCTGCTAAGCTACCATTATCTATCAGCCTAAGCTGCTAGACACCCTATACACTAATAAGGGATAACTGGGCCTGGTGCAAGGTGCAAGTACCCCTTGGTACTCACGACAAGCCAGTCCATCCTCCTACAAGGTGTGAGCAAGATTAGGCAGGGTGTGTGAGCGATAATAAGGGTTTTATGGCATGGTGTGCCTTGATGCTATCTGATTCGGCCACTGGGAGAGGGACTGACCAAACAGGTTTGGCCTGAGGCAATGGTTCCAGCTTGCCCAGGTCAGAGAAAAGTCAAATAAGGTGTACGTGTCCTTGGAATCAAATCTGACTGTATTATAAGCCTATGTGAGGGCAACTTTTAAAAATGGCTGCCGTGTATAAAATGGGAGCCACGAGTGCAGGACGAAAATGGTGATTTCGAGGTGAAAACGCTGCTGGAATTGAGCTAAAATGCTCATGCTTAGTGTACTAGTCATTATCGGTCTTTTGATACTAAAATCGTACTGCTGTGGCAAAGTAAATTACATGGGTCCAGAATTTTTAGAACCACAAACCCTCCTTTTGCCCTTACATAGGCAATAAACCTATTCTCATGCTAATCTGAGTCCAGGTCTATGTTTATAAGGCCATGGAGATGTTGCTGGAGCAAAATTCTAGTACTTGGTAACTCTCTCTGGACAGGTCTCCTCGAACATGAAGTAGCACAAAAGGCCACATATGGCAGGACAAAATAAGGAATACCTCTATCTGCAGTAGGTGGCATAAGATCACACACCCAACAGTTAGTGATGTTCACTACTAACTAGTGTTGATGCAGAAGCTGTACAAAAGAATTGCTTACAAATTCTGATCTTCTAACCTGCTCATGTTCAGGAAAAGGGTAAAAAGAGTGCAAAGAAACAATAGTAGGAAAAGACATAGGTTGGGAAGTGGGTGCAGAAGTCAATTGAGTAGAGAAAAACAATCCCACCCATAAATGACAACATCATGTTTAAAAGACACTAGAAAACACGTTATTAAGAACATATAGACAACGTGAGAAAGTAGTGACCACTATTACAAATGAAAGAATAATTTTTCACAACCCTAACCAAAAAGCAAATCCTAAAATTATCTAGTAACCTTTTTAGGGCTCCTCTGCATTTCAGTAATTTTTGTATGTTCAGGTGGAACAGTGGTGACTCTCATCAATGCTCTAAGGTGAAAAGGGGGTACTCTTTCCACAGAAAATGGACTTTATTCTGCTTTTACTAAACAGAATAGTACTTTAAAACAATGCCAGCAAAACAATCAGTCTCCTAACACCTAGTCTATACAATCACACGGAAACCTCTTGTGAAACCAACTATGCCCAGAGTTCGTTCAAAAAGCCTCTCTGGCAGGCTTCTATTGTCCATCAAATTTTCTTTTGTTGTTTTCTTTCGCATGGGCCTCTCAATTCAGGCCTCTTCGTGAGAAAAGTACTGCTTAGTTGGAGTGCCCTCCTGGCAAACACCCACAGCTCACTCGAAAGTCTCAATGTCTTAAAGCAATGCACCAGTGTCTCTCCTCTGTGGCAGACACTACAAACAATGTGCTCTTCATTGATCAAGGGCACAAATCATCTCGTGCCGACCCAAGCACCATTAATTGGGAAATAGCTCAAGCTCAGCAGCTCTTTCAGACTCCAACACTCATTATTTAGTGTCAGAGGACGCTCAAGCTGCTCTTTCATGGGCACCACAATATAGTGCCTTTTTCCAAACTTGAAATCTCCGGTGCACTGCCCTTCTTCCGTTGGAGCAAAGAAAAGGGTGTGTGTGGCCAAAACTCAGGCCAAGGGGCTCAAGGGATTGCACACTGTCAGAGGTTACCAGCACATGACAGGTAGAGAAATGAAACCTCAAAACAGCTCTGCCATCAACAACAGGAATCCTTCTCTTTAGCTCTTTTACACTGAAACTTTGGTTTTGTGATGTCCAACGCCGTCTGATGGAGCAAGTACGATACCATGCGCTGGCGATCGCTGTCCAGCTTTGCTACTTTCTGGGTGCTGAGACTATAGGGCTAAGACGTCCGTCTTTCATCTGTAGCTGTCACTGATGGGAATTAGGCTTAAATCAATGTCCTGCAGGTTATTATGACTTGATACCCGCAGAATCTAGTGACGTAGGAAATGTGCCACAGTTGTTAGTTTCCTTCAATTTAATAAAAAAACAGTTCATGGTTTTTAACAAGGGGACTGCAAGCAGGTGGTCTGCAATCTTCAAAGGAGTAGCCATACACCATGGGCATAAAATACAAAGACAAAGGCAGAAGGGCAAAACAGGGTCTCTAGCATCTTTAATTGGGTTCTCTCCATTATTCTCTGCCATCTATAGCTACATGAGAATTCTATATGAATGGATTTCCCCACACAGTGGCATTGTCTAATGGGGTAAACACATAGGGCCTCATTATGACCCTGGCGGTAGAGAACCGCCAGGGCCAACGGGGGCGGGAGCACCGCCGACAGGCCGGCGGTGCTCCCTTGGGCATTCTGACCGCAGCGCTTTGGCCGCGGTCAGAACGGGAAAACCGTCGGTCTCCCGCTGGTTTTCCACTGCCCCTAAGAATCCTCCAAGGCGGCGCAGCTCGCTGCGCCGCCGAGGGGATTCTGACAATCCTTACAGCCATCCTGTTCCTGGCGGCTCGCCCGCCAGGAACAGGATGGCGGTAAGGATTGTCGTGGGGCCTCTGGGGGCCCCTGCAGTGCCCATGCCAATGGCATGGGCACTGCAGGGGCCCCCGTAAGAGGGCCCGCTAGTATTTCACTGTCTGCGTAGCAGACAGTGAAATACGCGACGGGTGCAGTAGCACCCGTCGCACCTTCCCACTCCGCCGGCTCGATTACGAGCTGGCATCCTCGTGGGAAGGGAGTTTTTCCCTGGGCTGGCGGGCGGTCTTTTGGAGACCGCCCGCCAGCCCAGGGAAAAACTCATAATACCCTCCGCGGTCTTCTGACCGCGGAGCGGTATTATGGAGGGCGGCATCCTGGCGGGCGGCCTCCGCCGCCCGCCAGGGTCATAATGAGGCCCATATTTTCCTCAATGATTAAGTCTAGGTATTCCTCCTCACCTTAGAACATCTCAATAGAGAAATCACATGATACCAATTATCAGGGACATGTAGAAACCTTCCTTTAAAAACTGTGCATCAGGTGCACTATGCAATACACAGGCCAATAGTCAAATGTGCAAACAAAAAGACAAGAACTAGAGGGTCCTGATATTTGCATGATTAGGACACATCTGATCCCACCAAAAATTAAAGTAGCAGGAACAGAAGGGAACCGAAAACCAAATTAAAATAGACATTGAAAATTCGTCATGTTCAAAAAGGTAAACATAAGATATCTCCTATTGAAATGGAAAACTTGTCTTACTATAATATTGAGTCAGTTAACCAGTCTATCGCTACCCTGACAGTCAGGCTGGAAAACATTGAAGCAGGCCTAAGGCAAATTCTTGAAAACCAGTCTGGTCATACCAAAGGGAATTATACATAACATGGGGGTCCCTGGTACATCACTGCAGTCTGGAAATGTGAACCTGAACAATACATCAATAATAATAAAAGGGCTGACTGGTGAAAGGAATTCGAAAAAGAGAAATGGGACTAGGACATAGCTAAAATCTCTATAACTAAGCATGATGCGACATTGGTCAGGGGAAGTAACAAAAGAAAAAATCTATAGGAAGAACAAAAAAAATTATTTGGGTGATAGTCAGGCATGTGACACACCGAGAGTACGGGTGATACACAAAGGCCAAAGTTACACACATTTTAACTCTACCGTTGGCGACTACACCATATACGGTACTCCTAGCTAATGTTTCAGTTCCTTCTTCAGGAAAAAATGAAAACCTGGTTTTCTTTTAAGGAACGAAAGCCATATGCTACTTAGGAAACAGAACATCATTAACTAATGTAATATAGAAATTAGGCCACCTTGAGTCACAGATCTATAATTTCATCCTTAGGTCCAATCAAGGCTACATAAATGTAGGGTTGCCTGTTCCTTTAAGGGAAGGGGCAGTAACGTGACTAACTGCAGGTGACACACTTTGATCCTGTATATCTCTTTTTATTTTCCTTCAATACCATTATAGCCAAATTGACATGCACTGGTGAAGTGTTGTCTCTTATGTTCACAGCATGAAATATCATTATCTGTGGAATTTAGTAACCAGAACAAGTTCAACCAACTGTTGCGTAGCGATGGGCATCGTCATGACCATCCCCTCACAACACAGGGGAGCTTGTAATAGTATCAAAAGCAGCAACAAACATGGAAAAAACAAATAAAAATAATAAAAACGCACAAAACGTCAAGCCATCAGATATACTTGCTGTGTATCAAGCACAAAAAGCATAGACAAAACAATAGCATGTGTGAATAAGCGGTGACACACAACACCATGTCATGTACTTTATGCACTGTAAACCTGCAGCCCAAAACCCAATATTTGGGCCTGTTTAATTTGTCAGGTTTAAAATCCTTACCCTCCTTTTGACAGTAGATCACCAGGCAATGGAAATCTGCTGTCAAATATAACTTTACTGTTTCTCTTCTAACATACAGGACCAGCAAGAACAATTCATGATAGGACTAAATACATGAAAATAAATTTCCATTACTTAACTGTTACCCTCTTGTCAGTTACTTCACAACATCAAGCAACCTTAGTTTTACCTTTCTAAAAGTAAAAATTGTTACACTGACACTCCATATTAATTTGGCACCTGCAATTTCCACTGTGAAAAATAAGTCTTAATTTGGCAAATCGTTCTCATTAAGGCATGTAGCCTTCAAAATTTTAGAAAAGGGCTGCATATTATTTTCTGTCTAAGACTTAATGCAACACTTCGTTTTCTGTCAAATAAAAGTAACGAGCAGGCATCATTTTATTTTTTTAGAGCGGAGACACAAATGTATCAGTTCTGCAGAGCATTTAACATGATGTTGGGACTTTCGAAGAAACCCCTTTTTTTTATATTTTCCCTTTGGAATTAAGTTCTTTAATTGTATTGATGTTCTTCTGGAGAAACCAGAAATTCCACTTTTAGAGGCCCGTAGGGTCATTCTGCATTTCACAGAGACAAGGCCCTAATTTTAAAGGTCACAAGTGTCAACATGACAGCCTCCTCCATTGTTTATGGGAAAACTAAAGATAGCATCTCAGCAGCGTGACTTGAGCCAGCCTCTGTAGCTCTCCTAGCTTCTGCCACTCTGAATCTGTCAAAGACAGTAGGCCTTCCTATTTTCCTTCTAACCTGCAATAATTCACTCTATTTAAAAAAAAAAAAAATCCTTTTTAGGCGCTAAACAAAATTATCTCTATTTCCAGATTATTAAACTACATTTACTGTGAATAATTCACAAACCTTAATAACACACATACCAGTTGTTAGAATAAATGCTTGTTGCAATCCCATGCAATGGTACATATTTCATCAACCTTGAATGAATGAACGTCTCAGTAGGCCCAGCTGAAGTTAGAACCTTCAACCTTGATATTAAAACAAGCCTTTGTACTGGCACATTGACTCATTGAATCATAAGAAGGCACAACCTGCAAATATATATCAAACCTAAATGTATGCATTTACTGAAGCCTGAGACACTTTAAAAAGTACTCTGAATGAAAGAAAATGCAGTTTAAACAGTGCTTTTGCCCAAAATCGACTTTGATATTTTAGGCATTAAAAAATCAATATCCTACAATTTTCTTGCATAATATGCATTACCAGAATGTCTATTACACAATCCATGAGTCAGCCATTGAAAATATTAACTTATACTTTATAGAAATGAGCTTGTTTGCTCCTGCGCCAAGGGAAAATTGCACATACAAATGTCATTTTAGCAGTGCAACATAACTTAAATTAAATTTTAATGTTAGGAGGTCATAGTATAGGTATTAAGCTTTATAAATATTAAAAAACAATTTTGAAAGGCACTTATTTTTTAAATAATTTTTCCATAATTAATAATTTTCTTTTTTTTAAAAAAAATAAAAACCCAATTATTCTTTTTTTGTGATAATTCCACATATAAAAGCAAGCTGCATCCCTTGCCTATTATTTGGGATACATTAACTCACAAGCCTAAGCGCATAAGCCTAACTTGAAATGCGTCACATTTTTGCGCCACTTTCATTTAAAAGGAAGGTTATGCAAAATTCCACCCATGTTTAACTGGGAAAGTGCTGGCTGAATTGAACATTCCTATCAAATTTACTGCAGCTGAAAAGTTTGCCTGTGAACATCTAATACAATGCATCTAAGAAAAATGCTGTAAATGTATTTTTTTTTTTGTTGCAAAAATAGATAATTTCGTTTTTTTGGGGGCCCTATTTATATCTATTGAATGTGTTTTCTAATTCATTAAGCATTTAACGGCAGCTTTGTATATGTGCACAATTGCTCATTCTATAAATTAAAGAGCAACATATAGCTATGTTAGCACATCACATGGTTCATTTCTGGATTTTTTCTAAGTTTCTACTTAATATTAATTAACCAACATTTTACTTAACAAACTGTAAACATCAAGAAGACCCACAAACACACATTGAGCTCATTTCAGATATAAACAGAAAACACTCAGTACACACAATACAGCGCGCTTTAGCCATTTTTCATAAATAGCGCCATCGCAATTTACTTACAGAACCGTTTGCAGATCCTAGTTGTAAGTCATATTTACAAGAAAAAAAAAGAAAACTTTTCTCAATTATTTCCAAGAATAGCGGACCCATACTTTATTAAATGTGATGGGGCCTACTCCGTGCTTCACATATAGTTCATAGGTTGGAGTTCCAATCGGAGGAACCGGACATGAGTCCTCCAACCGGGAGTCCCTTTTACAACGAAGACAAAACAAATTTCCAAGCCTGCTAAGACCAGGCATCTTCGCTCACTAGTCTAGCTTCAAACTTCAAAGGATTATCGTTTACGAAAGTCTCGTGAATACACGAGTCCTTCGGCTTTGGTACTTGCAAGTTCCAAATCAAAGTGATCCCGAAGGGATACCAAACCAAATGTCCAACTAAGGACCAAACCAAGTGTCCAACTAAGGACTGGGAGACGCTCCACTTATACTTAACTGAAAATATCGATGACGTCACCAGAAGACTCGTCTTATCGTTTCGCTCTACCAAACATCAAGGGTCCAAATCAGGGCGATAGCCAGGGCAGCAGTCCTTCGTAGCCGTCGGGAAGCGGGGAACCTCGCAGCAAAGACTTTCGGACCACGTCGACATGCAGGGGTCGATGAAGTGGCGGCCTTCCTCCAGAATTTTCACACGAAGCTCCCCACGGACCTCAGGCTTGGACCGGTACCGCTGGTATCGCCCCATGTTGGGCGCCAACTGAGGTACTGGGTTTTTCAGAACCGGTACTGATCCGGTAACCCAGCGGTGCCAGGGTACACCCAAAGACCTCGGGTACTTTCCTGATTCAGACCACTGAAACTCAGAGTCTTCTAGGTGAAGTCAAAGATCGAATTTATTGGCTGCAGCCAAGTAACAAGCGTCCTAGAAGTACAACAGCACGGTTTGTATGTTCTCAGGAGACTGTGTTTCAATGCAAAGTCAGGTTTCCTTATATACAGTTTTTTAAGCTTCAGGCAAACATTCTTGACATTTTGGTTGGTCATTCACATGTTTTCACTACAAAGGAAAAAACAGTGTCATGATGAAACCTCATATTTCATGTCATCCAACCCATAATAAATTACCTGGCAAGGCCTAGTATTTTACATCAGATAAGTGTGGACCCCCAATAAAAACGGGCACCTCCCCCTCGTAAAGTAAGAAGAAGAAAAGAGCAGGTGCAGGTGTGAGCAAGATTAGGCAGGGTGTGTGAGCGATAATAAGGGTTTTATGGCATGGTGTGCCTTGATGCTATCTGATTCGGCCACTGGGAGAGGGACTGACCAAACAGGTTTGGCCTGAGGCAATGGTTCCAGCTTGCCCAGGTCAGAGAAAAGTCAAATAAGGTGTACGTGTCCTTGGAATCAAATCTGACTGTATTATAAGCCTATGTGAGGGCAACTTTTAAAAATGGCTGCCGTGTATAAAATGGGAGCCACGAGTGCAGGACGAAAATGGTGATTTCGAGGTGAAAACGCTGCTGGAATTGAGCGAAAATGCTCATGCTTAGTGTACTAGTCATTATCGGTCTTTTGATACTAAAATCGTACTGCTGTGGCAAAGTAAATTACATGGGTCCAGAATTTTTAGAACCACACATCCAAATGTCAAAGCCATATCTTGCCTCTTTACTGTTTTGCATGCACTGGTGATAAGATGTAAATTTCAGGCCATCTGCCAAAGTGTAACTGATCTGCACATCTCAGCAGCTGCTTGAGCCAAATTGGGTTGGCATCTTTCATACATGTCATGTCAAATCACCATATACCATGCTACTTGGCACAACTGGGTTACCTACAACTTAACTTTGTCCAAGGTCTTTACTTACTGTAACACAAAACCCTTTGGAGTTAGATGTCACAATTCAAACAGTAACAATGTACGCTTTTCATCAACAGGTCGAGCTGCACATGGGCACACGGAGGCCACAGAATAGAATACCACTACCCTCCTGGATGAAGCCATCAGTGATGATGACCCTCCTGGACTTTTGAACGTGGAGGGCAGTTCTGGCCCATCTGGGGTACCTGGTCAGACAGCAACAGCAAGTCTCACTGTGACCACAATGTCACCTCTCAGCCCTCTTCCATCAAAATCACAGGAAACCATTCACCTCCCCAACCTGTGTCCCTAGCACAGTGTCCACCATCTTGTGCCCCACTTCTAACAATGAGAGCCAGGAACAAGTTGGAGAGGGCCCTCTGTGGCAAGGGCACAGGCCTGTGGAGGGTAGCGTGTGTGGGAGGGATGCAGTGGACCAGAGGGGTGAGGCCACTGGGGCGGTTCTTAGCTAGGACACTGTCAGCCATGTCAAGGCGTGATGGGCCAGGTGTTGACCAAACTCCGGGAAACCAATCAGCTACAGAGGGACATGCATGGGGACATGTGGGAACAGATGGAGGCTCACAATTCCAACATGGCCTCCCTAACAGGGGTGTTGAGGGACATACATATCACCCTGAGCGGGCTTTTCCAAACCAGTCTACCCCTTACTTTGGCTCATCAACAGCAGGCCATCAACATCGGCGACCCTGTGGACTGATAGTGAACCACATTCCAGTTCCAAGGGGAGGAGTACTCTCGACCTTGGACTTCCAAAGGTGTGGCATCTTCTCCAATGAGTCCATTCATCATGACTGACCCCTTCACATATTTTTTTTTGGGTTGATTCATTACACATGATTGTTTTTTAATTATTCACTTCATAATAAAATCACCCATCACTGATTCATTTGCTGCTGATTTTGCTTTCATATTGAGCCATGCAGATATGTCAGACCATGTGAAACATACAATGATGATCTAAGGTACTTGTTCAAGATGGGGTATGTTGCATGTGCACAGTTTCCAGCTCCAGACTACAACCATCTCACACAAACACATACATTTAAGTGTCTGGTCAAACTGAAAAGCTTATTACAGTGTTCAGCAGATAGGCTGTCAATATGTCTGAACTATTAGAAACTTAAATGATTGTCTCATAATGAGTAAATTAACATATTGTCAGGTACAGACCTCCAGACCATAGAAGGAATGGATTTGTAACACATTGTCCTGTAGAATAGGCAAACACTGAAGTGGTTGATGTCATATGCTTGAGCCTTATCATATGCCACACCAAAGTAACCCAATATCACATTCTCCAAGATTCGGACAGATGGCAGTACAACAGTTCCTGATCACAGGGCCATTATATTCCAATGCTCATGCATCAGGTAGTATGACACAAACATTTGTCAGTATTGTGGCACAGGCACTGTGGCCTACAATGATGAAACACATCTACAGCTACATAAAGGTCATACAAAAAGAGTGTTTAGCCAATGTGAATGGAAAATCACTTGGTCATAATCTAGGACTACATATTTTATGACCACATGATGACACACATGATGCATTGGGCCCACCACAGGACACAAAACAAGTCCAGTGGGCACTTCTGAGCTCACACCATGGGGTTGGAGACTGCATTGTGAGAGGGCAGGCACAGCCCATTCAGGTGTAAGTGACCACTCCTCCCTCCACTCTAGGATGGCTCATCATGATATACAGTCTACACCCCAACTCCCTTTGTCTCACTGTCTAGAAGGGATTCACAAATGGTCCAACTGTCAAACTGACCCAGACAGGTAATACACAAGCAGGCAGAGTCACAGAATGGTTTAAGCAAGAAAATGCCTACTTTCTAAAAGTGACATTTTCAAACTAACTTCACTAAAAGATGTGTTTTTAAATTGTGAGTTCAGAGACCCCAAACTCCATATTTCTATCTGCTCTCAAAGGAAATTTGCACTTTAATAATATTTAAAGGCAGCCCCCATATTAACCTATGAGGGAGATAGGCCTTGCAACAGTGAAGATTGAATATAGCAGTATTTCATTGTTAGGACATGTAACACACATCAGTGCATGTCCCACGTTTAACATACACTGCAACCTGCCCATGGGGCTACCTAGGGCCTATGTTAGGGATGCTTTACATGTATGAAAAGGGAAGGTTTAGGCTTGGCAGTTTAAAACCACAACTAGGGCTACTCATGTGGGTAGTACAACAAATGCTGCAGGCCCACTCGTGGCATTTGATTTATAGGCCCTGGGCACCTCCAGTGCACGTTCCTAGGATCTTAATAAGAAATCAAATATGACAATCATGGATAAGCCAATTACACATATATTTTACACAGGAGCACCTGCACTTTAGCACTGGTTAGCAGTGGTAAAGTGCCCAGAATATCGAAAACAGCAAAAACTGAGTCCAGCACACATCAACAACCTGGCAAGCAGAGGAAAAAAGTTAGGGGAGACCACACCAAGGATGCCAAGTCTAACAGTTAAACTGCTCGTGTGCCTGTTGTTGAAGTCTGTGTGGTATCAATGGGATGAACATGCTGCAGGCATTGGTGACCAGTACTATATGTTGTGTTCATTAACATTGTGTTGGGTGATGTATTTTTGGGGTCCTTGATCCTCCTTGTGATAGATGCACATAATGGGGAAGGAGACGTTACTGCCATCCAATGACATTAGTTTATGATGCTTGTACACGTTAGACAACATGTATGTTGCATCGTGCCCAATCCGTGTAGACCTGTAGATTCTGTCATGTTGCTCATATAAGGCTCTATTGGCAAAACCTGCTCTGAATGTCTCAGTTCATTGACTAGATTAGGACTAGGTCCTGAGGTAAATCCCAGAATTAGTCCATATGTGCATTTTGCATCATTGTTAATGTGTGTCTTTGACTCACGACAGGTCCCTTAGTCCCACAACTCTGTTGTCACCTTCACAGAAGTCATATTTGTCCTGTACAGACCCACAGAGCAGACAGTATGTATATTCTTGGGAGGCCATGACATGTGACTCAGTAGCTGGGTTACATAGCAGAAACTGTGCAATGTATACCTCCGTATGTTGGATGCAATCTTTGTAGTTTAGACACGTATGGCCAAAGGCACATTCTGTGGTACAGGTACATACCACAGAAATCCACCCTGAAGTGGCATGAGTCTGCATTTAGTAGGCCACATGTCTACACATGAATACATTTTCTGTACACGCCATGCTGACCTCTTTATTGTCACTCAAGTGTAAGGGTGAAGTCTGTACTATGGTAGTTGCCTATAAGGACTGTATTCAGTGAGTCAATCTTGCAGAGTGTGAATGGGTTGGTCCAGTCAGGCCTATGGAGTTAACCCTTCGGAAGCCACATATGTGTATAGTGTTTCATTGTGGTCCACATCACAGAACATGTTGCTAGAGCATGGGCTACCTGATGTCAGTAGGCTTGCTTAGTCATTGTAGGCCATGAGCAGGGTAGAGGATTAGTTTGCAGATGAATCCAAAAGTGTGTGGTCATGTCCATGTACTTATTAGCATGTGTGCTTTACACTTGTGGTGTGTTGACAAATTGCCCATTTTGTGCTTGGTGTTTCTAAAATGTGTGTGACACAACCATTTGGGCAAAACTGTGTTTTGTTGCTTGATTTGTCTCTTACATCCAACTTCTGTAGACCAATGCTTTCCTGGAAGGCATTCATAGTGCCATGCCTGCCCTACAGAGATCTTTTCAGGGTTTGGCCTGCTCACTGATGGCAACCAGCCACCCCCTCATTCGTCCTACCCTCCTCCTCCCTCTTCCTAATCCGAATTCCCTATTACCCTGCCTGTCCCAAGAACACAGACACATCCACACATCAGCACAAACACCACAAAACAGACCGGCACACAGGCACTCAACATTCACCCACAAACATCCCATCAGTCACCACTTCTATGACACCCTTGCCACCCCCACTGACCCACATACCAAATCCAGCAGACCCACAGACACATCCACAATAGACAGTGACACTTCTACCACACCCACCATATACCCAAACAACAGCTCACAAACCACGGACCCACACAATTCACACACCATATCCCCAGATGACCCCAGTACAAGACTCACAGACATTTCCACCACATCAGCCATACCTGCAGATACCACCCAAACACACACAGACATATCCCCCTCATCCACCATACCCACAGATACCACCCCAACATACACAGACACATCCACAACATCCAACATGCCCACAGACACCATCTCAACAGACACACACACATCCACCACTCCCACATCACCAAGCACCTCCACCTCCCAAGACACGCAAACGCCCACACTCATAAATGCAACAGACACCACCCAAACACAAGCATACCTCATACATGCACACACCTAAGGGATCTCACACTCAAGACAACCACTCCCCCAACCTTCAAATCCCTAGCCCCTTCTGAGGACCCTACCCATTTAGTGATTCCTCAATGGGGTGTCATTACATTGTGTTCTGCTTGGCATGGTAAGTATGTCACTGCACATTTGGCTCATGCGTGGAAGCTAAATTTTTGTTTGTCCACACATGGAGGATGTTCAATTGTGCTAGCTTCCTTTGCATTTGAATGAGCATGTGTCCATTTAGATGTGTGTACCTTGAAGCTACTTCATCTAGATGTACAGCCATGCTGTTGCTGATGCATGTGCTTTCTTGACTTGCACTTACAGATTATGTTAGTCGTCATGTCACTTCGCTCTACTATTGTTTGCACCTGATATGCATGAATGGCCAGCTCCTGTGCAAGTGTTGTTTTAGGGGCATGCACCCAGTGTAATGTGTCCTAGGCAACATTCTTTCATGAGTGCTCCTGATGCCCCCATCCCAATTGTGCAGGCATTGTTTGCATTGCGAGTCTGGATAGTTGTCTCACAAACTATTGTGCATCCCATTGACCTTCCTTTGTGTTGCAATGTGGGTGATAAATGGGTCAATTGAAGGGCTGTTTTTATGGGAGGGGTATTTGTGTGCAATGACACATCAATACATATGTGCCTTCAATCCGACAACAGTCCATTGCATGTCTGTAATGTGAGGGTGTCATTTGAATTATGTGTGATGTTTCTATGGTGTTAATGTTGCGTGACACAATGTTCTGTACAATTTACTGTCCCTGTGATTTAGATGAGCAGATATGTGTCTATGCGGAGTGTGGAGAATGCTGTGTCAGTGACCCATCCAAAGGGGACGTTTAATGGGTGTGAATGTGTCATTCTTTGTGAATGACTCCCACTGTGGACACAATGACACTTGTACTTGGTGCCCCTAGTGTGAGCCCCATATCCTATGAATGAAAGCGTGATGATCTGTTGTTGAGTTCAATGACACAAGTAGGTGTGTGTTTTTACCATCGGTTGTGTCCATGATGATGTGGATTTTGAACTCCAACAATGAGCAGCAGCAGGACATGTGGGATGGGCAACATGGCGGCACAGGTTCTTTAACGCTGCCTGCAGATGAGTCGCTCCCTTTATACTCTACATTTCCATCTGCTGGAATGTGGTGGTTGGATCACATTGGCAGAGTGCAACATCAAAATGTGGATGATTATTTTGGGGGGATGGTCTCATGATGACAAAATGAAGTCATATGAAAGTTATAAATTCATAATCTGACATGATCGACTCAGCCTTCCAGCATTCCGGGGTCAGCAAATTGGCTGGTATATAATTAGTAATAAATAAATCAATTAAATTAAAATATTAATATAAATTAAACATTTAAACTAAATAAAATATTAAACTTAAGTCTATAACTGCTGCGGAAAACTGAGGGTGAAGAATTGTTCCAGGCCTTTAACCCCTTCGCTGCCAGGCCTTTTCCCCATCCTGTGCCAGGGCTTTTTTTGCCTATTTGGAATATTTCTTGCTTAGGCCCTCATAACTTTTTGTCCACATAAGCTTCCCACGCCAAATTTGCGTCCTTTTACTCACATTTTGGTGACAGAGAGTTCTGAAATCTGAGAGGAGCCACAAATTTCCTTCCACCCATCGTTCCCCCAAGTCTCCCGATAAAAATGGTACCTCACTTGTGTGGGTGGGCATAGCGCCTGCGACAGGAAATGCTCCAAAACACAACGTGGACACATCACATTTTTCTACAGAAAACAGAGGTGTTTTTTCCAAAGTGCCTACCTGTGGATTTTGGCCTCTAGCTCAGCCGGCACCTAGGGAAACCTACCAAACCTGTGACATTTTTTAAAACTAGAGACCTAGGGAAATCCAAGGCGCGGTGACTTGTGGGGCTCTCACCAGGTTCTGTTACCCAGAATCCTTTGCAAACCTCAACATTTGGCAAAAAAAACACCTTTTCCTCACATTTCGGTGACAGAGAGTTCTGGAATCTGAGAGGAGCCACTCATTTCCTTCCACCCCGCGTTCCCACAAGTCTCCTGATAAAATGGTACCTCACTTGTGTGGGAAGGCATAGTGCCCGCCATAGGAAATGCTCCAAAACACAACGTGGACACATCACATTTTTCTACAGAAAACAGAGGTGGTTTTTGCAAAGTGCCTAACTGTAGGTTTTGGCCTCCAGCTCAGCCGGCACCTAGGGAAACCTAGCAAACCAGCGCATTTTTGAAAACTAGAAACCTAGGGGAATCCAAGATGGGGTGACTTGTGGGGCTCTAACCAGGTTCTGTTACCCAGAATCCTTTGCAAACCCCAAAATGTGGCCAAAAAAACATGTTTTCCTCTCATTTCGGTGACTGAGAGTTCTGGAATCTGAGAGGAGCCAAAAATTTCCTTCCATCCATCGTTTCCCCAAGTCTCCTGATAAAAATGGTACCTCACTTGTGTGGGTAGGCCTAGCGCCCACGAAAGGAAATGGCCCAAAACACAACGTGGATACATCATATTTTTTCACAGAAAACAGAGGTGTTTTTTGCAAAGTGCCTACGTAAGAATTTTGGCCTCTAGATCAGCCGGCCCCAAGGGGGGCAGAAATGGCCTAAAATAAATTTGCACCCCCACCCCCCTAGCCCCCCCTGGGGAGTGACCCTTGCCTACGGGGTCGCTCCCCTTGCGTGACATTGGCGCAAAAAAATAATCCCCGGTGCCTAGTTGTTTCTGCCCCCCTTAGGGGCAAATTGACCTAAAATCCGGTGATCTGCCCCCAAGGGGGCAGAAATGGTCTAAATACAATTTTCCCCCAGGGGAGCGACCCTTGCCTAATGGGTCGCTCCCCATCTCTAAAAAAACAAACAAACAAAAAAAAAACACAAAAAAAAAATTGCACTGGTGCCTAGAGGTTTCTGCCCTCCCTAGGGGCAGATCGGCCTAATAACATTAGGCCGATCTACCCCCGGGAGGGCAGAAATGGCCTAAAATTAATTTGCCCCCCCACCCCCCGGGGAGCGACCCTTGCGTGACGGCGCAAAAAAAAAGATCCCTGGTACCTAGTGATTTCAGATTGACCTAAAATCGGACAATCTGCCCCCAAAGTGGGCAGAAATGGCCTAAATACAATTTACCCCTCCAGGGGAGCGACCCTTGCCTATGGGGTCGCTCCCCATCTGTAAAACAACAACAACAACAAAATCCCCGGTGCCTAGTGGTTTCTGCCCCCCTTGGGGCAGAAATGGCCTAAAATAAATTTGCCCCCCAGGGGAACGACCCTTGCCTAAGGGGTCGCTCCCCTTGCGTGAAATTCAAGAAAAAAAATCCTTCCTGGTGTCTAGTGGTTTCTGTCCCCCTTGGGAGCAGAAAAGACCTTAAAAAAAAATGCCCCCCGGGAGCGACCCTTGCCCAATGGGTCACTCCCTCATGCCAGTTTCATTTAGAAAAAGAAATCCCTGGTGTCTAGTGGGTGTTTCAAAAGCCGGATTGCTTTACAATCCGGCTTTTGAAACGCTGAGAGAGACTTCAAAGTGAAGTAAATTCCTTTCCTTCCCTTTGAAGCCTCTCTTGCCTCCTCCACGTGATCGGAAGAGAAATGCTTTGTATTTCTCTTCCGATCGCGAGGAGGCCCTCTGTGACAATCAGTGCACGATCGCGTGCTGACGTCACGGAGGGGGTGGGAGGGTTGGGGGTGGAAGGGGATGGTCTTCCCCTTCCTTCCCTGCCTTGGGGGGTGGGGGGGAACCCCACAGAGGGAGCGCTAGCGCTCCCTCTGGGCTCTGTGCCCAGGACGTAATGGTTACATCCTGGGCACACGAGCACTGTTCCTCAGGACGTAACCATTACGTCCTGGGCACAGAAGGGGTTAAACAAGTTCATACTGAATTGACACATAGCTTTTGTTTGACCTTATGTCTGTCCACACATTTTGTCCACATCCCTTTTTGTGAAGATAAATCCTAATATGCAAAACAAAAATTGCATTCTAGAGATATCTACGCCACTCGGAATGCCCAGCAATGCCGGATGTGGTGTCCTAGGGTATTTATCTTCTTGATAGCGTCCAACTCTTCTATCAAATAATTGCACTCTTAGTTAAATTGGGCTCTTGCATTAATGAGGAGACATTGTTAGGAGAGATGTGGTTCAATTTCCCGTTTTCATCACAAAGTAGGCAGCAGCATGGAACACTCCTCTCGGAGGAGATAGATGAGCTTCAGGGCGTCCAGAAAAAAGAATTACTATTATCTGTTCTGGGGGGAAAAACGGTGCTTGGACAACCAATTGTAAGGCCTACATAGGAATGAACTGGCCTAGGATCCAGAGCAATTTTAACTGGTGGCATGCTCCTCTGGCCATGGCTGAGATTCTGGAGGCTGGAGGTCTAGATGGTTGTCAAGGATGAAGCCCAACAATGTGACATTCCCTACAATGGCTGGAAAACAATTCAGGAGAGAGAGAGTTTGCTGTGACACTCAGACAGGGAGGTTGGGTTTGTTTGAGAGATTGATAGAAATTAAGTTTCTGTTGTATTGAGTTTGAGTGGTGGTTGGACATCCATTTTTATGGGCGAGCGCAAAGCGCTCAGTCTATTCAGTAATCTCTCTTTGGGCTTCAAACCACGCCCATGTCACGTCAGTCACTTACATTGGTTCGTGGGCTTGCCTTTTAATATACGCTTGCTTTCATTTGTGAAAGGCATGCATGCGTCATGCCTTTTCCGGTGTTTAGCCCACCTACACAGCACCGGTAAACTACTAGAAACATACGAGACTCGATGTTTTGAGCCTGGGGTCTGGACTACTTTATCTGTTTATTTTCCACGCAGCGCCATCGCGCTGCATTTTAAATAGTGCGATTGCGCTGCGTTTTTTTTTCTTTACACCGCTAATAGCTCCAACGCGAGTAAATGCGAGTCCCATTGCATTGAAAATGTTTGTTGAACCTTGTCAAGGGTGGAGCAGAGAAGATCAATTTCTTCAGGGAAAGAAATCTTCAGGTAGGTGTGGGATCGTCTTCATATTGATGAAGAAGGAGTCCAGATTTTGTCAAAATTGCACCAGGATGTTTAAGATGCAGAATAAAGAGGTTTAGGCTCAATGGTGTCAGCATTGGGTTTTTTCAGGATGGGGAAGACCTGCCCAAATTTAAGACTGTTACAGAAATAACCTTGTTTCATTGAAGCATTCAAAAGGTCATTCCAATAAGGTAGCAGAATCTTAGCCATTTCCTTGCTCAGTGAGCCAAGCAAAGTGTTGTAAAGATGATTAGAAAGTTTGAACATAGTGATGATTTGAAGTAACTCTGACTCAACGATGGTGTCAAAATGCCAGCAGGTCCACAGGGCTTTGCGGGTCAGCATGAAGTCACCTAGGATAGTTGAGTTTGTCAGAAGTGGTTGCACAATAAACTTTGCTTTCTCTGCAAAGGGGAAGACAAATCCTTCACATTTTGATGCTAGTGTCATACTATTGTGGAAACTATACTGGAAGAGGGTAAAAATTCAATGGTTTAATAATAATAAAAAGCAGCTTTGGGCAATTTTAGGCACATCAAGCATTTGTTTATTGTGGCTACTTTTAGCTTGGTAGATATTCAATCTTTATTTTCTACTCACAGCCATGAGAAGAGTAAGATTTGAGGGTGAGAGTGCTTGTTTCCAGATTTTTTCAAGATGCTTCAGATGAATTCTTTCAGTAAACCGATCCTTTGATAATCAGGGGGGAGAAGGCTTATGTCATTTAGTCCTGAATTTCATTAGAGTACTGCCAATAATTAGATTACCCATGTATTTGTTGTATTCTGTTGTGTTAATGTCCTGCTGCAGGTCAGGGATGGGTAGGATAGCCTAAGCCTTGTTTGTTAGGTTATTGATGTTGATGGATTTAGTGTCACAAAACTGTGATTTTTCTCTCTTGAATTTTCCCAAAGCTTTTGGGTGGGCAACACATACCTTAAAAGGAATTTGCCGTCAGTAAGACCGATTCACAGGCACAGGGTCTTCAGTTGTCAGAAGCATGCTCTTAAGACATAATGAGGTCAAGAATATAGCCTTTGTAATTAGTTAGTTTCTGACAGTATTGGAGGAGGTTGTCGTCTTGTAGGCAAAGAATAAAAAATGTTGGCAGGTTTGTTGTCAATTTAACCCTGTGAATTTTGAAGTATCCCAACAACGATTAAGGGTTCTGTGCATGTCAGCTGTGACAATATAAATTGAATAGACTTCTTGACTAAGGTATTGTTTTTACCAGGAGGATGTTATATTAACTTGATTCTAAGATTGGAGGTCTTTTGGGCACTGGTTTCGAGCATTAGGCATTGGAAAGAAGTATGGTTATCAGTTGGAAGTACTTTGAAGCTCAGCCTACTTTTATAAATTACAGCTACACTACTGTCTAATTTCACAGTAATAGTAGATAATTGAATAGTGATGAGGGAGGAAAACATCTAGGACATTGTTCAAAGTATTATTCAGCCAGGTTTCTGTGAGGACCAGGAAAGTATGGTTGAGGTTCAAACGTGCGTCCAAGCTCCAGGCAGTGATTCACTGTGAATTGGCAATTATGTAGCATTCATTGCAGAGTTGAGTGGGTGGTCTCGGAGACAGGACAGTTTAGGCATTTGGTGGCAACCTGAATGAGGTCGGTAAGAGGTTCCTGTTTGGAATGTATGATCGGGGAGGTCTGTGGTTCTGAATTATGTGGTTGATGTGGAGGTGAATTGAGGTTGGTTATGGGTGAGTTTCTTGGTTATTGGTGAGGCTTCTGATCTGTTTACTAAGCTCATCATCATCAATAGTGGGAAATATTCTGTTAGGCCTAGTTTTGTGGTTGCTTCAAGATGAATTGACACCACAGGAGGTGTGCTTTGGTGAGTGGTGTTGGAGTGTAATTTTTATAATCATTATTAATGTGAAAAGCTTGCAAAATAATGTACAATGAAGCTGCATAGAAAACGTGATAGAAGAAAAATTAATGTACGCGTTTCAAAGGTGCCCACGGGAGTAGCCACCAATATATACGATGATTAATGAACTTGACTAATAATGAATAAATAATGTGCCCATGTATGATTTTGTACTAGCATTATGAATTATGTATTAAGGTTTTGCTAAGTTAATCACTAGGCCTTAGTTAGCAAGAGTCTGGGCCTAGCTGCCTGGTCTCATATTAACTGTGTTTTTCTATAGTGCAATGTGCTGTCTTCCTGTAGGACATGAAACTGTACTTTTCCAGAAGCTAGAGAAATGTGTGTGTAACTGTAGTAAATTCTTTCTCATGAGACCCGACTTGCTCAAGGAGACATTCTTGCTGAATGCAAGAGTGTAATTCGCAACAGGTAGAAGGTCGCTTAAACTGATAACGACAATGGAACTACTGACTGGAGCGACAAGTGTAACTTTTCTCACCTGACATTCTACCTGTTGAAGACGTAAATCACAGGAACCAATAAATTGCATGAGAACTGTCTTAGGTGAAAATTATAGTAAGGTGATCGATTGATTATTGGACAGTGATAACGATGCACCAGACATTGACCAATTGGAAATTAGAGACTTGTCTGGCAAATTCAATTTAACAACGTGACACAAGGAGAGATCAGCCATTAGAGGGACACTCTTGCAGTTACTCTGATATTCTGTTTTAGCTTTTGCTGTTTGACACTTTGAACTATCCTTACCTTCCTTGCCTCACCCGATACCTGCTTCTCCTCCTTATGAGGGAAGAGCCTTTTGCCCTACTTTGCTGAGACTTTGCTGTTCTATCCTGGCTGATGGTGAATCAACTTCTGTCCTGAGGACGAAGACTGACTCTGTATGCTGACCCATTACGGAGAGTAACTATATGATGATAAATTGTAATTGTCTGTTTGCCTTTCCTTTCTAGATACCAACTGCTCTTTTGACAGAAGCCATAGTTTGATGTTTTCCAAATTTATGTTGCTAAATTGTTTTGCATGAAGCACAACATGCTGATGCTAATTTGAGGTTAGTTAAGGAATTCACTAATATTGGGTGCAAATAGACAAATGACTGAATCTTTGCTTTGTTGAATACTATACTAATGATACTCTGCTAAAGTTGATTCACGTTGACGTTGGGTTTTCTCCAAATGTTCATGATCTTTGCTTTGATTAAGTCTTATTCAAGTTGTCATATTGTTACATTGATGATGTGTTTGTTGGTATTGAGACTAATGAATATGCTAGTAAGTTGTAACAAATAGGGAATACATTTCTAAAATCTTACTAGATTTGTGTGGTTATTCATGGCTGAAAGGTCCTGGTGTGTCTGGTTCCTTATTAAATGTTATTGATTAACTAAATTGATTAGATACTGCGCATATTGATTAGGTAATTGATTCATGTCAGAAGATGCTATTGAGCTGTCTCGTCTGAAGGAGTCCACAATCAGGGTCAAAAGATTCATGGACCTAAAACGAGTCCCTATGTGAGTAAAATTATCAAGTTTGGGACGCGTTATCAGTTCTGGTAGCAGAGGACGGTTTCGGCCCTTTGGGGCCCTAGGACGAGGCACCACTGTTTTAGAACTGGTTTTGAGATAATGCACATTGGAGAGATGATGTGCTCCTAAGTCCTAAATGACTTTCCCGGAATCTCAGAGCTTGCCGAAGTGAGTTGGGTATGTTCTCGGCGTTCTAGTGATAGAGTGAGTGACGTGGGGTTTGCGCTTGCACAGCTTATGCATACCGCAGGTGAATTGTGAGGTTTGTGAGAAATGTTAGGCCAGGTAATGTTTTAGTAGGAATGTGCGTGCTCCGCAATATGAGAGTAGGGAAGTCAGCGAACTTCATGTGAGTGTTGTGCTTTGTGCTAAAAAATTGTCCACGTAGTTGTTGTTGATGTACGGACCCTGCGTAGTCTAAGACTCTGGAGTGTTGATAAGTGTATGAGACACTTGGTTTACGTTGTGATTTGCGCAGTTTAATAGGTCAATCGGGCGTGGTTGACGAGTCGAGTTTGAGTCAATGTGAGTGGGTGAAAACTTCGATGGAGATTTGGTGAGTTCTAAAGTGCACTAGAATGACCCATTGACAAGTCGAGAGTAAAATTTGCGGGTCAAATTTTGCTTGCAAGTGCGGGATCTGAGAAGGAGAGAGTAGCGGCCGAGGCTTAAAGTGAAATCTCTGTGAAGTTCTGAAGCAATTGTGTTACCCTTCCTGTAGTAAACCGGCAAATTTGAGTTTTTTTTGGTGCTCGCAATACATTGTATTAGTTTTGTGTGAATCAAGAGTGAGGGAGACAAGCCGCAAGACTTTGTCAGCCGCAGTGTGTGTGAGTGTGACGTCATTGGAGCCGCGCTGGGATAGGTCGGTTAGTAAGAAGGGTCATGCACGGATTGGCAGCCGTCCGTGAGAGGCAATTGGTTGAGAAGGTAGGCGAAGAGAGTTCTGGGAATTAAAGTCACTTCCTGACTCGATTGTTAACAAATTAAAGACGAAAAAATGAAGTTCTTCAAGGCTTTAAGGAGCGCTTTGAGGGGAGATGTGTACATTACCGCGAGTGTGGGGGAGCCTACACCGCCAGAGGATACTCCGGCTTATGCCGTAATGGAGGAGAAGGGAGTCACGCCATGTCTTTGCCCTGATGTCCCAATACTGCAGACTACTACGAGCTTGATGGTGCCACTGGATCAAGCCTATACGAGATCAATGATAGTGCAGATTGAGCCAACTCCACTTTTACTGCCCCAGCAGCAGACAGTTCTGAGTTATACTTTGGTCACAGGACCGCAGTTAGCTAAGTCTCAGATAATGAATCAGAATATGGGAGCCAGTGTTCCACAGGTCATAGGGAATAAGCCAGCACCAGCCGCCATATCCTTACCTATTATAGTTGGTCCACCAGTGCCATTGTATGCGCAGGACAAGCCTAGTGTCTGCGATCAGGGAGTAATGACCCAGGACATGACGAGAGGAGGGTACGTAGGGAGCTCTCATGGGATGACTCCAGTGGAACAGATGGTAGAGAGGTCGAGGTCCCTGTTAGACTTCAGTCCGATAGGGGTTCCTCCGGATGCCATGAGACACTCAGGTTTGGGATTGCTGACTCTGCAGATCTCAAGTGTAAACGTGCCACAAACATCAGTTATGCAGGCTGGGAATCTCTCATTGCAAGGGTTGACAACACAACAGCTGAATGAATGGTTAGACAAGTTAAATTCACCACAGACCACCCCTGCGGCAGCAGAGCAGTCAGACAGAGAAGAGTACCTGAATTTTGTGAGGTTGGGCATGGAAGCAGCTGAACTAGTTGAAGGAAGCATGGGAGTGAACAGACTAGAGTTGTATACTGAGGCAGAGTTGAGATATCTGTGCCCGAATATAACTAAAGAAGTGAGCAAAGTGCATCAGAGGTTGGCAAACCTAGCAGATAAATATGGCATAAACTTAGACAATATTAAACATCTGAAGAGAAGTTACAGGTTAGATTTTGAGCCGAAGGATTTTGATCACATGAGGTCTACGGGGATGAAGGCACACCTCAAAGAGATACTGCAGAGCGCCTAAGTTTGGGGAGCATTAGAAAAGTGGGAAGGCAGATGGGCGAAGAAAAGAGATAAAAGAAAGAGTGATTGCACAGAGCAGCAGCAGGTGAAATCTGTGCCTGACACTGGTACAATAAAAGCGTACCCCATGAGAGAGACAGCTGGAGGGGTTCCTGTCCATGTACCATGGTCCAGAGGTGACATTCTGTCATTCACAAACGACTTTCCCAGGCTGAGGGAAAAGCCAATAGAGTGGTATCAGCAGACAGATAGGTTTGTGAAGCTTGTGAAGTGTCTTTGGGAAGACTTGAATACACTTTTTGAGATTATAGTTCCAGCTGACTTGTAGCTTGAATGCAAGAGAAGTGTGGATTGGCCGACAGCAGAACTGGCAAGGGACAAAGTCACAGGAGCCCTGTCTCCTGAGGTGATGAGGTACTACTTTAAGGTGATTGTGTTTTTGAAGCAGAAAGTGTCGCCGCAAAACATTGATTGGCAAAAGATTGATCGAACGGCGCAAGAGGAAAAAGAGTCGATACATGCTTACCATGAGATGTTGTTGAAAGCCTTCAAGCATTACAGTGGTACAGAGGTCATAGAGCCGAAAGACATGAATCACCTTGTGTTCATTTTGTCGAAGGGCTGAGACCAGAGATTAGCCAGATGATTAAGAATCATTTGATCTGTTGGCAAGTGAAGCCGATTGATGAGGTGTTGCAGTATGCGAAATACTGTAGCGATGAAATTGAGTTGAAGCAGAGAAAGTTGAAGGAGAAAGTGATGGTGATGCGAATTAAAGCAGCACAAGCAGGGATGCAGGGAAAAGGAGTACAACAGATGGTGCAACAGCCGCAAGGAAATGGGATGGCTCAGGTGCAAGCAAGAGGCAGAGGTCGAGAGTGTTTTGTGAACCATGGTCCAGACTTAAATACCGTTGCAGTTCAAAATTATGTACAGGGAATGAAGAAGGTGTTACCATGTCATGCGTGCAGGGGCTTCGGACACTGGAAGCGGGAGTGCCCAATGATGGTGCAGGAGGGTGTTGTCCAACAAAGCAATGATGTCAATGCATTCCAAGTGTTGAACGTGATGCTTGTTCTTTGTCTGTCTTGACACAGGTCCATGGAGGTGCAAACCGACCAGTAGCTTATTTTTCAGCTACTTTGGACCCAGTCGCAGCAGCCTTACCGGGTTGTCTGCGTGCCGTTGCAGCAGTTGGTCAAAGCCTCACACAGTCTGAAGGCATAGTGATGGGATACCCTTTAACGGTTATGGTCCCAAATTCATTCAAGATTTTACTGACCCGGACCAAAACTCAGCACATGAAAAATGCCGGATTGAGGAAGTATGAAACAATTATATTGGGGTCACCAAATGTGTCACTGAAAGATGTATTGTATTCAACCCTGCAACTTTGCTTCCAAATGAGAATACAGAGGTCGATGATGCTGAGGAGATAGAACATGATTGTCTTGAGATAACAGAACTGTGCACCAAACCGAGACCTGACATTAAAGATACCCAATTGGAAGAGAATGATTACATTATCTTTGTTGATGGCTCATGTTTTAGAGACTTAGTAGGAGTATTGAGAGCCGGATACGCTGGGTGTACAATCACCTGTATCCTAGAAGCATCATGGCTTGAAGGGGTATATTCTGCTCAAGTGGCTGAATTGGCTACTCTTACTAGGGCATGCCATGCCGCTGACAAAATGAAGGTAACTTTCTATACTGACAACAGATACGGATTTGGTATTGTCCATGATTCTGGCCAATTATGGTCACAGAGGGGTTTCCTGACCTCCTCTGGTTCTCCAGTGAAAAACGGTGAGAGAACTAAGGAGTTATTGCACGCGATTTAGTTACCTCTTGAAATTGCCGTGGTGAAATGCAGCGCTCATGTGAAATCACAAGACTTTGTGTCAATGGGAAACGGATATGCAGATCAAGTCGTAAGGTTTTGTACATTGAACTGCTTATCGTTCAAGGATCAGTGGGAATTGTTAACTGAAACGGAAAATGAGACATGCAGAGATTACGCATTAGGGTGGTTGACACTTTGGAGAAATTAAAATTGTTGCAGGGTTGTGCCAGCAGACAGGAGAAACGCTCTTGGCTAAAAATGCAATCTGCACAAAGACCAGATGATTTGTGGGTTTCAGACGAAGGGAAAATGGTTTTGGCGAACAGTCTTCTGTCACAATTTGCAAGGTTCTACCATGGGCAGGCACATATGGGGAGAGATGCCATGATGAGGTTGTTCAAGATTGATTGGTTCAACCCGAAGTTCAGACAAGCTGCAGAAGTGATTTGTCACAGGTGCATCATCTGTCAACAAGTGAATGCGGGGGAAAAGGACATTGGTGAATTTGAGCCACATTGGGAGAGCAGGAGGTCCATTTAGAAGAATGTAGTTGGATTTTATTGGGATGCCTGTGTGTGGAGGTCTGAGATACGTGTTGGTGATTGTGTGTATCTTTAGTCACTGTATTGAAGCCTACCCTACCCGTAGAAATGACAGTCTCACAGTAGCAAAGTTGCTGTTTAGGGAATTGATTCCGCGTTTCAGGTTTCCGATCTCTTTTGAATCAGATAGGGGAAGTCACTTCAACAACGAGGTGGTTAAGCTCTTGTGCACAGCACTGAATATTGAACAGAAGTTGCATTACAGTTACCGCCCTGAAGCCTCAGGATTAGTGAACGCAGATGAATGGTACCCTGAAGTCGAGAATGCCAAAAATGTGTGCAGCAACATATTTGAAATGGCCTGATGCGTTGCCCTTAGTGCTAATGTCAATGAGAAATACACCCAACAAGGAAACAGGACTGTCTCCTGATGAAATTCTCATGGGCCGAGCTATGAGACTGCACGCAGTGCCTGCAAATGCTCTTGTGAATATCACAGATGATATGGTGTTGGACTACTGCAAGGGTCTGGCTGATGTGGTCCGCTCTTTCTCTCACCAGGTGGAGGCCGCCACGTTGTCACCGATAAGTGATCCAGGTCACAATCTAAAAGCTGGTGACTGGGTTGTCGTCAAGAAACACATGAGGAAGTCGTGTTTGGAGCCAAGTTACAAGGGGCCATATCAAGTAATACTGACAACTACTACTGCTGTGAAGTGTGCAGGAATTCCAAACTGGATCCATGCCAGTCACACGAAAAAGGTAACGTGTCCAACTGTTGAGGAAATTGAATTGTCGAAAATAACCACTCCAGAAAAGGAAGTCTCAGGGCCGGAGAGTAATCAAAGGGGAACTGAGACAGGAGGAGAGCCTGTTGAAGACGGCTTAGTCACTCAAACAACAAACGAGACCCAGAGGGGTGACGATGAGCCTATCTCAACTGAGGCGCCAGGAGGACTGACTCAAAGAGAGGTTCTCCCAGAAGCAGACGGATATGGGTTTGAATCTGAGCCACTGACAGACCCAGAAGGCGAAGAAGTTGAGGCAGAAGAAAGTCAGAGTGCCCGGACTCCTCCTGAGCCGACTGCAGGTCCAGCAAAAGAAAACACCACAGAACAAGGGCATTGAGCTGCTACACGGAAAGTCAAACAACAGAGGAACTTTAAAGGGAGATAAGTGGTCAGAATTGCAAGTGACAAAAGGAAGGGTGGTCATTGATGAGACAATTGAGGAAGAGGTCGATACAACAAGGAAAGAAGACCGGAGCGAAGGAGAACTGCAAGGTGACCGCAAATTGAAAAGGAAGAGAATAGCAAATAGAAGGTACGCAGGTCCTGAATGGGCATACGCAACATCAGCTGAGTGGCAACAAGAGTTCTTGGCATTCTGTGTTGATCGTGAAGTCCCAAGTCAATACTATGGTACCTGAGTTTGGCCACAAGGAAAAGAGACTGTGTTAAGTTGAAATTGAATTAAAAGAAACTTGAGAAAAGAGATTGATAAGCTACCAGATGTGACACTGTTAACCTGAATTGACCTTTTGAAAACTGATTGTGAGGAGCTGCTAACCGAATTGACAAGGATCCTGGGAGGGAATGAGAAATCTGTAAATACTTGCCAAAGAGAGACTTTGCTTAGTTTGCCGGAAAAAAAAAAAGAGAAAAGAAAAAGCGTTTGACCATCCTCAGTTGGTTGTTGTTTCCATTTGTAGCACTTCACTTTCTGAATCTTTACTGATCATGCCTAACACAGGAGACGATTAGAAGGAGAGTAAGCGTTGTAGATATTTGGGTGTTGCTTTAGGTGTTGTATGTTCATTATAGCTTAGTTTGTGGAAATGCGATTGGTGGATGAGAATGAGACTAACAATGCTACAATTCCTGAAACTGCTACACTAACACCTTGGGAGAGGTTTGAGCAAGATACAAAGTACTTGCATGAAGATACTGACACGAAGGGAGGACTGTCTACTAATGTTTTCTATTGCTTGCTGAGTAAGTATGTTAACACCATGGTTGTGAAAGCTTGCCATGTGTGTACGCAAATTCCTGTTTCCATACAAGAGGGAGTTACCTATCATAGTTTGCCCCTAACCTATGAGATAAGCTGTAGATTGTTATTAACACGTTTCTATAACCAAGAAGAGGTGCAATATTTCTATTCCAACTACGACCTGGTGTTCTCTTATGTGCCTATTATAGAAGATTTGAATAGCGTACCTAAATAATATGCCATAAAGTTAGTGAAAGGGTTCTTTGAAGCGAGACGGGCGATTAGTATATCTTAGGCACACTGCAATAATTTGACTTGCTTGCTTACACCTGTAGAGAAAAACTTTCCAGATCACACTGAAGATAGAAGAAGGGTTCTGAAGGGGAAATTAGAAAAGGGCTTGCAGCAACGATCCTTGATTAATAGCGGGAGTTACAATGGAGTTAGGGAACAAGGGAAATTAGCTTTAGATGCACTACATGTAGGTAAGCTTTGCATAACACGGCCAAAGTCATATTATGACAATATGTTTGTGGGAACGAGTGAGTGTAAGCATGTGTTTTTGTTTCATAGTAAGTGGACTTTTATGTTAAATGGACAGGATCCAGCGAACCCTGGGGTCTATTATATTTGTGGACTTAATGCTTATTACCATCTTCCAAAGGGATGGTATGGGACATGTTATTTGGGGATAGTTTTCCCAAAGATATATCAGTTAGAGGACTTAAAGAAGTTTCTGAAGGTGTCTGAATTACTTCGTACTAGACAAAAGAGAGAGACTGCTGCTGGTGTAGTAGGAGACATATTTGGAGCAATAATTCCTTCAGTGGGAGTTATTTTAAATTCCATAAAGATTCTAAGTTGTCTACTATTGTGGATAACATTCTGACAATTTTCACAGGGGCTATACTCCTGATGGATACTAAACTTGCTGTGGAGAGGGCTATGACTCTTTAAAATAGGGTTGCTTTAGACATTCTTTTAGCAAAAAATGGCGGAGTCTGTAAGATGCTTAATGAGAGTCACTGCTGTGTCTACATACCTGATAATAGTAATGAGATTAGAAGTATGCTTACTAACCTAACAAGAGATAGTGCAGATTTGAAGGAATTGAAAGAACCAGGTGTTTGGGAAAAGGTTGGAAAGGGACTTGCTCATGTGGGAAGCTGGTTTAGTAGTATTTGGCAAGGGATATTGGGAAAAATAATACAGGGAATAATGATTGTTTTGGCTTGTTTATTTCGGCTATGATTATCATGCAAAATTGGTAAAAGAATTAAAGCAAAACTGGCAAAACGTAATGCGAGGAGGGAAGAAAAGAAAAGGAAGAAAATGTTCTGAGCAAAATATGAAAAGGCAAAACTAAGGGAAGAAATTGAGATGACAGAATTTAGAAAATGAAAATTTGTGAAAGAAGGGATTTGTGTGATGACAAAAGTCATTAGAGGAGGGAGTGTTGGAGTGTAATTTTTTTAATCATTATTAATGTGAAAAGCTTGCAAAATAATGTATAATGAAGCTGCATAGAAAACGTGATAGAAGAAAAATTACGCGTTTCAAATGTGCCCACGGGGAGTGGCCATCAATATATACGATGATTAATGAACTTGACTAATAATGAATACATAATGTGCCCATGTATGAGTTTGTACTAGCATTATGAATTATGTATTAAGGTTTTGCTAAGTTAATCACTAGACCTTAGTTAGCAAGAGTATGGAACTAGCTGCCTGGTCTCATATTACCTGTCTTTCTAACGTGGAATGTGCTGTCTTCCT
This sequence comes from Pleurodeles waltl, assembly GCF_031143425.1. Taxonomy (NCBI): domain Eukaryota; kingdom Metazoa; phylum Chordata; class Amphibia; order Caudata; family Salamandridae; genus Pleurodeles; species Pleurodeles waltl. Next base: position 341,614,840 of record NC_090451.1, read on the forward strand.
GAAGGACATGAAACTGTACTTTTCCAGAAGCTAGAGAAATGTGTGTGTAACCGTAGTAAATTCTTTCTCATGAGACCCGACTTGCTCAAGGAGACATTCTTGCTGAATGCAAGAGTGTAATTTGCAACAGGTACAAGGTTGCCTAAACTGGTAAAGACAATGGAACTACTGACTGGAGCGACGAGTGTAACGTTTCTCACCTGACATTCTACCCATTGAAGACGTAAATCACAGGAACCAATAAACTGCATGAGAACTGTCTTAGGTGAAAATTCTAGTAAGGTGATCGACGGATTATTAGACAGAGATAATGATGCACCAAATATTGACCAATTGGAAATTAGAGACTTGTCTGGCAAATTCAATTTAACAACGTGACACAAAAAGAGATCAGCCATTAGAGGGACACTCTTGCAGTTACTCTGATATTCCGTTTTAGCTTTTGCTGTTTCACACTTTGAACTATCCTTACCTTCCTTACCTCTCCTGATACTTGCTTCTCCTCCTTATGAGGGAAGAGCCTTTTGACCTACTTTGCTGAGACTTTGCTATTCTATCCTGACTGATGGCGAATCGACTGCTGTCCTGAGGACGAAGACTGACTCTGTAGGCTGACCCATTATGGAGGGTAACTATATGATGATAAATTGTAATTGTCTGTTTGCCTTTCCTTTCTAGATACCAACTGCTCTTTTGACAGAAGCCATAGTTAGATGTTTTCCAAATTTCTGTGGCTAAATTGTTTTGCATGAAGCCCAACATGCTGATGCTAATTAGAGGTTAGTTAAGGAATTCACTAATATTGGGTGCAAATAGACAAATGACTGAATCTTTGCTTTGTTGAATACTATACTAATGATACTCTGCTAAAGTTGATTCATGTTGATGTTGGGTTTTGTCCTAATGTTCATGATCTTTCCTTTGGTTAAGTCTTATTCAAGTTGTCATATTGTTACATTGATGATGTGTTTGTTGGTATTGAGACTAATAACTATGCTAGTAAGTTGTGATGAATAGGGAATAAATATCCAAAATCTTACTAGATTTGTGTGGTTATTCATGGCTGAAAGGTCATGCTGTGTCTGGTTCCTTATTAAATGTTATTGATTAACTAAATTGATTAGATACTGCGCATATTGATTAGGTAATTGATTCATGTAAGGAGATGCAATTGAGCTGTCTCGTCTTAAGGAGTACCCAATCAGAGTCAAAAGATTCATTGGCCTAAAACGAGTCCCTATGCGAGTAAAATTATAAAGGTTGGGACGCGTTATCAGTGGTCATGAGGTTGTAGAATATGGGTCAAACAATAGTTGAGTGTGGATAATAAGGATGCTGGACTCTGATTTTGCTGATTAGTGCTCCTTTACAAAATGTGATTGGAATTGGTTCATCCATGATTGGCATATTTGATTTATTAGTAAGTCCCTAGTACAGTGCACTAGAGGTGCCCAGGGCCTGTAAATCAAATGCTACTAGTGGGCCTGCAGCACTGGTTGTGGCACTCACATAAGTAGCTCTGTAAACATGTCTCAGACCTGCCACTGCAGTGTCTGTGTGTGCGATTTTAAACTGTAAATTCTTATTGGCAAGAGTACCCACTTGCCTGGCCTCAACCTTCCCTTTTCTTACATGTAAGGCACCCCTACATTAGGCCCTAGGTAGCCCCAAGGGCAGGGTTCAGTGTATGGTTAAGGTAGGACATACAGTAATGTTTTTTTCATTTCCTGACAGTGAAATATTGCTGAATTCGTTTTTCTCTGTTGCAAGGCCTATCCCTCTCATAGGTTAACATGGGGCTAGCTTTAAATATGATTAAAGTGTAGATTACCTTTGGGAGCAGATAGACATGTGGAGTTTGGGGTCTCTGAGCACACAATTTAAAAATACATCTTTTAGTAAAGTTGATTTTGAGATTGTGTGTTTTAAAATGCCGCTTTTAGAAAGTGAGCATTTTCTTGCTTATTCCATTTCTGTGACTCTGCCTGTTTGTGGATTCCTTGTCTGGGTCAGTTTCACAGTTGGGCTGGTTGCCCCTCACACTAGACAGTGACACAAAGGGAGCTGGGGTGTAGTCTGCATTTCCTGATGAGCCATCTGTGCTTGGAGGGAGGAGAGGAGTGGTCACTCACACCTGAAAGGGCTGTGCCTGCCATCACACAATTCAGTCTCCAGCCCCCTGTTGAGTGTCTGGGGCCTGGCCTGGGCAAGGCAGGATTTCACAATCAAGAGAGACTTTGCTTTGAAGTAGGCCTACTTCAAAGGAGAAAATGGATATAAGAAGGGCACCCAAAACCACAGACTTTAGAACACTTCTGGAAACCAAGAGGAACCTCTGCCTGGAGAAGAGCTGAGGAGATGAGGAAGAAGAGCTACCCTGCTTGTGACTGTGCTTTGTGGAGCTATCCTGCAGTTGCTTCTTCTGCCAGAGTAAGAGGGCAAAGACTGGACTTTGTGTGCCTTCCATCTTGTGAAGATCTCCAAGGGCTTGATTTAGAGCTTGACTCCTGTTGTTTGAAGTCTCAGGGACACCAGAGACTTCTCTCTACCAGTACCTGGAGGCGCTGGAGAGACTCTTACTCTGCCCTGTGGTGCCCATCCAGCTCCTGGGACCCTGAAAGGAGAAGCTTGCAGCCTAAGATTAAGAAATCCACGCACAGAACGCTGTGTGGGGAATAGATCGACACAACTCCATTCTGCTGCTGGAACATCAACGCGCCGCCGGCTTCGCAGCTGCAAATGACATTCACCTGCAACGCGACCGGAAGATCGATGCACGGAGCTGGGGAAACAACGCACAGCATCGCTGACGGAGGCTGGTGAGATCGCAACCCACACAGCGTGGTTTTTGGATCATCGTGCGGCTGGATTTCCGACGCAAACACCGCTGGGCATGTAAAAACAACACAAGGCCTACCCGGACCTGAGAGTGCTGACCGGACCAATGCATCGCTCTCCTGCAGAGAGAAGAAACACCGCGCCCCGATCCGACAAAAGAAGAAACACCACAAGGTCTCACTCATGAGTGAAATCGACGCGTTGCAAGCCCTTTTTGACACACACTCACCCGAGCGGGGTTATTTTTGAAACACCCAAGATACATTTTCACGCTAACAGTGTTAGTGTGTGTTTAAAACTACACAAAGACTCTTTTTTCTTTTTAATTGATAACTTGACTTGTGCATTGTGGATTTTTGTCATTTTGGTCTTCTTTTGTTTAGATAAATCTTCTCTACTTTTCTTAACCTGTGTTGTGTTATTTTGTAGTGTTTTCATTAAGTTACTGTGTGTGTTGGTACAAATACTTTACACCTAGCACTCTGAAGTTACGCCTACTGCTTGTGCCAAGCTACCAAGGAGGTAAGCAGGGGTTATCTTAGGGTGATTCTCTTTTACCCTGACTACAGTGAGGGTCCTTGCTTGGACAGGGGCTAACCTGACTGCCAACCAAAGACCCCATTTCTAACAAAGATGATAGGAATTAGGGTGTGAGCTGGAAGGAGAGGGGAACAAGCTTTGATGTGGTGCACTTGCTGAGGTGGTTGCTGTATTTATACCAAAGGGCAAGGGACAAACAAGGTTAATAGATGAGTAATAGGCAGAAGAGTAAGAACTGGGAAAGAAGGAGGAGTAGAGTGGAGGTGGCTGAGGCAGTGGTGGGTGGGGATAGAAGACAGAAACTTTAAGATGAATGTAAGAGGGCTGTGAGGTGGAGCAGTGGGTAGGATGGAGTGATTAATTGGATCGAGGCCGGTATGTATCACAGGATGAGGCAAGTAGAGAAAAGGACAGGGAAGGGTGTAAAATAGCCAGATTGGTTCATAGGAACGTTAGGTGAGAAGGTAGCTGGGGAGTTGTGGGATGGATAGTCAAAGGAGTGATACAGGGAGAGTTAGGTAGAATAGGTGCTGGAGGAGTGAGTTAAGGCATTTGGATATAGGCAATATGATGCCATAGACTGAGGTGTTGATTTTCCTTGATAGGTGTTAGGGTATTGAGGAGGCAGAATAGATCTTTGAGTTGGTGGAGAGCCAAATCTCATCAAGCCAATGTTGCATAGATTGGGCGCAGAGACGAGTGACCAGGGGGAGGAAGAAATCCAGTATGGGATGTAAATGAGTTAGAATGGTTAGGAATAGGAAGAAGAGAGCATGGCAGTAGAGGGAAAGGGGGGTAGGGTTGAGAGGCTAGAAAAGACAATCTACTGAGCCTTTAGCTCCACATTACATTGGAACATTCTTTACTTTATTGAAGATGGAAACAGAAAGATAGCCCTGAATTGTGAAGAGGAAGAAACCTTTAGTTTTCACCCATTATGGATGGCATTTGTCGAAGACATATTAGGAGTTCTGTGTAAAATGTTGTGCTATTGAGTAATGATATGGATAAAAAGTAGATCAGTTTTGAGGGATCCTTTTGGAGCATGGTAGTGAAAGTGGTTGGAAATCAGAGTTTCTGAAAATTCTCTCAGAAACCTATGTTTGAAACATTTCATGGCATATTTTGATAGATTTTGAGGATGAGTGAGTTTAAAGGCACTGACTCCAGATTTAGAGCAGTGTTTGAGACCGAGGAGCAGTCGTAGAAGGCCATGATGACAGGGTAATAATGCATAGGATTCTACAATTCTTTGCCACATCTCTGATTTCTCTGTAATAAGTGACTTGTTACCTACACAGTCACCTAATATAAACAAATGATGACAGAACTCAACTGTAATAGCTTATGATATTTGAGTTCTGATGTTGCAATGACTGCTGTCAGAGCCAGCAGCTAAGGGAAAGGCAGGTCAGGTAATGGAGCATAATTAGAGCAGCAGTTTTAAGAACAAAAACAAAGCATGCCCTTTATTTCTTCTATTCTGATTTTCTAGCTGTACAGAGGCAACTTGTAAAAAGATATTTATGGTCATATATTTATTTTTTTGCATATTTCTACACATTCTGTGTTACTGGGCCTTTAAAAACATGACTTACATGAAACTGATTGTCACATATTTTGTCACAAAGATCTAACAGCTTTTTTGATGTGTTTAATTTTGCACAAGATATTCCATTTTTATTCTTCATGTTTGCAAGCATGCTTTCTCTGTCTTATGAAAGAACTACGCACCAAGGATTTAAGTGATTTTTTTGAAAGGTGATGGTGTGACCATGTATTATAAGGAATAACATACCCCTTGCCGTATATGATAAGGATACTGCAAGTCACCTAGGAGTTCTATAACTCAGCCTTCAGCTTAGTTCCTCTATATTGCCATTGGACTACTTGGCGACTTGTAATATCCTTATAATGTACGGTGGGGGTATTTTATCCCATATATAAATCCTTTTAATATATGGTAGCGGGTACAATAGCCAGTATATTTTACTTTTTTAAGAAGTATATAATAGCTATTGTTCAACAAAATCCTTCAAATGTTGCCTTTTAAGGTACTGTATACACCTCTTAGAATCTATCTAGCCTGCTTTCTCTTCTGTTTCTTGCAGCATAGTCTTTGGACACTGTTATTCGAATTACCTTTTATTTCCTCAGGAAGAAAATCTGATTTGTGGTATTGTTTTTACTTGTCATTTGTTTTGATAAGAGCACAAACTAAGCACATATATTGTATCATAAAAAGGCCAGCAAAGCATTCACGTCTTGAGCTTTATAGCTTTTCAGCTCAAAAGTGTCATTTTTTATTATTTGTATCACCTTTGTGGAAATATACACAAATAACAGCAAGAACAGATGCAACTTGCCCTTCTTTCAGACTTTTATTTAATACACTAAAAATGTAAAATATATAACCAGTGATATATGTTGGTCTCATTTGCTACCCAGAGAACAGCATATATGTTTTGTTGCCTCCAATGTTGTAACTGTGAATTAGAACAGAGGGGTGTTTTATAACCTTGCACATCTACGCAAGTCGATATATTTTCCTGTGGTGCTGCTAGTAATTTTAATATCCAATGGTGTAAATATTCAGGCTTGATGGAATAATGTGGAGATATAGGGAAAGTGTAGTTTAGGTATGCAAATATTTTTAAAACATAGCATAGCACTTGCAATGAAGACGCCTGGTAAAGCGCTAACAAACCCACAGTTTATGTGCGTGTGTTGTTTGAAGTGTGTTGTATTGTTGTATTTTAAGTGGTGTGCAGATATTAATGTTTCTCTTAAATTATATGCTTGCTCTATGATCATCATTGTGTGATTTTGGGAGAATCCCCCAGCCAAGGGGCCATATTGATTTACAGCTCAGTCTATCATTAGCAATAGCAGGCTTTCATTCATCAGAATGTGAGGAGCAGTGTAGATGTACTCCCCACTCAGGGCAGAATATCTGCAATGAAAATTCCAAATGTGGAGATTCCTCCCTGAGTGCAGAGACTCCCCCACGAGTGTGGAGGCCCTTTGTGAATCAGGTCCTGTGTGTTTTTCCCTCTCTTGTGCTTGATAAATATCTGGTGTAGAAACACTTGTGCCAGTAAACAAAAATATGTGCGGTGGCCTCCACTGGCAACTACTAGCTCAAGTTAAACACTGACCTTGGTCTCTGTGCTTTTTCAACAGTGGCTGTTGATACTGATTTAAAGAGCTAATTGAATAATTTTTTTAAAACCATAATTGATCCCTTGCAAACAATTACTATCCAGTACTGGCACCATGGTTAACGTTACATTCCATTGTTATTTCCAGAAAAATGTACCATTGCACCTTCTTTGCGCCACATTGTGAATGATTGAGAAAACTTAGTCTTAGGCAAGGAACAACCATTGACGGAAGTAGATGAAAGCCGTCCACTGACTGGAGGAGGAGGTGCCTTTACAAATAAAAGGGACAAGACATGCCTGAAGCACCAGCAATTCACTGGGACATGTTGTACTAAGCTAGAGTGGATCTATCCGCTTAGAGTTCCTCCTCAATCATCCTTTCTTAGCGAGAGCAGAGAAGCTTGAGTACGAAGGACGCACTGCTGGCTTGAAGGGAGAGGCCATATTATTCTTGACAGAACATAAAGATTCGGAAGTCTCTCTGGAAAATTGGCATCTGGCAAACATCAACCGATTAAAAGCCAGGACTTCGGCTGTGACTGGGTCTAAACCATGTTATGTTGAATGGGCTTTTGCTGTCAAAGTAAAGCTATTCACCCGGTTCTCTGTTTCGGATCAATAGACTTTAGCTATACTTATCCTTTCATTGAGATCATTGTTGTTTGGTGGGAAGGTCCTGGGGCATTACAAACTTTTCCTCAGCTGTTTGTCAGCCTGGGTAATGACACCATTGTTGGTAGTTTATGGGTGGAATGAGGATATAGCTGTTGAAATATTGCCGCTATTGTACGCCCTTACCAGCCCTTGCCATCTATAGAAAGATTCACTTACTACCGAGTGATTACAGTGCTTTCGCTTCTTTTCCCCTTCCTGAGCAAGATGCTTTGCATTTGAATGAGGAAGCCATTATCACCGCTGTCTATGAGACTTGCCGGCTGCACGGATGGCTTCATTCTAAGGACCTCTGCTAAGACGATTTGACACTGGATATTCAGAAAGACATCTTTTACACAGCTCCAAAGCCTTCGGAAGGCCCTGAAGCTCCAGTGAGTGGGAAGTCGTTATCATGAGCGCTGAAGACAACAACTTTGAAAATGTGTGCCGTGCATGCATGTAGAGCCTTCAATTAAAATGTCTGCTGTTAGTGTATGCTTGGCAAGGACTTTAAACTATGTTCTTTTAACACACAAATCGGCCACCAGCATTACCATCATCTTCTGTACTGGTGTTGGGTCAAGGTATACAAGCAGCAACCTCATTAACAACAGTCTCAGCAGTCCAGCCAAATGTGCAGCTGGAGGATTAGGGGTTGCCATTGGCTCAGTCACTCATTTTGGGATTTGGGGTCATGGGAAAACAAATGCGTGTCAAACATTTATAAAAGCAGAATTCGAAGAGGATGTGTTTTACAATTAAAGATTTTGATATTGCACCAAATGAACAATTGAATTGCTGAGCAATTTTGTCAATTTAACGATTGCGTAAATCCCAGTGCAACAATTATCATCTATGTGGATTTGCTGAGTAGTCACTGCCAAAGTGGATACAAAACTTGGATTATTTCCAGGACATACCACACAATATGGTTTAAAGTTTTTCCTGGGGGCTTCAACTAGCCCTGTTCTGCATGCAAAATGTTTGTTCCTGAAAAGCCCAGGTTCCAAAGGAATGACAGAAGAAACAAACATGTACCGTTGTTCAACAGACAGGTCAAGCAGTACTTCTTTAGGCCTATGGCTTCAAAATATGGGAAAACACACAATGCTTGGAGCCAGACAATTTGTTGAATAAGCAATACAAAAAACACATAGGAGATCAAGGAAAGCAAATAATACACGATGGGCTCCAAAAGAGAACAAGTGATGCAGCATTGTATTGACTCCCTGAAAATGAGTAATGGAGTTTCAGTTTCACCCAAAATGGGTTATAAATGGTAGTCATGTAGCATGTGCACCAATATAAAAGAAGTGGGTACGCCCATTTGCTGCTTTCCCAATGCATGCTTAAGGAAAGAAAGCCTACGCCCGGATTTAGTTATTAGCTTTCAGATGTAGTTTTCATTCCTGCCTTTAGATGGCAGTATATCTATTTATATAGGATGAAAAGATCATGGGGAGTTTTTTTTACGGTGTCTTAAACTTTTATTTCGAAGAGCCCACTCCCCGACACAGGTACAAGGCTATTATTATACCCCACTCATTAGTTTAAGACTCACAAGTAATTCAAGATGGACTGGTAATCCACACTTGTTTCTTTCTTCTTTCTAAATGGTGGTGTAATAAGTTGTTAATGGCCATTTTCACTGCAAGCCTCTTCCCTTGACGCCTCTGTTTAATAAATCAAAGTAATATGCGCACTGTGTGGAAACCATTTGAAAAAGACTGAAAGTTAATTTACACTTGTTTCCTTTATCCCAATTTAATAAACTGTTCTATGACATCCAGAAACTTCCTTCCTATACCATTTCTCTTTTCAATTGATAAGATTTCCATACTAAAGTTAGAAAGATATTTTCCCTAGTGAATCCACATTGTTTTAACACATCCCCTTTTGGACAAAATGGTCTTAAACAAAAAAGCCCCGCATTTTTGCCAGAAATATTAACTGGTTGTATATGAAGCAGTCATTTATTTTACTATCTGCCAGATCTTTCAAAGTTAAAGAACTGAGGATCTGACTGACTTACACTTGGAGCACTCCTGACATATTCTTGCATTCTAGGAGTAATCTAAGTACACTTCCGGATTACTCCTGGACAACAGGAGTAAGCCATTAGTACTGCAAGAGTAAGTCACACCTACTCAGAGCACAACCTTTGTGAATTGGGCCTCATTAGTTTTTCTTTGATCACACAGGTTCTCCATTATTTCAGCTAAAATGACCTTAGTTTCAGTCATCAGAAAATAATCGTGCAAGATGATCTATAATGACATTTCTCCCTTTCAGGTGCCCTGCAAAAAGGTTTCCATTTTTCTGTAACAAAAACGTTTTTAAAATCCCAATGACTGACCTTTGCTTCTGTAACCTGGAAGCATCTGGAATTGGAATTACTCTAGCCTATCTAAGGCGACTGCAGCACTATTCTAGAAATTCCTTAGTAAAGTAATCAATGACAAATCAATTAGTATGTAGAGGAAGAAAAACTGTATTATAAAGTTAATTAAAACCACCACAATATAAAAATCACAAGATTTACATGTCTAACAGTTTAATAGTAGTTTGTCTTTTTGCCCAGTGCATGATAATCAACATAAATAAAGCTTTAAATAAAGCAGCTGCAAACTAATTATGTAACATCAGTATCCAATAATAAAATGTCCACAAAACATGATTAAAACAAATTTCATGGACTGCCGTTCGTGCCTGGTCCCAGCTAAGATGCACACATTTTAAACTATACTAAAATTCATACTAAATCAATGTTAAACTTGTTCTAAAAAGTTCATCCTCAGAAATGTAGTCACTGTTGCTCAAAACTCAATCAGCCTTCTGCTTTGATTCTATAACCATTATATATTTGGACTCTGCTAACTTAGCATATTTAATAAAAGCAGACAATAGCCCTCCCCCACTGCAATTAAACATCTTCCATTTCCATCCCTGCAAGTCCTCACGCCTACCGATGTTTTTAGGGGGTGTCTCCTTTAGTTGATCAAAGCTGGGCAGAGAGAGAGAAAATGAGTACAACTGCATACTCCAAAATTCCATAACCCACAGTTAATAAAATGTGTCTTATTATTCTGCCTCTGGCCAGCATCACTAAAGCTGAACAACTCAATCCGAAAGTGCAGGATCCACGTTTTGATGGACTTGCTCAAGCATATTTAGGGTAAAGGTGAGTGTCGGGGTCTCTGTAGTAGATCCCACCTAAACTGAGCATCTTTTTGCCCTCAAGAGCTATATGCACAGACTCATAAGATTAAAGCTTTAGCACATTTTTCAGAGCACTTTTCAAAGTGCCTAAGGATAAATTATTTTTCCAGTGGCCTCCATTTCTAAGTGCCTTCAAGCCTGCACCCGGGGCTACAGGCCAGCAGTGACTCACATAACTTTTTAAATTTACTTCTTCTGGTAGCACAGCTTTTATGTTTCCATCCTGTCTATTTTTTCATGTGCCAGACTCTAAACAGAGCAGTTTTGCCTTTCCAATGATTGTTGAACAGGCCAATTTTCAGTCTAATCTGAGTCTGAAATGTAGGTCTAGGTAAACTAAATAAAGGCGTAAATATATTAAACTGTGCAAATCTAGCCACGCTGAGCTCTAGCCTAGAAAAGCTTCGTTGCATTAGGGATTGCTGTTAAAAATTACGCCCAAATTACATCAAAAACTGGAACCAAAGACGATCGATATAGATCAGTAGCCAGATATTTTAAAGCAGTGAAAAGATAAACTGATTTCGTATTTACACTAGCTAGACGATATCGATACCCACCTCTCTCAAATCTATCAATTAATATTGGTAATGTTTTATTACCGTTTAGATGTGTGCACTATGGAAACGTTTTCTTTTCCATCTTTACACTGTAAATTTTCAGCATCTCTTTTTGAGACATAAGTGAGAAGAGCATTTGTTGAGCCAAATTCATGTTGATTGTTGTTTGCTTATTTGTTTTCATTTTTCATTCGGATTATTTATTTTGCTTCAGTACTGAGAAATGCTCATGTATTGATGTAGTTTTATTGTTATGGCGTGTGTTTTCAAGACCTTCTTTTAATAAAATGTTTGCAAGCTTCTCACTTTCTCTGTGGAATGAATGAAATCGGTTCGAAAAATAATTTCATGATATTAAACTTTGGATGATTGGCAATAACGTGTGTTCTTAATTTCTCAATGTAACTCCAGCCTTTATTCCTTAATTTCACCAATATTAGTTTCTCCAGCATTTATACTGCTGTCACCTTCAAAGTTTTCCATACTTTCAAGAATAATAAATTAGTCTGCACCTTTGCATTTTGTTTTGTTCATTGATTTAAATGGTGACTTATTTAGCGAACCAAAAATGTAATTTCAATGATAGAGTCATCAGTGCAGTAAAGTGTTGTTCATGGATGTAAAATATATTAGCATTTCTGAACAGCTGATTTCAAATAACCTTGTTAAAATTCAACATCAGCAAGGTGAGAACTAGCCCTACAGAAGATTCTTCCAAGGGTACTAATGAAATATAACAGTCATGAAAAAGTACTGCATCATTTTCGAGCTGCATAAAAATATTCTGGATCCAAGAGCTTTTTTTACCTGCTAAGGTTAATCAAGGGTAAATCCCCATTTGTACAGGCATATAAAGAATTCGCCTTGACCATTTTTTATGATTTGCATTTGACCGTTTGCCTGTTTTATGGAAGTTGGCTTCAGTGTGATTCACTTTGAGTTAGCAGGTACATGTTTAAGGTTATTGCTTCCTTCCCTAGAGGTTGTGCTATTAATATCTGTGCCCAGGCGGTCACAGTCACTGCTGACATGCAGGTGATAGTTCGAATTGTTTTTAATGATGTGTAGCCCTGATGCTGTACTTTACTAACTGCCCAGGCTTAAATCTTGCTTCATGTAATCTTATAGAGAAGCGGTTTTTGGAGTCCTTGTGCACATTTCAGTTTGTCATGTACAAGGAGCCCCTAAAAATATACCACAAGAAATATTACTACTATGGTTTACCATGACTTACACATATCAAAGGAGAGAGAAATAACGATGCGTGGTTCATATCGTTTTACATTTAAGATTTTAAATACGCCCTTCTTCATTTCTATTAGACCTGACAGCCTTAGGGTGGTATGCCCCCACATCTTTTGTTTTCACGCCTCCTGGTTTCTTAGAATTCATTTGTGTTGGCCTTAGGACTCTGTGCTCTTTACCACTGCTAACCAGTGCATGTGCTCACTACTTTAAACATGGTGAAATTAGCTTGCACTCAATTAGCACATCTAATTTACTTATCAGTCCCTAGTAAAGTGGTACTACATGTACCCAGGTCCTGTAAATTAATTTCTACTAGTGGTTCTGCAGCACCCATTGTGCTTTTTAAAAACATGTCTCAAGCCTGCCATTGCATCCTGTGTGTAGTTTTAGACTGTCATTTTGACCTGGCAAAATAAAACTTTTGCCAGACCAAGGCCTTCCTTCTAGATACATATAACACCTCTAAGGTAGGCTCCAAACAGCCCTTTGGCCAAGTTGCAGTGTATTTAAAAAATGGGAGATATACTTTTACGTTTTACAAGTCCTGGTAGTGGAAAAACTCTTACATTTGTGTTCCACTACTGTAATGCTTGCCTCTCCCATAGGATAACATTGAGTTATGTATTACATTTAATTAGTGATAACTTTTGTTTGGTAACAGATAGAAAGGTCATGCTTGCACTCAAATGATTTGCAATTTAAAACCTTCTTTCATGGAAAAGTCAGATTTTAAGTCACAGTTTTTCACATTTCACTTTCTGCCAGTTGGATTTTTTTTGTCCGAATGGTTTGGTGCCTGAATTCAGTTCCCTGGGTCACATGACTAAGTGTAGTGGGCCTTTGTGTACTCCTCCCAGACAGAGTTACAATTAAGGTCTAGGGCATCTGGCCAGGATGGGAATGGTGGAGTTGTGCACAACCCCACTTGCAAAGGGGTTGCCTCAGCACACTTACAAAGTACTTTAGTCTAGCCTTTTGTCACCTCAGACACCCTGGGACCTGGATAGAGAGGAAGGAAATTCCAGAACCATCTGCCTGGGGAAACCCAAGATGTTTCTTCCACTTCAAAGCTGGCACTAGGTATAAAAATAGGGCCATCGGATCCACCCATAAGAGCTTTCCTGGACTTGTGGATACTTCAGAAAAAAGACTTGCTGCCAGAGGACTGCTCTGTTGCCTAAGACCTGCATTACTTTCTGAGAAGGAAGCCTGAACATGCTTCCTTCATCCCAGGCAGAGTGACTCCAAGGGTTAACCGGCCCACCTCCTATTCTGAGCTACAGGGACACAACTAGCTCTAGAGGCCTCTCTGCAACTGCCCATCTGACCTTCTAAAATTGGACATGCCTGGATGTGCAACTGGACCTGACAGAGGTCTGCAGACCTCTACTAGAGTGAGTCCCTGAACCCTAAGAGGCACCTTCAAAGGACCTGAGAACTTGGTTCACATCAGAGTGTACTCCTCTGAAGAAAAACAAGAAATCCTGAAGCTTTGTGACAGTGAATGGGTCCACTCGCACATAGATCTCACCACCTGTGATGTCTTCCAAAGTGACACTCCGGTGGACCAGATTCTTTGTGCGAAGTGACCACCAGTGGCGACCGGCAACACAAGATCTTCACTTCGCACTGTGGCATTGACAGCCTGTGGTGACTGCCAACTTAAAGCTCCAGCAATGACGGCCCGCAATGCATGACAGGACCTTTGTGCTACAGCGATGACTGTTCATGATGCCCGGGCTGCTCATCGTGCCAAAGTGACAACCATTCACTGTGCACTCCCTGCTCCTCTCAGCCTCCTTCACTGCAACCTGGACTCTTTGAGAAGTTAACTTTTTTAGCGGGACTCACCTGGTCCCTGCTTCTGCAGTCAGTCTGAACTTTTGACTTTCCTCCAGACTAGCATGGCCAGATAACAGTGAGTTGTGCTTTGTGCTTTTGGGTGATATATTTACTTAAATCTTTGAAACTGCATATCCCCGGTTCCACTGATTGCATTTTTTAATTTTGGTCTCATTGTATTTAATACATTTATCTCAATTTTTCTACATTTCTGTGTAATTTTACTTGTGTTGTGTGTTGGCTTTATTATTGTCTATGTGCTGCATAATTATTTTACACATTGCCTCAAAATGAAGCCTGATTGCCTTTCTGCCAAGCTACCATAGAGTTAAGCACAGATTAATTTAGTAACTTTTGTGGTTCACCCTGCTCTTTTCTTCTTCAGGTTAACTAGTTACATGCACTTTAACCTAAATAAAAAAAGACAGACAACTTTATTTTTAAGGATCACTTTTTCAAACATGCAATGGGCCATGATGAACAAGGAGGGATTTCTATAGGGTTGAGGAGTTCCATTCTCCTTCAGAAGCTTCAGTTTATGATCTTCTGCCTGTATATGTGCTAGGAATCCTCTCTATCTGTTCCACAGTTCCTAAGGCTGAGGTGATTTCCTAACTGTAGCTCAAAGCTATGTATTTGGACAACCTTTTGGTGAGCAGAGAGCAGCCTTTGACCGAGTGTATTGTCCACTAACTGTAATCTGAATTCCAGTCTGAGGAATTCCATAATATAAGTGTTTTTTATTAAGGTTGCAGGCTGAGTTACACATGACACATTTTGCATTGGCAGTAGGTGTCTCTCTTGGTGCTTTTCTGCTGTATTTTGTTCAGGTCAAACTTTACATTTGACTTGCTTTAAGGTGTTAATTTAACAAACCTACTTATGTAGAGTTTGGTGCAATAGAAAACCATTTGATTTGTGATGAAATACTAATTAGGAGGAAGAATTTATGCTCTCTTGATATCAAAACATTGTGCATTAGGACACACACAGAAGAAAGAAAGCTAATCTTATTAATGTCCAAGTCTATGTTTTCTCTAAAAAAATAACTTAAGAACAGGAAGACAGGCAGGCACATTTACTGTCTATAGAAGACATCCAAAGAAGAAGATTGCATTTCACTACCCCTTAATCCCTTTGCAGCTAAGCCTTTTCTCCCTCCTGTGCTAAGCCTCTTTTTTGGCTATTTGGGAAGTGTGAGCTTAGGCCCCTATAACTTCTTGTCCACATAATCTATCCATGCCAAATATGTGTCCTTTTTTCCAACATCATGGATATTCGAATGGTACCCATGGTTTGTGGATTCACCTAGAGGGGACTGAAAAATTAGGCAAAATACAGCGTTCTTTTTTTTTTGGGGCCAAAATGGGAAAAAAGCACTGGAGAAGAAAGTGTTGGACCTGGCCCTTTTTGCAGGGTCATTCCCAAACGTTTTGCCTCCTTCCTCCTATTTTTCCTGACCTGTTTTTGTTGGCTTTAGAACTTTGAGCACTTTACCACTGCTATCCAGTGCTAAAGTGCATATGCTCTCTGTGTAAATTGTACTGTTGATTGGCTTATCCATGATTGCCATATTTGATTTTCTAGTAAGTCCCTAGTGAAGTGCACTAGAGGTGCCCAGGGCCTGTAAATCAAATGCTACTAGTGGGCCTACAGCACTGGTCGTGCCACCCACATAAGTAGCCCTGTAATCATGTCTGTGTGTGCAGTTTTAAACTGTAAATTCGACTGCACTGTCCCCACTTGCCAAGCCTAACCCTTCCCCTTTCCTACATATAAGACACCCCTAAGGTAGGCCTTAGGTAGCCCCAAGGGCAGGGTGCAGTGTATGGTTAAGGTAGGACATATACTAATGTGCTTTATATGTGCTGACAGTGAAATACTGCCAAATTTGGGTTTCACTGTTGCAAGACCTATCTCTCTCATGGGTTAACCTGGGGGCTGCCTTTAAACATGATTAAAGCGTAGATTCCCTTTGGGAGCAGATAGACATGTGGAGTTTGGGACCTCTGAACTCACTATTTAAAAATACATCTTTTAGTAAAATTGGTTTTGAGATTGTGTGTTTGAAAATGCCACTTTTGGCAAGTGGGCATTTTCTTGCTTGAACCATTTTTGTGACTCTTCTTGTTTGTAAATTCTCTGTCTGGGTTAGTTTGACAGTTGGGCTGTTTGCACCTCTCTCCAGACAGTGACACAAAGGGGTCAGGGGTGTAGCCTTCATATTTTAATGAGCCATCTGTGCTAGGAGGGAGGGGAGGAGTGGTCACTCGCACCTGAAAGGGCTGTGCCTGCCCTCACACAATGAAGTCTCCAACCCCCTGGTGTGTGTCTGAGGTCTTGCCTGGGCAAGGCAGGATTTCACAAACAAGTGGGACTTATCTTTGAAGTAAGCCTACTTCAATGGCCAAAATGGGTATAAGAAGAGGACCCAAAACCACAGACTTTAGACACTTCTTGGGGTAAATCCTCTACCTCACAGACACTTCTGGATACAAAACCTGCTGGTGAAGAATCCCTAAACCAGACCTACCAGGAGAAACTGACTGGCTGCCTAAAGAACTCACTGGGACTGCTTTTCTGAGAAGGACTGCTGGCTTGCTGTTGCCGTGCTGCTGTGCTGCTCTCTGGCAATGCTGAGAAGTGCTATCCAAGGGCTTGGATAGAGCTTGCCTCCCATTCCCTGAAGTCTCAGGACCAAAAAGACTTCACTCCTGCAACTGGACTCCTTGTGCGGCAAAAATTTGATGTACAGCCTACTAAAAACAACGCACAGCCTGCCCCGCAGTCAAAAATTCACTGCATGCTGAACCGGAACGACGCAGCCCGACTTCACCAGGAGAAGATCGACGCAGCACCTATGTTGCGACTGGAACTTTGACGCACGGCTGACCGGATCGACGCACAGCTGACCTAGGAATACGCAGCCTGACTTCCAGAGAGGAATCAATGCAGCACCTGCAGTGCAGGAGAAATTTCCACGCAACGCCCACGGGATCGATGTAGCGCTTGTGACTTCGCTCCACAAGCCCAGGATTCCATGCACCGTCCCCGGGGCACCAGAAAACCCCACAACCCAAAGAGGAACCAAGTATGCACGCCGGAAAATGATGCAAAGTCTTCCCCTGGAAGATAATGACGCAAGTCAGTGTGCGGAGGGGCAAAACCGACGCACACCTCCCCGTTTTCCATGCATCACCTCCTCTGTGGACCCTTGCGGGGATTTTGAACGTGAACCAGATACTTTGTGCTTGCATGAGACATTTATTTGTTTTTAACAGACATTCACTTGTTTTTCAAAGACGTATGTCACTTTTACAGTGATATCTGAACATTTACTTATTGCTTTTTAATCGTTTTGACCTGCATCTCATCAGATAAATATTATATAATTTTCCAACACTGTGTGGTGTATTTTTATGGTGCTATTTGGTGGTATTGTATGATTTATTGCACAAATACTTTACACATTGCCTTCTAAGTTAAGCCTGACTGCTCAGTGCCAAGCTACCAGAGCGTGGGCACAGGATAATTTGGATTGTGTGTGACTAGAGTGAGGGTCTTTGCTTGGACACAGGGTAACCTGACTGCCAACCAAAGACCCCATTTCTAACAGAGATCATCTGTTTTTCTCCCCTGTAAATGGCATCAACAAAGGGTTTGCAGTGCTAAAATTACCCTCTTCCCAGATTTTAGGAACAGCCAGATTTGAATCAGAAAACTATGGGGCATATTTATGAGCCTCTTGTGCTGCCTTAAGCTAAAGTGGTGATAAGGTGGCCTTTTCCCCATGCCATGTTTACAAAGTGGTGCAATGGATGCATTGTGCCACTTTGTAATCCATTGCGCCACATTATGCCTGCGCCAGGCATAACGTATGCAAGCGGGGCATTCCCCTGTTAGGAGGTCCAAAAAAATGGCACAGTGAAATTTAGAAGATTTCACTGTGCCATTTTTTTGTCAATGTTAATGCCTGCTCAGAACAGGTGCTAAAATGACGAACCCATTGAAATCAATTAGCCTCCATGTGCTTTGCCACACTAGTGTCAACATTTTTTATGAGACAGATTGGATTCAGAATCTCCTGCAAGGAAAAAAAGAGCTCTCCACAATTTTCTTCAAACCTCTCATTCTTATAATATTTACATAGATTAGACCCCGACCCAGACCTGCCAGGAGAGACAGGCTAAAAGGAAGGTTCCTGAAAGCCTTGGAAGTGAAAAAGATGATGAGCAGTAATTCTTTATGTGAAGACGGGCACAGGGCCAGTGCAGATCACCTCTTTCTAAACTATTCTGAGTCATGTAGTACCACCAACACCACCTGCTTCCATATTTCAAGAATATAAAAATCCAGAGCAACATTACCCCTACCACTGTCACTGGGTACTGTAGAGAAGATTAACACAGCCTCCTAGCTCCAGCTTAACAAGGTGTTCTGGTATGAACTTGATTGGAAAACTCACCTCTCCATTTGTGGACATCTTTATACTTAAGCTAAATGCGGAGCACATCACTGATTGCTCAATTTGCTGCCAATCAGTGCATCATGGCAATCCAGGTGGGCAGTAAAATACAGAGGCCGAATCGCTGAACTGAAAAATCAACATGCAATTGTGTGAGAAGAGTACCTCTAAGAGATAGCGGCTGGTGAGAGAAGAGAAAAAGTTGCATTGACAGAAGTAAATGGTTGTGAGGAAGAAGATGTAACTAGGGCACGGGCCTATCATACCTGTGAAGGAAACAAAAGGGGGATTGAAAGCTTACAAACAAGAGGCGACCAATTCCTTGCGTCCGAGGAGGTGACATTTTTCACAGCTGCGGAGTTTCTCTTATTCAGCTAATTAGTGACAATTAAAATAAAGCTGTCTGCATAACTGACTGTATTTACAAGAATTTTCCTGAAGTCTTTTGACATTGATGCACTTTACTATGCCTTAGAGCTCTGTTTTTATTTGTGCTCCGTCCACCTGGGATTTGTGCATGGAGCTCCATACAAAGTTTTGTAAACCTATTCATTATATGCATTACAATACAAAAGTGCATCCCCAAATTAACTACTTCGTAAAAACTGCGTATGTTTTTTCTCTTGCTCCTCTCTTTTTACTTTGCTTTATTCGACTTTTGTATTTCCTTTTAACTGTATTTTATATTTATACTGCTTGATTTATTTGTCTCTATGTTTTAATAACTATCCAAAACTGCAATTTATTTAAAATGAATCTATTCACTTCTTTCAACCAAACTAGCTTTAAAAGATGAAGACTAGATTTAGGGGTCTATCATCCATTGAAAGATTAGGAGCAGTGACACCGAGGCCTAGATGCCTCAGGCGGCCACTCACCCAAAATTATTTCTGTACAATTCAAATGCATAACATTCATTGCACTAGGGTCCATACCACATTATCTATGTCACTGACTAGGTGATGTTAACGTTGTCATTTAAAAGCTGCGTTTAGCTTGTGTGGAGGAGAGGTTTGGAATTTATTGTACAATTTTAGGTCTGGCGTTGCTCAAGACCTTTTAATTGTAATACAATTATGTAAGTAATATACTTAAAGGGGGCTTTCAGCCAGCACTCTTCATCCATTCAAAAGGGCTGCCGAAGAAGGCTTGTTTTTTTCCCCCTGAAATGGCATCAACAAAGGGTTTGCAGTGCTAAAATCACCATCTTCCCAGCTTTCAGGAACAGGCAGACTTGAATCGGTAAACCACATTTTCCAACAGAATTTTGGCATTTTACTGGGGCATACCCCTTTTTACTATTTTTTGTGCTTTCAGCTGCCTTCCAGTTAGTGACTGGAATGGGTGTGAAACCAATGCTGGATCCCGGAAAGCTAAACATTTCTAAAAGACAGACACAATTCTGAATTCAGCAAGGGGTCATTTGTGTAGATCCTACAAGGTTTTCCTAAAATAACAGCTGAAATAAAAAATATTAAAATTGAGCTGAGAAAAACAGCCATTTTTCTCCATGTTTTGCTCTGTAACATTTTCTTGTGAAGTCAGATTTTTTAAAGCAATATAATGTTACGTCTGCTGGACTCTTCTGGTTGCGGGGATATATTGGGCTTGTAGGTTCATCAAGATGCCTATGTACCCAGAGCCAATAAATGAGCTGCACCTTTCAATGGGTTTTCATTCTATACCGGGTATACAGCAATTCTTATGCTGAAATATAAAGAGTGATAAAAAGGTATCAAGAAAACCTTTGTATTTCCAAAATGGGCATAAGACAAAGGTGTTGAGAAGCAGTGGTTATTTTCACATCTCTGAATTCCGGGGTGCCCATACTAGCATATGAATTACGGGCCATTTCTTAAAAAGACGTCCTTTTTCCACACTGCCTTACATTTGGAAGGAAAAAATATAGAGAAAGGCAAGGGTCAATAACACTTGTTCTGTTTTTCGATAAAAATGGTACCTCACTTGCGTGGGTAGGCCTAATGCTCGCGACAGGAAACGCAACATGGACACATCACATGTTTACATTGAAATCTGACGTGTTTTTTGCGAAGTGCCTAGCTGTAGGTTTTGTCCTCTAGCTCAGCCGGCACCTAGGGAACCCTACCAAATCTGCACATTGCTGAAAACTACACACCTAGGGGAATCCATGATGGGGTGACTCACCAAGTTCTGTTACCCAGAATCCTTTGCAAACCTCAATTTAAAAAAAAAAAAAAACACTTTTCCTCACATTTCGGTGATAGAAAGTTCTGGAATCTGAGAGGAGCCACAAATTTCCTTCCACCCAGCATTCCCCCAAGTTTCCCTATAAAAATGGTACCTCACTTGTGTGGGTAGGCCTAGTGCCCACCACAGGAATAGATCACACAACGGTCAATGTTAGTCCTTACATGAGGGCAACTGTTCCATTCCTGACACAGGCACTAGGTACAGGCCCTCAAGTGGGGTAATGATTTTATCAGGACAGGTGGGGAAACACTGGGTGGTAGGAATTTTGTGTATCCCACCATATTCCTGTAGTTTGTGTGACGGAAATGCAAGAAAAAAATTGAGTTTTTATTCAACATTTCAGCTTTACAGTGTATTTTGGGTAAGAAAACTTTAGGGAATCCACACAAGTCACACCTCTATGGACACCCCCGGTTGTCTAGTTTCCAGAAATGTCTGGGTTCAGTATGTTTCCCTATATGGCCGCAGAGCCCGGGACCAAAAACACAGGTGCCTGCCTTACAAAACCAGTTTGTTTGGTGATAGATAATTTTGATGTCTACATGAGATGATTTGGGTGGTGGAATTTGGGGCCGAACTAAATTGGGGAGCTCCCAAGAGAGCATACACCTGCTCTCTGGGTTGGGCTAACCCGCTATTGTCCTGTTGCACAGACAGTGCTTGCAAAGTGACAGCAGGAATATCCTCATCTCCTCCCTCATAATTACTGGAAGAGGAGTTATCGAATAGGACTCGAACAACTGAAAAATCACTCCCAGAGTCTGTGCCATTGTCCTATCCCTCAGATGCTGTCTCAGTATCTGCTGTCTCAGCCTCTGATCCTATGTCAGAGCTGTCCTCCATAACCCGCGTGAGGGCTTGAGCAGCAGTCATCCAACGAGATACCATTTCTGCCACTGGCTAAACTGTTGCTCTAAAACACTAGCCTACGTAGACAGTCACAAAATTGCTGGTGTGTGTGTGTGATACGTAAAACAGTAGAGGTCACTTTACCTTCGCTTTTTCCCTCAATCACCATGTTCTTTAAAGACACTCAAAAAACACCTTGTCACATACCAATCGTCCAAGTCTTTAGTACCTCTAGCGCCCAGTCCAACAATCATAATTGGTGCTCCCACTCCCATGTCCTCCTCCTCGGATTACCTCACTACCACCCAGCAAAAGTGCCCTTCATCTCTCCATAGCCGCCCCCCCCCCCTAAAATACATTTCATTTGTATTATAGCGCAGTTAATGGCTGACTTTACTAATGTACTCAGCTATTTACATACAATACAGATTTGATCTTTGCAGTAGCCTTATAAACCTTTTGTGCTACTATATGGCATCAAAACTGCCACCAGAGTAAAGTCTAATCCTTTTGTAGCAGAAACATAATCACAAGACTTACTTGACTTTTTTATTCCTGCCTAAAAGCTACAGTTAAAACACGTCAGTTGAAGTATGTGCATTGTTTTGAAGACGCAAGCTGCAACTGCAAGACAACTGGTGGCAAATAAATATGTATGTATACATGTCTATATACATATATATAGATCACTTTTATATGTGAATCCGGTTTTCCTGGGGATCAATCGCAGCCCCCAGGGAAACCACACATGCATTGACAAAAGTGAACTATTATATATATATATGTAGACATAACTATCTATGTAGATAGATATATCTATCTACATAGATAGATATATCTATATGTATAGAGATCTATATTTTTTTTAGTAGTTGTATGGTTTCCTTGGGGGTCATAATGTCCCCCAGGGAAACCACACAAAAAAAAAAAAAATGATTGCCCCCACAGGGGGTTGCCCTTCCCACGGGTGACCCCCTGTCAATTTTTTTTTTTTTAATTTAGCCCCTGTGGGGGCGCGATCAGGCGCAATTGCACCCCTCAGGGGACACCTACCTTTTTTTAAAAAAATATGCCCCCGAGGGCCGACACCCCCAAGTGAAATCCCTGATGTCTAGTGGGGTTTCCTGGCCCTCGATTGCAGCTGCACTGCGATCGAGGGCCAGGAAACCTGTTCAGGAAGACCTCGTTTGAAAGGGGAGAGTCCCCCCTTTCAAATGAGGCCTTCCTGAACGTCGGGAAGGACAGTTGGGGTTGTTTTTGCTTCCTGCTCCGATGGGGAAAACAAAACAGTGATGTCAGTGTGGCGACGTCACAGAGGGGTGGATGGGATGACGGGGGGAGAAACAGAAGTCTTCCGTATCTCTTGGGGTGTAAAAAAATAATAATAATCCTCGGTGCTTTAACCCCCTCCCTGGTGTCGGCCCCTGGTTGTGACCTGCACTGGGGAGGTAGTGTGGGCGTCGGCCAGTGCCCGACACCCATACTGTAGGGGATAATGATACTGCTCCTCAGAATTTGTATTGGATTGTCAGCCTAAACCGTCTCTAACCATACTATTGACGATTCACCAGTAACTAAAATTATTATACAAGTGCAGCATGCAACTTCGATTTTCATATGGTTTTGCATATTTCCGTTAACAGCAAACTATTTCTTTGCACTTTTCTCTGGGTGGGCTTAGTAACTTTAAACTCTAGTTGACTTTTTGCGTGATATGGTAATTCTGCTGAGCATATTCTTTGGCATAGTACACTTGGTATCGGATGTCCTTTTGTGACACAAATGATGGTTATATGGTGGATGATTGTTTTTTATTTGAGCCATTGCCTTATTTCCCTGGTGATCCTGATTTGTCCTGTGCCATATACTTATTCTACCATGTACTTGAGCAGCATTTGATGATCTACAAATAAATAATCAAGGGATATCTAACTTAATTTTCTGTCTCAGAGCAATATTTCCTCTGTGTGCAGCGGCAAATCTTGAAGCAATGCAACATTTAGGTCATGAGGAGCCCCTACTCGCTGAAAGGTTTTGCTAAAAGAGATGGAACTATAATAAGTAAAAAGGCATCTCTTAGCCACTTCTATAAAAAACATATTTTCCTTACAATCGTGTCTAAAGGGGATAGTATGCTTGTTCACATAGTGAAACTGGTTATGTATTAGTTGCACTCTAAACTCAGAAAAGTACATGAAGTGACAATGTATTGACACACACCAAGTAAAATAACTAGAAGAAACTTTGGTTGTCATTATCCAAAAGCAGGCCTACTGGCCTAGTTGGGGTTGCAGTATATTGCTAGAAACATAAACATTCCAATGCAAACAAATGCAGCACAATTGAAATAATTAGGGATGGTGCCACCTTCTTATAACCTTCATGCTAAAATATGTAATTGCATTGTCAATAAAGTATTAATAACACATACATTCTATGCCAGAGTATTTATTTTACTTTTACCAGTCTGCCACTACACCTACAGGACTCTCACAGCCTTTCTTAATGAATGAGTGTCTGTGCCCAACCAGGCACTCGGGTGCTGCACATCATTGTGTCATAACATGGAGCCTAGTCCTGTACTGGCCTGCCTGCTCCCTGCCCTGCTTCTCTGCTCTTTTGTCAGAGCAGGAGTCAGCACTGTGTTTCTCCCTTCTGCATCCTAGTAGGCAGGGCAATGGTGCAGTGTTCACCCTGTTCCACCCAGACACAAGCATTGGGAGGGTTGGTGGCATAGCCCCCCTTGGGGGGGTGTCACACTCATGTTTGTATCTTGAGGAGATGTGGTCTCCCAAGACAATCTTCTCTGTGTTGGTCCATCTGGTCCTGGGGGATGGAATGCCTAGGACCATAGAAGATCTCAGGGAGTAGGTCCCATGCAAGGAACTTCCCCGCCCACACAAAAATTAAACGAATATTAGCCTTGTCTTGGCTTCTGGCACCTACCTACATCTGTGGTCTTCCACAGCCATCGCCTTTGATGCCTGCTAGCAGAATTCTCTCCCTGCCACACTCTCCAGCACCATGGCTTTAGCTGCCCTGCAGGGGACCTATGTGTCAGCAGTGGAGTCAGCAGCCATTCTCCTGAAATGGGTCACCCAGCTGCAGGACCCGTCCAAAGAAGATCCATAGGAATCCTCCAGGTTCCCCTCAAGCAACTACTATCATTTAGAGGTTATAAGGGGGCTAGCGTAACTGGCCTTGGAAAAACACCCCTAGTCCATTGGTGCCAGCTGGAGTTAAAGCCTGCTTCCAGCTGGACTTTGCTTTACTGTCATCACTTCCAGTACAGTGAATTCTCAAGTGTCTCTCCCTTATGCAGGGCTTTTTTAGTAGGGGGAGGGGAGTTCTGGATGGTGGTCATTTCAGCTCAATCTGAGGGGCATAACATCACTTTATCCATGTCCCAAACCACTTGCATAGCATGCTGTGACATTTAGAGAGGACAACTTGAAGTTGTATATTGAAACACCTTCCAATGGAGCCTCTGTCCTGACACTAACTGACACAGCTCCTTGAACCTTTCCCACCAAAACTCCCAAGGGAAGCATCTGCTGGGATTAGCTCCAGAGATCTGGACTTATTTCTGTGAGTTTGGGCTTTCCCCCTTGATGTGCACAGTGAAGAGTGAATCAGCACATGTAGATCTCTCCCCTACACCTTACTTTCCAGGAACTGGGTCAAGAACTATTAAATGTCCCTATTGTATGGCAAGACCATCAAGCCTCCTACTAGTCATCAGAGTAAACACTTGGCCTTGTAGGGGGAGAAAGGCCTCAAATCTGCTTACGAGCTGAGCCAGGGAAATATAATTGTCCAAGTGCCATTATGACTGTAATAGGATGAAAGAGACAGTGGGTGGATACCTGACTGATTTCTTTCTACGCCTATGGAGGGCAAAACTGTGTTGTGGTGATTATTTCGCCCATAATATCTAATTCAGTTTAAAACATGGTCAGTCAGTGAGCATTACAGAGGAACACTATAAAAACACACTCAAATTACAAAAGCACTAAAAGGTCAGCACCAATCTCTGAACGGTCTCCTTTGCAACAGGCTTCCTGTGCACAGATACCGTGGTGAGCCAGACAGCAATCTCATTTGCTCAGCCCAAACACGTATGCAGACATGTGCTCAAATTTTCACCTCCAATCAGCTCAGGCTCTCTTAGCCCAGCTGAGGTGAAGCCCCTTATGTCAAAAGGTGGATACTGGTGGTTAGCACCCCAAGCTCACTTCCAAGGGTTGTACTGTGAGTGAGACTCAGTGAGTGATACTCACTGACAGTAAAAATCCAAAATGAGGTAGTCTGAAAGCAAAAATTCCAGGGTGATTAAATGGGTTGAACCCACTTTCCCATATGTGGTTTCTACCCAGAGGTCTGAGCATTGGTTTTTTTGCCAGTGACACTGGGAGTAATAATGGTTGATGATGGCTACTTTGGAAAACAGCTTAATCCTTTGTTTGAGCATAGACAACCAGGACCAATCTCACCCCTCAAAATGGGGAGATACTGATGATGACTAAAATAAATAAATATTTCATACCCAAACTCCATAAGCTTCCCGATGACACACTTAGATGAAGGAAGCATCTCAAACATCACATGTTTAGCAATCATCCTCATCCAGATGATCTCTTTGAATCTGAGAATTACCTCTACTCTCCAGATAAAGAAAATAATTCATATCACAACAGAAATGCCAGCTATGAAAAAAATTCAATAAATAAAAGTTGTACTTTTAGATTTAGTAAGGGCGATTGTAATTAAACTTAAATGGTCCAGTGTGCATGGCACAATTAAACAACCACAGAGGATGCAGCCATTTGGCCTGGTGAGTGAGTAGTGAGCAGTGACAAAAAAAGAAAAATAATTAAACTGTAGAGTCAACCATAGGCTTTTTATTAAGCAATCAATGGTGCCTAAGTCAGTAACGTACGACTTCAAGTCACGTCCTGAAATACAAGATGGCTGTGTCCCTTGCTTAACTCTGCAGTCACATGTTCAGCTGTATATCAAGATGCAACAGACTGCACTGCACGGCTTGCAAGTCACTTCCATGAAAAAAGAGAACCAGAGGTAGATAGATAAACACCTCACTTCGAACAGGTAAATTGCATCAATGAATTCATTAATCCATTGGCCAACATCTAAATCAGACTCCCTGTGTGAAGCTGTAGTTGACCATTAGGGAGTTACTGACAGACTGTGGCTGGTGCTGGATCAACATGTTTCTCTCTGTGCTTTAGGATGTTTCAGTGGCGTGGCTAAGAGATAAATTAGAGAGCTCATATCAGATACATCCTGATTCAGCTTTCTAGCTTTCTAGCACACTAAAAATAATTTCTATGGCAAATTGAACTTCCTCATGTTGTTCCCTTTCAGCAGTCCCCTCTGTAGAAAGTGGTTCCCGTTTTACAGCTTTGAATCCATCAAGATGGTATTCAGATGTGCCTGTATTTTGTTATGAATATGAAATGTTAGTGTTTTAGTTGTTAATTAGAACACTAGGGAATCAATTGACAGGTTACTGTGGCTATTTTGAAGTGCATGTTTCAATCAGAATATCAGATTTTATTCCTGCATAGTTGAGAAAGCTATTGTGAACTTATAGGAAATATGCTCTATTTTAGCGTCAGGAGAATCCTCTGCAAACTCCATAAGAAAATCGGGAGAGAAAGCATTTTTCTCTCTTACATGGTACATGAAATCCCAGCAGAGTCAGTATTTTGCACATGGTAAAACCACCTGCGAACTCATTGGAATTCCTAAAATTAGACTAACATCAACAGCAAATAGTTTATATCCTGACTAAAATCTGTTATGTATTTGTTTTGTGAGCCTAAAAAACTCGAACACTTACTTTTACTATTTACCTAACAATATTTCGCGGATTGCATCACTATCTCTACTTTGTGAAATTATTTTTCTGTAATACACTATTGCCTTCAATATTCATATGTTCGTTCTCAGAGATTGAGGACCACACTTTATAGAAAAAAACATAATTTCAAATTCATAGACTAGCTGTCCTATATCCATGTCTTCTTTGCTTTCTCACAGTTAATGTTGCACCCCACAGAACCACAGTTCTCTATTTGCTACAGTTGTCATTTAATACAACTTTTTCTACCTCAAACCTTTACTTCTTAGTTACCTAATCGACATATGTGACTTCCGTGGACATCTGCGGATTCATTAGCACAAGCCCTTTGTTTTACATAGATGTAGAGAGTTATTTGTTTGGGTTATGACGGAGCGGTGAGCCCAACAGTTTAAGTGCCTTCTTCGTCTACCTTGCATCATTTATCCCACTCAAGCCATACTAAATTGGTTCTATAGCACATTACTCTGTTGCCAGTTGGTTGGGATTTTAGCACTCTGCCTCCTTTCGTACAGACAGGAGTATAATGCACCAAGAGCAATGCATCAAGAGCACAGTAAGTTGTTAGTCACTTGGCCCACAAATATCTTTCTCAGTATTCAGGCCAATGGTTTCTTCTATAATTGTGGTATAAGTGATATTGTTTCATTCCTGAGGAAACTAGTATACCCTCGCCTCCATAGCCCTTCTGAAATGTTTTCATCCTTTGTACACTGTTCTCTCTGGTAAATGCTCATGGCACATTATCCAACTGGTTCTATCTGGTCCTTCTCTCAGCATAGTGCAGGCATCTCCTGAAATATTTTAGGCACAGGATGCTCCTATATCCATCGGTCAAAAGCCATGCAAACATTCAACTCCAGTCACCATTACTAACACTGGGGCAATCCCCCTCCTAAAAGGCATTCCTCGCAAGAGGATTTCACAATGCATGAACTTCAATCTCCAGGATTATTTGACTCTGTGAGGTAGACCAACGGCTTAGAGGTCTTATAATGTCCATTCCCATCGCACAAAAGGTGTCCCTTTCACTAGAGGATTCATGGGCACATCTCCAGAGAAATGGGAGAGTAAAACCAAAACTCCATGACCTTAGCAGCCATCTGAAGCAAGTCACAATAGCTGTCCAGCCGGCTGCAAGTTTTAGTCATGCCGATGTATCCCTCTAGGTGGCTCTCATGAAACTCAACCAAAATGTACTGAGAAATCAGGATCTAACAATAATTTAGTGATCTAAGTTGCCTTCTTTAGGCCCCTGTATGACGCCTGTTTTCCAGTAAAGTTGGAAAAGTCACACATGTTAGCATTGTGTATTGCTGCTGCATCTTTTCACAGGCCTTTGAAGGTGGCATGTTCTCCCCATAAGACTTAATGGGTTTGGATATACTTTTTTCTTCATCACACAATATCTCCACTCTTTCCTATGTAAGAGCGAACCAAAAAAAGCCAGAGTGCACCCAAACTAGCGTAATCACCAACCTAGCAGGGACAGTGACTACTTAGAACATTCCTATGCATCCACCTTCCATTTTCTTCTCGTCTTTTTGCACTGAGTCAGCCCAGGTGGCTCTTTTGATAGTCAGAACTCCTTGGTGTCTTGTGAGTTGTAGACTTTGCCATGATAGTCACTGTTGCCAACTCTGATTCAGGCAAGATAGTGCCATAAATAACTATTTAGTAAGATCATTTTCAACGACAACTTTCTTCTGAGTCATAATTCTCTGCATCTCAGCAAACCTCTCCCAAAGAAACGTAAAATCGCTCCTTTTAAAGTTACTCTGAACCGGTACTACTGAGTCTCCCCAACCTTTCTAATACCAACATCTAGCTTTTCCTATTATTTATAATGGAGATCACCAAGACCTAGTTAGCAGAGGACTCTCTCGTTCAGTATTGCAAACATATTTAGAACTTACTGTAACCAGGACAGTTTCCCTTAAGTTCTTAAATATGTTTTATTACAGTTTAATATTAAGGAATGTAGTGCATGACGAGAGTCACAATGTGAAATTTCAGCTGTTTATCGTTTGTGAGGCAAAAATAATGAAATGCTGGTACATATAGTTTGCATATGTCCGGTACTAAGAAAAGAACTGGTGGTATATTTGAAACCAATGTTTAATGCAAAAGGGTTGAGAACTGAAAATGAGGCTGTTGCTGTCCTTTTAAATTACCATGTGTGTAATTGATATCTACATTGGTGAAATAGTTTACGTTTGATTTAGTTATGTGAATATTATCGTACGTTGTTGTGTTTTTATATACGTAAGTGTTATGATTTTTATTAACGGGCCCATGTTTACCATGCCAGCGTCTCCAATTCAGCTTCTTTAGCTCTACTCAACGTGGAGTTGAGAGACATAATTCAATAATGCCAACATTTCCACTTAACGGCCCCCTTGAAAGATTTCCCTGTAATGTTTCAGGAAAATATTTTGAATCATCTGAGAATCATCTGTAGCTTTTCTTTTTTCTGGATCAAGGGCTTTAAAAATCATATTCTTCCCATTCTTAATAGCTGACCACGCCAAAAGTTTCAGTTTGAATTTTCCCTCCTTTTGATACCTTTTTGTCCAACAGTAGTAGTCTTTACCATTGCATTTTGGAATTGAACTCCCTAAGTAATATCTTGAGCTTCATAATATTTCTTCCTGTCTTTCAGAACCGTGAATGCATGAGCTACATTTCAAAATTAGCTACCTCTGATTAATACAATTCAATTTCTGCCCACGTTTTAATGGACTGGGTGATTCAACAGGAAATTATTATGCCTCTCAAAATTGTTTAGCGGCATCCGAGATACAGACACATAAGGGCAGTATGCATTTCTTCAAAATACATCTCAATAAAAATTGTGATTTATGCTGTTCACAACATATTTTGTGGTTTAAGAGTACGAACATTAACAGCTAAGTGTATGACAATGTGATCAGAGAAACTCTCAGGAACAAAAACAGCTATACTTCTATCAATTGAAGATAAAACCAGCAAGTCATTGATTATAGCTTCCAACCTATTTCTTGATGATTTGCAGGTATACTTCTAGAAGTCAGTGTACCCATATCTCAAGGGCAAATCCAGATTCAGCTCTGACTTCCTATCCTTAATGGCCCTATACCCTTTTGACTTACCTAGCTTTCATCAAAATTTACAGAAATAACTTTTGGCAGACTATATGTAGACAAAATCTTCCCTAATAATTCTGTTTATAATGGAACAAATGAAATAAAAAGGCTATCTAGGAGACCTCTATTGGGTCATAGCAAAAGTATACACCATAGAGACTAAGGGCCAGATGTAGGATGCATTTTACATGGTGCAAACTGCAAAAATCGCAGTTTGCGCCATGCAAAATGCTCATCGCGATTCTCATTCACAATTTGCGAGTCGGTACCGACTCGCAAATTGTGAATGCAACTCGCAAATAAGAAGGGGTGTCCCCTTCCTATTTGTGACTCGCATCGCAATGCTTAAAGCAATTCGCAGTTATCACCAGTGTCACACTGGTGGTAACCCATTCGCAAAAGGGAAGGGGTCCCCATGGGACCCCTTCCCCTTTGTGAATGTTGCCAAAAATGTTTTTTCAGAGCAGGCGGTGGTCCAATGGACCACCGCCTATTCTGAAAAAACGAAACCAAATGGTTTCGTTATTTTTTTTATTTTGCAACTCGTTTTCCTTTAAGGAAAACGGGCTGCAAAATAAAATAAAAAACTGCTTTATTTAAAAATCAGTCACAGACATGGAAGTCTGCTGTCTTCAGCAGGCCACCATCCTTGTGAGTGCAGGGACTCGCTATGGGGTTGCAAAATGCAACCCACCTCATTAATATTAATGAGGTGGGTCTTTGCGACCCCATAGCGAATAGCAGACGGTGTCTGAGACACCGTTCTGCATCCGATTTTGCGAATTGGAAATTGCGAGTCTCACCGACTTGCAATTTCCAATTCGCAAAATCAGAACTTCCTACATCTGGCACCAAGGAACATTTACTTCCAATCTCATGACCAATTTGATCAGTTGCCGATTATAAAATCTCAGCTTATTGTGAAAGCAGATGGCATCACCTCTGTGAACTGACCGGTATATGCAAAAAATATGCAGCCAAACCACCCAAAGAGAGTGCTTAGTTGATTTATTTTGGCTCTGCTGAAAATGGTCTTTTGCAACAGAATAAATAATAGCTTGTCATTGATCACCCACAGACATAATACTTTATGCATTTAAACATTATTCAAGACGTTAGTATTAAAACATATTTTTTAAATTGCCCATAGGCCAATCTAATAATCAAGAAGGGCATCCAAATCGGTAATTTGCACATATTTTTTTTTTTCTACTATCCCATGTCACCTAGTGCCTCTAGCATGACCTTCCGGTCCACACCCAACCCACAACACCTCCAGATCCACATATCCACCCATGCTTTGTTGAGCACCTTTGATCCCATGAACATTCTCTCCTACTTCTTTTAGGTGCAGTGACTTTCCATTTCCACTTGATTCAGGCCAGGATCTCAGATGATCTTAGCTCTGATGCATTATAATGGGATTAGCACAGTTTCCTCTGCACCACCTAGTGGGCACCCTGCGGATTCAAATATTGTGCTGCCCTTTGGTGCAAGTGTGTGCAGCATTCACTAATGAGCAAGTTCATCTGAGTCCAGGCCCGGCTTTAGTGCTGGTGGTGCCTGGAGCAACAATATTTTTGACACCCCCCTCCCCATGACCTCCTCTTTGGTTTCCCTCACCACCACCTGGCAAAAGTGGCTTCTCCATGGCCCCTTTCTCAAATGCATTTCATTTGTTTTAAAGCGCTAGAAACTCCTGACATAATTAATCCGCTCAGCTATCCACATAAAATACAGATCTCTTCTAAGCAGCAGGCATATTAACCCTCCGCACAACTTTATGGTGAGTCAAAACTGCCATTAGGCAAAGCTCCGATATCTCTCTCTGTCTAGCAGGACATCATTCACAAGAGGTATTTTAACATATTTATTGCTGCCTGAAAGCTGCATGCTTAAGGAATTCTCCAGCAAGTGGTTTTAAATTGTACTTTATTGTTATTGTTTTGAATGTTTATAAGAGGACATGGGCTACTGCAATTTTGATGCTTGATATCATAATCTGAAATTGTTCAGCTACTAAGAGAACCACTAATAGGACAAAACAGAGCCGTTCTGTGTGTCTCATTCACAAAGCGTTTTTGGTAAGTGGGTGTGCATTATTCTGGACTTTAGTGCTTGTTTTTTGTGCCCTCTCAGATGTAGACAAAAAGGCTTTGTGAATGAGGTCTGAATCTTCTGGAGTATTTCAGATTTAAAACAAAAATAAGACACAAGTACTCACCATACAGGCTTTGTGAAATGGGTCATAGGAGATGACTACTGTAATTGCAATGTACTCTACTAAGCAGTCTCATCTAAAATGCCACCCTTTGAATTAACCTAAACTTGATGTTATCTCCTTAATGGTCCTCCTCCTCCCAGTCCTCACAATATGACAGTTGCCCCACCCACCACAGGTAAAAAGCTACCCAAGTCCCTTTTCAATGAAAACATGGAATAAAACCTCCTCCTCCTGCCTTCCAACCACCCTGTTTGTTTTCCTGTCACTATCAGGTAGAAACTGTTCATTTTTATTTCTCCCTTTCTAACATTCTTGACGTCACACCTTTTATTTGTAGGACTACCGCAAGCAGGCTGTTATATTTAATTGCTTTAATTACAGCAATGTCAAGCATAGAGGTTCTTCAACTGCACCACTTGTAGCCGTGCTCCTACGACCCAATAGAGGTCTCCTAGATAGCCTTTTTATTTAATTTTTCCATTATAAACAGTAGGCTGGGGTGTGGAGCGGCTGTGGCGTTCCGAAAGCAGGCGACTCAGGCACTGTGTGAAGTTTCCTGATCCTAATCCTGGGGACAGCAGATGAATGCCTGCAGTGAAACAGGAAAGGCAGCAGTCTGGATGGGTTGTATGTCGGAACCATGGGTGCCTAAACCACCCATGGCTCAACAACGAGGCAGGAACAACAACCTCGTTCTAAACACTAATGCCTTTACTACGAATGCGTTTACAAAGACTTTACAATTGTAAACGCATTCCTGGTAAAGGCATTACTAATCACTGTGCACAACCCAGCATGCTTCCACCCCAGCTCCCCACCCCACCCCTTAAACCTAGACCCTGGCCCCCCTCCCCTCCTAAACCTTAATCTTTCCTGCGTCTACTCTGACTCCATTCTGTGCCTTAACCACGCATGTACGCTGTTCAGACATGCGTGGTTAAGGTACCAAAACCAGGGAGCCGTGGAAAACAAAAGCGTTGTTTCACATTCATTATTCACAACCTCGTGGTTCTGGACTCGTTCTTCCGGATGTTTCCTGCCTGGATGTTTTAATTAGTCATTTCTTGTTTCTTGTGAGACTTAGTTGCTTAGCAACCAGTATAAATGGAAGGTTATAGCGTGGCTCAAAGTAATTACTTCCGTAGGTACTGGTCGTGGGAAGCCTTCTGAAAAGTATAAACATTGGGATATCAGAGGAAGAAGAAACACTCTGTCACAACATTATTTACTCACAGGGTGATTTTTCAGTACTTCATGGGAGCAGAATGAAGCTATGCTCACAATTCCCTTCCAGAACCTCCTCACCCTCACTAATATCATGAAAGGTTAGGTGTGCCTATGGCGGGGAAGGGGAATGGGACAGAGAGAAGAGACTGCCTTGTCTAGTTCTTCTGGTTCCACTGCTGATCTCCCCTACTGGCTCGTGTAGATGTTTTTATTTGATAGGAGAACTGCACAAAACTAAAGAAAATTACATTAATATTCTAACACTCTTCCCTATTCTTTCTATTCAATCTTAAAATGATTATCTCACATGAAAAATCCGTACCATCTAGACTAGGGTGTTTAGCCTCTCTTCTTTTTATGGTTTCCAATTTAAAAGAGTTATTTTTAGGGTTATTCACTTCTTTTTCTTTTTACTGTTGTTTTTTCCCAAATTATATATGATATTTTGTCGTTACTGCTGTCTCTCTACTACTTTTCTCCTGATATGAAAGAGTTCACTTCTTACAAATGGTAATAAAAATTTGAAATAACACTGAATATTTTAAAACCAATTTCTTGTTATGTTAGTCTTTCTTGTTGTCAACCATTAATATGCCTCAATATCAATATTCGGTATTTTGCTTCTTTTCTCTAGGTGCTTGCGTGAACACAGGAGTGGACTGCTGCCAATAACCTTCTCTTCAATGGAAACGCTTCTCGTCAGGTATGTTTCTTCTCTGGAATTTCTTTAACTTGAAAACAAGAGCTTTTTTGTCTTGACTTGAAAGAACAGGCATCAAGATGAGACACTACCTCTCTACAACTAGCGGACCTGGACGATACATTAGTCTAAGAAACAAAATGGAACTATTTTACAACGCACACGTAAGGACCCAACACTACCGCTATGGCCTCTGAGGTGCAGTGCGTTGCTGCGAACATTGTGAGCGCACTTCACAGGCTTTCTCTAACTCTTGCAAGATTTCTATTGAGGAGACACTGGACTCGCAACCCTTCTTAAGTGTTGGCACCAACTTCCTGGCTTGCTGATGAAGTCTTAAACACCAAGCACACAAATTACAGCATCTTGCAGTGGCTGAGCACACTAGACTTGCCCATCTCAGTATTACTCCAGTATTCTGTGGGGAACAAATAGTTACAGTTTGCTGAGACCTGACAGTACCCCTCCACAAAAATGGTCTTCCCAGTCATGGTTTGTGGGAGTATCGCTGAGGAAAATCCTTTATCAATCTTGGAACAATGACATTCTTCAGTTTTAACTAAGTTCTTTCCTCTGGACCACAACATCGCCAGTCAATTAAATAGTAGATCTTATCAAGAACCCTTCTTCAATCTAGAATTCTCTTGAC
This sequence comes from Pleurodeles waltl, assembly GCF_031143425.1. Classification (NCBI taxonomy): domain Eukaryota; kingdom Metazoa; phylum Chordata; class Amphibia; order Caudata; family Salamandridae; genus Pleurodeles; species Pleurodeles waltl. The sequence continues at coordinate 341,650,260 of NC_090451.1, forward strand.
TTCAAACTCTTCATTTCATTCTACTATGTGCGCGGCTGAGACAGTTTCAAATGAGGGGAGACTTGATTTAACAATGATACATGAAATACAGGATACATTTTGATTTGAGTTGGTAATTTTATCTTGTAAGTCACTGGGCATGTCATCTTTTGAACTTGATATGGACCTACAAAGCGAGGTAGGAACTTTCGATTCCCTTTCAATTCCAAATGCTTGCTACTTAACCAAACTTTGTCTCTTTTTCTTAAGGTTGGTTCTAGCTTTTTTTTTTATCTGCATGGACCTTCTAATGATCTTTTGCTCAAACTAAATTGTTTGTATCTGATTCATGCACTTCCACCAGATGTTGAACTATATCTTCAACTTCAGGTACCGAGATGTTCTTAGACTTTGTTATGGAATTTGGATACCTACCATAGTTCAAGAAAAATGGTGAATATTCAGTAGAAACATTTTCTGCATTATTATATGCAAATTCTGCAGTCCAAAGGAGATTTAGCCAACCTACTTGCTGATCTAACAGGAACAATCTCAAATATTTACTCAACTCTTGGGGCCAGATGTATGAAAAAAGCCTTTTGTGAATCGGAAATAGCGATTTTTAAGAAATCGCTATTTCTGATTTGCAAAGTGTAATGTATCATATTTGTGATTCGGTAATAGCGATTTCTTAAAAATCGCAAATGCTATTACCGAATCGGAAATAGCGATCCCGCCCCCCATTCGCATCTATGGGCCTATCGGCCCATATTTGCGAATATTTTGCATGTCCCAAATTGCGAATTCCTAACTGGAATTCACAATTTTGGGAAATGCAAAGTCCAGGGTGCTGGAGGCCTAAGGCCCCGTCTGCTGCACCCCAAAACATTTTTTAACGACATGTAAGGTGCACACGTGCCAAAAGGGCATGTGTGCTTTCCATGTAAATTAAAAAAATGCATTTTAAATGCATTATTAAAATTTGCACATGGTTTTCACCAAGTTCAACTTGGTGGTAATAGCGATTCCTTAATGCCCAATTCGCATTAAGGAATTGCTTCACACAGGTGCTTTAGAAATCGTAAATAAGGATTTGACTCTCTAAACAGGGTTGCAATTTCAAGGAATCGCCATTTTAGCTATTCCTTAAAATTGAATTCAGAATACCTTTGATACATTCTGAAAGGGCTTTTTGCATTCGCAAACGGGCATTCGCACCATTTGCGAATGCAAATCTCTTTGATACATCTGGCCTTTGGTTGGTTCTCTCTGATTGCCCATCAGTATCTGGGTGATAACTAGTAGAATATCTAGATTCAATGCCCAGACCCCTAGTAAACACCTTATAAAAATGAGACAGGAATTGGGAACCTCAATCTGAGGCAAGTACCTTAGGGATGCTATGAGCTCTCACCACATTTAAGTTAAATTCTGTTGCTATTTGTTTAGCAGTTGACATTCCATTCAGTGCTACAAAATGTGCCATCTTAGAAAAGGCATCCACCACAACTAAGATTGAATCATACCCTTGACTGGAAGGCAGATCCACAAGTAAATACATTGTAATGGTGTCCTAAGGGTATGAAAGAATTTGCATAGGTTAAAGAAGACCTTGAAGTGCTTGTCTGTCAGACTTTCCCAGCAAACATATCTCACAGCCTCCACATATTGTCGGACATCTTTTTTTTAGATTTGGCCACTAGAATTGTCTCTTAATTAATTCTTCTGTGTGTTGAACTCCTTGATGTTGAGCCAAAAGTGTGAAAGGATGGTTCTGACTTTCTGGTCCGCCCTTTTTCTTTTTGATTGTTAGAGCTGGCATCCTTGGCCAGCTCTCTTTTTTGCCTTCACTTCCAATGTTTTGACTTTGTGCTCAGTCAAAACATTATTCTCATAATGTGGCGGTATGTAATACCAGCCTATTGGTGGTACTTCCGCCACATTTCTACTCACCACCAGGGTCATAATGACCCCCTAAATGTACACTACTGTTTCAGTGCAGACCATTATATTACCACATACTACTTGGTTTTTCTTTTTCTCTTTCTATACTTTTTCTACTTCCATTTTTTAAATTTTTTTTAACTTCTCTTGGGAACTATCTAAACTAATTTTGGAACTATGCATTTTTTTGAGTACTCACCAACATGTGTCAATCTGGGGATGCACCAGCTGTGGTTACAAAAGCTATTTTTGAGTTGAAGAACTGAAGGAGATCTGTAAAGACCTTGCCTGCCCAATCAAGAGCTCCACAAGGAATCAGGAGCTGCAAAAGGCATTGAGGACCTGGGTGGCAGCCAAGGATGCTGGAAGGCACACAGAGGAGTTGGCTGGGAATGATGAAGTGCAGAGTAATCCAGTTAGTGTAGTGGATGTGCCTGCTCTGCCTGGGGGAGGGACACCAGGGCAGGTAGCAGTGTGTCATCCAAGGGTCTGACTCCTGGAGAGTTGCAGGACAGACAGGCAGAGAGAAGGCACCAGTTGGAATTAGAGAAACTTAAAATGGAGATGGAAGAGAGAGGGTTGACCGTAGAGGAGAAAGTGATGCCCCTGGCTCATCAGCTCACTTTAAGGGAGCTGGATCAGAGAAGCCAGTCTAGTAGAGCTAGTGGCTGCAGTACCTCAGCGCAGCCTGAGAGGAGGGTACACATTCCTAAAGATCTGGTGAAGGATTACAAGAGGGATGGTGTCATCTATCTGTATTTCAAGGGGTACAAGTCTGCCCTCCACATGAACATGGTCCCAGAAGCAAATTGGCGTGGTGGGTCTGTGCAGCACTTTGAGGTAGAGGGGAGGGACACTCTGACATCCTCAGGGGATACTCAGGGACTCACCTACTCTATCATGAAGGATGCCCTAGGTATGGTCTCACCCCAGAGTCATATGAGGGCAAGTTTAGGTCCCGCAAAAAGAAGGAATCCCAAACCTGGTTAGAATGTAGTACACTGCATGGATGGGTGAATGGCAGTAAGGTAACAACCTAAGAGGGGCTTTACAACTTAATGGCTTGGGAGCACTTGTACATTCTTTGTTTTTCAGAGCTGCACCAGCAATTGATTAACAGCAAGCTGACTGACCCAGGAAGCTTGCGCAGGGAGCGTACCATTGAGAGAGCTCCAGGGTCCAAAAGAGGTATGTGGGAGACCAGGCCAAGGGTGGACAGGGTCCCCATCAGAAGAAGTGGAGGGGTAAGGGTAAACTGGGGGCATTCTCTAAAGGCCCCAACCTAGATCCCAGGGTAAGGATTCCCAGCCCCCCAGTGAAAAGAAGCCATGGGTCTCTACATGGAAACCTGCAGAGAAGGGTCACCACAAGTGTTATGCATGTGACCAGGTGGGTCATGTGAGGGGGAATCCCAAATGTCCCAAGTGGACACCGACAACTACTGGTCCTCAGTCACAGGGTTTGGCCAGTGTAGTCCTTGGGGAGGAGGTAGTTCTAGGTGGGTGGGATCTAGCTGAGATGACCCTTGTCTCACTAGGGGACAGTGAGATGATCCAGAGGACCATTGTGCCTGAAAACACTAAGAAATACAGGCAGTGAGTGACCATCAATAGACAGAGGGTGGAGACTCTGAGAGACACTGGAGCCAGTGTGACTACTGTGAGAAGTCACCTTGTGCCTGAAGAGCAGGTAGTTCCCCATGCACTTCACTAAATAGTTGTGGTAGACAACTCAAAGCGCCCGTGCAAAGTGGCCCTGGTTCCCTTTGAATGGGGGTGGGTCCTCAGGTTCCTTGAGAGTAGCTGTGAGTCCAACCATGCCTGGCGATTGTCTGTTTGGCAATGACCTAGTGGATTCCCCATGGAAGGAGGTGGAACAGAGGCCTCACTTGGAGATGTTGGGTCTGACTAGGTGGGTGTGTGTGTCCATGCAGTCAATGGCAGCCCATCAGGGTGATCAGGAGGCCCTGGAGCCTGAAAGAGTGGCCCAGTTGCCTACCAGAAGGAGGAAGGGCAAAGGGCATGGGAAACCCACCACAGAAGTTCCTACGGTCCGGGAGGAGGTTGAACCTGAGGGTGTGCCCGAGAGCCTACAGGGGAATAGGTGGTTTAACTGGGGGAGGTGCCAAGTAGACTTAGTGGCAGCAGGAAGGGGATCCCACCAGGGAAGCATTCTGTGAAACATGCCCTACTCTGGAGGGTTTGAGGCAGCAGCCTGCAGCCCAGGAATCTGGTAAGGAGTCTGATCACACTTGGGTGGTCATTACAACCCTAGCGGACGGTTTTAAAGCTGTGGTAATACCGTAAACAGTGCAGCGGATAAAAAAATGGAATTATGACCCTGGCGGAAACCGCCAAAAAAGACAGCCACTTTAACACACCGCCCGCCACGGTGGTACAGACAAGCAGCGAGGCGGTCACCGCCAACAGACAGGCGGAACACAATGTACCGCCCATAGTATTACAACCCGCCAATCCGCCACCTTTTCCGGGGCGGATTCACCGTGGATAAAAACACGGCAGAAACAGTTTCTGCAATGGGAAAACGCTCACCTCAACACATCCCAAGAGGAACGAGGACTCCATGGACCCGGAACTCCAAATACTCCCTGCCCTTGTCTTTCTGCTCCTCTACGACCATCATCTACGTAGGCGCCAAAGACAACGGTGAGTACTGCACCTACAACATGGAGGAGGGGGGAGGCAAAAGTTAGGAGGACACCCACCAAACACCCCCAGCCCCACCCCCAACCTCGCATAATACAACATACACACCAATGCATCCACAAAAATCACAGTAACAACCCGCAATCCCCCCGGAAGAATGAAAAGACAAAGTGAAATTCGTCCAAACATTGTAATGTAGCAATATACATGTCTTACAAAAATATACAGATGTATATGAAATTCAGTCAGAAATATGTACATTACGAGAAGTAGTGCAGATATGTACATAACAATGTCCGTGCACCAACAGTCCAAAAATGCATGGGCGAGGCCCACAAAAGATACCTGACCGCAATCGGAGAGAATACTGCCGGGGCATCAGATAGAAATACTACAGGTACCTCAGGGGGAAGGGAAGGGGGGGCACCTCAGCCGGATGAGTGCAAAGCCAGATCCATGAAGGGGCTCCATGCCCACTGTTCCATCCGGGGGAGTGCAAAGCCACAGTCTCTCAAGTCTCTACAGTGGGTGGGTTGCCCACTGTGCAATCCTGGGGAGTGCAAAGCCACAGTCTCGCAAGTCTCTACAGTGGGTGGGTTGCCCACTGTTCCATCCTGGGGAGTGCAAAGCCACAGTCTCTCAAGTCTCTACAGTAGGTGGGTTGCCCACTGTGCAATCCTGGGGAGTGCAAAGCCACAGTCTTGCAAGTCTCTACAGTGGGTGGGTTGCCCACTGTGCAATCCTGGGGAGTGCAAAACCACAGTCTCACAAGTCTCTACAGTGGGTGGGTTGCCCACTGTTCCATCCTGGGGAGTGCAAAGCCACAGTCTCACAAGTCACTACAGTGGGTGGGTTGCCCACTGTGCCATCCTGGGGAGTGCAAAGCCACAGTCTCACAAGTCGATAACATTCTCCACTGGTTCTGGGGGGGACTGGTGCCCAGACGGGATGAGTATCCCCGTGAAAGTTCCTGTCCTGTCATTGTCCCAGCTGCACATGGGATAAGGATGCCTGATGTGGCGGTCTATGCATTCCTTCCCGGTGCATGCCCTGTTCAGTGATCTTCACCATGGCGGTCTTTGTCCTGTTCAGCGGTCTTCACCATTGCGGTCTTTGCCCTGTTCAGCGGTGCTTTGCCATGGCCGTCTTTGCCCTGTTCAGCGGTGCTTTGTCATGGTGGTCTTTGGACTGTTCAGTGGTGCTTTGCCATGGCGGTCTTTGCCCTGTTCAGCGGTCTTCACCATTGCGGTCTTTGCCCTGTTCTGCAGTGCTTTGCCATAGCGGTCTTTGCCCTGTTCAGCGGTGCTTTGCCATGGCGGTCTTTGGACTGTTCAGCGGTGCTTTGCCATGGCGGTCTTTGCCCTGTTCAGCGGTCTTCACCATTGCTGTCTTTGCCCTGTTCAGCGGTGCTTTGCCATGACGGTCTTTGGACTGTTCAGCGGTGCTTTGCCATGGCGGTCTTTGCCCTGTTCAGCGGTCTTCACCATTGCGGTCTTTGCCCTGTTCAGCAGTGCTTTGCCATGGCGGTCTTTGGACTGTTCAGCGGTGCTTTGCCATGGCGGTCTTTGCCCTGTTCAGCGGTCTTCACCATGGCGGTCTTTGCCCTGTTCAGCGGTGCTTTGCCATGGCGGTCTTTGCCCTGTTCAGTGGTGCTTTGCCATGGCGGTCTTTGGACTGTTCAGAGGTGCTTTGCCATGGTGGTCTTTGCCCTGTTCAGCGGTCTTCACCATTGCGGTCTTTGCCCTGTTCAGCGGTGCTTTGCCATGGCGGTCTTTGGACTGTTCAGCGGTGCTTTGCCATGGCGGTCTTTGTCCTGTTCAGCGGTCTTCACCATTGCAGTCTTTGCCCTGTTCAGCGGTGCTTTGCCATGGCGGTCTTTGGACTGTTCAGCGGTGCTTTGCCATGGCGGTCTTTGCCCTGTTCAGCGGTCTACACCATGGCGGTCTTTGCCCTGTTCAGCGGTGCTTTGCCATGGCGGTCTTTGGACTGTTCAGCGGTCTTCACCATTGCGGTCTTTGCCCTGTTCAGTGGTGCTTTGCCATGGCGGTCTTTGGACTGTTCAGCGGTGCTTTGCCATGGCGGTCTTTGCCCTGTTCAGCGGTGCTTTGCCATGGCGGTCTTTGCCCTGTTCAGCGGTGCTTTGCCATGGCGGTCTTTGCCCTGTTCAGCGGTGCTTTGCCATGGCGGTCTTTGCCCTGTTCAGCGGTCTTCACCATGGCGGTCTTTGCCCTGTTCAGCGGTGCTTTGCCATGGCGGTCTTTGCCCTGTTCAGCGGTGCTTTGCCATGGCGGTCTTTGGACTGTTCAGCAGTGCTTTGCCATGGCGGTCTTTGGACTGTTCAGCAGTGCTTTGCCATGGCGGTCTTTGCCCTGTTCAGCGGTGCTTTGCCATGGCGGTTCTGGTACGGACATTGGTGTGTGGCATGACGTTCCCTACACTGAGCATTGGTGTGTGGCATGATGTTCCCTACACTGGGCATTGGTGTGTGGCATGACGTTTCCTACACTGGGCATTAGTGTGTGGCATGACGTTCCATAATAGCCCACCTGGGCTGTGGCAGCCGTGGCCCTCCTGGGCTATGACTCTGGCGGTGGTCTCCTGACCAGTGACGATACTTGGGCCCTATTGGGCTGTGACTCTGGCGGTGGTCTCCTGACCAGTGACGATACTTGGGCCCTCCTGGGCTGTGACTCCGGCGGTGGTCTCCTGACCAGTGACGATACTTGGGCCCTCCTGGGCTGTGACTCTGGCGGTGGTCTCCTGACCAGTGACGATACTTGGGCCCTCCTGGGCTGTGACTCCGGCGGTGGTCTCCTGACCAGTGACGATACTTGGGTCCTCCTGGGTTGTGACTCTGGCGGTGGTCTCCTGACCAGTGACGATGGTGCTGGCAGTTGTGTCTCGACCACCGGGAATGATGGCGCCCTTCTCCACCATGACACTCACAGCAGGCTGGGCAGACTTCCTCTGGCCCTTCCCCACCTTTGGTGGAGTCACAGCTGACAAATCCCCTTGGAACCTATGTGAGTTGTTTTCCCACCAGGAGGCTTCACACAGTCCCGTCGTCCAATCTCTAATTTTAGAGCCTTTACAGGGGGTGGGCTGCCAGTGCCTTGGCTCCGGGTCACACTGCCTGCCCTGGTGGCCGGTGCACTCCACAAACCTTGAACAGGCACCACTGGTATTGGAGGCTTTTTGGCTGAGGCGCTACGGCGGGACTGATGAATTGGAGGGGGGGTGGGAGCAAAAAGGTCAACTTTACAGAGGGGCAGTTTCTGACGTACACTGGGATGGGTAGTTGGAGGGGGTCTGGGAGTGGAGGAAGAGGAGGTGGTTGTTGGAGGTGTCACTTTAGGTGTTTTGGGTGCAGGTGCAGGTACTGGAGGCTGTCGTGAGGTGGATGGATGTTGGGTGTGTGGGTGCCCGCGTTTCTATACTTTGGGAGGGGGAGTCACAGACACACTGGGAGAGGACACAGGGGACGTGTAAATGGCAGTGGAGGTGGTGAGTGCAGGTGAGCGGCTCGTGGTGCTGGGTCTCCTTGTGCAATTCATGGTGCCTGTAGATGTGGTGCATGCAGGTGTGTGTGTAGACGAGACTGGGAGGGAGGAGGGAGAAGAGGAGGAGGGGGACACAGTGGAGGCAGTGGATGTTGCTGTGTCTGTACATGGGTGAGGCTTGCGTGAGTGCCTGTGGGTTGTGTGGTGCTTATGTTTGCTTGAGCTACTTGTGTGTGCTGACATGTGTGCATGCTGGTCTGTAGGTGTGCTTGGGATGGGCTGGGGTACAGGAGATTGGGTCTGGGTGGAGGAGGTTGGAGGGGGGAGGCTGGACACAGGGACAATGGCTGCCATCAGTGCTGAGGCCAGAGATTGCAGGGTTCGCTGAAGGACAGCCTGACCAGAATGAATGCCCTCCAGGAATGCATTACCGTGTTGCAACTCTCGTTCTACACCCTGGATGGCATTCACAATGGTAGACTGCCCAACAGTGAGTGACCTGAGGAGGTCAATGGCCTCCTCACTGAGGGCAGCTGGGGTGACAGGGGCAGGGGCTGAGGTGCCTGGGGCGAAGGTGATGCCCACCCTCCTGAGTGAGCGGGCACGGGCGAATGCTGAGGGGCTGCTGGGAGGGCGGTGCTGGTAGGGGAGGTGGCGGCTGTACCTGTAGAAGTGGGGCGCACAGATGGTGCCACCAGCACAAGGGAGCCCCCATCGGCGAACGAGTCCGTGTCGCTGCTTGGTGATCCGGTGGCCGACGTGAAGCTCCCCTCGCCCTTCGTCCCACTGGTGCATTCTGAGTCCGTGGTGTGGCCCTCCATGGCCATGTGGGATGCAGCTCCCTCGTGCTCCAGTGCCACTGTACCTCCGCCTGATGATGCTGATGTACAAAAGGACAGGGAGAGCAGAAAAAGGGGGGGAGACAGAAGAAAGGAAGTTTTAGTGCATGGCATACCGCTACCGTAATGCCCCCTGCATTACGCCGCGCTCCTGCCCTCTGCACATGCAATCTCTGGGATATGGCCTACATGGCTATGGTGGACATCTGCACACATGGATGCCACAGGGGCAACTATACCTGTACTTGGCACTCTGCTGAGGTGGGGTAGAGTGCCACATGGCCTGCATTACGGAGGGTCCTAGCCTACAAAACTCGCCCTAGTCTAGGTACACCCACAGGCCTCCTCCCCCACCCAGACCCCTCCACTGCGCGCAAAGTATGCAGAATGAGGTTGTACTCACCCTCTTGTGTCTGCTGTGATGCCCTCAAGCGCCCATCCAACTCCGGGTAGGCCACCGCCAGGATCCGGAACATCAGGGGGGTCATGGTGCGACGGGCACCCCTCCCACGTTGGGAGGCCATCCCCAGTTAAGCCTCCGCCGTCTTCTTGCTGCAGCGGTGAATGTCCTCCCATCTTTTCCGGCAGTGGGTGCCCCGTCTCTGGTGGGCCCCCAGGGTCCGGACCTCCTTGGCGATGGCACACCAAATGTCCCTCTTCTGGTGGGCGCTGACCTACATGACATGCACAAGGAAAGAGGAACAGTCATTACCAACTGCACCGTCGATGTGAGTGGCCCTCTCCCTACTCTGGCCATGTGGCCCATTCATTCACATGCATTAATGTTCTATGAACTCGGCCCCCTTCCCTCTTCCAACCAGCCCTCTTCACCCAGGCCTAGCCCATACAACGTGCTCCCTGTGTACTAACCTGTTGGTCTGGTAGAGTAGCGCGTACTGGGGGAGGACCCCGTCTACCGGTTTCTCCAACTCCTGTGCAGTGAAGGCAGGGGCCCTTTCCCCAGACGCAGCAGCCATCGTCGCTTCCAGACCGAGGTCACAGCAGCACTTGCAGTGTAGGTCCTCTCCTGTCGAAGGTCAGGTATCTAGTGATTGAAGAGATAGAAAATGGCGGTGACGTCCGCGGCGGTGACGTCCGCGGCGGTGCGCATCATCACCGCCGGCGCAGCTGTTCATTGGCTCCTGGGACCCATAGGGTCCAATGTTAACCAATGCAGCATTGCGCCGCGGTCTACGACCGCCTACCGCGACGGTGTGCAACGCCAGCGCAGTTACCCCACAATCCCATTGTCCCAGTTTAGAGGTCAGGCAGCCGCCATTTCAGGGGCCCACATGGCTTCATTTACTTCTGTGTCACACATAGCTAGGCCTACACTCAACACACATACAGGAAGGGATTTGTGAGTGGTGTAGTCTTGTGTGTAACTGTGGGTACATACCTGGAGGAATTATGACTGATTCGTCACTGTTGTCCTTCGTAGCCACCGTCAGCTGGGACATGTGAGAAGATGGCGGAATCCTCCGGTCTACCAACCGCTGGTGGACCTGTTGACAATGGAAGAGCGACATGTCATCGTCACCTACCGGTTTGACCGTGCCACAATCCTGGAACTATGTACCCAGTTGGAGCCAGACCTGATGTCACCAATCCGCCATCCGACTGGAATCCCCCCTGACGTGCAGGTGCTGTCAGTGCTCCATTTCCTTGCAAGTGGGTCTTTTCAGACAACAGTGGCCATGGCATCAGGGATGTCCCAGCCTATGTTTTCCAACGTGCTGTCCAGAGTGTTGTCTGCCCTGCTGAAACACGTAAGGAGATACATCATTTTCCCTGGGGTGGAGGATTTGCCTACAGTTAAAGGTGACTTCTATGCCCTTGGACATATCCCCAACGTCATAGGTGCCATTGATGGGACCCATGTAGCTCTGGTCCCCCCCCGACAGGAGTGAACAGGTGTACAGGAACAGGAAGAGTTATCATTCAATGAATGTTCAGATGGTCTGTTTGGCAGACCAGTACATCTCGCAGGTAAATGCTATGTTCCCTGGCTCTGTGCATGACGCCTACATCCTGCGGAATAGCAGCATCCCTGATATGATGGGTCAACTCCAGAGGCACCGTGTATGGCTATTGGGGGACTTTGGTTACCCCAACCTTTCCTGGCTATTGACCCCAGTGAGGAATCCCAGGATCAGGGCAGAGGAAATGTACAATGAGGCCCATGGGCGGACTAGGAGGGTGATCGAACGCACCTTCGGCCTCCCGAAAGCCAGGTTCAGGTGCCTCCATATGACAGGTGGATCCCTATTCTACTCACCGAAGAAGGTGTGCGAGATCATCATCGCCTGCTCCATGCTTCATAATCTGGCTTTGCAACGCCAGGTGCCTTTTCTGCAGGAGGATGATCCAGATGACGGTGTTGTAGCAGCTGTGGAGCCTGTGGAGCCTGTGGACAGTGATGAGGAGGAAGCTGAGGAAGAAGACAACGACAACAGGGAGTCAGTCATACAGCAATATTTCCAGTGAGACACAGGTGAGAACATTTTCATGTTTGACATTACATTAACTTTCACAGGTCTACCTCTATCCTGTCTTTCGGTTTCAACCACTATTTGGTAACTGAGTTGTACCTTTCGATTACTGTTTCACAGGTGTGGTTACCAACGTGTCATCTGCTTGCATCCTTCAAGTACTTGTGATGGAGGATAGGGCCTCGTGGAGAGTGGGTTCCCTTGGCCTGTCCGCCCCCTGTCGCACAGCAGCCCTCCCAGTTCCCCTGTGTTCCTGTGCCTCCGTCCACTGGACCGTGTGTCCACTACCACTTCCCCCAGGTCCCTGTTGTTGTTGGGGTGGTGGGTTATCCTGGGTTCCCTGTAGTGGTAGACACACCGCTGATTGACCTGTCCTGGGTAGGGAGGTTTGGGCCCGCTGGGTGGGTGCTTTGCTGGTGTTACCAGAGGGTGGAAGGTCGGTGTTGGGCTGTGCCTGTGCAAGGGGAACCAACTGTCCCGAGGCCCACGATGGTCCGGGCTGGTCATCAGGATCCAGTAGGGCAGAGCTGCTCTCGTCACTGTGGGCCTCTTCTGGGGGTGGAGTGGTGTTGTCTGGACCCTCTGATGTGGTGACGGTCCTTCGGGTTCCTGCAGGGGCATAAGCGCATGATTATTGCATGTGTGTGTGTAATGGTGTGCAATGGGTGGGTGAGCGTTTACCCCAGTGCAAGCATTCCTGTGTGGGAGCTTGTGTGATGGTGGTTTAGGGGGTTGTATAGGTGTGTGCAGTGGGCATGCTTTAGTGCTGGGTGTCCATGCTTAGTTGTGTCCTGCAGGGCTTGGTGTTGGGATGTGTGGTTTGTGTTATCAGTAAATTATTGAGGATTTGGGGTGATAGGGGAGGGGGAGAGGTGGGGATGTGTGATAGCATGCAGGTCGGGTGGGGGATATGATAGTTAAGATTTTACTTACCAGTGTCCCACCCTCCACCGACTCCTGCGAGGCCCTCAGGATGCATGATCGTCAAGACATGCTCCTCCCATGTTGTTAGTTGTGGGGGAGGAGGTGGGGGTCCGCCACCAGTCCGCTGAACAGCGATGTTGTGCCTGGAGACCGTTGAACGCACCTTCCCCCGTAGGTCGTTCCACCTCTTCCTGATATCCTGCCTATTTCTTGGGTCCTGTCCCACTGTGTTGACCCTGTCCACGATTCTTCGCCATAGCTCCATCTTCCTTACTATTGATGTGTGCTGTACCTGTGAGCCAAATAGCTGTGGCTTACCCGTACGATTTCCTCCACCTGTCACGACTCACGTGCTGCTTGCGCCTGGAATTTGCAGATCTGGTGGCGTGGATCTTCAATGTTCGACTTTGGCCCAAAAAGGGGCGACTCTTTCTGGTAGCCACGGTGCTGTAGGCAATGGAGACGCCAAGAACAGACCGTGCCCTTCAGAAAATAGCGCCAGAGGAAAAAAAAACCCTTAGAAAAAGGGGAAAAAACCTCCAAACAGGAAGATTCCTGGAAAAAACAAGAACAAACAAACAGGAATCCAAAAGGAGCAAAAGTCAGGAAACACAGAATGCTGAAATCCAGAACCAAAAGGTGAGGAAGTCAGGAGCGAAGACACTAACTGAGCAGAAAGTGTTGCAGCGCAAAGAAAGAAGAAAACACAGCCCTTATATACTAAAAAACAGGAAGTGACCCACAGGAAGTAGAAGGACACCATCTTAGACAGGGAAACAACACATAGAACAGAATAGAATAGGAACCATAGAGAATAGGGAACAAGGAATGCTGGGAAAGAACAGGAATCTGGGAAGGGGGGAAAAGACATAAAGAAAGGCACAACAAAAGACTGCAGAAAAGAAGAAAAATAAGAAAAAAAAGGGAAGAAACGAAAAAACAGGTAAGAGGGGTCATAGACCCCTAGTATAGTGGAAAGCAGAAGGTAGAACGAGGCCCCATGCAAGTCTGAGGCCTCGAAATGCGCTGGAGAGGCTGGGGGCGAGCCGCGTCCTAGCAACGCGGTGCGCGGCCTGAGCCGAACGCCCGGCTTGAGTCTAGCTCTCGGTGCGGCGCGACACCACCATGACCCTGAGCTCCTCCTCGGAGAAGCGGGGGTGTCTTTGGCGTGACATGGGGTGGTGTGTGTGATGTGTGGGGCGGTGTGAGTGTTGATGTGTGTGGTGATGTGTAGTGGTGTGTGGTGTTTTGTGCGTGGATGTTGTGTGGGTGATGGTGTTGTGTGCCTCTGTATGGTGGTGTTGTCTTGGCTGTGCAGTCTCTCTGGCCTTCATCTCTAATTGGTGGTCGTAGGGGTTTGTGGGTGATGTGGGTGTGTGTTTTATGTTGTGTTGGGTGTGTGGGAGTGTTGTTTGTATGTGTATCAGGTGTGTGTATTTGTAATTGTCCAATGTGGCGGTGTTTTGGAGATGTGTGTGTATTTTGAGCGCGGCTGTGTGTACTGCCAATGGAATACCGCGGTTGAAAGACCGCCGCGTGGATTCGTGGGTCGTAATAGCATGGGCGTGTTTCTGTTGGCGTGGAGGTGGAGGTTTTGTTTTCGCCAGTTTATCACTGACCTTTGGTGTGGCGGTGTTGTGTGGGTGTCTGAATTTTGGCGGATTCCGAGATGTGGGTCATAATAGCTGTGGCGGGATTCCGCGGCGGTGTATTGGCGGTCTTCTGCACGGCGGTAAGCGCCTTTTACCGCCAATGTTGTAATGACCCCCTTGATTTATTTGGAGGTTGGCCTCCTATATAGTGAGCCTAAGGTTGCTGAGTCTGTATCAGCCTGTGTGCTGGTGGTACCAAGGTGCTTCAGAGCCTTCCTACTGGGTCTGACTCATGATGTGCCTTTAGCTGGACTTTTGGGCCAGGGCAAGACATTTGAACGGCTTGTCACCCACTTTTACTGACCCCAAATGCACAGGCACTTTGATGCATATAGTAGGTCTTGCCAAACTTGTAAGGCAAATGACAAGAGTGGGGGAAAATGTAAGGCTCTCCTCCAACCTTTCTCTGTGGTCAGCACCCCCTTTGAAAGGGTTGGTATTGACATTATGGGGCCTCCGGACCCCGAGACAGCCATGGGCAACAGGTTTATCGTGGTCTTGAAGCTATACCTCTGAGGTCAATCACAGCCCCTGTGGTGGGATGTGCATTGATGGGGACTTTTACCCACATGGGGTTCCCCAAGGAAGTGGTATCAGACAGGGGTACCAACTTCATATCTATATATATGAAGTCTCTGTGGAAGGAGTGTGGAGTGACCTACAAGTTCACCACTCCTTACCACCCCCAAGGAAATGGTCTGGTTGAGAGATTCAACCACACCTTGAAAGGCATGATTAAGGGCCTGTCAGAGCCCTTGAGGTGTAAGTGGAACGTCCTCTTGACATGTCTTCTGATTGCTTACAGGGAGGTGTCACAAAAGGTACTTGGTTTTAGCCCTTTTGAATTGTTGTATGGACACCCTTTGAGAGTACCTCTCAGTCTGGTTAGGGAAGGCTTGAAATGCCTCCAATAAGTCCCTACAGGATGCATGTAGCTACATGCTGGCTTTTACTAACCAGACAGCCTGCTTCAGAAAGCTCACTCAGGAGAACCTGGAAGCAAGCCAGGAAGACAAGAAATGGTGGTACGACCAGAATGCCACTCTGGTTGAGTTTCAACCTGGTCACGAAGTGTGGGTGATGGCCCCAGTGGTCCTCACGCTCTCCAGGATAAGTGAACTGGGCCTTTTGAGGTGGTGGAGCTCAAGAGTGATGTCATCCATCTGGTGAACTTGTGGACTCCAAGGAACCCTGCAAGGGTCCTGCATGTGAACTGCCTTAAACCTCACTTTGAGTAATCTGAAGTGACTATGCTGTTGACAACATGATGGGGTGGAAGAAAACAGTGAGCCTCATCCTGACCTCCTGTCTGCCAGAGAGAACAATGGATCCTCACTGACTCTAGAGCAACAGAGGGACTGCTGCCAAGTGTTGGAACACTTTGCCCCACTATTTTCCCTGATCCCAGGGGTCACTCATTTGCGTACACATGATGTGGACACTGGGGACAGTCCACCTGTAAAGCACAAGATTTACAGGGTGACTAACAAGGTCCGGGCTAGCATTAAGGATTAGGTATCCAACATTTTAGCCCTTGGGATTATTGAGTTCTTCAGTAGCTCTTGGGACAGTCCAGTGGACTTGGTCCCAAATGCTGCTGCTCCCGGTGCCACTCCAGAACTCAGGTTCTGTGTGGACCACTATAGGCTCAACACTGTCACAAAGACTGACGTGCACCCCACCCCCGAGCTGATGAGCTCATTGATTGGTTGGGGGCTGCCAAACACCTCAGTATGTTTGATTTAACGTCTGGGTATTGGCAGATTGCTCTAACTGAAGGGGCCAAGGAGAGGTCTGCATTTCCCAACATAGGTAGCCACTTCCAGTTCAGAGTGATACCCTTTGGGATGAAAAATGCCCCTGCCACCTTTCAGAGGTTAGTTAACCAGGTTTTGGCTGGGTTGGAGGGCTTCAGTGTAGCCTACCTTAATGACATTGCTGTGTTCAGCTCCAGCTAGGAGGAGTACTTGCAGCGCCTCTGCAAAGCATTGGTGGCTCTGTATAAGGCAGGCTTCATTATTAAGGCAAGTAAGTGCCAAATAGGGCAGAGTTCTATGGTGTACTTGGAACATCAGGTGGGGAGTGGCCAGGTGGCACCCCTACAGCCAAAGTTTCACACCGTTCTGGCTTGGGAGCCTCTAAATACCCAGACTGAGGTGAAAGCATTTTTAGGTCTCACAGAATACTATAGGAGGTTTGTCAAGGGGTATGACACTATTGTTGCTCTCTTGACTGAGTTAACCTTCAACAAGTAAACCAAAATGGGGATCTGGACTGAGGCTTGCAAGACAGCTTTTGATGCCCTGAAGGTAACCATGTGCACAGCAACCATGCTGAAAGCACCTGACTTCTCTAAAGAATTTGTTGTGCAGACTGATGCTTCAGAGCATGGTGAGGGAGTGGTATTAGCACAGCTAAATGAAGAGGGCCTAGGCCAGCCTGTAGACTTCATCAGTAGGAGGTTCCCTCCCAGGGAATGTAGGTGAATGCAATTGAGCGTGAAGCTTTTGGTGTGGTCTGGGCGCTGAAGACGTGGTCTCTCCTATTTTTTTGCCTCTGCCTCCCATGTTTTGACTGTGTGCTGGACTCTCTTTTTGCTGGTGTTGTTAATCTGGGCACTGTACCATTGCTGACTAATGCTAAAGTGCAAGTGCTTCCTGTGTAAATTGTATGTGTAATTGGCTTTTCCATGATTGGCATATTTGGTTTACTAGAAAGTCCCTGGTAAATTGCACTAGAGGTGCCCAGGGTTTGTCAATCAAATGCTATGAGTGGGTCTGCAGCACTGATTGTGCCACCCACATGAGTACCCCTCTAAACATAGCTCAGACCTGCCACTGAAATGTCTCTGTGACAGTTTTAAACTGTCAATTCGACATGACAAGGGTGTACACTTGCCAGACCCAAACCTTGACTTTTTATACATGCCGGGTGCCCCTAAGGTATGCCCTAGATAGCCCCATGGACAGGGTGCATTGTATGTTAAAGGTAGGACATGTGCTGGTGTAGGTACATGTCCTAACAGTGAAATACTGCCAAATTAGTTTTTCACTATTGCAAGGCCTATCTCTCTCATAGGTTAACATGGGGGCTGCCTTTAAATATCCTTAAAGTGTAGTTTCCCTTTGAGAGCAGATAGAAATTTGGAGTTTGGTGTTTCTGAACTCACAATTTAAAAATATATATTTTAGTGAAGTTGTTTTTAGCTTGTTAGTTTGAAAATGCCACTTTTAGAAAGTAGGCATTTTCTTGCTTAAACCATTCTGTGCCTCTGCCTACTTGTGTACTTCCTGTCTGGGTCAGACTGACAGTTGAGCTGTTTGTGACTCTTCACTAGACAGTGACACAAAGGGAACTGGGGTGTGGACTGCATATCCTGATGGGCCATCTGGGCTAGGTTGGAGGGAGGAGTGGTCACTTACACCTGAAAGGGCTGTGCCTGCCCACACACGATGCAGTCTCCAACCCCCTAGTGTGAGTCTGGAGCTAGGCCTGGGCAAGGCAGGATCCTGTGAAAAACAGATATTTTTCTTTGAAGTTTGCCTACTTCAGAGGCAGAAAGGGGTATAAGTAGTGGATCCAAAACCCCAGATTTTTAGATTACTTCTGGAACCAAGAGGAACCTCTGCCAAGGAGAAGAGCTGAAGAGCTGGAGGATGAGTACTCCCCCTTTGCCTGTGACTGTGCTTTGCTGTGCTTTGCTGTGTTGGCCTGCAGTTGCTGAGTCTGCCTGAAAGAGGACAAAGACTGGACTTTGTGGTATATTCTAGCTTGTGAAGTGTCTCCAAGGACTTGAACTGAGTTTGCCTCCTATCAAAGACTTCATCTGTCAGCACTTGGACTCTCTGCTGAGACTCTTGCCCTGCCAAGTGGTGCCCTATCCAGTCCCTGAGCCCTTGTAAGGTAAAGCTGATAGAGAAAAGCTGAAATCCATGCGCTGGACAGCGGGTGGGGAAAATTGTGATGCATCACCTTCACTGCGGCAGTAAAAACGATGTAACCCTTGCAGCGCGGTATTTCAATCACTGTGTGGCCGGATTTCACATGCATCGTCACTGGACATCAAAATCATTGTGAACCTGCCCGGATCCGAGGTGCTGTGTCCGGAAATCGACGCATTGCTCTCTTGCGAGAGAGAAAAAGGACACATCGCCTACCCGACCGGATAAGAAACAACGCACAGCCTCACTTGCGAGTAAGGAATAAACGCATCACTGTCTTTTCCAACACAAACTCCGTGTGCAGCCTTATTTTTAATGTAAGCCAGGTACTTTTTGTAAAAACAACATTTCCATTGTTTTCTATGGATTAAGACACTTTTTACTTTACAAATTCATAACTTGACTTGACTTGTGTATGTTGGGCTTTTGTTGTTTTGGTCTTGTTTGATTTAGATAAATATTGGCTATTTTTCTAAACTGGTGTGGTGTCCATTTTGTAGTGTTGTCACTGTATTACTGTGTGTGTTGGTACAAATACTTTACACAGTGCCTTTAAGATAAGCCTGACTGTTTGTGCCAAGCTACCAACGGGGTGAGCAGGATTTATCTAAGTGTGTATCGCCATTGCTCTGGCTAGAGTGAGGGTACCTGCATGGACAGAGTGCAACCTGACTGCCAACCAGAGACCCCATTTCTAACATTGATCACCTGGTTTTTGACCTTTTACTGTGAGGAGCCTCATAATTGGAGACACACCCACAGTAAACTCATGGTAAAATGGATTGCACATGTTTACCGCAGGTGCCGTTCTACTTGCTGTGGCGCAGCAAGAGTAGGAGGCCCCTGGCGGGTTACACGTGATCACATTTGCACACGTGTACACACGGGTGTGGGCTGCGCGGGGAGGTTTCCTGGTGTGTTTCCTGGTGTGCGCAGCCAAAGGTAGCCTGGCACAGAAGGAACTATGCAGAGTGGGTGGTGCCCTGGAATGGGCCTCATAAGATAGACACATGAGAGGGTTAATCATTGTGCTTATTGTCTTTTCGCTGTAGGGACACGCCATTAAATGTCAATGTCAGTGTTCTTACTGTCTTTTCACTGTAGGGACAGTCCATTAAGTGTCAATAAGAAAGGGTGGCCCAGGGCATAACTCAGGTCCTCTAGGGTCCACAGAGACCGGAGTATCACCAATGTATACTGTAACCTGTTTGAAAAGAATGATGCAGTAGGTTACAAAACAAATAGTTGAACAGCTCATGGGTCATCCAGGAATGTCAGCTTTCTCTGACTCAGCTCAGGATTGCGGTCAATTACTGCTCTATCCAACTGCTTGAGCACAGCTTTGCATCAATCAGCCAGCTGCCATCCCGTGTAAGGAAGTGGGGTAGAGGCCAAGGAAGGAATGTCAGGGAGGAGGGGCTGAGAGTTTCAGAGCAGTAGCTCCTGGAAAATGCCATTTTGAGTTATCCCAGAAGACTGTGCAGGAAGGAGGGGACATCACAAGGAACTGACGTGGCGCATCTGGACTGGCCAGAGATGCAGGTCTGCTAGATACTTCTGCCCCCCTTAAAAGGTCTTTCACAGGGGAGAGCTCTCTCTCTTGGCTGTCCTTCACTGCTGGACACTGGGACCGAAGACGGGCATCATGGACAACTGTAAGGAAGAACCCCCTGACTGCACCCTGTAGCAGGGATTCTGCCCCTGAAGGACTTCATACCTAGCGAGGCACATGCCAGGGCCAGGTAAGCTGGCCTCTTTGCCCCTCCGATGGCCAGTTGGGGAAAAGACTGGGTTGGCACAAGGAGAGCACACCACCCAGAAGAAAAGGGAGGCACCCAGATGAAAGGCTGGCGCAGGAAGTTAGTGGGACTGGCTCTCTACCATTTGGGAGCCTTCTACGGCAGGAGGCCTAACAAAAGTGCTCCTGGTGGCAAGGGCTCACCACCAGGAGTGAAATGACACCAAGATCATCAAAATCGGCCCTTGGGGGCCTGAGATATACCCCGGAGAACTGCAAACTTTGACCTTATAAAGAGCAAGCGGCGAAGCGCTTGGGGCTCTGCTGCTGCTCTAGGGTGATCCAGGGCCTGGGGGCTGCCCTCAAAAAGAAGTAAAGCCGGGGGCACCGTTGCGCCCTCATGAGGCCTAGCAGAGGGGTCCTGGACCCCATCCCGGGCCCCCAAATAGATGCAAACTTGGGGACCTCCATCGAACTCCCCACGACAGTGTGGAGGCCTGCTGGCCTGAAGTAAATCATGGGGGTTGCCGATGCAACCCCCCCATGAAGATACTGGAAAGGGCTCTGGACCCCATCCTGGGGCCGCCCCATGAAATGCCAAGCCAGAGAGCACCATCACACTCCCTGAGAACATGCAAGAGGGCCCCATAGCCCATCCCAGGCCCTGCCAAGAATCAAAGCCAGTTGAGGGAGTGGCCGGCAGCTGAAGACAAAGCCGGGGAGCACCGTTGTAAACCAGTGAAGCTGCCCAGAGGTGACCCGGACCGCATCCCGGTCCCCTCTGAAGAGGAGGAGAGTGGGGAGCACTGTCGCACTCCCCAGGATGGTGAGGAGGTGTCCTGGTCCCCTTCCTGGGGCCCCAATGTGGCAAGAGAGGAGGGGGAGTGCTGTCACACTCCCCCAGGCAGCCACCCAGCTGCTGCAGCAGCACGCGTCTTTCCACAAGAGTGGGTAGACACCAAATGCAGGGCCGGCTCCTACAGCAGCACCTGGAGGTGCTGCTGTGCGGGGAGCCCGCTGGAGCGGCCAGGGGTGGGCTCCTTGCGCTGCTCCCCTATGAGGAAACCCAGACCTATTGCGGGGGTGTCCAGGTGGGACTGGTCACTTTCAATGCAGTGCTTCAACTCTGACGGCATCGCAGCTCTCCCCAGCGTGGCGGGAGAGTCTCTCATTCAATAGGCACATTGCCCACAAGACCTTGAGAGGCCCAATGCCTTCCTGATTTCTGTTCTCAGCTTGTGATGGCCCCAGGAAGATGGGACCACATCCAACAAGGTGTCCATGGATAGGGGGAGCAGTAGGTGCAGCACAGCCTCCCCCCAGTTTTTCTCCCCACTCTATATTGGGTGGAACAAAAGAATCGTAACCACCCAAGAGTTCCCAAGCATTCTGAAGCCCAAGCTCGGTGGAACTTTTGTTCTTCACTTGTGGAACTGCACCCACTAGGGGTGAAAGGCTGTAATTGCAAATGTTTTTACAGCACTAGCTAAAGTAATAGCATGTTATGTTAAGTGTAATCTTGGAATCTGTGCTCCATGTAGGGAGACCCCTAGTATGGCCTGAGACGGTTCAAATGTCCAAGCATTCGCTAGGGGTGCAGGATGGTATTGCAAAAAATGTATTTAAAGTAATCTGGAAGCAATCTGGAAGTAATCTGAAAGTAATCCTACACACACAAAGTACTCCAAAATGCAAATACAAGTTCTTGTTCATGCTTATTTGAGTAATGAGAAGCCACTGCTTATCAAAGTAAATGTACTTTCTTGCAAGATTTAGGTGCTCTTACTCCAACTTACAGTCAAATATTGCATTGGGATACAGGGAAATGTTTTGCCATGTGGGTTGTTGGGTTATTATATTTCGCCTTGGTGGAGACAAGAGTGATTACACAATGTCATCCAAGAGTAATTCCATCAATTTGTGTATATTTGTAAACTGTTACATATATTGAGTAGTGTGTGTGTGTGTGTAATAAATCTACTTTTACTTTCTCAAAAGAAAAAACACAGACAATCATTTATTGAGTGTCATGCTTGTGTGCTCCTGAATGGGGATTACTAGCCCAGACCTCCTCCCTTGAGTAAGCCTATGACTGCATTGCAAAGGTACCCTATGCGAGTCAGGTGCTACAATGGGGTGTTTGGTTCCCAGTGGTGGTCGAGTGTGGACCCATTACTTGTGCAGACCATATAGCTAATGACCCACCTTCCAACAACGGACTTTTATAGCATTCATATTCATATAAAAGCTTCTGATGAAGCTGTTGCGTGGGTAAGTACAGGGCTTCTTGATGAGAAGGCAATTCATTTTGAATCTCTCTTATTTGATTTTCAGAAACCCTTTCCTGTATTTCTGTGGTGTAATTACTTTCTGAATTGCTTCATCCAATGTTTCTTCTGCTGTGGCTCAAATAATTTGTGTCTCAGGGATTATGTTTTGATCTTTTATTGAAGATTCTTGTCCTTTCATGTTCACTCGGGATAAGGCATCCGCCTTTCCATTTTAATGTCAATAAATAATGACAACATTGTAATCAGCAAAATACAAAGATCAATGCAACTGTCAGGGAGTTAGTGTTCCAGCTGACTTTAAGAACTGCAAGTTCCAGTGATCTGTAAACACAGCAGCAGTATGTTTCACTCCCAGAAGATAATGTCTCCTTTCTTTAAAGGCATCTTTGATAGCAAGCACCTCTTTCTCTGTGATGGTGTAGTTTACTTCCCTGTGCATTAATTTCCAAGATAGGTAAGCCACTGAGTATAATTGACTAGTTTCTTTGTGCCTGTGCAACAACACTCCACCAATGGCCAGAACCAAAGCATCTGTTTCTAGATAAAAGGGTTCTAAAGGATTTGAATGGAGCAAAAAAGGTGTTGTGGTGAAACTTTTATTCAGAGATTGGAAGGCTTCGCCTGCTTCTTCAGACCACTGAAATGGAACCCCTTACATTAACAACTTAGTGATTTGAATGACCTTTTGAGAGAAATCAATGATAAATCTTCTGTAGAAGTTGGTGAAACTGAGGAAACTTTTTTTCTTTCACATTTCAGGAAGAAAACCAATCAACCACTGCCTTTGTTTTCTTTTTATCCATGGTAACCCCCCAAAGTGAAATTACGACCCCCCAAAAATCCACCAATCTCACATTGAAGGCACATTTATTTAGTTTGACATAGAGACTGTTTTCTTGTAGCCTCTGTAATATTCCTATTACTTGATGTTGATCCTCTTCTTCTGAGAAGGAAAATATCAGGATATCATCAATATACATTATGGCGCATTTGTCAATACATTCTTTCAGTACACCATTTATGATTAATAATTGAAAAGCTGCAGCTGCATTGCAAAGGCAATAGGGCATCACCTTATACTAAAAGAACCTGTACTTCATTCTGAATGCAGTTTTCCACTCATCTTCTTTACATATTCTGATGAAATGAAAAGGCGTCTCTCAAATCTAATTTAATGTAAATCTTAGCTCCTTTCAACTGATTAAGCAGGACAGAGATCAGTGGTAGAGGATAAAGATTTTTATGGTGATTCTATTCAATGCTGTGTAATCTATGCAAGGTCTTAACTCGCCTTCTTGTTCCGGAACAAAGAACAATGGTGAAGATACTGGTGACTGAGATGGTCAAATAAAACCATTTGCCAAGTATTTTTTTAATATATTCATTCAGATGTTCATTTTCATCTCTGCCAAGGCATACATTTGCCTACATGATGAGTTTGGGCCTGGATTAAATTGGATTTTACAGTTGTACGACCTATGCGGAGGGAGCTTTTCTGCTTCTACTTCATTGAAGACCTCTGTAAATTTCTGATATCCTTCTGGAATTTCTATTGCGTGTACCACACATACAGCCATTTCATTTTCACATAACATTGTTGCTGGATTGGGTTTCTTAATTTTGGGGTCTGCATTGCAACAATGTCTTTACAATAACTAGAATCCATGACTATAGTCCTTTCACTCCAATTTATGGTGGAGTTATGTTCTGTCAGCCACAACAATCCCAGGGTGACTTGAAACTGTGGGGCATCTATTAAATTGAATTGGATTTCTTCCTTATGCCAATTTGTGGAAATTGGTTTAATGTTTTTTTTTTGTTGCTAACTAGAGGGCCTGAAGAGAGATAAGTTCCATCCACTTCTCATACTGCTTCACTTCTAACTTTATGAATAGCCTCCAAAACAACTTTGTTAGAAAAATTTATGTTGCAGAAATTTCCTGTGGGTCCCGAATCTATTACCACCACCTTTTGTAGAGTAATTCCTCTGAATTTAAGGGTCATCGATATGGTTAGATGCAGAGCAGACAATTGTAATGTATTGGCTACTTCATGATTTCTTGGAGTTGTATCTTCAATAGCACTCATCATCCCAACTCCTCCTTCTGGTGGTGCTGCAAATTTTCCTTTGGTGGATTTTTAGACTTCTTTGGACAATCCTTGACTAAATGCCCACTAGCTCCACTATACAAGCACACAGTGTTTCTCCTACTACTTTTTAGTAAGAGGACCTCTTAGTGTGCCAATTTGCAAAGGTTCCACTCCATGATCTTTCTCTGGAATCCTAGTGGGTTCCATTCTCATTCGACCAAACCTTGGAACACTTGAACAAAACTCTCTCTTCCGCTCACCTCTTCTTTCTGATATTTGATCATCTAACTCTAGAACCAAATTTATGAGTACTGAGTTTTTGTTAGCCTATTAGGAATTTGTGCCAAAGGATCTTTTAGGTCATCCGTCAAGGCTCAATAGAATAAAGCTGCTCTTTTACTTTCAGGCCACTCAGTCTCACCCACCAGTTTATTGATTTGTGCAAGATAAGCGACCAGCTCTCTTTTTCCTTGCATTTATTCAAGCAGTTTATTATCAGTTGCTTGTGATACTTTTCGTTGAGCAAATAATCTTAGAAATTTCTTCTTAAACTCTTCAAAATCATACAGGATGGGTGACCAAGGGCATGGACCACGGAGCTGCATCCCCACTGAAGTAGGACAAGATGAATGCTGTTCGAGACTGTGCATCAAGAAAAATCGTTGAATGGCACATGAAATGGAGGGAACATTTGTTAAAAAACAATTTGAGTATTTTGTGGGTCTCCATTAAAATGTTCTGGTGGAGCTAAAGGAATCACTGGAGCCAATGAGTGTACTACCTGCGCAGTGACCCTGGAGTAGAAGTAGATGTGGTGGTGACATTATGGCATAGGTTTACCTAAGAAGCTCTACCTCCTATTTTCACTATTAACTCTAAGGTTTCTCTTCTAGAGGCCTCCACGTCTTGCCATAGGGTTCAATTTTCCTCCCTAGCGGCTATTCATTCACTTGAATTGCTGCCGGAATTTTTCCTAAACTCTTTAGATCGTACTCTCAGCCATTCTGCTCAGGTGATTAGTTTTAACATGGGCACTTCACTCTGTTACAACTCTATTTACTTACAAGGTGATTTCCAGTACTTCATAGGAGCAGAATGAAGCTCAGTTCCCAATTCCCGTCCAGAGCCTCCTCAACCCTCTCTCATATCATGAAAGGTTAAGTGTGCACAAGGGGGGTGGGAAGGTGAATGGGAAAGAGAGAAGAGACTCCCTTGTCTAGTTCTTCTGGTTCTACTGCTGATCTCCCCTAGTGGCTCGTGTAAATGTTTTTATTTAATAGGAGAACTGCACAACACTGAAAAAGAAACTACAACATTAATATTCTAATAGTCTTCCATATTATTACTATTCAATCTTAAAATTATTATCTCACGTGAAACCTCCTTACTATCTAGATTAAGGTTTTTAAGTCTCTCTTCTTTTCCTGGTTTCCAATTTGAAAGAATTCTTTTTAAGGCTATTCACTTCTTTTTTCTTTTTTCCGTTGTTTTTTCCTGAATTCTATATGATAAGGTGTCTTTACCTACATTTCTCTTCGAATTTTTTCTTGAAATTAAAGAATTCACTTCTTATAATTTCTAATAAACATTTGAAATAACATTGAATATTTTATAACCAATTTCACGTTATGTTAGTCCTTCTTGTTGTCAACTATTAATAAGCCTCAATATCTATATTCTGTATTTTGTTTCTTTTCCCTATGTATTTGCATGGCCCCAGGAGTGGACTGCTGCCAACGACCTTCTCTTCAACAGAAACACCCCTCTCTCCAGGTATGTTTCTCCTCTGGAATTTCCTTAACTTGAAAACAAAAGTTTTTTCTTCCTGAGTTGAAAGAACAGGTGCCTAGATGAGACACTACCTCCCTACAACTCACAGACTCAGACAAAACACTAGTGTAACTAAAAAACAAAACCATTTTACTGTGCATGCATAAGGACATGACGCAACCTCTAAGGCTTCTGAGGTGAGGTGAGTCGTTCGGAACGTTGTGAGCACACATCACAGGCTTTCTCTAACTCTCAGTAGATTTCTTCCAAGGAAACACTAGATCCGCAACTCTTCTTAAGTGAAGGCACCAACTTCCTCGTTAACTGATGACATCTTAAACACCAAGCAGGCAAATTACATCATCTTGTGGCAGCTAAGCCTGATAGACTTGCCCTGCTCAGTATTACTTCAATATTCTGTCAGGAACAAATAGTTGTAGTTTGCTGAGACCTGACACTCTCCAATTATCTAGAGTGGTTTTACAGTGTTTAATTAAGCAGGCTGTTGTTGAAGCCTTTAATGACCCCAATTTAAGAACAATGGCCCATATTTAAGAGGGCCTCTTGCTAAATGGCACCACATTAGCATCATTATTTTTGATGCTAATGTGGTGAAAGTGTGGCGAAAACGCCTCACCATATTTACAAAATGGAGCAATACCGACATTGCGCCACTTTGTAAACCCTTGTGCCACATTGTGCCTGTGCCAGGCATAGTGTAGGCAAGGGGGGAGTTCCACCATTAGGGGGCCCGCAAAAATGGCGCAGTGGAATCTAAGAGATTCCACTGCGCTGTTTGTGGCAGCAATTTTTAAAGTCTGCACAGAACAGGCGTTAAAAGGAGGCACACCATTATTTATAAAGGGCCTCCATGTACTTGGCAGGATTAGCGCCAAAATGTTTGGCGCTAATCCTGCAAAGTACAACAATAGCATCAAACAGTATGATACTATTGCCCCTAACCTGCACCATGCTTCGCCGTATGATAAATACAGTGCACACATGATGGCCTTGGTGGGGCGCAATGGGCCTCAAGAAAAGTGGCACTTCATTACATGAAGCGCCATTTTTCTTAAATCTGGGCCAATGTTTGGATCACGATTAGGAATCTTATGTGTCTCCACAGGGAAACTGTACATGAGTAGGCATATTCGTATGTGCTTAAGCATATTAGAGCTGTACTAGGGTTTGATCAAAAGACTGAGTATGAATAAGGTTTTTATGCTTAATACAGTGGAACTGTAACAAATGATCTGCCATTCTGTGATGTGCCAGTTATCTCTTTCCTCTGATTGGGCCACTTTGCCAGACCCTATTGATAGAAAGATTGAATGCTCTCTAAAGAACTCTTATGCTGCCACCTATGTTGGGGTATGAGTCAGCTCGTATTTGGCTTATTTCTCTAAGGTCCTGTTTAAGGATTTTCAAAATTGGTAGATTGCCTCCAGGAGAAATATGATTTTATGGCTATTTTAGCCCAGATGCAGGTATTTTTGCAATGTCTTTCTGATGTCACCCTTGACCTTATGGGACTTGGCTTCAGCACTTGGAGCAGCTTTAGCTGGAAGGTGTAAACTTTTGATGAAATCTTGAAACTAGAAATTATTCTGAGGTCTTCACCTCAAACATACCCGTTTACAAGTTTGAAGCTGTTTGGCAATGAACTTAATTAAATGTTTCAGAGATCTGAGGAAGAGAAGAAGATCATTAAACCATATAAGCTTTTTCCTGACAAGAAATCTTTTAGTCAGAAACAGAATCAACAATGGGAAGATGTGAAACACCTCCTTTATCCTTTGTGGTTGAGCTCAAGGTTGGGGAGCCAGATTCACTAACAAAGCCCGACCAAAGGTACAGTCCAGAAAAGATCCCGGAAATAAGGCACCAAATGGCAATGGGCGCCAGACTGCACTTTTGTCTCCTTCAATGGCTTGCTCAATTGGAAGATCATTGGGTACTTTCGACAAATTAGGAGGGATAAAAGATTCCTTTCAAGGAGACACAGAGGGAAGCTATGTGGTCTGCGTGGAAAAGTTACTCCTAAATAAAGTGATTATTCTGGTTCCATGCCATCAGGAAGGAGGGGGTTTTATTCCACCCCTTTTCTAGTGCTGACATCTGATGGGTGGTTCTGTCCAATTTTGAACTTCAAACCTTTAAACTGATGGATCCACCTGGAGAAGTTCAGGATAGTGACTGTTCAAGAGATAATTCAGTTTTTTTTTTGTGAAGGCAACTTTATGGCACCTCTGAAAGTGGAGGATGCCTTTTTTCATATGCCAATAGACCCTGACAGCCAGCCTTGTCTGAGGTTTTGTGTGAATTACAGAAATTTACAATTCCAGGTTCTGCCATTCGAATTGTCAATGTCACCATGAACCTTCACCAAGACACTAGTGCCTGAAGTGGTGTCCTAACCGGTCAAGGTGTTCGCCATTATTCCACACCTAGCTGTCTGAATGATCAGTGCTTCCTCTTTTTTTCAGCCTCGGGAGGCATTGCTTGTGATGACAACCATTCTTCAGCAGTTGGGCTTCAAGTTTAACAAACTGAAATTTATGTTAGTACCAACTCAGCTTTGGTGCTACATTGGGTGATGTTTGACACTCAGAAAAGATGTGTATTTCTTCCTCAGGACCGAATTGAGACTCTTCCAATGACTCTTCACATGCTGCTGGAGAGTCCTTCATCATCAGTAAGATTGTGGTTGAAACTCCAGTATATAGTGGAAGTTACAACATGATTGGTGGCATTGGCTTGCTTCAATTTGAAACCATTCGTGAATCATCATTTGGGTTATTGAGTCCCGTTATGCAGAAAGTTTGAGACACACATAGAAGTCATTCAAGAGATAGCCAGGATCTCTACTAGTGGCTTCACACTCCCAATCTAGAGGGAGGAACTCCCTTTCAGTTGTGAGTTCCCTCTGCAGTTGACAATGGATGCCAGTGTCTGGGGGTGGAATTCAACCCTTTTGGACTAGAGGTGCAGCAGACAGTGGTCAGTGTAGCACAGATGTCAGTCATCCAACTGGAGGGAGCTGACTGCAGTTTTGAAAGTAGTCCATTTTTTTCAGTCACATTTGGTGGGTCAGAATTTGGTAATTCACATACAGAATAATGTGACTCAATATTACCTCAATCATCAGAGAGAAACAGTCATCTTGCGTACCTTCTCTGGCCACTCAGATTTGTCCATGGGTGGGGGCTCATGCTCTCTCACTGAAAGAAGTATACATTCAGGGGTCACTGAACTTTCATACAGGCACTCTGAGTCAGAATCTGCAATCCACAGTGTCATTCCATCTGGCCTAATTTCAACAGATGTTTCAATTGTTTGTTTGCCCATGGATTTATCTGTTTTCTTCTCCTAGGAATGCCTTATTAACCCGCTTTTGTTCAGAGACAAATTGTCCACAGACAAGACTAGATGATCTGTGAGTCCCTTGGCCGGAGGGTTTCCTATATGCTTTTCCTCTGATTCCTCCTCCGCTCTAGGGTGCTTTAGAAAATTTGGAGGGAGAGGGTGTTGATGATTCTGGTAGTACCTTCTTTGTGTCTTTGAATGTGGTTTTCTCTCCTAATGCCTCTGGCCAAGGGGAGGTTCTTTCAGCTTCTGATAAACCCAGACTCTCTTCAGTTTCCTCCCCTGTCCTTGCTGCAGTTGAGTCAGCTAAGCTTGAAACTTGAAAAATAGAATTTGGTGACAATGGGTTGTTACAATCAGGTAACTGAAGAGATTCAGAAATCTAAGAAGTTGTCGACCATGACACCCTTTAAAAAACATTGGAATTCTTTATCAGACTGGTGTGCAGAGAGAGCCTTTGACCCCCTCTTGGGTGAGCCCACTCGGGTTTTGGGATTTCTGCAGCAGACATTTCTCAAAGATCTAGATCCCTTACCATACCAGCCCAGTGGGCAGCTATCAAATCCTTTAGAAGAGTTGGAGGTGAACTCCTTCCTATTTGTCCCTCAGTCAATATATTATTGTGAAGTTTTTGTTTGATGAAACCACCTCCTTTGGTTAAACTGCCTGCTTGTGACCTACCCATTGTCTTGAGAGGACTATAATATTCTCCTTTTGAGCCATTGGACATGGCACAATTAGTTTGATTGACTGTAAAGGTGGCCTTTTTATTGGCAATTACATCGGCCAGGAGAAAGAGACAACTGGGTTGTGTGGTGATTTCAAATCCCTACCTTGCTATACTTCCATACAGGGTATTCCTCAGTCCTTACTCCAAATTCATTTATACTAAGTTTCACCTAGACCAGAAGATTTATTACCAGTTTTGGAGAATGTTGACTAGCAGCACAATCTTTCTTTCCTTGATGTACATGGGGCTCTTTTGTGCTATGTAGATGCCACTAAAAATGTTTATCTCTCAAAGCCTCTTTTATATCCTTTGGTTATGCCAGTAAAGGGAAGAAAGTATCAACCTCTACTCTGTGTTGATGAATTCTTTAGGCTATTTACCAGGCTTACAAATTTGCTGGGGGACAACCTCCTGCACACATTCAGAGTTGTTCCACTGGATTAGTTTCTGCTTCCTGGGATGAGGTTGGTAGGGTTTCAATTCTAGGGGGCAGATTTATCATTCTTTCACACAGTGCAGAGCAGCAAGCCACCTTGCATAAAAGGGATTGGGCAGGAATTCACCATATTTACTATTATACTATGCATTTCTATCCTTTCCTAGCATTGGTGCACCTTTGGCTGCCTAGCATCAATGCAGGGAACCTTGAATCATATTGCAAAGGTACCTGCATTGTAGGTGGGACTGTTTTTGTGTAGGAAGGGACACCTTCAAGAAGAAAACCAACCCTAGGAGGCATTTTCCTCTTTCTGTGTGTCCTGAAGAATGCAGCACAGATAAAAAGAGGAGAAAACAGGAGAAATACAAATATTTCTCCTCGTTACAACTCACCTAGGGAAGTGTAGAATTTTCACACATTTCCAGGTCTTCTGTTAATCTTGAAACTGGGAATGTGCCAACATCCATGAGTAGATCCATGAGAACTCCCACGCTTCTCCCAGGGAATGCCTCCCTGCTTCAGAGTGATTCAAGGCAGTGATTTGCACTGCTTTGAGCTATCAAGCCATTCAGGGCCACGCAAGGTGGCCTGGAATGGCTTGATAAATCATACATTGGTTTTACGTTATCCTTGCACCCGTTACGTGGTGCAAGGGTGACACAAATCCTTGAAAAATATGGTTTTAGAGATCTGCAAAGTGGCGATATGGGCCTCTCATCATACATTTATCAACCATTGTGGATGTCATATATGATGTTTCTGACAGTTTGGTATGAATGTGATAAAAACAGCAATGAAGTAATTGTTGTCTCTAGAAAAGTACTCGTCTGACAAGGTGCAGAATTTCTTTCACAACTTGTGAAATCCTCATATTGTGAGGACTAGGGCAAGGGGGACCAATAAAGGGTAATAACACCATTACTCACTGGTAAACATCATCACCAGCGGTGGTTCCCTTCGTTCCAGGCAAGGTTCCTTCCACCCTCCCGTGAGTACTAATTCGGTCCCCTTCTTGGTCTTAGTACTCACAGGCTGTTTGGAAGGGGAAATAATTTTTATTTCATGTATTCATGGTAATAAAAAAGGGACTTGAGTTGTTTTGTACATGTATTGATTGGGCCGCTCACATATTGTGAGGACTGGGATGATGGAATCCAGCTCGGGTAATGAAGTTTACAGGTATGTAATAATTTCAATACTCACCTTTTGTGAAAGCTATTGCAACTTGTTTTGCCTTGTGTACAAAGCAGTCATTCACCCAGCCATTCTCTTCTTGGAAACTGCTTCAGTGCCTACCATCCTCCCCATACTTAGAAATCTCTGAACCAGTTTCTTATGTTCATCATTTAGTTCCATCATTCTTTATTTGGAGGCCATGATGCTTTGCTGCATTGATAAGATGGAAACCAACTTGCCCTCCTCGGGAAAGAGGCGATTTTCCCCCTATTTAGAAAGCACTAAAAACCCGGCTATTACCAAAAATATTATAAGATCGTGAGAAGTAGATTTTTTCCCAAGGCGATTATTTTTCTGGTTTCTGTTGCCAGGTAACTCTTCTCAGAAGCAACATTTTGCGCTCTTTAAGTAACATAAACATAAGTTTGTGGGCAGAATACATACTGGTGCAATGTCACCACTTTCAGTGCCAGTGCTAAACAAGAACTTTGCTGCCAACTTGTCTCGGTTTGTGTGTTCCAAAAAACATGATGTGCACTTCTTTTTAACCGGCTGAGCTTTTAGTAGGTATGTTCTTCCGTTTGAGACATTTACATATTAAGGGTATGATAACTTTACTTAACCCTCTCTCTCCAATTATGGGCCTGATTTAGAGTTTGGCAGAGAAGCTTACTCCATCACAAATGTGATGGTTATCCCTTTCGCTGTATTACGATCCCATTATAGTCGCCCATAATAGGATAGAATGGATATCTATCACGTTTGTGACAAAGCAATCCATACACCAAAATCCTAAATCAGGCCCTTTGTTATCAAATGAACTTTTTATGAGCTCTGATTTAGTTTAATATCCTTTCCTCTAAATTTCACTTTCATATTCAATGCACTTAGTAGATGTGTTAAATATCTGTCACTTTGCTGTAAAGAAACGTATGATATGGCCTAAGTGATCCTGGCAGCACAGAGTCGGTCACCGCCTCCGTTGTTAAATGTATCTGCTGTGTTTGAAGATTCTTCTGCCTTCAGCGTGTATTTAATCCAGATTAAAGCGCAGAGACTGTCTTTTCTTTTCGCCGCCGTGTCTCTCACGCCTGGTAATAACAGCTCTTGTAGTCACCGAGTCTGCTGGCTGAAAATCCATTTGAAGCTTTCCAACTCATGAGGTAGATCCGAATTGGCATTTTTTATTGTTGTAGCTGGTCTCCGCCGAACACCACTGGGGCAAATAAAAATAGCTGCTCTAAAGGTCAGAAGGAAAAGTACTTTGTTTGGAAATTAGCAGACTTTATACCTGACTATCCAAAAAGTGATCCATACTTTTATATCTTAATTATTATAAAATAAACCCGTCGAAGTTCAAGGTCAGGCCTCAAGTCAGTATGTTTACTTCACGTTAAAAATTATGAGGGGTC
Organism: Pleurodeles waltl; assembly: GCF_031143425.1. Taxonomy (NCBI): domain Eukaryota; kingdom Metazoa; phylum Chordata; class Amphibia; order Caudata; family Salamandridae; genus Pleurodeles; species Pleurodeles waltl. Next base: position 341,683,210 of record NC_090451.1, read on the forward strand.
ATCAGTCCTTGAAGACTGCCGTATTTCATTGCAATGTGTTGCTGCTTGACTGATGAGGAATGATTGATCACTTTTGGTGCAAATTAAAGGGTGTACGTGCTTTCACGATCTGAATGTGCTCAAATTAAAGGTTGTATGTTCTTTCACGATCTGTGTGTGCTTTGATCCAGGAAGTGTCTGAAAAGTGCAGCATCCTGCACATATCCTAGAGATATTCTACAAAATGTTGTTTTCTTTGTACATTTTCAGGAGAATCGAAACAATTTAGAGTCATCAGTTATGTGCCTATGTGGGGTCAATTCTTAGAGAATTTGATACCTTGGAACTATGAGGCAGCGCCACTTTCCCTGCACCCCTTAGCACCCCCTACTGCCACCATGAGTGCGCCGAATTTAAAATACGGTGCACCATGGTGCAGGGCATGGGGCAATAGTGTCATCTCACATGATGCTATTGATGTACTCTGCAGGAGTAGCGCCACAATATTGGCGCTACTCCTGCAGAGTGCCAAGGGCTACATTCTAAAGAATGGAAGCCCCAGGCATTAAAAGTGCCGTAACAAATGGTGCAAGGAAATCTTGTAGATTTCCTTACGCCATTTTTTCAGCTCCCCTCACAGTGGAACACCCCCTTTGCATACATTATGCCTAGCGCAGGCATAATGTAGCACAAAGGGTTAAAGGGTGGCGCAATGCATGCAGCGCTGAGATTTATGCCTCGTTGGGGCACATTAACGTCATAAATAATGACGTTATTGTGGCACAAAGTGGCGTAAGGGGACTAAAAATATCCCCCTGAGTGCATAAACTTGCCTAGCCATATATTGGGGCTATTATGGGTAGCAGCAGGGAAGTGTTTGATATGCCATGATTAGTTGTAAATAGTTAAGCATCAACATAATTGTGAGAGCAGTTTTACTAGTGAAGAATAATAATCATTAATCTAACTATATTCTGTAAACCTAAGTCATTTTATGCACACAAAAGTGACATATCTTCGATTTTTGCACAGAGACATGCATTTAACTTTAAATTACTGAGAAGCACATAACTTAATTTTTTACTTTCCCTTTTCTTTTTTTCTTTCTTAATTATGACTTGTGTCATGGTCACAAGTGATAATGCAAATGCATTGTTGCAACAAATGAATGAATAGAAAGAGCGTCAAAAAGGTAGCTTCATAACCATTTGACCTACATAAGAATTACTGAAATGTTGGATTAATCTTAAAGTTGTTTCCTTAATACTAAGCACTGTTATTAAAATTATGTGAGAACGGGAGTGATTTCATCCCGAAATGCATCATACTTACCTTGACTTGTGTTTGTCTTATAGTCCACAGGTGCTGAGAAGAAATTGTGAGGTTTCATATTGTTTCAGAAATTAGTTAAATGTACTGTGTGTTTAGAATATTCTTTGTTTGAAGTTGCAAGATCAACTGAAGCTGTCCTGTTTCCAAGCAGATATCACTCTCCCATTAGATGAAGCCAGAAATTATCTACTCAAGACTTGTTGTCTTGCCGCCTTTGGGAACTCCCTGTCCCAGGATTACAGTGCAGCTGAAGTGGGGTGGAGCAAGGAACGCAAGTGATTCTTAGCACGTCGCGCAGCCCGCTTTGCCATCTTGCCGCCTTTGGGGACTCCCTGTCCCAGGATTACAGTGCAGCTGAAGGGGGGCGGAGCCAGGAACATGAGCTCTTCTTAGCGCGTCGCGCAGCCCCGCATCGCCGTCTTGCCGCCTTTGGGGACTCCCTGTCCCAGGATTACAGTGCAGCTGAAGGGGAATGGAGCCAGGAAAGCGAGAGCTTCTTAGAGTGTCGCGCAGCCCCGCATTGCAGGATGCGCTCGGGCCGGGCCCGGGTGAGGTCCGGCCAAGGGCGGGCCCATCCGTGCCTGTCTGAGACCGCCTGAGGCCGGGATGAGCCACCCCTCTTGGATCCGAGGTTGGAACTGTTGAAGGAACACATTGTTGTCTGGTATTTTTAAGCTGGTGTTACAGTTTATTTTGTGCATGAAATGGGGACGCACAAGGCAAAAGAAAGCCCTGCAGTGGGCTCAGTGCAAACTAAAATCCTGAAGTTCCATCATATACCACACACCCTCTCTAACTGTGCATCCAACGCAATAGACACTTTGATCGAAGAAGTTGAATCCATGTTGAACAAAAAAGGAGAAGAACCCACGGAAGGGGTTGAAAAGTGGTACCTTTGCTCCCTTTTTGACAGTTAGACTTCCTAGCAAAGGAAATACCCCATAAATGGAGATTCCTCATCAGCACTGGCATCCCAGGTGGAAGGTACAAATGTAAAGCCTTTGGGGACTAGTCTAGCACATTCAAGTAAAGAAGAAGCCATGCCAGGTAGCGTGACTGTCCTTGACATTTCTTGTACAAATCGCTTTTTGCTGCTGGATCTACAGGACCAAATCCCTGACCAAGGAAGTTCCTCCTCAAGTTCACGACCCCCAAATCAACATCTTCTTATGGCTCCTTTTCAGGAGGAAGTGGTCTCTCTTATTACTGGCCTAAAATAAGACGTGAGGGAGTTGAGATAATTATTGGTGGAAGTACTAAATACTCTTCGTTCCACCAGTCTGACGATGGATATTGTTTCTACTCAAAAGGAAAAGCCTGCCATTATTAACACCCGCACCTCCTTATTACAAGAAAATGTGACAAATGAAAGTAGTTCTACTCCTTCCGCTAGGTCAGCAAATGACGCAAGAGAACCCTCAGTTAAGCCCTCTGGTTCATTGCGATCCAAAGGTTACTCTGGCGTCCCACTTGGGCCTCAACTGCGTGTAAAATTGGTATGGGACTCGACTATTGTGTAAAACTCCTGTAAACAATTTGGTAATGGCCATCCAATTTATATGCATGAGGTACCTCTCTTACCTCCTAATATACGAAAAGATGAATCATCACTTATAATAAGGACATTCATTGGATACAACACACTAGACAATGTGGTTCTATCATCCACTCAGATATAATATTGGCCGAACGTTTTACTGAGAAGGCAGGCCACTGGGATTTCATGAAGCTAACACAATCTAGTCCAAGCTTAGTAAAGGGCCTGCTAACCATGAAAGCCCGAATTCCCATACAAAATGGTCTCAATATCTGTCTTAAAATCAATTGGCCTGTGAATAGTCCCTTATTGAAGAAAACTCTTCAATCTTGAATATTAGGACCCTCAATGAGGGATCTGGGTCTTCAGTTCCTCCTGAAGAGATGCCTTTTATGAGCTACAAGAAGGAATATGATTGTCTGATTGAGAGGTCAAATTTACGTGAGATAGAACAAATAGACGTTACTTCGGACATTGATTTACTGCTCCCTCCTACATTTTCTAGGGATCATGTTGTATCCCCCTCTCAGGTTAATTTTCAGACAGCTGTTGATTCAGATTTAGAACTTTTTTCTCTGAGGATTTTAGCCCCAGTGTCTAATGTTAATATGGTAAAATCAAAACCGATGGAGAGTTAAGTAAGAATGTGTACCCTTGAGTTCCCTCAGAAGGGCTCAGCGATCTCGAGACTTCAACCTCAGAGCTTCTAACAGTGGAATGTGGCCAGGATTCACAACAAATTAGATGATGTTGATTGGGGGGAGTACATAGATACATTTAGTATTTGTTTGTTTCAGGAAACTTGGGCCACCTCAAATGTCTATAGACAGGGGTATAGTTCCTTTTGCAAGGAAGCTAAGCCGTCACCCGCCAGTAGAGCAGCAGGGGGCCTTATCACCTGGATAAGAATTTCTGAGGTAGGTAAAATCAAGGAAGTCAATGTGTGTTCTGCTGATATATTGGCCCTAGCTATACAGTTAAAGCAAGGTTTACTGTTGTTGTGTGTTAACGTCTATAATAGACCAGACCATCCTAACCAAATGTCTAAAACTATTCAGATGTTGAATGCCCTGGTGTTGGATTGCCTTTCGTCACATTTTATTATGGTAGCTGGTGATTTTAATGTGTCTCCTGAATCCAATTTAGCCTTTTCTGAGATTACGCAGCTAGAAGATTCAATATGGAATATTCCTCCTTACGTGTCCCACAAAAAAACAGCCTAAATCTAGCATCAGGGCTCTTCAGGTCATAGATTTTATGATAACTCATGGTCTTCACCCAGGAAATGGGCTTTTTCCTTCAGACAATCCTGTGAAACCCACGTTTTTTAGAAGGTCATATAGTAGTATACTTGACCTTGTACTTATTGATGTGAGGATATGGTGTACTATTAAAGATATTAAGGTGGGTAATCGATATAATAGTGATCATGCCCCTGTTTTGGTAACATATGATAGGCAGTTTTTTACCAAAATAGGTGTACAACAAAATCAAGAAGTTCCCCCTTTTTTAGAGGTGTCCTGAAATGGGCTCTCTTTGGAAATTCTCAGAAATTATGGAAAAAATGTGCGTTTTAGTATCAACCCATCAATTATTTGACGGTTCTTGTCCATATACCCGAATGAGGTTATGGCCCTGCATACAGGCCTTTTTTCTGCCCTGAAAGTGTTATTCTTTAGAACTATCAGGGAGAATAAACACCCGGGAGCAGGACTGCACCATAGGTGGTTTGGTAAGGTATGTAGAGAGGCCAAGAGTAGTCTCATAAAAGCAATAAAATTAAAAGATAGAGCCAAGATAATTTATGCAAGGCATGAGTATGCATCTGCACTTAAGACTAGCAAAAATCACTAGGAAGAGATATCATGGCAGGATCTATTGCTGGCTGCTAAGGACAGAAACTCAAAACGTTTTTGGTCCTTGGTGGCCAGAAATGGACGAAATGAGAATTTTAGACATGACTGCCTTATTTCCCCCGAAAATTGGATGAGACATTTTACTGAGCTGTGTAGTTATGAGTCTGTTTTTCCTATTGTCAATGATAGTGAATCAATAAATGTGTCTTCCCCTGCAGTTAGTTTTACCCCCTTTACTTTAAAGAAAACTGGGATTGCTATTAGGGCCCAAAAATCAGGAAAGGCACCTGGGTTAGATGGTACACCCACGGATATGTTTAAATCAGATGTTGATTATTGGGGTTGTTATGTTAATAGGGTATCAAACGCTGCTTTGGCAAGTGGCATTTACCCCCGGACCTAGAAGGGAGCAATTATTGTACCCATGCATAAAAAGGGGAGAGGGGTGTCCCGGGAAATTATAGACCAATCAGTCTTTTGGACAATCTATACAAAAAAATCTGCTACCAGGTACTGAGTAGGCTTAAGGAATGGATGAAGAAAATCAAGCACTCAGCCATTTACAGGCGGGCTTTAGGCAGAGAATAAGCAGAGTTGACCAGGTCTTTCGCTTCCTTATGATCAAATGGTAGATGGTGGACCTAGACACAGGGAAACTCTTTGTCGCTTTTGAAGATCTTAAGTCTGCTTTTGATTTGGTCCCACGTTGCAAACTGTGGGAGGTTTTGAGCAGAGTCGGAGTTCTGGGTCCTCTTTTAAATTTGATTAAAGAATTGCACTCCGAGAGTTCTGCCAGAATTCGATGGGGGACAAAAGGGGAATTAATGAGTGAGATCCCAGTACGCAGAGGGGTGAGACAGGGGTGTGTGTTGGCCACTACACTCTTCCTATTGCTCATCAATGCTTGTATTCCTTACTTATTGGACTGTGTTAGTGACGCACCCAAAATAGGTGGGGTGATGACCCCGTGTTTGTTGTTTGCAGATGATACTTTGCTACTATCCCACACTGCTTTTGGACTTGCTAACTTGTTTGAGAAGTTCACTGGTTTTAGTAAAGACCATGGATTGGAAATGAACACTTCCAAATACAAGTACATGGTATTTGGTGACACAAAACATAAAGCGAGGAAACAGATATTTCTGGATAGGGAAGCTTTAGAAATAGTGACTGACTTTGACTATTTGGGAATCAGACTGGAGGACTCACATAAATGACATACTCACTTATCAAAGTCTTCCATGAGCTTAAAACAACAGTCTGGGCGTATTTTGAGATATGCTGCTAGATCCCCCACATTTGCCATCACTCAATGGAAAAATATAAAGCCCAAGCGAGAGGGGGGGTCTTATATGGTGCAGAGCTATGAGGACATTGTAATTTGAAGGACCTAGAAAGAGCCAAACATTTTTTCATAAAAGCTTTATTAAAAGTACCTGCAAGTTCCCCCACATTGCCCATCAGGATGGACTTAAATCTACACTCCATTTTGTATATAGCTGCCCTAAGGCCATTAACGTATTGGATTAGGATCTGGTCCTTGGACATTTTTAGCCCATATAGAGCTTGGTTGAGTGTCCTGATGAGTACGTATGCTACTAAAAAAGTTAGGAGGTGTAATTATGTTGAAAAAACATTTATTAAACTTGAGTTGGAAGCCTATTGGGCAGACCCTTCTCAGCTCCCAACAAATGCTATGCAGGTTGTAAAGGATACATACTGGTTAAATGTACAAGTAGAAAAGTTAGCAGAGGTGTCCTCGTTTAGTATGACAAATAGCTCTCTATCATTCAAATGCCACTATGAATATGAGCATTATATGGATTTTATTTTATCCCCTTTAGCACGTGCACTTTATGTCAGATTTAGATTAGGCTCACTACCACTACATCAAAAAATCAATAGGGATTAGGAGGAATTAAAGGTCCAGTGTATACCCTCCGATAACTGTTACTAATAATGAAATACACTGTTCCTAAGGGACACGAAAAACAAACAACTAAACAGGGAGAGTGTTAGAAGATCCTACTCAATAGGGAGTCCTATTTACTAGGAGCAAGAGTCCTCACACACCCAAATGGGTGTCATGCTTCATCATCGGACCAGCTCCTCGTCAGACCGGCGCTGCAATGTCTGACGGGCACCACCCTTTCGGGGGGCTCTTTGCCGGAGATCTTTTTTGATGATGCCACACTATCCCGCAAATGAGTCGGGAGGAAAGATAAGGAGGGAAAGGAGAGCTAGAAAAACTAAAGGTAAAATTGGCTCAAAAACTCTCTGTAAGGTTTATCTTTATTGGTGCAGGGAGCAGGCCAAGATTAAAACAATTACTGGGAGAGTTAGGTCAATGTGATGTTTGACCATTCTCACATGAAATAGGAGGTCAGGAACTACAAGACCTCCCTCAAAAATCGGGTCGACATGTTTCGCGTCTGTTCGGTCCAAAAAGGATCCTATGACGCTTCCTCAGGACCTAATGTAATGCTTCTCCACATGTAAACTTATAGTGCTCAAGTCTAAAAAAGGCTGACAAGCAAAAGCAAAGAAATTAGTATAGTCAGTCACTTACAAAAGTCCCTTTGGACCCTGTATGTCAGTCCTATCGGTCGCCCTGAAAATGTATGAAAATCATGTCAATAATTGATGCTTAAATCAATACAGGAAGAAACACATACAATTAGGTGTGTATTAATGTGGCACACAGTGATCGTGAAAAAAGTAGCACGTCATGCCAGTGTAAAAATGTTATGCTTACCCTCCCAAATTAGAGACAGGGCTTCATGGGATCACGCAGACCGTGGGCCTGGTCCATATAACACACTGCATGTCATATAGAAGAAAATAGGATCACAGAACAAAGATGAGTCAAGGTAACATACGTTCCAATCTTCTAAGGGGGGTAATAATAGATTTAGGTACCCCCCATCTTAAGTGTATGGTCAAAACAAGGGAAAGAGACTGTAGGTCCCTTTAAGCTGAACACTCGCTTATCTATTATAGTCTTCTCAATTACAATAAGAATAGTTCGTTTGGACTATCTTCGTAAATATAGTCACAGCTCTTCATCCGATGGATGGAGCACAGATGATGAGAGATCTCATCCATATTACAACCTTCCACAATTCCACCCTAATCAACCGATAGGGTGGCAACAACCCTTCCCGTTTTATCAACCCCGCCCCATGTTCCCATATGGGCCTTTTTTAGGCAACGGCAGGGGCAGGGGAAGAGGCAGAAGACGAGGAAGAGGCAGAAGGGTCCACTGGGCACAGGAGGAGCCTCAGATGGTCACACGGAGCCAGGGCAAGAACCAACCACCAAGGACCTAGTCATCAACTTGTCTACCAGACCTCTCTCTCCTGAAGAAATATCTGTTCTTAATAAGGGTCTAGGGTTTGTACCAACCCCCAGAGAAGACTTTTTCCGCCTACAGAGTGAATTAACTCAGTTTTTCAGGAAAATTCGATTACAATCTTTCTTTTGTGACAGACCGGTGGATGCAGCACCCACGGACACAGGTCTGAGAAAACCGTCCAAATTTATGCCTCCCGCAGCGACCATGCCCTGCGAGATTCTGGCATTTGAAAAAGTGGTAAACACCGACCTTAATAAACTACGACCGAAGCACAGTTTTGTGAATATACCTAGAGTAGAGAGTGCCGCTCTTAAGAAACTGACAGCTGATAATAATATCACTATCAAGCCAGCAGATAAGGGCGGCGCCATAGTCATTTTGAATTCATCAGAGTATAGACAGGAGTGTCTCCGCCTTCTGAGTGATTCTACTTATTACACACGAATTGACCAAGATCCAACCGCCAGAATACAAGCGGAGATTAGAGGAATGATTCACGAGGCTATCAGCAACTCCTGGATTTCGCAAAAAGAAGCTGATTTCCTAGATACCAGTAATCCCAGAATACCTTACTTTTATTGCTTGCCAAAAATCCACAAAGGGAAGACTCCTCCTCCGGGCCGGCCTATCGTGTCCGGTATAGGATCTATCCTTGAACCACTGTCTACCTTTTGCGATCATTTTTTGCAACCACTTGTGCAGCAATCTTCCACATATCTACGGGACACCAAAGATGTCCTCAACCTCATAGAATCTCTCAATTTGGAAGGGGAGGTTCAGGCATTGATCACCATGGATGTGGAAGCATTGTATACTAATATTCCTCAACAAGCAACTTTGTCAGTGGTAGAATCAGCTCTTTTATCAACTACACTGGATCTAACTACTCCGATACATTTCATCATGCACTGTGCTCATTTAGCAATGACTGAAAACTTCTTCCAGTTTGAAGACTTGCTGTTTCATCAGATTCGCGGAACATCAATGGGCAGCACTTTTGCACCCAGTCTAGCATGCCTTTACATGTATGATTTCGAGAAACGATTCATACTACCCACCTCTAACCCATATTTTGGTAATATCATACTGTGGCGCAGGTATATCGACGACATTTTGGTCATCTGGAAAGGTCCCATTGAGGAAGTAACATCCTTTACTACATGGGTTAACAATCTGGACCCTTTTCTGAATTTCACCTCCCTAGTCTCTACTACCAAAATCACCTTTTTGGATTTGGTTATTAGTATTGATAGGGGTACACTCACGACCTGCACACATCAAAAAACTACAGACCGTAATAGCCTATTACTTTATGACAGTTATCATCCAAAAGCACTTAGAGATAACTTACCTTTTGGCCAATTTTTACGATTACGCCGTAACTGTAGTAACATTCGCTCTTTCGACATACAAGCTACAGAATTGAAACATAAATTACATGATCGCCACTATCCATCTAGAGTGGTTGATACTGCCTACAAAAGAGCCAAACATAGTAATAGGGACCTATTACTACAGACGATACCCAGACGTACAGATAATAAATTAACATGCGTCACGACGTTTACACCTCTGTCTAACTCAGTCAAGAAAATTATCAACAAAAGATGGGAGATCCTCCGGAGCGGGGGTGAGAATATTCCCAAACCTCTCTTTGCCTTTAGAAGGACCACCAATTTGAGAGATATGTTGGTTCATACAAGACCCAGACCCAGAGAGACGTCAAACAGACAAGGGACCCTATGGGAGTTACCACCAGTCAAAGGCCATTTCCCGTGTGGGAACTGTAATGTATGCTCCTTGACAAAACGACTTGACTCTTTGGAGTTAGACCCGATTGGGCACTGGCGATTGCTTAAACATACTAATTGCAACACCCGCAATTGCGTATATTTGATAACGTGCCCTTGTGGCTTGCGATATGTGGGGATGACTACAAGAGCGGTAAAATTGAGAATTAATGAGCACCGCAGTAATATTCGATGCGGTAGAACTTCGACTAAATTAAGCATCCATTATATCGAAACAAAACATAGTCCAGATGACATGTGGTGGGTTGTACTACAGACACGTCCACTTGGAGGTTCCAATTCCCTTTTTGAGTTAGAACAACGTTGGGTATTTAAACTGGGGACCCACCGTAAGGGTTTAAATGATGATATCCCTTGGATTAATTTTTCCTCTTGAATTACCAACAATAGTGGGTTAGACTCCATTGAGGGTGTTCCTTTCTTTCTTTCTTTTATGAGAACAGTGGTGCAACCATATGCCTTCAGTGTCTCTCTTTCTTCTTTTTCTATATCAACAGACTACTTGTCCTCTAACACTCTTGTGAAATATTTAGATAATACCAATCTTGATATGAACCCCCCTTTTTTTGATAATAACGATGCTACACACCATCCTTCCTTTTTAAAGGTGACGATATTTTGACCATAACTATAAGAATAATTCTGATGGCAACCGCTGAATTGCTTGATAATAATATTACAATAAATGTGGTATCCTGGTCATAACCACGATTATTGGGCGCACTGGTCATATTCGTGTATTCATTGTATTATGGAGTATCTCTATTCGAGACACTCAAATATGGCGATCGCATTAGGCAGGAAGAGCCCGATAGCAATCAGCCTCTTCACGTTACAACTGCGTTGTGGTGGCCTCTGAGGCTCGCATACGTTGCTTAGCAACGCACGAGCCGGCCGACTTCCGGTTCTGGCTTCCTCTTTTCTACCCACCGGGATCGCGTCTCCCTTACTCATTCGGGAGCGCGACCCAGGGTAGGCACAACGTCCGATGGCTGGCCTGAACCAAGTGAGTACTTTTCGATATACCTCGAGTGGAGCACAATTGGCCATTTCATTCTGACAATTTTGAACTCAGACCACCTCCTTTTTAACGCGTCATGCACTCCTTTTTAACGCGCTATGCACTCGATAGATCTAATATTCAGTACTCTATGGGCTAGCTACCAGCACCTTAACAGGTTGTCTTTAATCAGCGACGACACTGATTAGATAGCGTGGTTTGACACTAGGCACACTTGTATTCTGATTTTCCTGTATTTTATTAAAGGGAATACAGCCACTTCTAACAGATAGACTGTGTTTATGTCATTGTACAAAGATAGTCCAAACGAACTATTCTTATTGTAATTGAGAAGACTATAATAGATAAGCAAGTGTTCAGCTTAAAGGGACCTACAGTCTCTTTCCCTTGTTTTGACCATACACTTAAGATGGGGGGTACCTAAATCTATTATTACCCCCCTTAGAAGATTGGAACGTATGTTACCTTGACTCATCTTTGTTCTGTGATCCTATTTTCTTCTATATGACATGCAGTGTGTTATATGGACCAGGCCCACGGTCTGCGTGATCCCATGAAGCCCTGTCTCTAATTTGGGAGGGTAAGCATAACATTTTTACACTGGCATGACGTGCTACTTTTTTCACGATCACTGTGTGCCACATTAATACACACCTAATTGTATGTGTTTCTTCCTGTATTGATTTAAGCATCAATTATTGACATGATTTTCATACATTTTCAGGGCGACCGATAGGACTGACATACAGGGTCCAAAGGGACTTTTGTAAGTGACTGACTATACTAATTTCTTTGCTTTTGCTTGTCAGCCTTTTTTAGACTTGAGCACTATAAGTTTACATGTGGAGAAGCATTACATTAGGTCCTGAGGAAGCGTCATAGGATCCTTTTTGGACCGAACAGACGCGAAACATGTCGACCCGATTTTTGAGGGAGGTCTTGTAGTTCCTGACCTCCTATTTCATGTGAGAATGGTCAAACATCACATTGACCTAACTCTCCCAGTAATTGTTTTAATCTTGGCCTGCTCCCTGCACCAATAAAGATAAACCTTACAGAGAGTTTTTGAGCCAATTTTACCTTTAGTTTTTCTAGCTCTCCTTTCCCTCCTTATCTTTCCTCCCGACTCATTTGCGGGATAGTGTGGCATCATCAAAAAAGATCTCCGGCAAAGAGCCCCCCGAAAGGGTGGTGCCCGTCAGACATTGCAGCGCCGGTCTGACGAGGAGCTGGTCCGATGATGAAGCATGACACCCATTTGGGTGTGTGAGGACTCTTGCTCCTAGTAAATAGGACTCCCTATTGAGTAGGATCTTCTAACACTCTCCCTGTTTAGTTGTTTGTTTTTCGTGTCCCTTAGGAACAGTGTATTTCATTATTAGTAACAGTTATCGGAGGGTATACACTGGACCTTTAATTCCTCCTAATCCCTATTGATTTTTTGATGTACTGAGCACAGCAGTTTTGCTGCGGGATTATTCACCAGTCTCCCTCGAGACCTCCCCAATATGGACAATTTCCAGGGGTTAAGCTTCGACGATGACATTGTTTCCGCGATCCTCCAGACTCCATCCATTCTGGTGAATGAAGGTGCAGGGCCTTCGGGCCCCACCAAAGCAGAATGGGACAAATTATCCTCACTTAAACGAGATTTGATCAAGACAGTCCTTCATGGGACAATTATGACGGAATATCTGAGAGCTAACATAGCCCCCAATGGATTACTTGTGTCAAACATGCCTAGGATTTTCCTACAAGATTTGGTCTTTAGGAAAGACTGGGCTCAAATTGCCTGGAAATGCACCCGTGACTGGTTGGTACTGATTATCAATACCTCCAAACGGATAGCAGAATCCATGGCTGTACAGATTACCTTCATGGAAAATACATTGAAAACCACAATCTCTATCACAGCATTTAAAAATCGATTAGCTGAGATTAACTCTGAGTTGAATGTGTCAAAAGAATTTCTAACTCAACAAAAAATTACGAAATTACAAAAAGACATCAGCAAATTTAGTCGAGAGAAAATTTACCCTTATATTAAGGAAGATTATTCAATAGATCTCCAATCGGTTTCATCTGACGATTCATCTACGTCAGTTAGAAAACCTCGTAAATATAGTCACAGCTCTTCATCCGATGGATGGAGCACAGATGATGAGAGATCTCATCCATATTACAACCTTCCACAATTCCACCCTAATCAACCGATAGGGTGGCAACAACCCTTCCCGTTTTATCAACCCCGCCCCATGTTCCCATATGGGCCTTTTTTAGGCAACGGCAGGGGCAGGGGAAGAGGCAGAAGACGAGGAAGAGGCAGAAGGGTCCACTGGGCACAGGAGGAGCCTCTGATGGTCACAAGGAGCCAGGGCAAGAACCAACCACCAAGGACCTAGTCATCAACTTGTCTACCAGACCTCTCTCTCCTGAAGAAATATCTGTTCTTAATAAGGGTCTAGGGTTTGTACCAACCCCCAGAGAAGACTTTTTCCGCCTACAGAGTGAATTAACTCAGTTTTTCAGGAAAATTCGATTACAATCTTTCTTTTGTGACAGACCGGTGGATGCAGCACCCACGGACACAGGTCTGAGAAAACCGTCCACATTTATGCCTCCCGCAGCGACCATGCCCTGCGAGATTCTGGCATTTGAAAAAGCGGTAAACACCGACCTTAATAAACTACGACCGAAGCACAGTTTTGTGAATATACCTAGAGTAGAGAGTGCCGCTCTTAAGAAACTGACAGCTGATAATAATATCACTATCAAGCCAGCAGATAAGGGCGGCGCCATAGTCATTTTGAATTCATCAGAGTATAGACAGGAGTGTCTCCGCCTTCTGAGTGATTCTACTTATTACACACGAATTGACCAAGATCCAACCGCCAGAATACAAGCGGAGATTAGAGGAATGATTCACGAGGCTATCAGCAACTCCTGGATTTCGCAAAAAGAAGCTGATTTCCTAGATACCAGTAATCCCAGAATACCTTACTTTTATTGCTTGCCAAAAATCCACAAAGGGAAGACTCCTCCTCCGGGCCGGCCTATTGTGTCCGGTATAGGATCTATCCTTGAACCACTGTCTACCTTTTGCGATCATTTTTTGCAACCACTTGTGCAGCAATCTTCCACATATCTACGGGACACCAAAGATGTCCTCAACCTCATAGAATCTCTCAATTTGGAAGGGGAGGTTCAGGCATTGATCACCATGGATGTGGAAGCATTGTATACTAATATTCCTCAACAAGCAACTTTGTCAGTGGTAGAATCAGCTCTTTTATCAACTACACTGGATCTAACTACTCCGATACATTTCATCATGCACTGTGCTCATTTAGCAATGAACCAAAATGAATATTATTTAAATGTGAATGTGCAGTTCTTTTCCCTTTATGATCTGCCTAAAAGGTCCTCCCTTGTGGGCTCATTGAAGTGCGGGAAGTTCATTTCTCCGAAGGCTTCCAATAGTCCTCGGAACGCACTTTTTGCACTCGTATAACCTATGCTTCACCATTTCAGACACTCCAATGATTGTAGAGGATGACTAAAGAAAAATTAATGTAGGGTTAATAAATAAGGAAAGGGGAGATTCAGAGATGAAGAAGCACAGAAAAAGAAAATGTCCCATGGTGTCTTAGACATGATGTAGGAAAGATAGATTCCTTCTGGGCTGTAAGAGAAAAAATAATAGGAGGCAGGTGCAAATATCCAAGTCTCAATACTGGTTAGAGTTATTCATTAAGAAGGGTCTTTGGCGTTATGGTGGTAGGGATTATTTCACTGGAGGACCATCAGCTACTCTTCTGCTGGAGGGGACTTTTCAAAGGAAGGGGCCCTGAAGAGATTTATGGTTGTTGGAGATTTGTGGTTGTTTTTGTTCTTGTTTTTGTTCTTGCAGTACCACTGCCCAGGTTGAAAGTTTTGCAGCTATACTCAAAATTATAGGGATCACAGTCATTGACCATTAGAACATGGGTTTCCGAAAGCCTAACCAACCACATTGATTAATTTTTTTGGTTCTTCAAAAAGACTGCTTAGAGGTGAAGAGACAAGGGCAAAGTCAAAGAGGAGGCTTGGCCCACAATGAAGCGTACCTTGGTCCTTGGTGTGTGAAATGGGTTATTTATTTAGGAATGCAGACCCATAACAACTCAATAAATCCACACTAGATATGTCAAAACACAGTTCATTAAGAATGTTTCTTCAACCTCAGTAGCTATGGCACACGCATTAGACAATCCATTGAAAGGTGTGTGATAAGTTTGAGTAATACCAACAATTCTAAAATAAAGAACACAGCAAAATATACTTTCTAAACTAAGTTATAATGGTAGAGAAAAATAGTAATTAGCAAAAGACACAAAATTCATTACGTTAGGTTGGTTAAGAAGCACCAGTCGTATATATATTTTTTTTAATGTTGGACAAAAAAAACAAGAAAAAGTCAAGTGTCCATCAGAAGTCACTGGATGTGATTTCAGACAGACAATAGAGAAGAAGTCGCATACATCAAGTAGGTGATCCCCGTCAGAAATTCACCCTTCTCTGAAATGGAATTCTAAGGTGATCATTCTGAGTTTGGCGGTCATACTCAAAGACCGCCATGCAAAAGGCAGTCGAAACACCACCAGCAATGGTGGAGTGAAACCTGACGTATCACGAGTGACCAACACAACACTGCCAAATTTGGAATGGAAAAATACCACTGTCGGCCCAAACGACAGAAAGAAGGAGGGGGTTACCCTACCACCACCGCCACACTGAGAAAATGCCACCCACCAAATTCCGATACACAAATCAGCACTGTGGAAACCAACACAGCGGTAATCCATTGGTGGTCCAAACCGCCGCGGGAAAAGAAGTAGCCACCACCGCAGCAACACTGAACCAGCTAGGACAACATCAATAGCAACACCTAAAACACATACACACACCTGTCCACAGCACTACAAAACAAACCCCCACACATACCCAGAACTCTTTGCAAATTGAAACACAGATAGAGCGAGAGACAGACATACTGAAAGGAGGCACATCCCCAGATACCACAGGCACCATCACACAAAGCACGCAGCACACAAATACCACTTCACACAAACACCACAGAGAACACACACATATCATTACACAGACCCACAACTACAAACAGCACCCCCACAATCCCTGCACACCATACACCCCCACCCACAACACAACCACTGTGGCACCACAAAAAAACCCGGATTCACTGAAGTGGGTGTCAGGGTAATGGTTGAGGAAATTGTCAAAGTGGAGCCGAGACTGTTTGTAGCACTGGTCCAGCAGACATCCATAGCCCAGAATAACGACCAATGGCAGAGGATAGTCAACAGGGTGAATGCAGTGGGGAACCATCCACGCACAAGGGAGGACATTAGGAAGAGGTGGAACGACGTGAGGGGGAAGGTACGGGCCATGACCTCCAGGCACCAAGTGGCCGTCATGAGGACTGGTGGGGTACCCCCAACACCTCCCCCAGAAATGGCACCATGGGAGGAGATGGTCCTGGCCCTACTACATCCGGAAGGGTTGACAGGAATTGCTACTGGACTGGACACTGGTAAGTCTACTGTACTCACTGGCCACCATGTCCCTGTGCACAGCATGTACCCCCACCACCTTCTCAACCCCTCAGACCACCCGAAGGTGCACAATCTAATCATTGGCCACATACCCACACTTGCATGTCACATCTCCCCACTGACACCATTCCCTCACAGCCAACCTAATGCATGTATGCCTCACACAGCAGAAAGTACCACAACTACCACAATGCAACACTCTTACCCTTGCCTGACTGCTACGTCCATATCACATCTCTGCAATTGCACGTTAAACCATGTCACTCCCCATCACCAATATGCTGTAGGAATGCACATCAGCAAATGGCAATGACAAGAGGAAGACAAATGTAAACTGTACTGCAAATTAGGATCATTGCAACCTTCCACTGTTGGGAACACAGGCAATGGACTGCAAACTGTCAATGCCAGTACAGCCTTGCAAATACAGTGAATGAGGGAACACAACCATGTGTCACCACATAAATAACATCATCTGACACAATACCTCTCATCTCACAGGTCTCCCAAGGACTGACACACAACAGAGGAGCCCAGTGACAGTAAGCCCAGACCTGGATGCAGCACCAATATGGGAGGATCCACATGCAAATTTGGGTTCAGACAATGAAAGTTTGGATTCAGACAATGAACGTGGCCCATCAGGCATGAGTGGTCAGTCCACCACCACCAGCCTTAGCCTGCCCACAACCCAAACCACCTCCCCTGCGGCAGCCAGTGCTCAGCAGAGCCCAACTTCCCATACCTGTGTGCCAAGGTCACATCAGTCGTCAGTGTGACCCACAGGACAGGGACAGGAGTCAACAGTGCAAACCCAAGACAATGACTGTCCTAGTGTCAGTCAGAGGGGGCACACTGCACCAGGGGCACAGGCACAGGGGGCAAGAGCCAGTGGGAAGACAATCGTGGGACAAGCGACAAGGCAGGGCCAGGACACCACTGGCCAGGAGGCCATCTCCATGGTCCTGGGAGCTTACCAGCAAACCCAGGGCTAGTTGGGCCAGACACTTACTACCTTGCAAGATACACAGAGGCTGCAGGAGGAACACCACCAGGAGGCCAGGCAGCAGTGACAGGCACACAATGCCACCATGGCCTCCATATTAGGGGAGTTCAAGGAACTCAACTGCATCCTGCGGACATTCTCCACCCAACAGCATTGCCCCATCCAGTTGTCAGTCAGCACCACTGCCCTCAACATCAGCATCTGCTACTAGGATGGAAGCACAGCAGGAGGACCCACAGGACAACCTCACCCCTACCCCTGCGGCTGAGGAACTCCCCGTAAAAGAGGTCGCCCATCCAGGCATCCTGCAGGACCCCAAGCCAAGACCAATCCCCCCACCAGGAAGTGATCCCTCTTCAGATATGTCACCCTTGTGTGCCACTGTACTGTCCAAAACCAAGGTCACATCATTTGAGGCTAATGGTCACAGGACCTATGAACCTAACAGTTGTACCACCCACTCTGATCATGATCTAGACCTCTGCCCCACTCCTCTGGACTGTGAAATTCAACACTAAATCAACACCTGTAATCAGAAGTCATGGTACATGTCTCTTTATTGTTAGTATTGGCAAATATGTTGAAGAACAAAAACATAATACACAGGTCAACAAAACACAGAATCCGAAGTTACATATGTATTGTGATACTCGAGCAGGTGTGTAAGTACATCCATTTTGTTTTCACATTCACTGTCAACTACACCAACAGGCACATACAGCAAGCAGACTGCAAACAGAAATGTCACCTGAAGAGGGATAAATAAATGGAATGAGGTACAAGGTGGTAGGAATGTAAACTACAGTCATACTTCAACAGCAGTTGAGCACAAACACATGATGGGTGTCCCAGCAGCTATGTTGCACCATAAATGAGGGACTACATTGGCATTCACACATGTGTGGGGCAGGAAAGATGATACATAGGTAACATCCTCAAATGCACAACTCCCTG
Organism: Pleurodeles waltl; assembly: GCF_031143425.1. Classification (NCBI taxonomy): domain Eukaryota; kingdom Metazoa; phylum Chordata; class Amphibia; order Caudata; family Salamandridae; genus Pleurodeles; species Pleurodeles waltl. Next base: position 341,701,673 of record NC_090451.1, read on the forward strand.
AGTATTCATGAACAGGTACCTGACACCCAGCAGATGTCAAAGCATGATTTGCCCACCCAGTAGGACAAGAGTGAGAAATCCCCAAAACATAACCCCAAACGGGCAATCTGAGGACCCTAAACCTTCACAACAACTGTAAGGCTGTATCGCAATAGCACCAGCATACCTCAAATGAAGTTAGCAGCTTTGTATTTCCATTACCCCACATGTTGAGTAACCTGCCTTTCAACATCGTCAACCAATATGTAAGGCTTCAGTCCCCAAACATACATTGATGCACGCAAATACTGCCTACAGACTGCCTTCAACAAAACATCACCCATGCGCAGATGATATGTAATGCAGACATACCTGTACATCAAGGAAAGTAGTGATGATTCATGTCAGTCCTGTTGTCATGTGCCTCATCCTCGTCTGCCTCTCCCTCAGCATCAGAGTCACCAGCCACAAAAACAGCTCCAGCATTAACGTCCCCTTCCTCCAACTGTGGGATGATCCTTCTGAGGGCCAGAATATGGAGCATGCATCATGCAACTATAATCTTGCAAACTTTCCCTTGATTGTACAGTAGTGCACCACAAGACACATCAATACAACAAAATCTGGCTTTTAAGAGACCGAAAGTACGTTCAATCACACGCCTCGTCCGGCCATGTGCCTCATTGTACCTGTTCTCCCCTAAGCTGGTTGGATGTCTCACAGGGGTCAAGAGCCAGGGCAGGTTGTGGTATTTGGAGTCACCTGTGTGGAAAAGGAAACATGGCCATGTGTAACATTGCTAGGCGGAGTGCTGACTGGGTCATGAGGGGTATAGAGGTCTAACATGAAGAGCAGTACACATACCTATGAGCCAGGCCCTTTTGCCCTGTAGCTGGGACATTATTGCAGGGACACTGCTGTTCCTCAGGATGTAGGAATCATGTACAGATCCAGTGAATTTAGCGTTCACATGTGTAAAGTATTGGTCTACTAGACACACCACTTGTACATTGAGTGAATATGTGCTTTTCCTGTTTCTGTAGACCTGTTCATTGATCCTGGGAGGTACCATGGCAATGTGAGTCCCATCAATGGCCCCAGTGACATGTGGGACATTGGAGATGTTGTAGAAGCCTGCTTTCACAGTGGGGACATTTGGAAGTAGTGGGAACCTAATGTACCTGTGCAAATTCTTGAGTAGGGCATCCAACACATCCTGCAACACCTTTCAGATCTGGGGCTGTGAAAAGCCTGCAGCCAGTCCCACTGTGCTCTGACATTAGCCACTTAGGTAATGCAGGACTGACAACACCTGAACTGTTGGAGGAATGGCATGGGGATTCCTGAAAACCGGCAGGAGGTCTGCCTTCAACTGGGTGACCAGTTCCCTGTTGCACAAACGGTTCAGTCGATAGTTAAGGATGATGTGGCGCTCTTCCATGGTTTCCAGATCAACGAGTGGCGGGAAAATTGGTGCCTTCCTCCTCAGTCCATTCTGACCAAATCTGTGCGGGATACAAACAACAATCATGATGTCACAATGTAGGCTATACAGTATGATACACAACAGTCATTATGCACTACTCATGCAAGTTGCATTTAATGTGTCAGTACACATTTCTTTACCATCCATACCTAAACAGATGATGGCACATGATTACTGTGTGGATGGACGTACACAGGACATGTACACCTACACCTTTCCTGTGTTTTACCTTACTGGCCAAATATGCTGACAATTGTTGTGCCAAATCTGTACATTTCAAGAGACATGTACTACAAGTGTCCATATTCACCATGTCAGACCTGAAGTATGTTTATGTGTTGACAGGCAGGTACTGAAGCTGAGTAAACTCAGGACAGTAATGTTACAAACTAAAATGGCATCCGTGTGTCCAGCATCCACTGGACTGCTGGAAGTGACCTTGTTCCGCCGGCGGAAGTCGTCATGGCGGAGTGCGGTCAGAATCGCCGTGCAACTCCTCATTGGTATTGATGTCAATGGGAGACTGGGACCAATGACGATCACTGCCGGCGGTGATGGTCATGACCGTGATTTTGTTTGAGACAGCTCACTTGAGTCCTGGCATTCAGGCGATACAGGCCTCCACTTTGTATGCTGCTGTGTCTTGTACGATGGCACGCACTGCAGGGGAAAGGGCCCAAGCCTTCTCAACAGAGAAGCTAGAAAAACTGGTGGAAGGGGTCCTACCCCTGTATGGGTGGTTGTATGGAGCTCCAGGACAACAGGTCAGTACAACATCCATGGTTCCACAAGTTGAGTGTTGTTTGACGATGTATGTGTGTGCTCACTCACATGTCATGACTGACCAGGTGTGTAGCATGCACATGATATGTGTGGGACATTGCTGGTGTGCATGAGCAGTGTTCGTTGTGGGTCACCTACGCTCACTGCTGGATTGTTATTATTGACATCATGCCCCCCCTTTTCTCATTGTTTCCCAATCAGGTCAGCGCCCACCAGAAAAAAGGGTTGTGGCAAGCCATTCCCAAGGAAGTGCGGACCCTGGGGGTCCATTGCCAGCAGAGCACCCACTGCAAGAAGAGGTGGGAGGACCTGTATCACTGGGCCCGGAAGACTGCAGAGGCCCAGCTTGGGACTGCCTCTCAACGTGGGAGGTGTGCACGTCGGACCCTGATCCCCCCTAATGGCCCGCATACTGTCAGTGGCGTACCCTGAGTTGGATGGACGCTTGAAGGCAGCACAGCAGCCACAAAGGGGTAAGTGTTGACTGTCAGGTCACTACTGCATGGTTGTGCACTGTCACCCTCCTTGAAATAAATGTAGTCAGATGTGATATAGGGAATGTACAGTCCTGGTTGCCACATCCATCAGGTAGGAGGGTGTGCTGGATGCTATGTTAAGCCATGAGGATGAGTAGTGGTTGAACAGTGACACATGTTCTGCTATAGGTATGAGTCTGTCTAATCTGCTATCATGTAAATGGCAGCACCCTCCATATTTACGTGTACTGTAGTAGTTTGATGGCACTGTATATGGGTAATGACAGGCATGTTACGTAAGGGTTACAGTTGCATCACTTCCTACATCAGTGGATCCTCTATACCACATGTACTCCTCACATTCCTGTCTGTTAGTTAGAGTCCGAGTCCCTCTCTGCTTAGATCAATGTCATCCTCAAGTGGATGACATGTGATTGGTTATAGTCCATGGCATGATTCTAGGATTGGTCATTTTGGCAATGATGGGCATGTAGGTGTCTCCATGCAGGGGTTTGGTCTGCAGGGTTGAGATGGGTTTGGACATAGCTTGCATGACTCTTTTTGGTAGTAACTGCTAAAGTGTCCAGTGTTTGGCAGGCAGGAACTGTTATCTGCATTGTTAATATGTGACGTCGATGTGTGTGTTCGAATATTTCCCTCCCTTTCTGTTTCTGCCACCCTCCTTTTCTCTCTCCTACTCTGTCTATGTGTGCATTAGCATCATTTGGCGAGGGAGGAAGGGCACGGGCGAGTGGGGCTGCTGCAACCCACGGGACCCAGGAGACGACCAGCAGTGAAGCCGAGGGGACCAGTGGGACAGAGGGCGAGGGGAGCTACCACAACATCTGACTCAGAATCCTCCTCCGATGGTGGCTCCCTGGCAGTGGCAGACCCTTCTGATACCACACCAACACCATTGTTGTCCGCCACCCCCCTTTCCAGCACTGCCCTCCCTGTAGCACCTCACCCCACCCAGTTGCCAATCTCACTCACCAAGGAGAGGGGGCGTCTCCTTCGCCGCAGGCACCTCAGTCCCTGCCCTAGTCAGCCCTGCTGCCCTCAATGAGGAGGCTACTGACCTCCTGAGATCCATCTCTGTGGGCCAGACAACAATCGTGAATGACATGCAGGGACTGGCATCCCAGATGCAGCAGACCAATACGTTCCTGGGAGGCATTCACTGTGCCTTGTCTTGCTTCCAGAGATCGTTTCAGGCTCTGGCCTCCTCATTGATGGCAGCCAGTGTCCCTCCATCTTCCTTCCCCCCTCCAGCTACCTTTTCCCAATTCACATGCCCTCTCCCTACACCTGTCCAAAGCACACCAACACACACGCATACATCCATCACAGACAAGGTACGCAAAGACTGACAAGGGCATCACAGATGTTAACATAGGCTTGCACACACGCAACACACATCTGCCGACACAACAGACAAATCTCTCACCACCTCCTCCCGTACCGTCACATCTACACTCATACCTGCCAAGACAGCATCATCACACAGTGGTCCTGCTGTCATTCCTGTCATCCCCACAATCACCACAACAGCAGACTCACAGTCACACACCCACACACCACATCCGCACTCACCATGACTACCGTCTCTGCCACCTGCAGCACATCCACCTCACTTGCACAAACCACCTCAACATTCACTCACACATCACCCATTCCCTCTCCCTGCTCCTCTGCCCCCCAGGAGATGCATAGGTACCCACTCACCCACCCAACTTTCAGCCACCACACACATGCAGACACTGCACATACCAGCATCCACGTACAGCACACAGACACGTCAGACGAGCACTCCCTCTACCTCCACTCCCAACCTTCAATCATGTGACCGCCCCGTGTACCTAAGAGAGTTTTCCTTGCCGCCCTTGACCTCTTTCCTACTGCTCTCCCACTTCATCTTCCCCATAAACAGCATGTACCCCTGCCCCTCTCAGGCCCTTCCACCTCCCATTCCTTGGGGTTCCCCTGCTCCTCCACCCAGCAAAACATCCACCCCTCCCAGTGCTAAAGTCACCCCTCCCAAGCCCAAGGCAAAACATGCCTCTTCCACTTCCAAGCCTCCCCCACTGCCCCCACACCCCTGAGGTACCTGCCTGTCTCATTGCTGCCCCTATGTAGTGGAGGCCTAGCTTCAGTCAGGAGTCAGGTTAGGTCATTCTTCATGGACAATGTGTCCTGAAAAATTGGACATTTGAACTTGCCATTGGCACCTTTGTATATAGTTTTTTGTTCAAATACAACTGCCCGCATTGCTGTGGTTGGCAAGTTGAGATGCTTGTCCTGGTTTCCTCCAAAATTGTGGTGTGACATCTGTAAAGAAGGCTGTGTGGTGTCTGTGTGTGGATTGTGTCTGTGTTGTTGCATGCGCTTGGCAGATGGTTTGGGCTATGGGGATGTTGTGATGTGTGTGTCTGCTTGCTTGTGTGATTGGTGTGTTGTGTGCATCTGTATGTCTAGTGCTAGATGTGTGTATTTCCTTCATTTTTGGTTGTATGTTTTATGTCAGCTGTATGATTGTTTGGATGTGTGTTCACAGCTATTGTTTGTGGTTCATTGCACATTGGAGTTCATTGTGTGTGTATGTGTGATGTCGCACAACGTGCCGATCTATGCCATGGTTCAGGTGTTTGTGGGGTAGTTCTCATTGTTTGGTTGTGGGGTATGTTGGTGGTGTTGTTGTCCATTGTGCTGTATGTTTGGCACATATCTGCATGGCTTTGTCTGTGTATTGGGTATTTTGCATTGAGGTATGTTGTGTGTGCGTGTGTGGCCTTCACTGTGTGAGTGGGGTATGTGTGTTGTGTGTGGGTGTATATCACTGCCATTTCCCTCCCCTCTGTGCTAGGTATACCTATGGTTGTCGTCTTCCTCGGCGGCGGTGGTCCTGAAGGTGTATGGCGAGATACAATGCTGGGAAGACTAGCAATTCATTTGCCATGGCGGCCACGGCAGCGTCTCTGTGCCTGGAGGTGGGTGTTTCCATTTATACTTTCCGTTTCCACCAGGTTTTTCATGGCGAGATGGCCCCACCGGATATCCTGGTGGAGTGATTACTCAGAATATAGAGGGCGGGACGTTGTCTGCCTCCTGCCTGATGTTGTCTTCCGCCAGCAGTTGTGGCTCGTCGACGGTGGCGGGGCTGGCGGTGAGTTGGATTTACCACGTTACTCATTATTTGGAAGTTTGCACAAAAACGCCATCGGCGTAGCAGTTCGGTTACCGCCAAACTCAGTATGAGCACCTAAGTCTTCCAACAGTACAAGGTCAAAGGCTGTGACCAAAAAGCACCCTTCATATTTCAATATGTCATTTTCAAGCTTCCACTAAAGTTGTTGGTTTTAAAAATAAAAGCTCAGAATAGAACACATTTTGTGGCCACCAAACAGGCTCTGTCAGTTGGATAGATTTGACGCATCACCCCAGTTCAAGTTTTTACTTTTGGGCTTAGTCTCTTTTTTGGAAGTTGAAATCCTCCAGCTGGGCCAGACTGGAAACTAATAGCTGATCAGGGCTCTACCGTGTCCCTGTTCCCTGGGAGTTAAATAGGTGATTAAGACTCAACTTTTTCAGTGTTCAGGGGAACATTCACCCTGGTCAGTCCTGCAGTCCCAGCTCTTAAGGTCAGCAATTAAGGCACCATTTCTCTCTCCAACCACGTCCCCTTCGGCATTCTGTCCTCAGTGGTCTGCTGGTCCCTTTTGGGCTTAGGAGTTCTTCTGTTTTATGTATTTCTGAAGAAGGTAAACAGGAGGCCAGCACCTTGACCCGTGGAAAGCAGTACCAGTACCTCTTAGTACTATGCCACCTGGCGTTAGCTAGATGCCCTTTCTTGTGTTACTCCTTTTGTTCCAGAAGCAGCCAAGAGTCAGGAGACTCCCTCCAACAGGGCCGTCTTCTTCGGATGGAGTCTTCCCAGTTCTATAAGAGAAGATGACCAAGCAACTTTCTACAGTTTCTGGTTCCAAAAGGGCTGCAACCACGCATACAAGGCCTTTTATAACTAGACTTTAACCACTAGCTTACCAAGTGACTTGGTGGAGGATAAGGTCCCTGAAGGAGCTGGTCTCTGGAATAGTGGGGCATTTTTAAGACCCAATAATCCACAAAGTGCTCAATCAATTTTTTAGTCCCATGAGCACTGTAGACAGACTTAATGAGCCTTGAATTTAGCACTATGGAGCTGCTAAAGAGCTTTCAAGAGGAACACTCCTATAGAGCCTGGGTTTGGTCATAGCAGAGTGATTTTTTAAGGCCCTTTAATCCACCAAGTGCAAACCAGAAATAGTACCAGAGGGCTAGGTGGCAGGCACAATCAGGCCTTTCATAAATAGATTTAGTCAATTGTCTATAGGGTGAATAGGAAAAGGATACATTCCAACCGTGACCGATATCAGGCATGCTGGGGTCCATTTCTGATAAAGCACTCAAACAACTGACATCCTTGAGGAAAGTTCGACAACATTGTGGTGGTTATTATGCACATCAATGCTATGATAAATAACCTGTCAGGCAAAATGGTGCTAAAATGCCGAGCCACCACAGCCAAAAGGGATCTGGTTGTCACCTTGTCTCACGAGAGGTGCTTGAACAGGCATGAATGTGACATTAGTGAAAGCAGCAATGATGGGGGCCTGAAGAGCTAAGAAAAGCAGGGGTGGACAAACTGTGAGTGTACTGAAGCATATGTTTGAGTATTCACCTAGAAAACAGGAGGGCTGGCAGCACATCTCTGAAGAGGAAGAAGGAGAGGTTTCTCTCTCTTTAGGTCTGTAGCTAGGTGTCTGCTTGGCAGCTGTGTGGGGCACTGAGCCACCAACCACACAATGGGTGACATAGACTCATCATTATTACTTATGAGTGAAAACATTTAGTATAGGGGTTCCAACACAGAGGATGGACTGAAACCAAGTGAACCTAGAGTTGGATGGCAAGGCATTAATCTTCATCAAGACACTGGCAGACAGAGTCACTGGGGCTTTCCATGTGATTCAGAACACCCTTTCAAGGTAAATAGAAAGGAGTTATTGGACTATATATTCATTGAGCAGTAGACAAGTGTATGATACACACTAGAGACTAATAAGTACTGACATTCTAAGACTTCCCATCATCCATCTGCACATTCAGTGATATCACTTGGTTTCCCAATATCCATTTGCAAAGAAAGTGAAATCACTGAATTTCCCTTCATCTATCTGCACAGGAAGTCGCATCACTGGTTTCCTACCAAAACTGTCTTCATTCAATGGAGGCTGCAGCACGGACTAATGGTGGATGTACGCAGGACTCATGCCTCTGATGTGCTGCATTTGTACCATAGGCAACCCTGTTTGTGGCCATCCATGCCCTGACCATGTCCAACACCAGGACCCTTGCTCTTCCTAACACTCACCTCCCACTGTTGTTACTGTGCCATTACCCTCTATTCCTTGAACGCTTGCCTCATCTCCCAGTGCTGCTGACGTGCCGCCCAACAGTGAAAAAAAATTCTCTTGTGCCACCTGCCATTTCACATAAAGCCCCCAAATATCTCTAATTTCCCTGCACTTCACACACCCAACACACTCAAAAGACATGACCATACACATCTGACCCTCACTACATCACATCCCTCCCTGTCCTGCATACTTCTCAACACTTGCTCCCTGGCTCAACACACCACAGAAATTTGGGATCTACTACACAACTGCTCACCAGACCTGGCTCCCTCTTCAGCCCCCATCATCATCACGGTAATCCCACATAGGCAAATTTGCAAGACAGGACAGACCAAATATGCACAAAGTCCCAGCACACCAGAAAGCACTAACAAAATGGAACACTTCAAACTCCTCTTACCCGGCAACTACATTAAAAATGTCACTCTTGTTGACCGCCCTCCCGAGCCCTGCACTAAGTTCAGCAGCACCATTGTGGGCTTCGTCACTCCCTGATCCTCAACTTCAGCACCATCATCCTCCTCTGTGACCTGAACTAGCACCTCAAGGGCATCATCAATCCCAACACCACCAGCCTCCTCAAGGACTTGTCCAATGCTGGACTCAATCAATGAGTGAAAGGCACCACACATGCCACCAGACACCTACTGGACCCCTCCTTCAATAGCTTCAGCAACATCACAGTAGACTACCCATACAAATCACCCGGTCTGATCACACCCTCACCAACTTCAGCATACATATACCACACCACCACAGAAACACCATTGCCAAATATTCATCCCTATATTGGAAAAAGTTGTCAGAAAGGTCCTGGTCTTCTGAACTCCTACACAACTGGCCTTGCCACAACAGCAACCTCCCTGAATCCATACACAACGTCTACACCTGGGTCTCCACCTGTGCAAATACCCAGGCTCCAATTAAAGCCAACAGAGTCACAAGAACTGCACATAAGCAAGCACCACTGAATACAACTTAAATGCAGAGGGAGACAAAGTCAGCATCACACCGACAAGCACACCTTCAAATCTTGCCTGACATACTAGCATGAGCACATCAGACACAAAGGGGGTCATTCTAACCCTGGCGGTCCAAGACCGCCAGGGCTAAAATGACGGGGGCACCGCAAACAGGCTGGCGGTGCCCCGCTGGGCATTCTGACCGCGGCGGTTTGACCACGGTCAGAAGTGGAAAACCGGCGGTCTCCCGCCGGTTTTCCGCTGCCCATTTGAATCCTCCATGGCGGCGCAGCGAGCTGCGCCGCCATGGGGATTCTGACAGCCCATACCGCCATCCTGTTCCTGGCGGTTCGCCCGCCAGGAACAGGATGGCGGTATGGGTTGTCGTGGGGCCCCTGGGGGCCCCTGCAGTGCCCATGCCAATGGCATGGGCACTGCAGGGGCCCCCGTAAGAGGGCCCCACAAAGAATTTCACTGTCTGCATTGCAGACAGTGAAATTTGCGACGGGTGCCACTGCACCCGTCGCACCTTCCCACTCCGCCGGCTCCATTCGGAGCCGGCGTCCTCGTGGGAAGGTTGTTTTACACTGGGCTGGCGGGCGGCCTTTTGGCGGTCGCCCGCCAGCCCAGTGTAAAACCCAGAATACCCGCAGCGGTCTAATGACCGCGGTGCGGTATTCTGGAGGGGGGAACTCTGGCGGGCGGCCTCCGCCGCCCGCCAGGGTGAGAATCACCCCCAAAATGCTTAACACTCACTGACCTCATTTAAAGCAGCACCAGCAGGGCCAATGAAACCTTTGCTATAGTGAAAGACTTCACGTCTACAGCAGCAAGCTACACCAGTCCACCTGTGGAAACCTCATTGAGGACCTCCGTACTCAGTTGTCCCTATTCTTCAGCAACAAGATCAACAGAATCTTTGACAACTTTGAGCCCCAACAAGATACTTCCACCCTTGCCCATCTCAACCAACACCCAGAGGACAGCCCTGGCTTCCTTGTCACCACTCAAGAAACTGCAATGAGCATGGAGTCCATACACTCCGGAGCACATGCAGACCCTTACCCTCATCATGTCTTCATTAAAGGACTGGGCCTTATCAGTGGCGTCATCACCCTGTTCCTGAATGACTCAGTCATTAGAGACCCCAGATAACCAGAAAAATGCCACAGTACTCCCCCTCCTCAAGTAACTCTCAGCAGACCTCAAGAAGGTAGTCAACTACACCCTACTTCCCTGCTACCCTACTTGGCAATCATCATGAAAAGATGATGAAAAACACACCTAGGCACACACCTTAATGACACCCACCTCTTCAAAACCACTCAATCTGGAATCAGGCCTAACCACAGTACTGAGACTGCCCTCATTGCTGCCACCAACGGCATACAGATGATCATGGACAGCAAAAATACTGCAACTCTTGTCCTACTGGACCTTTCTGCAGCCTTTGACACTGTCTCCCACCCATCCTTATACCATGACTGCACAAAGTTGGCATTGAAGGAGCAGCACTTTGATGGATTTGCTCCTTCCTGACAAGCCGTACCCAGTAGGTCAACCTGGCCCCCTTCACCAGATGCCATCAACCTAATTTGTAGAGTTTCACAAGAAACCTCAATCAGTACCCATCTGATCAGTGCCTACATGACCTCATTTGCCAGTATCATCAGCACCCATAAAATTAATATATCCTACGCTGATGACACCCGGCTCATACTCTCCCTCTTGGACAAGATGCAAACAGCCAGAGAAGTTTGTCTGCCTGCATTACCAAAGTCACCAGATGGATGAAAGCCAACTGCCTCAAGCTGAACACAGACAAGACAGAAATAGTAATCTTCAGCAAAGGTACCTTGCTCTTGGACTCCACCTGGTGAACTGCCAAACCTGGAACCACACCCCTCCCAGCAACCCAAGCAAAGAGCCTTGGCATAGTAATCGACAGCCAACTTAACATGATCCATCAAGGGAATACAGTCTCCATCTCCTGCTTCCACATACTCAAGATGCTCAAGAAAATTTTCAAATGGCTCCCCACCAACACTGGTAGAACCTTGACTCAAACCCTTGTGACCAGCACACTGGGCGACAGAAATTTACTCTATGCTGCAATCAACTCTCAATTGATCAGAAGACTCCACGGCATAAAAGATGCAGTAGCTAGGCTCATCCTCAAACTCCCAGCCCACACTCACATCACTCTTCACCTGAAAGAGTGCCACTGTCTCCATGTCCACAGACGAGCACTCTTCAAACTCATCACACACATACTAAGCCTTACACAACATTGGCTCCACATACCTCACCAAATGCATAAACTTTCACAAACCTACTGAACACCTCTGTTCAGTTGGGCTCCTATTTGCAATCCTTTCCCACCAGCACATGCAGAACCAGATTCTGCGGTCATGCCTTCTCCTACCTCACTTCTGATGCCTAGAAAGGCCCGTCCCTAGACATCAGAGCTGACACCTCAGTTGTTCAGTTTCTCAGGAAACTGAAAACCTGGTATATAACATATCATAACATATAACATAACATAACATAATAACCACATTAGTGGCTTCAAGTACAATGCTTAGGAACCTAGGTATTTGTTGCATGGGGGGTCAGAAGCTGGCACAGCATTTCCACAGGTTTTTTTTTCTGGTTGGAATGCCAAGTAAAGCAATTTAGCCCATGCAAGAAATACTGAGACCGAGAGAGAAAAGTGAGGAATCTTATGTTTGTGCGTACACCATATAAACGAGTGTGTAGTAAGATTTCCAAAGGACAGTGGTTGTTTCATTTACTCTAGTTTTACTACTGCATCACTGGCTAGGAAATAACATTGTTCGGTTACCACCTACAGGCAGTTATACACGTATGATTCTTTTGAGGATAAGATATTGATCTTGAAGTTATTCTTGGACTGACAGCTAGGATGATAATATTGCAACTGAACAGTTTAAGAATTGTTATATCCCTTTAGTATACCTCACAACCGAAAGTGAACATAATCCCGCTTTGTTACAGGATAGCCATTATCCACACCGTAGGACCACCACTCGAAGAGTACACAACCAGGGATATACCCATTTTCAGGGCAGGCGTTAAAACGGGGCAACACACCAATACATAAGGGAAACACATAGAAGCAACATCAGAGCTCCAAAAGGAAGACATGGAGGTGCTATTCATCCAGCATGCACGAAGACGCAGGGCACAGGACCAACAGCAGCAGCTTCCACCACACCAGCAGGGACCCCAAAAGCAACCCCGAAGGCAGGAGAAGATATTCCGGACCAGGACAACCCTTATGGGCCTCAGGGAACATGACATCATCCAGAGGTACAGACTAAACTGGCAAGCCATACAGCAGCTGCTGGGCCACATTGAGCCACAGTTGGCACCCAGCTTGCAGACACCCCACATCATTCCACCAGAGACAAAGCTGCTAGCTGTCCTCCACATATTGGCAAGTGGCTCTTTTCAAACCACTGGTGCCCTGGTTGCTGGGATCTCACAGCCCTCATTCTCTGCCTTCCTACCCAAGGTACTGGATGCCATCATCTCCCTCACACCCCGTCACATCATCTTCACCAACACACAGCTGAAGCAGCAAGAGACCAAACAAGGCTTCTACCAAATCAACGGCTTCCCACACACGCTTGGTGCCATTGACTGCACACATGTACGGATTGTACCACCTGCTGCAACTGAGCATCTATAACGCAACAGGAAGCACACACACTCCATCAATGTGCAGGCCATTGTGGATCACCGGGGATTGATCACCAACATTGCGGCAAAGTATCCTAGGAGTGTACATGATTCATTCATCTTCCGCCACAGCACCATCAATCAACACTTCCAGGATGGATGATATGGAAATGGCCTAGTTGTTGGTAAGTACAGAAACCCAGTTATATACACACAGCACAACAACCATGTCGGACACACAACACATACACCACTACATTGACACGTGGCCAGGAAGACACTGAGGTTGTGACACTGCTAGTCATGTTTGATATCCTGACCCAATGGGATACACACCTAGGGACAAATGACAGATGCAAATAACAACAGATGCCACTCCAGAGACAAAAGGGACCAATTTAAAACCACACAGTGACAATGACATGGCCTTAACTGGCAGTACAACTTGGAAGATGAATCTTCCAACATCACATCAATAACACTCAATCACACACCCTTCCAGACAATATGTAATGTGTAAGGGGGATACAATGTGTTTTGCTGCAGGTCAAACACCATGACACACATAGCAAGATGATGATGACTCTAATGAATGGAACATGGAATTATTGAGGCTGTACCAACATCTCACATCACTCCTGGGCTGACATTGCCCACTACCAATAAGCAAGTGGACTGTGCAAAGAACACATATTGATGTGACAATATTGCAAAGTGCACATTGTTACACATATGGATTGAGACAATTACACATATTCACAACAGATTTACAGGCATATGGACCTTCTTAGAATTAAACCTTCACCCCCACAACCAAGTTAGCCACACTACGTGGACCAGGTTCAGTACTGTAGGTACACGTTTGAACATGAGCCAACTCGGTGAGGGCAGAAAAAATAGGTTTGCATAGAACGTTTCACACATGGGATATTTGTGCATTGTCAATTGTCAACACTTCAGTGCTGCCAACTTGTGGAGATGTGTTGTACATTGTCACTTGGCCAAATCAAAGGGCCTCATTGATGTTTAACAAATTCTATTGCATATGTTAAATTGAATGGGATGTCCAGGCCATATAGATGCAACCGTGTTATCACCAATGTGGAATTGATTTTGTGTATGGAAGTATCATGTCACCCCCAGTTAAGACACATGGACACCTCTTTCACATGACATAATGCTTGGGAGTACACAATGTACTGCAAGTCTACAAAAATATCCTCACATCCGGTCAATCAGACAAATTCCAGTGCCGATAATGAAACAACCCAATGCTGATGGTACATCCTAGAAGCCTAGGATTCCACACAATAATTCAAACACAGATGAGTCACAGACTACACAAGATAACAACTGCCATGCAAAGTGATAATCATGGTCCAAGCTCCATCAAAAAATTTCACTCATTTTCTCTTTCAGCTGATCAGGAGTATGGGATCCAGCCATGGATCATGACCGCATTTGCAAACTGAAGAACTGCAGCAGAGCGTGCCTATAATGAGGCACATCGGAGGGCACGCACTATCGTAGAGAAGACCTTTGGCATCCTGAAGTCAAGATTCAGGTGCCACAACATCACCAGAGGCAGCCTCTCATATTCACCGGAAATGGTCTGCAAGATAATTCTGACCTGTGCCATCCTGCACAATATATGTGTAAGGAGGAAAATTCCCCTCTCTGAACCAGGCGCACAAATGCCTGAAGAGGAGGAAGAGGAGGATGCTGTCCATCAACATGAGGGGGACTATCCAAACACTGCTGCAGGATTGCGTCTGAGACAACACATTGTACAAAACTTCTTTTAACTATAGTCACCATCACCACTTTCTTACCATATCTCATTAAACACCTAATCTAATCACTAAATCATGGTCTGGGTAATTATTTATGCATCACATGACCCATAGGAATCACAATCTGAGTTTAGCCTCATGGAGCAGTGCAGTAATACAGATTAGGATACTGAAAAAGCCATATCACATTTGTTGGGTATGAATGTACACCCAACTTCACACACAGTGTAAATGACATATACGGTGTTCATTTCACATTTGAAGGGCAATGTCAGAGTAGCACATGATGGGACACATCCATGTTGGCAATATGGTTCATTGCAGCATATGGCACACAACTAAGACACCATCAATCACATGTAAAAAACCTGCTTCATACATGAGGCAGTGGATTTGCAATTGTGTTAGTAACAGGAATGTATGACCACATCCTTGACAGCAGTAAGTGTGACATCAGCTATCTCTGCAAATAGCAGATGTGACAAGAAGTCCATGTACGCTGCAATTGGATAAAACAAGTGCCCCAAGCATTGCTCACAAGACATGCCCTGTGCATGCCATTCCAGGTTATAAGTTCTGTCACAGGCATTTATTCACCCTCTCCCCACCCTTCTCTAGGTGTCCCTGTAACAGGACTATTTGTACCCTGATAATCCATCATCTACACACACCTAGACTCACATTCTGACTCCAGTGTGCCCCCCTTTTTAGTATGGCATGCCATAGTCCTAGTTCATCTGACTGCATGAACTGCAGGTCCCAAAATGCACAGCCTGGTAGTCTGTAGGACCTGTCATCACCTGTCCATTGCTTCCCATGTGAAAGGTAATGTTGGCCCTTTGAACTTGATTCTCACCTACAGGACTTGTGAGAGACTGAAGCTGCATACACCTGTGAGCACTTCCATGCAGACCAGCCATTTGAATCTGCACTGCCATTGCTGCTGCCTGGAACTGCTTAAAAGCTACCATTTTTTTTATATCCTTGTTGTGCATTGCCGTATAAACCACATGTGTAACACAGCCCTTGGGTTACTGTGTAACGTTGCAGCCGATAGCACAAATACAGTTTTAATTTTCCACAGTGTTGTTCAGGCTTTTTCCAGTCTGAGTCAGCTCACTGTGCATTTGCCTGGTTCATGTTAGTTCCTGACAGAGCGTGCATCCTGTTAGCCTGATTGTTGCCTGTCTATGTGTTACCATAGAGGTTCCCTGTGGCTACATTTCTCTCATAGTTGCTTTCCATACCCTCACTTTCCTCCTGGGGTATTGTATCTGGTAGACAAAACACAACGAGGTGCCCCTAACACATACAGTAAACAAAAAAATAATTTTTGAAGCATCTACATATTCTTGTGACAATCAGTCCATAATGCCATCAATAAGTCTTGACGTAGATCAGTACAAGTAATCGATCAGTCCAAAATTTATTAAGAATATGATTTCATATTGAACAGTCCACAATCCAAAGCAATATGTATTTCCAACTTCCAGCCAACACGTGTTTCGTCTTTGGGAAAAATTAACATCCCTTACGACTTCTTCAGGGCTAGAAATTATAAACAACACATATAAGTTAGGACCAATATGCTCAATCGTCAAAATTCACAATAGATATGTAACTAAGCCCAAAGGGAGGTGAAATGAAAGTTAAAGAAACACCAATCATGGTGAAGAGAAAATATATCACACATTCACGACAAACCCAGGGACCATACACACATAACAACAATCTATAAAGAAAGCACGCTTTATGCCACACCCATGTGAACAAATGCTAAAAAAGTTTCCAAAATAACCACATCCATAACACCCATAGTGCTAAAGGAACCTTAAAAAATTAAATTGAATTTACTAATGCACCTAAATACCTTGCACATCCAATGACACCATTGGTAAAGCTTAGTAATGTCAGGTAATCCGTAATTGATATCTCGCAATGTCAAAATCCACCATATATAAGTTTCAATACACTGCCAACAGAAAAACATATACTACTCAATGCAATAAAGTTAACAAACATGTGTCCATCATTTAGCAATCCTAAATAGCAATATCTTCGACAAACTAATCAAACAAACAGAATCGATGTTTAGAACTGTGATTGTAATAATATTTGCACTTAAAAAGTCGCTAGAACATTAATTATGATAGTGCCCCAAAAACATCGGTTGCAAACGTAAATTAAATTAGAGGACAATGTTTGAATCTGCCCAACCTAATTACGTCTGCTTCACTACTCACCCCAATATTCTCAAACTTGAAGATTCACAGATGCAAAAATTGGCGGCTCCGTGTCAGAACGCCAAATGAATCTATCAATGACTCCGAAATCAAATGCCGGCGCCTCCAATTCAGGACGCCCAGCGAGTGCGCTGAATCCGCGCACGCGAACTCGGAAGTATAAATATACTTCCGAGTTAATCCCCATTCAGTCTTGGGGATGACAACATCGAAAACGGACTAAGGTTCAGCCGTTTTGATATGTTAATACCTGATATGTAAGCCAACAGGAAAAATTAACAGGTCACATAAACTAAACAAGAACGATGCCACTCGCTCCTGATAATATAAATTGCAATTGACGCTGCCACCGCGCATACGAACTCGGAAGTATCAATAAACTTCTGAGTTCTAACCCATTCAGTCTTGGGGATAGCAACCACAAAGAGCAGACTAAGAATCAGCCGTTTTGATGCAGACATCTTTGATGAGTATATCAACAACAAAAATGTCTTTGCCTCGTCACATGAACTAAATGCTGACTATGTCACCCACTAATGATAATATAAATAGCAAAACACGTATTCTGCTATCTCCAGTGAGCAAGCCAAATGAATCACCACGGTCAAATAATTCCAACTATGATTCACATGTTCTCCATATATTAGTGTATTGGGGAGAGAAACATCAGTTCTAATTGTCAGCACTCTACCAACTAAGCCCAGTCCCGCATATTAATCCATACAAACATGACTTGAGTACGCTACAATTAAACAACCTACAATCACATTGACAGTCACCCCATGGAAAAGAGATAAGGACAGAAACATATAAGAATGGAGAGTCAGATGAATAAAAGAGAGACCCCCTCATTGCTAGAATTTGTGACGTATTTGAGAATCTTAGTACACAACTTATGAGTACAAACAAGTCATATGGTAATTATATGATGATGCACACAATGCACCACCTATTATGCACTTATTCAGTGTTGCATATTCAATATGATTGAAAAAAATATTAACATTGATTAACAAAATTAATCACCCAAGAAGAATTCCAATTCTCTGTCGGAATTCAAACCTGATTCTACTGCTCTTAATCTCATAATCCACAAAGCTTCCTGTCTACATAAACGTAATTCTCTGTTGCCACCTCTGGGGTCACGAGGAATATGTTCAAGTCCCAAAAATTAAAAACTTCTATGATCTGATTGTGAAATACAAGACATTATATGTGCCACCAAGGGGTATCTTACATCCATATTCTTAAGTGCCCTCATGTGTTCACCTATTCTAATTTTGAGTGGTCGTATCGTACTACCAACATAAATTTTAGAACATTTGCAACGTATTACATATACAACAAAATTGGAATTACAGTTGATAGTAGAACAAATTACATATGAAAAATCCTCATGGGAGATTTCCTTTGTCTTGTGACACGCCCACCGACAAATTCCACAAGAACCACATTTAGAGAAACCCACTTCTCTTTGGGATAACCAAGTTTTATTGGGGAGACTGTGGTAAAGCTTGGGCTTAATAAAGTTCTGAGGGTTTTACCTCTGCGAAATGATGTAACCACTGTTTTAGGCACCACATCCTTAAGTGATGCATCCTGCAATAATAATTTCCAATGTTTCATGATGAATTTTTTCAAAATCAAGGATGCACCATTATGATCGGTTATAAACCTTACCACATTAGATTCCAAGTTGATCTCCTTCTTATCTTTAGGTTGTAAAGTGACATTTCTATCCAGATACCTTGCTCTATATCGAGCTTTCTTAAGGATCTTTTTTGAGTAACCACGGGTTATGAATCTCCTCTCCATATCTTCTAATTGGTCAGCAAATTCCTCATTTATGCTACAATTCCGACGTGCCCTCAAGAATTCACCATAAGGAATCGCTGCCAACTGAAATCTAGGATGAGCACTTTTAGCATGTAAAATAGAATTGCATGCAGTTGTTTTCCGAAAAAGTCTACTATGGATTTTGTCATCAATGGGAAAAAGTTCAACATCTAAAAACTCAATCTTGACAGCACTGTATTGATATGTAAATCTCACATTCATATGATTAGAATTTAAGAAATTACAAAATTCCACAAGTTTATCTTCGCCACCTGTCCAGATCATTAGGCAATCGTCTATGTAGCGACCCCAGAATAAGATATGTGTTTGCCAGGAATCAGTGCCAGGGCCCCAGACCCAAATGTGTTCAAACCATCCCATGAATAAGTTTGCATAGGATGGAGAGAACTTAGAGCCCATGGCTACACCTTGCTTTTGTCGAAACCAAATGTTGTTAAATAGAAAAAAAATATTATTGGTAATCATATTGATCATATCTAATATCATGTTAGTATGATCCCACAAGCTTGCAGATCTTTTATTTAAGAAAAACTTTAGGGCTTCTAAGCCTAAATCATGTTTGATACAAGTGTAAAGTGACACGACATCTAGAGTTACCAGAAGCATGCTATTATCCCAATCGATATCACTCAAAATACTCAAAATGTGTGTGGTATCTCGAATAAAAGATGGAAGATTATGAACTAATGGTTGCAGAAAACAGTCTACAAATTCTGACAATCTTTCCGTGGGACCAAGTATACCCGAGACAATGGGTCTCCCTGGTGGGAAGGGTAACCCATTGTGTATTTTAGGTAGAGTGTATATACACGGATAACGGGAATGATGTACCTTTAAGTACAAGTATTCATCTTTATTCAGTAATCCCTGCTGTTGCCAGACCAATAGGTTCTTATTAATCATGAGTGAAAGGTGAGGAATTGGATTATATGCAATTTTCTCATAACAGGACAAATCATTGAGTTGTGACAGAATTTCGTTATCATAATCCACTTTATTCATTATGACCACGTTTCCGCCTTTATCAGCTTGTCTAATGATGATATCTTTATTAAGTTTTAATTCATGTAAAGCAGCTAGTTCCTCCGTATTTAGGTTCATTGGTACATAGCGAGATTTATTCTTAGCTAGATAATTATCATAATCTTGACACACTACATCAAAAAATGTATCTAAAGAATTGGAGACTAAAGATCTTGGAGTCCATCTGGATTTCATTCTTAGACCACTCGAAACACTCATGTTTGAGACAACATCTAACTCATGTAAAATTCTCGATGTGATGTCAGGATCTTCATCTCGTTCTGCTAAAGATACCAGAACTGCTGTATCGTGTACATCCTAAATAGATAGAGCACTGGAAGAAGACTCCATAGCCTCAACATCCATGACCCTATTTGGGATATTATGAAAATGCTGTTTCAATTAAGTTTGCGTAAAAACTTTAAAAAATCTATTTTTGATCTACATGGGTCTCCAAAATTACTAGGACAATAACTGAGACCTTTAGATAGAAGGCTCTTAATCCCTGTTGTCAACACCAAACCTGATAAATTGACTATGTTAATTGACGATTCATCCTCAGAGTTTACATTTTCTTGTCTCGGGATCTCGTTTTGACCCCTTCCACTTCCTTGATGGTATTGACCCGTACCTCTCCTACCTCTCCTAGTTTTTTTGTAGTGTGAGACACCTCTGTGTTTGGAGCATTTCTTCCCCTTCTCATCCTCATTAGTTCCAATAAAAAATTATTACCACTTGAGCTTGCTTGAACTGAAGTACTAGCTCCATCTTCCGCTTCACTGTCACTTGTTACTGAGGTACGGACGGAAGTTGAGTCTGACGATTTTGGCCTACCTGAACCACTGGGGGGCCCCCCAGTGTGCAAAAGGTAATCATATTTACTTGAAAATGTAAAAATTCTACCTGTCAAATAGTCTCTCTCATCCCGCTTTAATTTACGTGATTTTCTCTGCATGATTTCATCTTGATGTTTGAGCAATACTTCTTCCAGGATTTTATATATTTTCTCAGTCGCTTCTCTGAGGTTCAAGTTATCAATTTCCTTTTCTAGAGTACTAATTTCAATTTGTAATTGACTTACTTTTCTCTCGGAATTAATAATCAGAATATCCATAAGTTTCATAGAACTAGCTGTGAGTTCCTTTTCCCATAGTGCTAATAGATCTTCATCTAGATCATCGTAAGTTGGAAAAATCTGAGAACGCAAACCTCGAGGGATACGGTTCAACTTTTTATATTGCTTCAACGTTACCCCATCCCACCATTTAGATAGTTTGTTTTTCTTAATCTTTTCTAGTTTAATGAATTTATTTCTAAGGCCCTCCTTTTGTGAGTTACCACTCGATTTGTTGAAAAAGGTACCTCCCTTTGATAAGTTATCAAATAATACTTCTGCTGCTTTGTTTCTATCCATCGTAATGTAATTACAATCATAGGGTGGCACCCAAGCAGCCTCCTCTAAATGGAACGAAAGATAAAGCGGGTGTAAGTTGAGGAAAATTGGCGCTCAGGGTGCCTAATCCACCCAAATAAACAATAGGGAACCCCACTAGGGAAACACCCAACCCTAAAGGTCAGAAAACCTTATAACTCAGACAAAACACAACGAGGTGCCCCTAACACATACAGTAAACAAAAAAATATTTTTTGAAGCATCTACATATTCTTGTGACAATCAGTCCATAATGCCATCAATAAGTCTTGATGTAGATCAGTACAAGTAATCGATCAGTCCAAAATTTATTAAGAATATGATTTCATATTGAACAGTCCACAATCCAAAGCAATATGTATTTTCAACTTCCAGCCAACACGTGTTTCGTCTTTGGGAAAAATTAACATCCCTTACGACTTCTTCAGGGCTAGAAATTATAAACAACACATATAAGTTAGGACCAATATGCTCAATCGTCAAAATTCACAATAGATATGTAACTAAGCCCTAAGGGAGGTGAAATGAAAGTTAAAGAAACACCAATCATGGTGAAGAGAAAATATATCACACATTCACGACAAACCCAAGTGACAGTGAAGCGGAAGATGGAGCTAGTACTTCAGTTCAAGCAAGCTCAAGTGGTAATAATTTTTTATTGGAACTAATGAGGATGAGAAGGGGAAGAAATGCTCCAAACAGAGAGGTGTCTCACACTACAAAAAAACTAGGAGAGGTAGGAGAGGTACGGGTCAATACCATCAAGGAAGTGGAAGGGGTCAAAACGAGATCCCGAGACAAGAAAATGTAAACTCTGAGGATGAATCGTCAATTAACATAGTCAATTTATCAGGTTTGGAGTTGACAACAGGGATTAAGAGCCTTCTATCTAAAGGTCTCAGTTATTGTCCTAGTAATTTTGGAGACCCATGTAGATCAAAAATTGATTTTTTAAAGTTTTTACGCAAACTTAAATTGAAACAGCATTTTCATAATATCCCAAATATGGTCATGGATGTTGAGGCTATGGAGTCTTCTTCCAGTGCTCTATCTATTGAGCATGTACACAATACAGCAGTTCTGGTATCTTTAGCAGAACGAGATGAAGATCCTGGCATCACATCGAGAATTTTACATGAGTTAGATGTTGTCTCAAACATGAGTGTTTCGAGTGGTCTAAGAATGAAATCCAGATGGACTCCAAGATCTTTAGTCTCCAATTCTTTAGATACATTTTTTGATGTAGTGTGTCAAGATTATGATAATTATCTAGCTAAGAATAAATCTCGCTATGTACCAATGAACCTAAATACGGAGGAACTAGCTGCTTTACATGAATTAAAACTTAATAAAGATATCATCATTAGACAAGCTGATAAAGGCGGAAACGTGGTCATAATGAATAAAGTGGATTATGATAACGAAATTCTGTCACAACTCAATGATTTGTCCTGTTATGAGAAAATTGCATATAATCCAATTCCTCACCTTTCACTCATGATTAATAAGAACCTATTGGTCTGGCAACAGCAGGGATTACTGAATAAAGATGAATACTTGTACTTAAAGGTACATCATCCCCGTTATCCGTGCATATACACTCTACCTAAAATACACAAGGGGTTACCCTTCCCACCAGGGAGACCCATTGTCTCGGGTATACTTGGTCCCACGGAAAGATTGTCAGAATTTGTAGACTGTTTTCTGCAACCATTAGTTCATAATCTTCCATCTTTTATTCGAGATACCACACACATTTTGAGTATTTTGAGTGATATCGATTGGGATAATAGCATGCTTCTGGTAACTCTAGATGTCGTGTCACTTTACACTTGTATCAAACATGATTTAGGCTTAGAAGCCCTAAAGTTTTTCTTAAATAAAAGATCTGCAAGCTTGTGGGATCATACTAACATGATATTAGATATGATCAATATGATTACCAATAATATTTTTTTTCTATTTAACAACATTTGGTTTCGACAAAAGCAAGGTGTAGCCATGGGCTCTAAGTTCTCTCCATCCTATGCAAACTTATTCATGGGATGGTTTGAACACATTTGGGTCTGGGGCCCTGGCACTGATTCCTGGCAAACACATATCTTATTCTGGGGTCGCTACATAGACGATTGCCTAATGATCTGGACAGGTGGCGAAGATAAACTTGTGGAATTTTGTAATTTCTTAAATTCTAATCATATGAATGTGAGATTTACATATCAATACAGTGCTGTCAAGATTGAGTTTTTAGATGTCGAACTTTTTCCCATTGATGACAAAATCCATAGTAGACTTTTTCGGAAAACAACTGCATGCAATTCTATTTTACATGCTAAAAGTGCTCATCCTAGATTTCAGTTGGCAGCGATTCCTTATGGTGAATTCTTGAGGGCACGTCGGAATTGTAGCATAAATGAGGAATTTGCTGACCAATTAGAAGATATGGAGAGGAGATTCATAACCCGTGGTTACTCAAAAAAGATCCTTAAGAAAGCTCGATATAGAGCAAGGTATCTGGATAGAAATGTCACTTTACAACCTAAAGATAAGAAGGAGATCAACTTGGAATCTAATGTGGTAAGGTTTATAACCGATCATAATGGTGCATCCTTGATTTTGAAAAAATTCATCATGAAACATTGGAAATTATTATTGCAGGATGCATCACTTAAGGATGTGGTGCCTAAAACAGTGGTTACATCATTTCGCAGAGGTAAAACCCTCAGAACTTTATTAAGCCCAAGCTTTACCACAGTCTCCCCAAATAAAACTTGGTTATCCCAAAGAGAAGTGTGTTTCTCTAAATGTGGTTCTTGTGGAATTTGTCGGTGGGCGTGTCACAAGACAAAGGAAATCTCCCATGAGGGTTTTTCATATGTAATTTGTTCTACTATCAACTGTAATTCCAATTTTGTTGTATATGTAATACGTTGCAAATGTTCTAAAATTTATGTTGGTAGTACGATACGACCACTCAAAATTAGAATAGGTGAACACATGAGGGCACTTAAGAATATGGATGTAAGATACCCCTTGGTGGCACATATAATGTCTTGTATTTCACAATCAGATCATAGAAGTTTTGAATTTTTGGGACTTGAACATATTCCTCATGACCCCAGAGGTGGCAACAGAGAATTACGCTTACGTAGACAGGAAGCTTTGTGGATTATGAGATTAAGAGCAGTAGAATCAGGTTTGAATTCCGACAGAGAATTGGAATTCTTCTTGGGTGATTAATTTTGTTAATCGATGTTAATATTTTTTTCAATCATATTGAATATGCAACACTGAATAAGTGCATAATAGGTGGTGCATTGTGTGCATCATCATATAATTACCATATGACTTGTTTGTACTCATAAATTGTGTACTAAGATTCTCAAATACGTCACAAATTCATCTGACTCTCCATTCTTATATGTTTCTGTCCTTATCCCTTTTCCATGGGGTGACTGTCAATGTGATTGTAGGTTGTTTAATTGTAGCGTACTTAAGTCATGTTTGTATGGATTAATATGCGGGACTGGGCTTAGTTGGTAGAGTGTTGACAATTAGAACTGATGTTTCTCTCCCCAATACACTAATATATGGAGAACATGTGAATCATAGTTGGAATTATTTAACCGTGGTGATTCATTTGGCTTGCTCACTGGAGATAGCAGAATACGTGTTTTGCTATTTATATTATCATTAGTGGGTGACATAGTCAGCATTTAGTTCATGTGACGAGGCAAAGAAATTTTTGTTGTTGATATACTCATCAAAGATGTCTGCATCAAAACGGCTGATTCTTAGTCTGATCTTTGTGGTTGCTATCCCCAAGACTGAATGGGTTAGAACTCGGAAGTTTATTGATACTTCCGAGTTCGTATGCGCGGTGGCAGCGTCAATTGCAATTTATATTATCGGGAGCGAGTGGCATCGTTCTTGTTTAGTTTATGTGATCTGTTAATTTTGCCTGTTGGCTTACATATCAGGTATTAACACATCAAAACGGCTGAACCTTAGTCCGTTTTCGATGTTGTCATCCCCAAGACTGAATCGGGATTAACTCAGAAGTATATTTATACTTCCGAGTTCGTGTGCGCGGATTCAGCGCACTCGCTGGGCGTCCTGAATTGGAGGCGCCGGCATTTGATTTCGGAGTCATTGATAGATTCATTTGGCGTTCTGACACGGAGCCGCCAATTTTTGCATCTGTGAATCTTCAAGTTTGAGAATATTGGGGTGAGTAGTGAAGCAGACGTAATTAGGTTGGGCAGATTCAAACATTGTCCTCTAATTTAATTTACGTTTGCAACCAATGTTTTTGGGGCACTATCATAATTAATGTTCTAGCGACTTTATAAGTGAAAATATTATTACAATCACAGTTCTAAACATCGATTCTGTTTGTTTGATTATCTTGTCGAAGATATTGCTATTTAGGATTGCTAAATGATGGACACATGTTTGTTAACTTTATTGCATTGAGTAGTATATGTTTTTCTGTTGGCAGTGTATTGAAACTTATATATGGTGGATTTTGACATTGCGAGATATCAATTACGGATTACCTGACATTACTAAGCTTTACCAATGGTGTCATTGGATGTGCAAGGTATTTAGGTGCATTAGTAAATTCAATTAAATTTTTTAAGGTTCCTTTAGCACTATGGGTGTTATGGATGTGGTTATTTTGGAAACTTTTTTAGCATTTGTTCACATGGGTGTGGCATAAAGCGTGCTTTCTTTATAGATTGTTGTTATGTGTGTATGGTCCCTGGGTTTGTCGTGAATGTGTGATATATTTTCTCTTCACCATGATTGGTGTTTCTTTAACTTTCATTTCACCTCCCTTTGGGCTTAGTTACATATCTATTGTGAATTTTGACGATTGAGCATATTGGTCCTAACTTATATGTGTTGTTTATAATTTCTAGCCCTGAAGAAGTCGTAAGGGATGTTAATTTTTCCCAAAGACGAAACACGTGTTGGCTGGAAGTTGGAAATACATATTGCTTTGGATTGTGGACTGTTCAATATGAAATCATATTCTTAATACATTTTGGACTGATCGATTACTTGTACTGATCTACGTCAAGACTTATTGATGGCATTATGGACTGATTGTCACAAGAATATGTAGATGCTTCAAAAATTATTTTTTTGTTTACTGTATGTGTTAGGGGCACCTCGTTGTGTTTTGTCTGAGTTATAAGGTTTTCTGACCTTTAGGGTTGGGTGTTTCCCTAGTGGGGTTCCCCATTGTTTATTTGGGTGGATTAGGCACCCTGAGCGCCAATTTTCCTCAACTTACACCCGCTTTATCTTTTATTGTATCTGGTAGGTCTACGATGAATTCAGAACTATATTGTATGTTTGATCAGTTTACATATGCTATCAAGGTTTGGGACATGTATTCAAATACCCTAATCCCGGCACTATCCCTTACCTGTGTTTCATGTATGCATGAGTGACAAACAGTGACAGTGTACTATGGCTGTATGCATGGATTGGGAATGGTGCCTCAAGCACAAAAAACGTTTTCTAATGTGCGTGAATGGACAAAACATGTTTGTGCCCTCACGGTCCACACACAGATTCACATTGGCTGCAACCCAATGATGGAGTTTGCGTGGTGACTAGCTGT
Source organism: Pleurodeles waltl (assembly GCF_031143425.1). NCBI lineage: Eukaryota > Metazoa > Chordata > Amphibia > Caudata > Salamandridae > Pleurodeles > Pleurodeles waltl. The sequence goes on from NC_090451.1 coordinate 341,728,503, forward strand.
GAGATTAATCAGCACAGAGGCACTGATGTTCCCTGTTGCAGTGGGAATTTTCAATACCACCCTGTGTACAAATGTTGTGATGAAAGCTGCCGGGTTCTATTTACTGATCCACTACGTTTGTGAGCACACCAAGGTTACGTGTTGTCAGCCTCATAAAACTTCTGCAGTTCCATAGCTCAAATATCCCCATGTGTGTTGTTGATTCCCCTTTGGCTTTCGGTGAATTCCGCTTTGAAGGATACTCTGTTCATGCAGGGAATGGATCCACAGACTCATGAGTAGACATGCACATAACAGTGACAACATGGAGGACAATAATGACCCCGGGTGCACATGGTCACACACTTGAACTGGACACCTTTGTGCAATTAACCACAGAAAATATGCAGCTTGAACTGTTGGTCCTCCACTGCCACACGAGAAACAGGGGTCATATAAAGGCCTCAAACTGTGGAGTGATATTGCATTTCTGGATTGTTTTCCAACTCTGTGCCACAAACACTGTACCTACATAGCATTTTCAAATGACTAACTCATGGCTAGTAAACAAACAAGTGACCAGGATGTGGTATCCAACATTCCTGTACATGTGATGGCTTACTCATTGCCATTATCAACCGTCCTCTATCTATCCTGTGCATAGTTTTTCATGGGAGATGTATTGTCCCAAAAGTCAGTGCAGTTCACACAGCATTAAATGCTACGTGTATGACAAACACATAGCCTGACTCATATCTACAGTGAATAGTTTGTGAAGGTTATCGACATGTATAGCACGTGCATACAAGCACATTAATGAAAGCCCGTCTTGTGACGTTCACCCAGATGCCCAACAAAAATTGAAATAGCCAGTTCACAGACATTGACCTACAGGCAATGAGTTAATGTATTACGTTGCGTAGCCTTGCTATCCTCTATTGACACACAACCTGCTCAAACTGGGTAATACTAATTTGTATTCAAAAAGTTTGGGTATCTATTGCGTCAGTGAAGAGTGCTCATCTGGTACAACAACATGAGTATCATGTTCCACAGTAGTGTGATCTGCCACATGTGCCCAAACACTGGAATACACAATGCAGGTGCAAACAGCCTATCTCTGTACAGTTACAGCTGTCATGTAGTTAAAAAATGACACAAACACAGTAGAAGACATATATTTTGACGCAAACACATTAAAAAAGATGCATATGCGCCCAAAATCGCCGCATTTGCGTTGAAAAATGACACTCACAGCCATGATACATCCATTGGCCCCGAGCAGTAATTCCTACACTGTACCCCATGAAATTGGTTACCAATGCAAAATATTTGGAACTATGGATGCGGGGTAATTTTTAAGCATTTTCGTCAAAAAACAATTTACGCACAGACTGTAAGCGTCATAAAAATTTGACACATCATAATAAAAATGCACCAAATTTGAGGCAGGAACTGATGTAATAGGATATCCTGTTTACAGAAATGGTACAGTGGGTGTACTTTCACTTTCACTTTGCAGTCTGTGATTTTTCTAGACTGTGTGGCTGTGCTGAGATTTTTGTCTGTCCAATTTGTGCTTTTGTCTCCTGTGTGCCATCCTATTTGTCATCTGTTTTATTTGTAATTGTCTCAGTTGTTCATTGTAAGTGTGTATTTGTCTTATTTAGTGTCAAATTTTGTCTTTGTACTATTGGGAGTCTGTAGTGGGTATTGTTAGTTTGGTGATAGTTGTCATTTGTGGGTTACTTTACTTTCATTTTCCTCCCTCCTTTCCCTTTATTTTCCTCTGTACCCTTTATTTGTACTATTATTTCTGTCATGTTGGGTAGGCCACGTCTGGGGAGAATGGGTGAGGAGGAGCTGGGGGAATTCATTTGGCTGGTGTACCACTTCCTCCCCCTGATGATTGAAGCAGGTGGCAGGGTGATACAGGGGTATCACACGGAGGCGAGGAGGCTAAGGTGGTCCAAGGTGCTGTACCATCTGCCTCTCATTTTTAACACAGTGCAACGGCCACCAACTGAAGCACCACTGGGCTGACCTTGTTGCCAGAGAGCAAGACCTGCTGGACCACCTGGGTATTGTGATTGGTGGCCCTGTTGGTGAGTACAAATTAGAGTAATGTGCACATTTAAATGCTCTGTAGTGACAGTAGCAGATTTGTTGATATGCTGCAGGCAATGTTTTTGGACATGTGGAATGCAAGTTAAACATACAGTGGCCCTGAGCTATACAATAATTGCTACACATTACCATCATTTGTTGACGCAACAGCTGCACAAACTTACAAAACACAACTTGATCTTGTGAATTAGTGCTGCTTTCACGTCAATGGATGATGGTAATGCGGCTCAAACATATGTTTTATCCGTGGTCTGTGAGTGTACCAGGAAAGAGATGTTTACACAAGGTAAAGCAAAGAATTAATGTGTTCCCCAATTATTTTGAATACATGTCTGAATTGTATTCTGGCCCATATGTACAAATTTCTTCCTAACCTCAGGTAATATCTTAGGCTGATAGTTTGACTTGGTTGTGCCGCAGTTAAATTAGGAATGGATGCCAAAGTAATGCACACGGGCTCATATCTAAATGTTTGGTGCTACTTTCCATAGCTGTAGCATAAAATATGAAGCAAATGATACAAATTGAGGGATAACAAATATCCCTGGCCCTCTGTTCATTGTACCTGTGTGTTTGAAATTGGTCTTGGGCACAATAGCTGGAACAGAGCTGATGCATTTGCCATCTGTGTTACTTCATAGCCATGCACTTCTCATAAGTCATTGGGTCATCATGGGATACCTGAAGTTGGGAAATGCATGGTCACAACGTATTACTTGCATGATGTTGTGCAAGGGACCCCTGAGAAATTCTGTCATACATATCAAGTTCCCAAATACTTTGCTAGTTCACGTTTGGTACACCCCTGCTGATCTAGTGCAGCATATGTACAATAGCTAACATCCCATTATGGAGGCTATCACAGACATGGGTGTATGCTAAGATCAGAAGACCAGCATTCCTGTGACTGCTGCCATTCCGTAGGTACATACAAATTCAAACCTACATCATCATGATTGACACAGTAGGACATTTGCTAAACCATGTTTCAATAATGGGACAGTGTCAGTTTGCTGTATACCCACTGATCTCCCAACTTGGCAAGTGTAAGATGATGAATGCGGCTAACTGAATTTCAAAACCCAAAATGGGTACACAGGGCAATGAGTGACACATTTCAGGTGCAATGACTACACCTGCGCCCATGCATTCTGTCATGGATGACCAAAATATACACTGTCAGCATATATTTATTTGTTGTAGTAATTTAAAAAAATGACCAATCCATGTTTAGCGTCAGATTGTCATCAAGTAACTCACAGGATCTCTGCCATTATGGTGTCATAGGGGGCATATGTGGCTCTTAGGACACTGTAAATGTAGCATTTGTAACCTACACACAACACAGGCTGGTATTGCAGTGCTCCAGGAATGTGGCTTTACATGTCTCTCATTACAACAAATGATGAAATGGAGTACACTCCATAAATGAGTCTGCAACCAATTGAGGGATCATGTTTGTCACCACATGATAGTTAGGGCCACTGCATGTGTGCATATGTGTGTGTATCATTCACTGGAGTGACAGGGTCTATACATGTTTGCAGTGGTATGTATGCTGGTGTATCATCGTGCCTGAGGGGCTGGACTTTCAGATATAATGTCACACACAGTAATTTTACTTGAAAGTGTTGTACAGTGCACAGAAATTGAGCACATTTCGCCATTCCATGCTTTACAGGTGGACCTGCCCCTTACACAATTGGCGAAGTGGCTTGATTTGCAGACCCAGACATATCCAGTAAGTGTTGATATTTCAGTTCTGTTTTGTGTTGGCAGCTGTTGTGTGAGTGACTCCTGTGTGTTGGACACATAGCAAGGTATGATGTGCTGGCACATTATCTGATATGTAACGTGACTGGAGTTTGAATTTTTTTTCATATTTGAGTTGGACAATCAGTGGCGTAGAGTCATATTTTGGGATTGTAGAGCAGCCCTGTAGGCATGGCCATGTGAATAGGGTGACATTTGCTGTTACATTTTTTGTGAAGAAAAATTTGCAGAGGGCCATTTTCATGATTTAGTCAGCAAGTCATACCCTGAATCTCACAGAATAGGGATGCCAAAGTATTACCCACAGACTTGAGCCTCCGTGTTCACTAATGAACATGTTAGACTATATGTTTGACTTCCTAGCAGCATCTAGCTCCACATGTTGTGCTATGTGTATGTGGCACGTGAGTACAATGTCATAGGTGTGCATACAGCTCATGGCCAGATGGGTGCTTGCATCTATCTGCTTGTTGTAGGACAGGTATTGTTGGTATCAAATGATGTTGACAATTGTCTGCAATTAAAAACATAAATGTGGATGGGATTGTCCAAGGTTTGTGTCTATCCTAATTGGACACCGTCCTTACCTGTGGTGGACTGACTAAACCCATGCACAGCTGTCCATAGCTTCCAGGCTGTCCTAGATGTTTGAAAGTATGTGTTGCTTGTCCACCCCTCCCCCGAGGCACAGGCTTAGGGTTATGAAATATGTGTACCTAGTTGTGAGGATCCAAGTGTAGTATACAGACATGTAAATCTGTAAATAATTTGTCCCAACCTAGGATACCCACTCTTGATTAGAAACTGCATACCATCCTGTCAATTCCATTTACAAATCACAGATCTTGTGGCCCTTGATTGTCATCCAGAAGATAGTCATTAGTTGGCCTGTCACATGTGGAGGACTTGCAGCATTTGTTATGTGACTAATGACAGAACAATGATACTTAGAGCAATTAAGTTTTACACATCTTTTGAGCATTGCTGTGCTATTAGATAGGACATGTGTAGGCTGCGTTGGCATGCGCTTCCTCAGGGAGAATATGTGATCTGTACGGTGATATGGCCTGTTTCAGCTACATTAGGTGTATTTTTTGATTCTCATCAGTAGCTGCATCACACAATGATGTAACTAATGTTTGGCTTTATCTTTTTTAACAGCAGCCAATATGGATGCCAACCAGATCTATGAATTTCAGCGGAGGGCGATGCGCTACCGCCACATTCTGGATGTAGAGTCTGGGTTCCGCCACATGGCACGGTGTTCCCGCCATGAAAGAGCCTCATGGGTGTGGAGGGCATTTGCCCAAAGGGGCCCATCTGTGTCCACAACAGCCGCCACCACCAGCACCACCACGGCGACCCAGGTGTGGCAGTAAGGATGACAGCCACCACTGCAAGTCCATCAACATTCTCAGCTCTTGGACCACTGACAGCAGCCCCTGCACCTCCCCCCCCCCAAGCATGGCACCACCAACTGGACAACCCTCCACAACTGGCCTGGCACACAGACCACCCCTGCTGCAGTCATTGACAATGTTGAATTTCGTGCAATGCAACGTGACATGCAACGGATGTTGCGTAGACTGGACAGGCTGCAGCAGGAGGTGTCACAGATAAACAAGCGAGTGCATGGGATTAAGAAGACCCTGAGGAGGGCGAACTTGTGACTTTGAAATCCTCACCCATGATTCCCTCCCCTCCCTCCTCTTTCCTGTTTCTTTTAATTAGTGGGGTTAGGGGGCTTAGTGGTAGGTTAGAATAGACTGTTAGTTTAGTTAGCATTAGTGGGTTGGGGGTGGAGGGTATGGTACTTTTACATGTGTTTTATTTGTGGGTGGGTGGGGGATGATGGGGTTTTTGTGTATTAAAAAATAGAAAAAAAAATAGTAATATATATATTTATATATATGTATATATATATATATATATATATATATATATATTTGTTTAGTATAAGATAGTATGTGTTTAGGTTAGTATATGTTGTCCTCCACATGTCCCCTCATGTAAAGGGGGTGTGGGGGTTGGTGTTTAGATTGTTTAGTTAAATATGATAAGTAAGTTTAGCTTAGGGTAGTTAGGGCCAGTTGTGGGTAATGTGTAGTTAGGATAGGTTAGGTTAGTTAAGGTGTTTCTCCTAGTTTTAGCATACTATTTTTACAGTTAAATAAATACGTAGCCACTCCTTTACAGTATGTGTCATATGCTTGGGGATCAGGGCCTTGGCATGGGTGAACAGTGTCAATTCAGTATTTGCATTTGTGTTCCATCCTGCATCCAAATCCCAATTGTCACATTGGCAGCTACACCAAAGCTACTTCACTAGGAATCTGCCATCCATTGCACACACCACTCAAGGTTACTATGGTTCCCAATGTGTTGTTAAGTTTGGATATATGTTTTCAATCTGTCATACTTTGAGACCAGATTTGGTATTGAGGACACTGTGGTACGTCTGCCTCCAGCCTGATGTTCATGTGAACCCCGATAAGGTGAGTGATGGTATAAACTCATGTAGTATAGTATACATAACTCACACCTATAATTTCTTACATTGTACAGCCAGGTTACCTATTTGTACGTACACTCATACACATCAATTCCTGCTGTATGGTGTGTGTGATAAAAACTTTAAGTCAAATGTCACATACCTAAATATTGCCTGGAAGAAAAATTTGAAGACAATGATTTTCTGCTTAGACATTCCTTGAAGAAGCCTTATTCTGTCCAACACAGCATTATACTGTAATGTTTCTATTAACTTCAGAATTAACCCTCAGGAAGGGCAGATAATGGTACCATCCAGACCACAGTGCATAGTTATCAGCCCACAATCTTTCAGGGCAGTTGTATTGACATCCTGTGGGCATTGACATGAGGCAAACCACTAATCTCCCTCATGGTTGATGTCTCACATTACATAGAGACAAAGTGGTTGTGTAAGTGCTATTTATTTTTAAATGCTGTAGTGCTATATTTACATAGTCCAGGATTGTGAGTCCATTAGTGTGATGCCTTCCATTGTGATCCTACACAAGTGAAAAAGGACATGTCATTGGACATGCTGGGGTGAAGTGTCATACAGTGCAGAGGGACTTGAATTGCCAATGAGGTAGTGAGAGACAATCACAGGGCATAGTGTCAAGGTAAACAGTGGGCTGGAGAACAGTGCTTGTGAGCAGCTGTTGCAAGACTGGCATGTTACAAAGCGCAGGACCTTGGTTATAAGTGCCCATGTGGCAGGGACTAGTGCTACCGGGTACTCTTACGGGTGAAGGTGATCTGTTCCACGTCTTCATCTTCTGATGTCTCTGCCCTTGGTGGTGGTGGATCTGAAGGGGCAACACACACTTCAGTGTTTGAAGACGTGAAGTCAGAAATCCTGGTAGCTGCCAACTGTGGGGCTATTAAGGGCAGTACTGCAGCAAGGAGGAGTTGCTAGTTCTTCAGGATAGCAGGTACATCAATGTAGTAGGCAGCCAGGTCGGCCCTGAGGGGGTCAATATTGCATTCATGCACGCGTTGAAAGGTTTGTTGTTGGAGGTGTTGTGTTAACTCCCTTACTGCTTGAAGTTCTTGCAAGATTGATGTTCACCCTTGCATGACTGCTGCCTGTTCTGCAGTTGACATCATGCACGAACGCACCCCGTCTAGGCTGGCTGCCATATTTTGCATTCCCACCCGCACCTCCTTGGCCAGCTCCCGCTGTACTCCAACTACAGTCCTCTCAAAGCTGGTGCCAGTGTCATCAGAGTCCTCAGCTGGGTTGGAGCTGGCAGGTCATACTATTGGGGTGGTGGGTGGCTCCTCTGTGATGGCTGCTGTATCTGTGCTCCTCCTTGCAATTGAAGGTGGGGTCTGGAGGGTTCCAAGGACATCTTGGAGGGTCTGCTGGCTGATGTTTGTCAGCTCGTCATCCATGTCATCAGGGAAGTCAAGGACAGTCATATCCCCAGGAGAGCCATCGTCCTCTGCAATGAGATATAGTACAATTAGTATCTCTGTGTTGTGGCATTTGTAACATGACGTGCCTGACTTCCTATTAGTTGCACATTGTGATATTGGTTCCTGTTCATTGTTCCTATCTTTAATATTAGTATTCTCCCAGGCCTATGACCCACCTCCATGTCACTTGTAGTGTGTGCAGTTTGGGGAATTGTTTGCGTCACATCCTCTAGGTGTAGTTTCTGCCCAAATTGTATGTTGCCACCTTATTGTACAACTCAACCCTCCATCTACTTCCATTCTCATGTTGTGGCCTTGCACTGGCTGTGGGTGTTCTGATGGGACTTGCACCACACTTAACAATCTGGAACTGCCCCAGTCTCTCATATTTCACATCCAGCTATATGTTGCTGAGACCTAGCATATACTATGTATAGCATTGGCATGGCACACTACAGATGTCAGCATTGGTAGTGTGTAATGTTGATGTTGGGGAATGTGTGCTACAGTGGATTGCACTGATGGTCCTAGCAGTGTTCCATTTCCTCTTCTGGCTGTGCGGATGTGTTTCACTAGCTGGTAACATATGTCCTCCCCCTCAAAGCTGTTGTCTGAGCAGTATAACAGTTGGGATGTTGCATGGTGTCATTGCAGCTATTGTGACCCAGGCACAGGGTGGACCCTGACATATGCAGCATGGGTATGACATTACTGCTGTATACCTCATAATGTTTATGACAATAGCTTATGTTTGTTGCGACTACGGACATTCACATTTGACAGGACTAGCAAATTTTTCTTGATCACAGGGGATTGATAACGTTGTCATCCTGGATGTTCATGGGCACGTAACTGCCATTAGCTACTTGACCTGCACACACAGCAGAGGTGGTAGTGGCAACTGTTGCTGATATGGCCTGAGACTCTTAATTGAGCCCTAGTTCCTGTAGGGAGAATACTAGCTGTCGTGTGACAGCAGGCCAGTTTTACGTTGTACCCTACCCTCCTAGACTGGCTTTACCTTTCCAACATTCTTGGCATGGCAGCATACCCCAATGCAAAGGTCGTTGTTGTAGTGTAGTACTGTGCCCCAGGTTTCCTCTGAACAGCCCATGCCCCCGTGCCGTGCCCCTTTGCCCATTCCACTCCCTGAATATCATGACTTACATGCATTGTGTAGTAGGTATGTCCCCCCCTGCTTACAGTTCACATTTATGCATTTTCGTTCCCATGCCATTTACCCTGCATCTGCATTGTCTCCTGGTAGTCTGCGCTGTCCTGTCCTTGATTCCCTGTGATGATCTCCTCCGGTATGACGGCTACCACCATCTCCTCCATGTGGTCCAGGGCCTCCTGCAGTGCTGGACCCCCACCTCCAGTCTGCAGTGCTGCCTTCATGTTCCTGGCCATCTTTTCCTTGGTCCTGCGCTTGCAGTCATGCCAGCGTTTCTTGCCCTCGATGACTGCTCTCCGTACTTCTGCCACACTGTTTATCTTGTCAACAATTTGTTGCCAAATTGCCTCTCTCCTACTAATTGGCAATTTATTGGTGACAAAAAGTTGGTGCTGGTGTTCCGTCACCTCTTTCACCAGTATTTCCTGCTCCTCTGCACTGAACCGACACTTCCTTTTCTTCTTCTGCCTCTCCTTGGTCTTGTGTTGGTCCTCCTGGCTGGTTCTTTGTCGGTTGTCATCTTCCTGGGGTCTCTCAAAGCTTCTGGGATCCATTTTGTGTCAAAAAAAGGCGCGTATCCGGTTTGCGATGTCATTTTTGCCGCGTAAACGTAATTTTTCTTTACGACGTGATGCATTGGTTTGAGTAAAATAAGATGACTCACACACACCAGTGGTTTGCGCCGCCGAGCGTCAAAGTATAAATTTGAGGCCCGAGCGGCGCAAAGAAATGGTGTTAGCTGGCATTGAAAGATTTTTCCGTAAAACTGCGTTGGTGCAGTTTTGCATCAAAAAGTATAAATATGGGCCTCACTGCATTAGGAAAAGGTTGACGTATGACAGTTATAGTACTAGCTTAATGAGGAATGGTGGTTTAATAAAAGTAAAATTAGAAATATACATTAATTAGATTTGGCTGAGCATAGGTGGAAAAATAAGTAATGAGCGGAATTGTTTTTGCTGCTCTGGCTCTGATTCGGAGTATAGGTGCTAGTTATTGCACCTGATAAATAACGATATCACAGGTTGGATTATCAGGTGCGATAAATAGAATAATATGCAGATTTTGTTGTTTAACATATGGTTTTCCCCTGTCAACTTTCAGCAGGTTTGACTTGACCAAGTTTAACAGGCCTTAAGGTATTTGACGCATCCCTTAATACACCGACCACATCATAATCAGGTCCTTAGTATTTTTAAGTTCAGACTGCATGTCCACTTCTCTCTCAGTCTATGAATACCTGTTTAAAAAGGACTACAAATCATTGAAGTGCCCAAAGCATGTTTAGTGAACTTCTGGTGAACCTCTGCTGTCACAAAGTCCCAAAACATTTAGACAGAAAGTAAACCATTAAATTCATATTGGAATTCTTTTTATGTATTCCCTTTGCCTCTCTCTGCTGGCCAGGGAGTCTTCTTGAGGTGATAAACAACGACATTTGCAGAGGAGGAAAAGAGGGGAAGCTTTATTTCATATTATTTTTGTACTTGATGTATAACCAGGACAAAATGATCTATGAAAGCCTGCTCATGATTACATGTCAATAAAGGTGTGAAAAACTGCACAGGTTTCAAAGAATAGTAGGCAAACTAATTTTTTCTTCATATCTTCTGTTCGAAATAACTACATGTAAAATGTGTGACTAATGCTGGAACACAAGTTTGCCTTTTACTGTGTTTTGCTTCTTTTTGTATAATACACTGTTGCAAGAGTAAACAGACAAATTTGACTGTGTCTGCATAATTTAAAAAACAAAAGGCAACACCATGCGAGGATTTACAGCCTGCAGAGCTGTGATTTATTTGTTGCTAGCTCAATTTCAAGGAGGAAGAGGTTAGGATCTTACATTTCCTTTCCCCTAAATGAACATTTTGAGTGACATTTTGGAATGAGTAGCATGGGATGGTGTTCCAGACCTCAAATACCAATTTGACCTTAATGAAGTCACAGGAAGTGGTGACATATGATTTATGTTAGAAATTCGGTCTCTAGGTGGCAGAGGTATGCACGCTGTCAAAGTAGGGATCATAATCCTAAATCAGGGTAAGTCAGATAAACAATCTAATTTAACCTGTGCTCACCCTCTGGTAGCTTGGCACAGAGCAGTCAGGCCTTCCTTAAGAGGCAATGTCTAAAGTATTTGTGCAACACTTAATTACAGTAACACTGAAAAACACCACAAAAAACTTCACATCAGTTTAGAAAAATAGAGAATATATATGAGTAAAACAAGGCCAAAATTACATAAATCCAATAAGTAGAAGTCGAGATATGAAGATTGGCGGCTAGATTTACTAGAAACTGGTGAATCAATACTGATGCGCCAGTTTGCTTGCGCCCCCCTGCCCCACCTAACAACATCATGTGTGTTCCATGTTTATAATGCGGCACACCATGGCAGTCAGTAGGCCAAAAGAGTACGAATTTTTTCCGCTATTGTAGTGCTTTGTCCGCTAGCATCAAAAATGTTGACGCTAGTGGAGCAATGTGCAAGGAGGGCCATACGTTAACATGGGTGCGTCATTTTAACACCTTCTCTGAGCATGAAGCCAAAAATGGTGCAGTGAACTCTTGTATATTTTACTGCACCATTTTTGCGGGCTTCCTAACGCTGGAACGCCTCTCTTGCATACATTATGTCTGATGTAGGCATAATGTGGCACAAGGGGTCGCAAAGTGGCGCAATGCATGCATTGCTCCACTTTGTAAATATGGTGCAGCGAAAATTATCCCATTGAGCCACATTAGGGTAAAAGAAAATGATGCTAGTGTAGTGCAGGGAGGTGCTGGGGCCTTGTAAATCTGGCCCTAAATGTGAAAACAGTGCTTAGAAGTCATTAGCAGTGAAAAGGTTACTTGAGGTTGCAAGGGACTGGTGCAAATCCAAAGGTCAGGCTGATGGCGATGGAGGGTAGGCCAGCTACAGAACCTACGCAGGGTCTACTGAAATAGTATCTTTGATGGAGCAAAGCGTTGATGTCGAGAGCACAGTGCATTGGTTTTTGCTAAAATCAGCTGCAATACACACTGTTGAGGCCCAGGAATGGAAGGGGCACCTCAGGCAAGGGTAGGACTCACAGATGGCAGAGTCCAGCAGCACCCGGGGAGCTGCAGGCAGTCTTTGATGTCCCTGGGAGTGTAAAGAATAGGGGGCAAGCCAACGATACCTTGGAGAATCTTGGGTTCAAGAATGTAGAGAACAGGTTCAGTCCTTCTCACTCCAGGCAACAAGCAGCAGGCAGCAGACCAACACAGCAAAGCAAGTAGCAAAGTGGTAGTCCCTCCTACAGCACAGTACAAGCAGTAGGCCAGCACAGCAATGCAGTTGTAGAATGACAGCCCATCCTGGCTGTACAGCAGTCCTTCTTCCTGGCAGTGTCCTTAGTTCCAGTAGCGTTCTAATTTGGTGGGGTTTGGGGTCCAGTATGTGAACCCAAATCTGCCTTTGAAGTGGTGAAGCAGTCAAAGAGCCCATTGTAGATCAAAGGTCCATGCCCTTCGTTCCCTTGCTCCAGACAATCTACAGGGGGTTACGCAGCCCTTTGTGTGCGGAGAGGCATAGCCTTGCTAAGCAGTGCTAAGCTCTGCCCCCATCTAGCCTGTTAATGCACAATTAAGGCCCATTAAGTCATACCTAAGCTCCCATTGTGTGTGACTGTCTAGAGTGAATGCACAAAGCCCGGTTGTCACCAACCCCAGACATGTATTCAGAGACAGGCAGAAAGCACAGAACCACAATCCTAGTCAGGGTAACTCACAAACACACCATAAATTAACCAGTGCTCATCCTCTGGTAGCTTGGTCAGAGCAGTCAGGCTTACCTTAAAAATCAATGTGTAAAGTATTTGTGCAATATGTCAAACAGTAAGACAGTGAAAAGACCACACAAAAAGATTCCACACCAGGTTAGAAAAATATAACTTAATTTAATAAATAAAACAAGACCAAAACGATACACCCACACACTCAGCTAGACGCCATTTTCACCTCCAGCAGCCACATCACCTTCACTCACACCACCGAACTCCACTGGACTGACCACCACTGTGTCCATTTCTCCTTCCTGAAACCCTCCAACCACCACCAACAACATCCTATCCCCCACCCGCAAGTGGAACAAGATCTCCAAAGAACACCTGATCTCCAACCTCGTACAAGCTCCGCCTCCCAGCACCAACGACCCTCAACCTCACACGATGGCTAGAAACTTGCGCATACTCTCTCGCCCCTTTCAAAATAAACAACAACACCCGCATCATCAAGGCCGCCCCCTGGTTCACCACAGAACTTCAGTCTTCCAAACGAGAATGTAGAAAAATTGAGAAAGCCTGGCGCCAAGAACCCTCAATGAGCAACTTCTCTGCCCTCAAATCAGCCATGCGCAAACACCACCAACTCATCCAGACCACCAAACGGTCCTTCTACAAAGAATGCATAGACAACAACACACACAACAGCAAGGAACTTTTTGCCCTCATCAAAGAACTCACCAAACCCAAATCATGCACCATCATCCCTCCACACTCCCAAGACCTCTGCAACTCCATCTCCAACTACTTCTACCGCAAGATCGCAGACATACACGACAGCTTCACACCGTCAGCACCCATCATCACCACCACCGACACAACCAACACCACAACACCCCGCCGCACCAACCTACTGAAAACTTGGACCCCCACCAACGATGAAGAAATCGGCAAAACCATGAGCTCCATCCACTCTGGCTCCCCAACAGACCCTTGCCCCCACCACATCTTCAACAAGGCCAGCCAAATCATAGCTCCCCAGCTCTGGGCCGTCATCAACAGTTCCTTCGAGACCGCAACCTTCACAGATATTTTGAAACACGCCAAAGTCAATGCTCTTCTCAAAAAACCCAAAGCAGACCCTGAAGACCTCACAAACTACCGACCCATCTCTCTTCTCCTGATCTCCGCAAAGGTCATTGAGAAGATAGTAAACATACAACTGTCTCACTTCCTAGAAGACAAGAACATACTCGACGTCTCCCAGTCTGGATTCCGCAAAAACTACAGCACCGAGACCGCCCTCATCACCTGTACAGACGACATCAGGACCAGATTGGACAAGGACGAAACTGTTGCCCTCATCCTCCTAGACCTCTCTGTAGCTTTCGACTCTGTATGCCACCAAACCCTCCGCGCATGCCTTTTTGACACCGGAATTCACCACAAAGCCCTGGACAGGCTCACCTTCTTCCTCTCCGAAAGGACCCAAAGAGTTTGCCTCCCTCCTTTCCAGTCTACAGCCACCACGACCATCTGTGGGGTCCCCCAAGGATCCTCCCTCAGCCCCACCCTTTTCAATTTCTACTTGGCTCCTCTCACCAACATCATACGCCCCCATGGCCTCACCATCATTTCATACGCCGAAGACACCCAGCTCATCATCTCCCTCATGAGGAACACAGTTATTGCCAAGAATAACCTACACGCCGGACTCCTCGCCATCGCTAACTGGATGACAGCAAGCCACCTCAAAGTGAACTCAGAAAAAACAGAGATCATCATCTTCAGTCCCAACAAGACAGCATGGAATGACTCTTGGTGGCCCACCACCCTTGGACCACCCCAACACCCACCACCCACACACGCAATCTTGGCATCATACTGGACTCATCCCTCTCCATGACTCAGCAAATCAACACCATATCATCCTCCTGCTTCAACACCCTTCTCATGCTACGCAAGACTTTCAAATGGATTCCTTTAGAAACAAGAAGAACAGTCACCCACGCCCTCATAAGCAGCAGACTGGACTACGGCAACGCCCTCTACACAGGGACAACAGACAAGCTTCAGAGAAAACTCCAGCGAATCCAGAACGCAGCCGCACGACTCATCCTCAACCTCCTTCGCCACAAACACATCTCTGCCCACCTCAGATCCCTACACTGGCTGCCCATCAACAAAGGATAATTTTCAAAATCCTTGTCCATGCTCACAAAGCCCGCCACAAAACCGGACCGGCCTACCTCAACAAACAAATCAACTTCCACAAACCAACTCGAGAGCTCCGCTCCGCCGACCTCGCCCTTGCTACAGTCCCCCACATCCAACGCACCACCTCCAGCAGCAGATCCTTCTCCCACCTCGCTGGCAAAACCTGGAACTCCCTCCCCACCAACCTACGCAAGACCCAGGACCTCCTAACCTTCAGAAAGCTCCTCAAAACTTGGCTTTTTGAGCAGTAACCCCCCCCAGTGCCTTGAGACCCTACCGGTTGAGTAGTGCACTTAAGAAATTTGTTTGATTGATTGATTGATACAATCCATTAGGTAGAACTTAAGTCAAAGAGTTAACTGTAAAATAGCACTTAGAAGCTATTACTGCTAATTGGGGATGTGTGGTCACTGAGTCCCTTGTCACACAACTAGGTGTGGCTGGTAGTTGGCCTTTGTGAATTGCTCCCAGATAGTGAGACAAAGGGAAGATAGGTGTTGGTAGGATTGGCCACTCTGACTTTACAAGGGGGAGGAGCTGTCACCTACCACACTTGCAGATCACAAAGTCCCTTCCTGAATGAACTCACAAAGGGTTTGTCACTAGTCTTATGTGTCCCAAGTCAAGCTGGTGCCAGGGCAGGGAGGAAGGGAATGTCTCACACCTCAGATGAATGGAAACCTCCAGAATCATCTCCAACTTCAAAGCAGGCACCAGATATAAATATTGAACCCTCATACCTATCTCTTCAGTACACATCGGGACCTGTGGAAGACTCATAAGGAGGACTTCAGTATTGCTTTGCTGCCCTAATGTGCTACTGTGCTGCACTGCTGTCCACATGCTTTAATGAGAAGGACTGGACCTGAATCTTGAACACAGGACCACCACAGTGACTCCAAGAGCAAATGGGTTGGCCTCCTGATCAGAACCTGAGGGACAGAACAGGCTCCAACAACCTTGTACCCAGCACTAGGACTCTGTCAGCTGTGAGTCCTGCCCTCCCAAGTGGTGCAGCCCCAGTCCTCAACCCTTAAAAGTGGGCCTGAAGGTACTTTGCCTCCCGAGCTGTTATCCCAGCAGAACCAGCACAGTCATGCATTATCTGGTGTCTAGTGGTTGCCGTAAGTATTATGGCCCTCATTCCAAACCTGGCGGGCGGCGGTAGCCGCCCGCCAGTCGGGAACCGGCATTTGGGCGCCATGCGGCCAAAATACCGCTTCCCTCATTCTGACATTCCTGCTGGGCGGGCGGGCGGGCGCTAACCAAGTTAGCGCCGGCCGGCCCAGCGGGAATGGGGGCCGCAACACAGGAGCCGGCTCCGAATGGAGCCGGCGGTGTTGCGGCGGTGCGACGGGTGCAGTTGCACCCATCGCGCTTTTCACTGTCTGCTAGGCAGACAGTGAAAAGCTTCATGGGGCCCTGTTAGGGGGCCCCTGCACTGCCCATGCCAGTGGCATGGGCAGTGCAAGGGCCCCCAGGGGTCCCAGGACACCCCTTACCGCCAGCCTCTTCCTGGCGGTGAAAACTGCCAGAAACAGGCTGGCGGTAAGAGAGTCAGAATCCCCAGGGCAGTGCTGCTTTCTGACCGCGGCTTTACCGCCGCGGTCAGAATGGGCTTGGAAGCACCGCCAGCCTGTTGGCGGTGCTTCCGTCATTCATGGCCCTGGTGGTCTTGGACCGCCAGGGTCAGAATGACCCCCTATGTATCTGTCCTGTAACTTTTCTTTCTGTTATTGGTGCTGTTTTTCCAGTTTTTCTGCCTTTTTCTGTTCTCTAAATCTGTGCTTGTGTCTTTCTGCTCTCTGGCTCTGTTTTGAGCCTTTCCTCGTCTTTTGCCCATTTCGCCATTTTGTTCCCGCTCTCCCTGTTCCCGTCGCTGCGTCCCCTGCGTCCCGCCCCCCTGGCACCCTCATTTGCCCACCCCTCCCTGCCTCCACCTCCCAGCTGGTCCTCCCTCCCACCTCCCCTTCTTAATGGCAGCCGCTGCACAGTGCACAGAGAGACCCCTGACCTGATTTGAGGCCAGGCTTCACTCTACACGCTACGCAGCTCCTCCTGTCTGCCTCCGTGCCCCCGACCCCGTCCTCGCTGCTACTGTGAGTTCGAGGCCCTCCACCATCTTCAGGCACCCGCCTGCGCCTCATCCCTGGTCTCTAGTGGTTGCCATAAGTATTGTGTGTCTGTCCTGTAATGTGTCTTTGTGTTATTTGTGCTGGTTTTCCTGTTTTTGTGCCTTGTTCTGTTCTCTGACTCTGTTTTTGACCTATCTGCTCTCTGACTCTGTTTTGAGCCTTTCCTCGTCTTTTGCCCATTTCCCATTTTTTCCCGCTCTCTCCGTTCCGCTGATGCGTCCCCTGCAGTCCTGCCCTCCTCGTGCCCCCATTTGCCCACCGCTCCCCGCCTCCCAGCTGCTCCTCCCTCCCACCTCCCCTTCTTATTGGCAGCTGCTGCACGGTCGCGCCAGAGGCAAGCCCCTCTGTGCCCATCCGTGCCTGGACCACGCCTAGCACCAGTCCCCCTGTCCCATGCGTCCCCCCATGCCGCCAGCCGCCATTACGCCACCAAAGAACTCCACGCGCTCAACCCTGGCCGCCCCACCGCCTGCGTCCAGACCTCCCCAGGTCACACCCATGGACCCTTCTCCTGCCTGATGTGCAACTTCACCTGCGCCCAAGCCACCAAGCACCACAACAACTCCACCCATAACAGCCACCTCAGCTGCATCCTCCTCAACACCCTCTCCGTCCAGAAGCACGCCGTTGAACTCTGGGACCTGCTGACCTCAACCTCCCCAGACATCGCCTTCCTCACTGAAACCTGGATGAACCCCTCCTCAGAACCCGACATTGACATAGCCATCCCTGAAGGCTACAAAATCACCTGAAGCGACCGCACCAACATACCGGGAGGAGGAATCGCCATAGTCCACAGGAGCACCATCAGGATCTCAACCAACACCCATGACACCCTTGATGCCGCCGAACACTTGCACCACCCTGAGAGGAACCCTTGTCTACAGATCCATAGGCCCCCGTCCACAGTTCTGTGACGCCATCAGTGCCCACGCCCTTACCTCCATGGACTAAATGCTCCTCAGTGACCTGAATTTTCACCTGGAGAACACCGATGACAGCAACTCCTCAGCCCTGCTCCACAACCTCGCCAACCTCGGTCTCAAACAACTTGTCACAACGCCCACCCACTCAGCCGGCCACACACTCGACCCCATCTTCTTCACCAGCAGCCCCATCACCTTCACCCATGCCACCCAACTCCACTGGACCGACCACCACTGTGTTCACTTCTCCTTCCAGAAACCCACCGCTCACCACCACCAGCAACGGACCCCTCATGCAGCTGGAACAAGATCTCAAAGGACCAACTGATCTCCATCCTCGCCCTGCCACCCAACACAAGCGACTCCAACACTGCTGCCCTCAACCTCAAACAATGGCTAGTGGACTGCGCCAACATTCTTGCTCCACTTAGGAAATCAAGCAACACCCGCACCAGCAAGGAAGCACCCTGGTTTACCGCCGACCATCAGGCTTCCAAGCGGGAGTGCCGGAAAACCGAGAAGATCTGATGCCAAGAACAAACAGAGAGCAACCACGCCACCCTCAAGACTGCCATCCGCAAGCATCACCAGCTCATCCGGACCACCAAAAGATAATTCTACAAAGAACGAATTGACAACAACACACACAACAGCAAGAAGGTCTTCAGCATCATCAAAGAACTCACCAACCCCAAGTCCTTCACCGCCGACCCCCCCTCTCGCAAGACCTCTGTGACTCCCTCGCCACCTTTTTTCACCGTAAGATCACGTACATCCAGTTTTGCCTCCCCGATCCCCAAGACCACCACTGCCAACGCCAACCCCAACGCACCCAACCACACCAACCTCCTGAGTGCCTGGACCCACACCATAGACGAGGACACCACCAAGACCATGAGCACCATCCACTCCAGATCACCCACCGACCCCTGCCCTCACCATGCCTTCAATAAAGCTAGCCAAATGATCGCCCGCCCAGCTCTATACCATCATCAACAGCTCGTTTGAGACCGCCACCTTCCCAGAGACGTAGAAACACGCTGAAGTCAACGCCATGCCCAAAAAACCCAAGACAGACCCCAAAGACCTCAAGAATTACCGACCCCTCTCCCTACTCCCCTTCCCAGTGAAGGTCATCAAGAAGATAGTCAACAGCCAACTATCACGCTTCCTGGAGGACAACATCCTGCTCGACATCTCCCAATCCGGCTACCGCAAGAACCACAGCACTGAGACCGCTCTTATTGCTGCCACCGACGACATAAGGATAATGCTCGACAAAGGTGAAACCGTGGCCCTCATCCTTCCTGATCTCTCGGTAGCCTTCAATACCGTCTGTCACCACACACTTCGCACACACCTCCATGATGCTGGAATCTGCCACAAGGTCCTGGACTGGATCACATCCTTCCTCTCTGGCAGAACTCAGAGAGTCTGCCTCCCTCCATTCCTGTCAAAAGCCATCAAGACCATCTGCGGAGTACCACAAGGATCCTCTCTCATCCCCACCCTTTTCAACGTCTACATGGCGTCGCTCGCTAACATCGAACATCCCACTGCCTTAACATTGTCTCCTACGCAGACGACACACAACTGATCCTCTCACTCATGAAGGACCTTGCCACCGCCAAGACCAACCTCCACAACGGACTTCCCGCCATTGCCACCTCAAACTGAACTCAGATAAGATCGAGATCATCATCCTCGGCTCCAACAAATCAGCATGGGATGACTCCTGGTGGCCTGCCACTCTAGGAGCCGTTCCAACTCCGACCACCGACGCACGCAACCTCAGCTTCATACTGGACTCATCGCTCACTATGACCCAGCAAGTCAACGCCAGCTCATCATCATTTATCAACACCCTCCGCATGACCTTCGGATGGATCCCCATTGAAACCAGAAGGACGGTCACCCACGCCCTCATCAGACTGGACTACGGCAACGCACTCTACGCTGGAACAACGGCCAAGCTCCAGGGAAAAATTCAGCGCATTCAGAACGCCTCAGCACGACTCATCCTTAACCTCCCTCACCACAAACACATCTCAGCCCACCACAGAGACCTTCACTGGCTCCCGATCAACAAAAGGATCATCTTTAAACTCCTGATCCACGCTCAAAAAGCTCTCCACGACGCCGGACTGGCCTTTCTCAATGAGCGACTCAACTTCCACATCCCTACATGCCAGCTTTGCTCTGCCAACCTCGCCCTTGCAACTGCCCCCCGCATTCACCGCACCACATTCAGCAGTAGATTCTTCTCCCACCTTGCCGCCAAAACCTGGAACTCCCTCCCTGTCAACCTACGTCTGACCCAGGACATCCTGACCTTCAGGAAGCACCTCAAGACCTGGCTCTTCGAGCAGTAGCACCCCCCAGTGCCTTGAGACCCTGTTGGGTGAGTAGCACGCTTAACAAATGGTTGATTGATTGATTGGTTTCAATTAGTTTGCCTCTTCGCCAAATCCTCATTTTATTGACTGACATATGAAGACAGCACCATTCTTGTGGTCTGACAACTAATGCAATTCTTTCCACAACCATTGACAGTTCACAAATATTGTCTCTCTTTCCTGAGAACACATAATGCTCAAATTCTTTTAGCAAGGGCAGATGAGAATAAACAAGGGATGACCTCTACAGACTCACTCAAAGCTTTCAAGTTTGAATTTTGGAATATTGTGTGCCTAGGTGCTAAAATAAGTAACCCTCATTGAATATTGTTCATCAAAAAAGGTTTGATTTGATTTACCTGAAGGAGATTTGGGCCAGTTGTCTCCACTATATTGACTGTTTTATCACATATAATGCCCCAACAATTGCTTCTAATTTGGGCAGAGTGAAGGGGGGGTCTATTTATTCTTGTTTTGGTTACCCTTAAATGTAGGGTCTTTGGACATTTCACAACTCTCCACATTATCAGCTTTTCTGGTTCAAGGGAAAACCCAAAAATCTTTTATTGATCAATTTTTATAACAACAACCTTTGATCATCGCATTTCAGACAATATTTCTTCGGTGGGATTTGCAATAGGTACTTTTACACATAGCCACAAATGTGACATCTCTATAGTTGTGGCGAGGGATTTTAACATTTGTCTCTGCCAGCTCAGTCCACTTTGATCCTGTGGTCTGTATAATCATCATGGGGTGGCACAGACACATCTTACCCACATATCTACTGGTGATGCAATGCATTTTCATGTGGACAAGTATATTCAGCAGTTTGCTCTTAATACTATGGGGGTCATTAAGACCCTAGCGGCTGGCAGAACACTGGCGGTAATACCGTCAACAGGCTGGCGGTGTTCCGCCACTGTATTATGACCGTGGCGCATTAGCCACAGCCATACCGCTGGACCCTCCACTATACAGCCAGGCTTCCTTGCGGAGCATGCGAAGGGTGTTGTAGCATGAGGATGAGATGGTGTTGACTTGCTAGTTCATGGAGAGAGAAGAGCCCAGTATGAAGCCGAGGTTGCGTGCGTGGGTGGTGGGCTTTGGAGCTGACCCCAAGGTGGCAGGCCACCAGGAGTCATCCCATGCTGATCTGTTGGAGCCGAAGATGATGATCTCAGTTTTCTCTGAGTTTCTCTGAGTTTAGCTTGAGGCAGCTTTATTTCATCCAGTTGGCGATGGCGTGGAGTCCGGTGTGGAGGTTGTTCTTAGCGGTTGCGCAGTCCTTTGTGAAAGAGGGGATGTGCTGAGTGTCGTCTGCATAGGAGATGATGTTGAGGCCATGGGACCGGACGATGTTGGCGAGCGGAGCCACATAGACATTGAAGAGGGTTCTGAGTGAGGATCCCTGGGGAACTCCACAGATAGTCTTGGTGGCCTTGGACAGGAACGGGGGAAGGCGGACTCTCTGGGTTTTTCCAGAGAGGAAGGAGGTGAGCCAGTCCAGGGCTCTGTGGCAAATTCCGACGTCAGAGAGGCATGTGCGAAGGGTGTGGTGGCAGACTGTGTCGAAGGCTGCAGAAAGGACAAGGAGGATGAGGGCGATGGTTTCTCCTTTATCGAGTCTGCTCCTGATGTTGTTGGTGCAGGCAAAAAGGGCGGTCTCGGTGCTGTGGCTCTTGCGGAATCCTGACTGGGAGACGTCGAGTAGGCTGTTGTCCTCCAGGAAGTGGGATAGCTGGTTGTTGAATATCTTCTCAATGACCTTCACGGGGAATGGGAGAAGGGAGATGGGTCAGTAGTTTTTTTAGGTCTTCTGGGACGGCTTAGGACTTTTTGAGCAGGGTGTGTTTCCAGTTCTCTTGAAAGACGGCGGTCTCGAAGGAGATGTTGATGATGGTCTGGAGCTGGGGAGCGATGATTTGGCTGGCTTTATTGAAGATGTGGTGAGGGCAGGGGTCAGCGGGAGAGCCAGAGTTGATGGTGCTCATGGTCTTGGTGGTTTCCTCATCGTTGGTGGGGGTCCAGTCGTTCAGGAAGTTGGTGGGGCAGGGTGCGTTGGGGTCGACCTTGGCCGTGGTGGTGGTGGGGGCTGGTGGTTCGAAGCTTCCATGGATGTCGGTGATCTTGCTGTGAAAGAAGGTGGCGAGGGTGTCGCAGAGGTCTTGTGAGTGGGGTGGGTCAGTGGAGCAGGACTTGGGGTTGGTGAGTTCATTGATGATGCTGAAGAGCTCCTTGCTATTTTGTGTGTTGTTGTCAATTCGTTCTTTGTAGAAAGATCTTTTGGTGGCTCGGATGAACTGGTAATGTTTGCACATGGCTAATTTGAGGGTGGCGTGGTTGTTTTCTGATTGTTCTTGGTGCCAGATCTTCCCAGCTTTCCGGTATTCACGTTTGGATGCCTGAAGGTCTGATGTGAACCAGGGAGCTTTCTTGTTGGGGCGGTTGTTGGTGGTTTTCTAGAGTGGGGCGAGGGTGTTGGCACAGGCGTCGAGCCATTGTTTGAGGTTGAGGGCAGCGGTGTTGGGGTCGTTGGTTTTGGGTGGTAGGGCGTGAGCGAGGTTGGAGATCAATTGGTCCTTGGAAATCTTGTTCCACTTGCGTTCAGGGATCCAGTGCTGTTCGTGGTGGCTGGTGGGCTTCTGGAAGGAAAAATGAACACAACGGTGGTCGGTCCGATGGAGTTCGGTGGTGTGAGTAAAGTTGATGTGCCGGGTGGGGGAGAAGATGGCATCGAGTGTGTGACCGGCTGAGTGGGTGGGCGAGGTGACTAGTTGCTTGAGGCCGAGGTTGGCAAGGTTGTCCAGTAGGGCTGAGGAGTTGCTGTCACCGGTGTTCTCCAGGTGGAAGTTCAGGTCTCCAAGGAGCATGTAGTATGTGGAGGCGAGGGCGTGGGTGCTGATAGTGTCAGCGATGGCGTCGCAGAATTGAGGGCGGGGGCCTGGGGGTCTGTAGATGAGGGTTCCTCTCAGGGTGGTGTTGGCATTAACGTATATCTGAAATTGCAGGTGTTCTGCAGTGTTTAGGGCATCGTGGGTGTCGGTTGCAATCCTGAGAGAGCTTCTGTGGACAATGGCGATTCCTCCTCCTGGTTTGTTGGTACGGTCTCTTCGGGTGATCTTGTAGTCCTCAGGGATAGCTATGTCAATGTCTGGTTCCGATGAGGGTTTCATCCAGGTTTCGGTGAGGAAGGCGATGTCTGGGGAGGTTGATGTGAGCAGGTCCCAGAGTTTATGGCGTGCTTGTGGACGGGTGTTGAGGAGGATGCAGCTGAGGTGTTTGAGGTGGGCAGCATTGTTGTGGTGCTTGGTGGCTTTAGTGCAGGTGAAGTGGCATGAGGTGCAAGAAAAGGTCCGTGGGTGTGCCTAAGAGGGGCCTGGATGCAGGCGATTGGGTGACTGGGGTTGAGCGCTAGGAGTTCCGAAGTGGTGTAGTGGCATCTGGTGACGTGGGGGGTGTGAGGGGCAGGGGGACAGGTACTGGGCACGGTCCAGCGGCCGCCATTAAAAAGGGGAGGTGGGAGGGAGGAGCAGCTGGGAGGCAGTGGCGAATGGGGGCGCGAGGGGGGCGGGGATGCAGGGGATGCAGCGGCAGGAACGGGGGACTGGGACAGATCAGAGCAAGGCAGAAACGGGCAGAAACAGGCAGGGACAATAAAAGTAAACAGGCAAAAAGGCAATAAGCAGAAAGACGGCACAAAAGCACAGATACAGAAAACAAGACAAACACACAAGATAACTAGACAAACACACAATACTTACGTCAACCACTAGACACCAGGGATGAGGCGCAGGTGGGTGCCTGCGGGTGGTGGAGGGCCACAAACTCGCGGCAGCAGAGAGGGTGGGGTCAGGAACACTAGGGCAGTCTAGTAGATGTCGCAAGGCGATTGACAGATCTACAAAATCCACTAAACATCCCCATGAATCGCCTCTCTTACCTGCGGTGGCTGACTCTCTCATGCCTTATCTCTGTACAGAGTTCCTTCACTGCATTGGTCAGTTCCCTGGTGATCTCCGCAGCTGTGATCTGTCCCTCATGCAGCTTGCAAATGTTTGAATTAAGGCACTCCAACTGCTTATGCAGCCCCCCATGTTGGCATTGTGTGCCTGCATCTGCCTGTGCATTGCCGTCATCTTCTTATTTTGCAGGCGCTGCACTTTAAGCATAGAGGATTCCAGGCCACTGAAGAATGTTGGGCCCTCACCTACTTCCACGTGCTGTGTGCCTGCATCCTGAGGCCTCCTGCGGGGTGTTGAGTGACGCTGGGGCTGGGACTCCTGCCTTACAGTGGATCTGGCTTCTGGGGATGGAGTGTGGCCTTCATCCCGCATGTCATCTGAGTCCTGGCTCAAATCTGAGAGAGGTACAGGCCTTGCCCTGCGTCTGATTGGTGCAATACTCACTGACTCACTGGTGTTGGAGTCTGATGGAGGCTGTGTTTCAGCATCCCCCACAAGGGCACATGCTGATGCTGCTGGGCCTGGGCCATCTGCAACGACAATGTGCAGCATGTCATTTATGTATGTATCACCAAATGTTGCACAATGGTAATAAATGTAGTTACATCATATCAATATGTAGTGGGTGTTGTGTTCTTCTGGGTGTCGCTCTACTTAATTACATTCTATGTGCTACTTTCAGCTCTGGGTTGTGGACTACCACTCCCATAAGGCATTGTTGTGCCGCTTCTAAGATGTGGAATGGACTACCTTTCACAATGCTTTGCACTAATTGCCAATTCCTAAGGGGCATTTTTACATACACATATGGGGTTACATTTCATTATTGCACTTACCTTTACTGGTGCTTGGTGTGCCGGACGTGTCTATGTCAGCGACCCCACCTACAGCTTCTGGGAGCAGTGTCGACTCCACCAGGTCTTCCATGGGGGTGGAGGGTGTCTGGGTGGATGGTCCGCCTCCTGTGCTCCCTGCCTCTTGTAGTCTGCTGGCCACCCTCTCCTTGGCACGGGAACGCTGGTCGTACCACCTCTTTCTAATCTCTTCCACTGAGCGCTGCACAACCCCCACTGCTCAGATTTTGGTCTGTATGTCTGCCCAGAGTTTGGCCTTCTCACTCTCTGGGACCTGGAGTGAGCTCTTCCCAAAAAGCTGGTCATGGCTCCTCACCACCTCCTCAGTGAGCACCTCCAGTTCCTGCTCACTGAACTTCAGTTTTCTCTTCCTCTCTCCCTTCTCCTTTCCATTAACAGAATTGGCCATGGTGATGTGCAGTCTTGGCTTGCTTGCAGACTTGCTCCCTGGGGCTGGGCTGTGTCTCTCTCACTACTCCTTTGGGTGTGGCACCTGGAAACAGCCTGGGCTGACTCACTTCCTGCTTGTGATGTCATCAGGCTGTACCAGGTGTGCGTTTTCGCAATTTGCGATTTTCAAAAACCGAATCGCAATATTTTTTGCGATTCAGTATTTGGGCCTCGCAAATTGCATTAGTGTTTTTTAAGAAATCGCTATTTCCGAATCACAATTTTGTTACAATTTCCTAAAAATCGTTATTTGCGATTCGCAAAGGTTTTTTTTCAGACATC
Source organism: Pleurodeles waltl (assembly GCF_031143425.1). Taxonomy (NCBI): domain Eukaryota; kingdom Metazoa; phylum Chordata; class Amphibia; order Caudata; family Salamandridae; genus Pleurodeles; species Pleurodeles waltl. The sequence goes on from NC_090451.1 coordinate 341,754,478, forward strand.
TGGCCCTAAATCTTTTCCCACTTTGTATGTGTGCTATACAGTGCAGCACACATGCAAAGTCGGATAAGAAAGGAGAAATAACATTGATTGCACCTGTTTGAAATGGGTGCTGTTTCTTGATTCAAGACCTTGATTCAAGTCTTTTTTATTATATAGGGTTTTGTGCCAAAAAACCTTGGGTGGTTGCATGGGAATGCCCATGCACAGCCAAAGGGATGCCCCCTTGGCGCTAAGTAATGAAAAGTACCACTATGAGCTGGTTTGTGTTATTCCAGTGCAGAAAAGGTTTCCACTAGAAAATAAATTGGCAAAAAGAGATTTTTCATTGATTTGCGTCACTTTTGTTATACAGAAGAAGAGCAAAATCTTAGTAAATATATCTCTGAGTGTGACAAAACTGTAGGGTATAAAAATACTCCAAAGGTACAAACTTTGTTACTATTGCTAAAAAATACAGCATCCTTAAAATGATGCCTACAACATGGATGCTCCTGAAATGAATCGCACACACTCATTAACAATTTTTTTAGGCGTTTCCCCAAATCTAGGGACCCTGCTTGCCAAAATGACTTTGTTATGCAAAGATACGTTGCCCCGACTCTCCAATTTTACCAAATGCTCACAGTGTTCACACCGGAAGAAACGTAACCATCAGCACCCGTGAGGACCTATACAAATGGGAGTAGCTTGTGGGGGAAGTGGGAGGAATAAGGGTGTTTCACTAGAGTTGAGGAAAAGGTTTACATAGCAGGAAGCTAGTTACAGCGAATCATCTTTTGATGAAAGTCAAAAGCTGTGAGAGATTTCAAACTTTAAAAGGACAACCCTGCTAGCATTTCAACAGCCGCTTCTGAATGTTTGGCCTTTATCTCAAAGAACACTATAACCATGATACATAGTTGCAGAAACATGAATTATATGAGACATGGGTGTATAAAGCAGAGGGCGATCCTCCACTGGGAGTCAGTGAGGAGAGAGACAAATATTTGGCCTCATGTGGAGATCCTGACTGATCTCTGTCTCCTCAGACCTGCCCGTGGCCAACAGTATATTCCTTACGCCAGAGATCGATAATGTTCTATCTTCTGAGTTATGCCCAGCCTGTGGGACAACAGAGACACAAGTGCCTAAATAGCCCTTCTGTAATAGACAGGCCAATTTGGGAGGGTGAAAAGTTTCTCTATAGGATCTCAATCCGTGTGACTCATAATTTCAATAGTGACAATCATGTCTGCAGGATCCAGTAATCAATATTTGTTATGTTTTTGCTTGAGAAGTTGCAAGACTAGAATCTTACTGCATACCCCGCTTGTCTCAGAAGAAAAATTAGCTGCAAACAAAATCTTACTTCTTTTATACATGCACTGAACGTGTTTCTTCTCGGTTTAGTTTAGAGAAACTGTCTGACGTGTTGATGTCTGAAGAGGCGCATTATGGGGCATCTATCCTTGTGTCCCTTTCAGAGACTATGGGGGTCATTACAACATTGGCGGGCGGTGCAGCAGCCAATACGGCCGCATTCCCACGGCGCCCATTACAACATCCCCGCTGGGCCGGCGGGCGCAAACCTAGTTTACGCCCGCCGGCCCAGCGGGGATGCGGCCGCAACATAGGAGCCGGCTCCTAATGGAGCCGGCAGTGTTGCGGCCGTGCGACGGGTGCAGTTGCACCCGTCGCACTTTTCACTGTCTGCTAGGGCCCCTGCACTGCCCATGACAGTGGCATGGCAAGTGTAGGGGCCCCCAGGGGACCCAGGACTCCGCTTGCCGCCAGCCTCTTCCTGGCGGTGCAAACCACCAGAAACAGGCTGCGGTAGGGTGGGTCATAATCCCCAGGGCAGCGCTGCTTGCAGCGCTGCCCTGGCGGATTATCACAGCCGGGGCTAAAACGGCAGGAAACCGCCGGCCCCGGCGGTGCGACCGCAGCGCTACCACCGCAGTCGTAATACGGGTCTCCGTACCGCCAGCCTGTTGGCAGTACGGACGCCACATTACCCCTGGTGGTCTCCGACCGCCAGGGTCGTAATGACCCCCTATGTGCTCTCTGAATTCCACGTGGTTGGTGAAATTCTACTTTAAGATTTTTTTTTATATGAAAACAGAAGAACAGTATCCGATCATGCCCTTCTTCTAACTCTGGGACACCATCCAATTGGATATGTTCAGTGATGAACCAGCTCGTTACTTCAATGAACTTGGAGAGTTGTTACTCAAATGCAAGCTAAAAGTGGTGCATGGTGTTTGCTCTTGGCACCCAAATGTCATGCTTCAAAAATTCCCCTACATGATTGTGTGTCTACAAAATCAATAACTGCCACATTATCAGTTTGATTATGTGAGAAATTTCTATTTTTGCAGTGTGCTTGTCTTTGACTTTTCAAAACCTTATGTTTGACACTTTGAGTACCACCTTGTCGCATGCTGAGCTAAACAACCGTGCCCCATGTCATGATAATAATTAGTCCCGTGTGCGCAATGTAACATCTGGACTCTAGATGCTTCTGTAATTTCACTGGCCTACGTCGCTTCCCTAACACTATAGCCTTCAAAGTATATGGTGCCATACAAACACCATACAAGTCATATGTAAGTATTTGGACTACCATCCAGAGACCCCAAGGCACACCTGCAGTAACCTCTCCCTTCAGCTGTGTACAGATTAGCTGACATATCCTCTGTTCCTATTGAAGGGTCATTGGCTTGTGTCACATACTTGCTTTGCCAACACTCTCTGACGTCATGCCAAAACAGCATCATATATTACAGAAGAGACTGCTCTATATAGCAATCCCTGTATTTTAATCTATCCCTTGTCTTCCCAATCCACACCAGACCTCAATGCAGAAACCCCTGATACAATTTCTTCTCATTTGCATATCTTTGACAAACCTATCAATATCAGCATAGACCACTATCACACACCCTGACACCATCTGCAGTTCTGCTTGAAATGCATCAAGTGGCCTCTTCTCCATCTGCATAAACACAAGAATGTGCTAGGTAAGAGCTTACTTCTTGGTAGTGACCTATCAACACATAATCAAATGCAGAGTTTCTTCATTAAACAATCATGAAGCTTGCTACAAAAAATAGATTTATGTTGTTGGTGGATAATTTCAGAGTTCAAAGTAAGCTTTCAGGGAGTAAAATGCTCAAAGTCTCCAACCAATCATACCAGTGAATGTATCTTACAGAAGATTATAGCAACCACAATAACAGCTCCTTGTTTTAACCGTGTCCAAGTGTGCGGTATTTAGTGCATGAAACGGGGAATGGTTTAGTGTGGTCTGGGCTTCCCAGGGGATCCGCAAAGCTTCCTCAGGGGGTCCGTGACTGATTAGAAAATTAGAAAATGTTAACAGATTAATAAAGTGTATATTAATAAAGTGGCTTAATGTACATTTGAAATTTGTAAAGCGTGCTGTAAATGTCAAGGAATTTGAAATTTTAATTTTCATGTTGATAATTAAATTAGAGTCCTCAGATTGATTTGTGGGAGCAATGCAAGTGCAGCAGACGGGATGTAGCATGGACGAAGTGTTGCTTCAATTGAATGTAGAAAAGCTCCTACTTTCCATTTAAATTATTTTTTTTATTGTTTATTTTATTTGCTTGCAAATTAATTCAAATGTGTTATAATTTGTGTATGTGTTTGATGGAAGGCTACTTTTTCTTTTATTTGTGTACTGTTTTCCAGTTCAAATCATCGACAATATTTAGGCCTGGTCCCCCAGCTTCCAGTAATGACTCTGTGGGGGTCTCGGGACTCCAATAAAGATTTAGTGGGGATCCCTGGGTTCCAGTAATGATAAAGTGGGGGTCTACAGAAGTCAAAAGGTTGGTAACAACTGGTTTAGATGATTCTGTTTCTTTCCTATGGTAGATACAGTAGATATGAGTCACAACACCTGGTTTACTCTTCTTCTCTTTTCTTCTAATGTGGTTGGGAGTTGGGGCCACCGTTCCAGAACATGCCCCTTAAAAGGAAGAAGAGGAGCTCAGGTGAGTTTTTCTACAGCATGCTTTTCAATGTTGAAGGGTTGTGTTTTGGTAAGGAATATGCACCCGTTGTGCAGACAATTCCAGAGTGGACCCACTCTTTTGCCTGCAGATGGACAGGTTCAGAAAGCAAGACCCTAGTGAAGAACAGCTGTTGACCCACTTACTAGAGGAGCTATGGAAACCGACAGACCAGATTTGTTACATGTGACAGAGCATGCACTTGCACCAGTGAAAGTAAGAAAATTGTAGAATGTAAGTTCAAGCATGTCACTGGTTTGGAGTACGTAAGAACACTACATATGAGCGGTAGGGTGGTGGAACAGTTTATTGCTTGGTCAAACAGGAAAGAGTACTTCATAACATGGGAACAAGTGTACTTGTCAGCAGTGACTCACTTCACTAGATTGGAGTCCAGAAGCAACCCCACATGGGCACTGTAGGAAGTTGGTTCTGTATATACTATTTCAAAGTAAGAAATAGTGTGCACAGAGTCCAAGGGTTCCCCTTGAAGGTAAGATAGTGGCAAAAAGAGATAATTCTAATGCTCTATTTTGTGGTAGTGAGGTCGAGCAGTAGGCTTATCAGAGGGTAGTGTTAAGCATTTGTTGTACACACACAGGCAATAAATGAGGAACACACACTCAAAGACACTCCAGGCCAATAGGTTTTAATATTGAAAAATATATTTTCTTAGTTTATTTTAGGAACCACAGGTTCAAGATTTTCAAGTAATACTTCAAATGAAAGGTATTTCACTTAGATACTCTAGGAACTTTGAAAGAACACAATATCATGTACAGTCTTTGTAAAAATGGCAATAAGCTATTTTAAAAGTGGACACTGCAAAAATCAACTGTTCCTGGGGGAGGTAAGTAAAGGTTAGTTTTGCAGGAGAGTAAAACACTTACAAGTCTCAAGGTTGGGGCATAGGTAGCCCACTGTTGGGGGTTCAAGGCAACCCCAAAGTTACCACACCAACAGCTCAGGGCCAGTCAGGTGCAGAGGTCAAAGAGGTGTCCAAAACACATAGGCTTCAATGGAGAACAGGGGTGCCCCGGTTCCAGACTGCCAGTAGGTAAGTACCCGTGTCCTCGGGGGGCAGACCAGGGGGGGTTTGTAGGGCACCGGGGGGGGACACAGGAAGGCACAGAAAGTACACCCTCAGCTGCACCAGGAGGCCAGGTGCAGTGTGCAAACAGGCTTTGGGTTTTAGATAGGAAGTAATGGAAGGACCCGGGGTCACTCCAGCGATGCAGGCAGGCACAGGGGGGGCTCCTCGAGGTAGCCACCACCTGGGCTAGGCAGAGGGTCACCTGGGGGTCACTCGTGCACTGGAGTTCGGTTCCTTAAGGTCCTGGGGGCTGCGGGTGCAGTGTTGGTTCCAGGCGTTCGGTCCCTTGTTACCGGCAGTCGCTGTCAGGGGGAGCCTCTGGATTTCCTCTGCAGGCATCGCTGTGGGGGGCCAGGGGGGTCATCTCTAGGTACTCACGGGCTCACAGTCGCCGGGGAGTCCTCCCTGAAGTGTTGGTTTTCCGCAGGTCGAGCCGGGGGCGTCGGGTGCAGAGTGGAAAGTCTCACGCTTCCAGCGGGAAACGTGAAGTCTTTAAAGTTGTTTCTTTGTGGCAAGAAAGTTGCAGGTTGTTGAACAGGGCCGGTGTTCACGGGAGTTTCTTGGTCCTTGGTTGCAGGGCAGTCCTCTGAGGCTTCAGAGGTCTCTGGTCCCTGTTGGATGCATCGCTGTTGCAGTTTTCTTCGAAGTTGAGAGACAGGCCGGTAGGGCTGGGGCCAAAGCAGTTGTCATCTCCAACTTCACTGCAGGGCTTCAGGTCAGCAGTCCTTCTTCTTGTTAAGGTTGCAGGAATCTAGTTTCCTAGGTTCTGGGGGGCCCCTAAATACTGAATTTAGGGGTGCGTTTAGGTCTGGGAGGGCAGTAGCCAATGGCTACTGTCCTGGAGAGTGGCTACACCCTCTTTGTGCCTCCTCCCTGTGGGGAGGGGGGCACATCCCTAATTCTATTGAGGGAATCCTCCACTCACAAGATGGAGGACTTCTAAAAGTAAGGGTCACCTCATCTCAGGACACCTTAGGGGCTGTCCTGACTGGTGGGTGGCTCCTCCTTGTTTTTCTAATTATCTCCTCCAGCCTTGCCGCCAAAAGTGGGGGCAGTGGCTGGAGGGGTGGGCATCTCCACTAGCTGGGATGCCCTGTGGCACTGTAACAAAAGGGGTGAGCCTTTGAGGCTCACCAACAGGTGTTACAGTTCCTGCAGGGTGAGGTGAGAAGCACCTCCACCCAGTACAGGCTTTGTTCCTGGCCACAGAGTGACAAAGGCACTCTCCCCATGTGGCCAGCAACATGTCTGGTGTGTGGCAGGCTGGCAGAAACTAGTCAGCCTATACTGGAAGTCAGGGATGTTTTCAGGGGGCATCTCTAAGATGCCCTCTGGGTGTATTTTACAATAAATTGCACACTGGCATCAGTGTGCATTTATTGTGCTGAGAAGTTTGATACCAAACTTCCCAGTTTTCAGTGTAGCCATTATGGAACTATGGAGTTTGTGTTTGACAAACTCCCAGACCATATACTCTTATGCCTACCCTGCACTTACAATGTCTAAGGTTTTGGTTAGACACTGTAGGGGCATAGTGCTCATGCACATATGCCCTCACCTGTGGTATAGTGCACCTTGCCTCCGGGCTGTAAGGCCTGCTAGAGGGGTGACTTACCTATGCCACAGGCAGTGTGAGGTTGGCATGGCACTCTGAGGCGAGTGACATGCCGACTTAGTCATTTTCTCCCCATCAGCACACACAAGCTGTGAGGCAGTGTGCATGTACTGAGTGAGGGGTCCCCAGGGTGGCATAATACATGCTGCAGCCCATAGAGACCTTCCCTGGCATCAGGGCCCTTGGTACCAGGGGTACCAGTTACAAGGGACTTACCTGAGTGCCAGGGTTGTGCCAGTTGTGGAGACAAAGGTACAGTTTAGGGAAAGAACACTGGTGCTGGTGCCTGGTTAGCAGGGTCCCAGCACACTTTCAAGTCATAACTTAGCATCAGCAAAGGCAAAAAGTCAGGGTGTAACCATGCCAAGGAGGCATTTCCTTACAGGCACATTATCTGAGAATAGCTTTGAGTGAATGGAGGCATTTGGGAGACCTTATAGAAGACAAGCAGCATCCCATAGACTTTGGCAGATGCGTGTCCCAGCCAGTGGCTGTAGAAACAGACACTTCATCTCCATTTGAGGTGGTACTCTCCAAGGCAGAGAAGATGTGGCATCAGCTCAATATCCTGTGATTTTGGACAAATCACTTAGGGTTGTTGGATGAATGACAGATATCCGGCCTGTCTTATAACATGTACATTGTATTCTGTGACATTTCTGTGATCTATGAAACCTATTTGCTTCAGGCATCTCTGAAACCTGTTTGCTTCACACTGGTGGGGATGGACTACATCACCCACATTGCTCCACAGCCCCAGGAGGTGGCCCTTGTAACTAGCGGCATCTGTCTGGAAAAGCACTATAAAGCGTGTTAGTGCTCACAGCTGAGTGGGATCTCTGAAACCTGTTGGCTTTGTGCTGGTGGGAGCGGACTATATCACCCACATTGCCCCAGGACCCAGGGAGGAGGCCCGTGTAACTAGCAGCACCTGATGGGAGAAGTGCTATAAACCACCTTAGTGCTCACCCCTGCCAGGACATGCGCGTTGTCCGACTGGGCGCATGCCCGGACATAGACCAGGTCAAGTCCAGGCATCTGGAGGAGACCAGGCTTGGCGACCCCTCTTGGTCCTGGCATAAATTGTGATTTGTACAGCTGAGGGGGTATGAAGCAATAGTCAAAAAGAAGAAGGGGAAAAATTCAGTGTTTGGGGACACAATTGCTCCTATTGATTCCTTTCTAATATGGGCGACGGATGTCATTACAAAGGAAATTTAACTAACAGAAAGGAGATAGTTCATGGATGAGCTAAGGGGTTTCACCCCTCATGAACACAATTGGAGGTTGAGGCGGGTTTCAATAAAAGTGTACAGCTTCACAGTTTGCCCATTTGCCCTGAGGATATGGACTCTGTTAATGAGGGGGAAAGGATAATGCCAATAAGCTGTGCCCATTTGAACCCCCAAGGGAAAAAAAATGGTAAGTGCAGCTAAGAAGAAGTTTTGCATGGTGGAGAATGGGGCTAACTGTGATCCTATCCCCATCCACAATAAACTCACAACTGCTGAAATTTGCAGAGGGGTTGAAGCTATGGTAAAAAACAACGTTGTATGATTGTATGCTTGCAATTGAGGTCAGTTTAGCCAGGTTGTATGAAGGTTGTAAGGCGGATCCACCCCGAGAAAAATCACCAACTTCACTTCTAAGTTTTTCCAATAGAGTGGAGGGTAGAAACACGGGGGCTCCTAATGTAACAGGAATAGAAGATCCAGCATCACAGGAGGGGGCACAAAACCTTATGCCTCCCCAACAGGATATTACAGCTGGTCCGTCCCTATCACAATGGGAGCAAGAACAATGTGCAGTTAATTCTGTTCTGGTAAATCGTTCCAGTGTGTGCCATGGAAAACAACAGGTACAGAAATCTGAGACCATGACTTGGGTGACTTGTTCCACTAGATTGCATCTTTTGCCTGAAGCGGAGCCCTTAGCAGCCATTTAAGTGGGTGTGCCTCCCTTGAAGGAGGGGTTGTTGGAGTCCGTATCTGAACTAATGCGGAACGTTAGTTGTTGGACTGAGAACACCCTGGAAATTGGTACTGCCTTTCCCTCCTCATATAATCATGGCAAGAAGAGTTGGGTGGGTTGGGCATAAAGAGAAAGTTATTAAAGGTGATTGTGTGATAATTAACTTGAGACATCTGGGGGTGACATGAGATCTCGTGCAAAGAAGAATATTTATACATAAAACTATTGCTGGAATTAATATTGTTCCCCTGTTCCTTTTCTACCCGCCTACATTTTCAGTTCATACAGGATTGAACATGGCAAGGAGGGTGGGCTCTACCGCACGGATGGAGGGATACCCTAGGTTGATCCCCCTCAGAGATAGATTTGAGCCCTTGAGTAGCTTCGATAGTAATGATTGACTGTAAGCTCCTCCGTAACAGCATTGATAACTCACAGAAGGGGAGAATGCGGTGTGGAGGCCCATGTGGCACAGGGTACACGGGAACTGGGGTTAATGTTCACATTATTCAGTTGAAGTATTGCTGGCTTCAGTAATAAATAGATGAAGGGTGATGGCTGAATCTAGTGTCCAGTCACCACATTTTGGCAATTCCAATAACTTTCCATTTAGACGCGTTCACCTTGTTTCTTAGTTTAGCCTCACCTTATAATGGTGGAAGAGCTAAAGAAGGCCTTTTTACACTAATTTCAATGAGGGAACAATGTAGCCTTCGTGTAGTAGAAACAGGATCTAGCTTATTGGTGGTACAATTGGATTTTAAGAATGCCCCACATTTGTTAATTGTGATTTTTTACAATTCTTTTGAGCAGAGGGAAACCACTACACATTTATTGTGCCTTAGACGTTTTTCTAGAGGGTTATGATGAGGGTCAAAGGGCCCCCTATTTCATGATAATTTTGGGTGTTTTTAATGTCCACCTTTGCCCTCGAGGCTGTTTTATTTATAATGTGAAGAATTACGAGGCAGGAAATAGTACCCATTAAAAATACTCAGCTCAAGGAGAGGCTCTGGAGGATATTGTAGCCACAAGGAACCTGTGTCGGACTAAACAGGATAGTGGAGAGGATGACATTCCGACATTTATAGGAAGAGGTTGCCATTTGATTATAGATTTCATTTTTGTAGCAGTGTTCTTGACCTATCAAGTGTCGAAGATGAGGCACAAGTGGAGTAATTCTAGTGACCACAATCCACTACTGCTGGAGCTAGAATGGGTGATGGAGGAGGAGGACACGCAGGGGGTAGGTCCTAAGATCATGGAAATTAGTGCTAAGGACGAGGCTAGAAGGCTTAAAGGGAGCAGAGTGGTTCTGGATTCCTTTACTAAAAAGCTTGTTCCTGATAATGCCTTTGAGATTGAGGCATGTCTAGAAGAATGCACAGATGAGTGGAAATCCTGAAAGCATTTCAGAGGCTGTGTGAGCAGGTGGCAAAAAAATATCATGACCTTGACCAGAGTAAAAAATACTGGGAGAGGGATGGTTTGATAGGAAATGTTCCAAGACCCACTAAAACCTGTTGAAAGCCCTAAAACAAAACCCAAAGGAAGGGGGAAGGATTATAGTATGTAGGACAGTATATAAAGTGGTGATGGTGGCACGCAAAAAAGAAATCTGCGAACAGGCTTGGAATTATCTTTTACAGAGAAGTAAGCTGAAAAATAGTGCAAAGTTCTGTGAAATAGTGAATACACCAATGTTCACTGGAGATAGGATGAAAGTTTTGGATTGCACTATTTCCCCAGAAGCTTGGATGAGGTACTCTCAGAGTATCTATAGTTGGGATACATTAGAGGATCCCAAACCTAATCAGGTCACTTCAAAGGAACATTTTACTTTAATTTTTGGGGAGGAGAAGGTTTAAGATTCTATTGTCTCCATGTCCACTGATAAGGCCCCAGGTCCAGATGAGGTGCCGGCATATTTGTTCAGTGCAGATCCTTTGTTTTAGGTGAAAATACTTGGGAGAGTGTTTAATGCTGCATGTAATTCAAGAATACTATCATCTTGGAAGAGATCCATCAAAGTACCGATATTTAAAAAGGGGTTGACAGTATAGCCACAGTGTTATCGGCCAATATCATTAATTGATTCAACAGTGAAAATTTTGGGGAGTACAGTCTTAACAAGATTGAATGAGAGGCTGGAACAGAATGATGTCCTGTCCAACTTCAAATAAGGCTTTAGGCAAGAGAAAGGGACTGCTGATCAACGTATAAATGTGCAGCTGATTATTAGTAAGTTCACAGTGGCAAAGAGGAATATACTCTATCTAGTGTTTATGGATTTGACAGCAGCTTTTGATAGTCAACAGACCCAAACTCTGGAGAGAACTTGTCAAGCTGTGGATAGATAAGAATATAGTATTTTTTTTTTAACTACAGCTTCAATCTGACTTAAATGCAGCAGTAATATATAACACGGATGGTGATTAACTACCCCAGTGAATGTTCAAGCAGGGGTGAGACAGGGATGTATTTTAGCCCCAGTGTTATTTACTCTTTATATTAACAACTTAGGGCCTTCTCTATGGGCAATCTGTAAGGATATCCCCAGAGCTTGCTCTTTCTCATTATTATATGCAGATGATGCTGTGTTAGTGGCCGGGACCCCAAAAGGGCCCCAGCATTCTCTGGATACGTTTATTAATTTTGTGGGGAACCTGGCTCTTAGCACAAACTACTCTAAGTCAAAAACAATGGTGGTTGGCCTAGGAAAGAAAGTCCAAAAAACATTATTTGGGGGGAACATCGAACTGACCAGGGTAGCAATCGTTACTTATTTGGGGGTCCTTTTCAATGAGAAGGGTTTGTCTGTCCCCCAAAAGAAAGCTAAGAAAAATATTTTGATCAGTGTTGTTGGGCAACTTTTGATTTTTCCAAAAGGCTGGGGTCCAAACCAATGCAGGCCGTGCTCAAGGTATATGAAGCCAAATGCATCCCATTGGCTAAGTATGGGCATGATGTGTGGGGTTACAAGGACATAGGTGAGCTTAAAATAGTGGAAAATAATTTTAGAAGAAGGCTCCTAGCTGCTCCACATGGGGTCCCCGCATATATGTTACACGAAGAGACAGGAATGGGATTCATTGCTGATCTTGTAGCTCTGGCTCCGGTATTGCATCGGATCAGGATATGGGTAAACCCTGATTTAGAATTCAATCAGGCAGTGACTGAGGGCTGCCATTTGTTGGAGGGTGCTAGCTGTTTTCCCTGGTTTAATCAGTGTGTATTTTGGGCCATTGAGAACTCATTGAAAATCTAAAATTGATTGTTAAAGAAGATCTGCAAGGGATAAAAAAATATTTCTCAAACATATGATGATGGCACAAAATACTTGGTGCAAGCTTCTATGCTGGTAAGAACATGCACAATAGTAGAACCCTATCTAGTGATGGTTTCCAACCCGCACCATCGATTTCTGTTGTCAAGGTTCAGATTGAACCTTGCACATTCGCTTTTGGCTAAGTAACCTGGGGCCATATGTACGAAAGCTTTTTCCCATAGACACAGAATGGGTAAAATCCTTTGGTACATCTGGCCCCTGGTCATTTTAGAGGTGAGGATATGGGTCCATGTGACAACATCACTCCCCATGATAGTCTACATTTTGTCTTTTTTGTGGTTATTATTCCATGTGAAAACAGCGGTATATTGTCCCCTTTGTAAGATGGAAAAAGTTTGTGCAAGTAAAGTCAGCCCTAATGTATCTGCGAATGCTGGAGAACCCACTGATATGTTATTGAGTGGCTAGTTTTTTGGCAGGGGCACGGAGAATTAGGAAAAAGCAAGAAGGCAAATTCTTAGATTTCATGTATCTAGGAATGAAAGGCCTGTGTCATAGATGAAATGTTGGTTTTATTTTACACTGTCATTTGTTTTTAAATTGTTTGTGATTATTTTTTATGATGTTTTAGATTGAATGTTTAGGAATTTTTCACTGTTTAATTGGTTTTAATGAGTATGTTTTAGGGTTGAGCCTGCGTCGCATTTGCTTGCACATGCGTATCGCTAGCGAGACGCTTTAGGTATTAGAAAAGGGCTCGGAGCCGTGTCGACGTCACGTCAATGTTTTTCATTGGTTCGTGGGCTTGCCTATTTAAATCTGCTTGCTTTCATTAGTCGAAGGCATGCATAGGTCATGCCTTTTCCGGTGGCTAGCCCTCCTCGAGTTCATCGACCAAGTACAGAAAACATGCTAGGCTCGCTGTTTTCTGTCCGGCTCGTGGACTACTTTTTCTCTATTTTCCTAGCACGATTTCCCTTGGCAGAAGCCGAGCGCTTTAAACAGTTAATTGCACTTTTTCGGGTTACGTACATAAATGCACTTTTGCCGATAAGTGAAAAGTCGGGTTAGGAGTTTACAACGCTATCAGCTCTAACACAAGCAAATGTGAGACCCGTTGCATTGCAAATGCTTGTTTAATGTTTCTTTTATGTCTTTAATTAACCCAATAAAGTATTTACTGACTGACCGCTGTGGCACTTGTAATAAGACAGAGAGGACAGCCGTAACATTTGTGATGGAATACTCCACCACCAAAATCAACATCAGGCCTAGAGTCCTGAACTCAATGCTTATATTATACTGGCCAGGCATTTGAGAACTTTGTGAGAAACTCCAAAAGGAGGTCTGATTTTCATGGCATGACATTTCTGCGTGGTAATAAATGGACAACTATAGAAATGCTTTACTCTAATCTGCTACTGGAGTAAGAGGCACATCGGAAAAAGATGGTCCACACATCATTTGCCTTTTAGTGAGGGTCCTCCAGTTTCTCTACTAATGCTTTTGTAACGTGCAGAGTTCATTGTCATTTTAAGGATTTTGGGGGCCCTGGGGAAAACATATCTTATGGGTCCCTCAACGGAATACGTTTAAATCTCATTAACCATTTTAAACCCACATGATGCCAAACAATACTAAAATATGTTACATTTTAACTAAGTCATACGCAAATAGTTGAAATATGCCTTGCCAGCTACCCACAAAATACTTAAGATGACAATGACTTCGAGAGAGTCAGAGGTAATGGCAGGCAGAGAAAGAGAGGTTTGGATAGAGAAATAGAACAGTCAGAAGTCAAATGGAGAGATAGCTCAGTTTCCCGGTGGGCAGGGCAATGGAAGGTGGGAGCCCTGGGCACATGCGCACTTTACCTATGTCTTTGGCTGAGTTGTTATGTTATTAGTTCTGCTCATAGACACGTTCAACACAGCGCACAGTTCATAATATTTAAAGACCTCATGTACACTTCTGTACATTTAATTTTAAAATAACGCACATTGAATCTAAAGTTACTGCAGCCACTCACTTCCCTCTCAAAGTGTCATAGCACTCAACCAACATGGTATGTTGGAAGGCGTGGCCACAACGCCACTAAGATGGCCACAAGCTTGTGAGGCAGTGGCCCAAAGTTCAGAAGAGTCGCTTCCATCATCGCCTCTCACCCCCTGGTGTCTGTCCACAGAAGCTCCTGGGGCCAGGGGCTGCCGGTGAAACCCCTTAGTGGGAGCCAAACACACATTTTGCCCCACAAGCCTTGGAGATGCGGCATGGCCCGGCGATGTCTCAGAGGCCCTGCGGCAACAGGGGTAGTGGGTGAGCCTCACATTGCTCCCTTTCCCCCCAGCGTGCCTATATATTGAGCGCAACTGGGAACGCACTGAGTCTCTCCCTCAGTAGTGGCGAGGCAGGAAAGAGCCAAAGGACCTGCAGAATACATTTTGTGCCCTGTACAAGCAGGGCCCTGGGCGGTGCGAGTCCATAATCGCACCTACCTGCCCCTGGCTGCGGGTGGATCTCTGTAATGGGGCACTGACTGCAAAGGCATGAGCCGAGGCTGGGTGCGATGACTGGAAGTAGGCGTGGCCTGGCTGCAGCTATGACCCGCTGAGCAAGGTAACATGCTGGCCCTCACTGCTCAATGGCGCTTTGTAATGTGACCTCCCCTGGTATTGTCTGCAAATCACAGTGCCCAGCCCCTGAGGGGAGACAAGAGGGTGGACTCCCCTGAAATGATAACAGCGATGGTGGGCTGGTCCCCTTAATTTGGTGAAGCTATAAAATCCTGGATATTGCTGGCAGAGATCCCCCCCATTGCAACCAACCGTGCCCCATCTCCAACCTGCTGCGACTACGGGATAGCAGGTGAGCCAGCTGCCACATTCACGCCTGGTCCACTGCTTCACAACAGGGACCCTAATCCCAGGTCTCCCCGCAATGCATACACAAATCATCAGGCTTCTAGAGTTATTGCATCAATTAAGGTTGTAAGAGTTTGTTTATTTTGTTATTTTCTGGTGAAAAACAAGTTTTCAAGGACTAGTCCTGGAGATCTATTGAGGTTATACATTTCTGGCACAAAAGAGAGCCCTCCCTTATTAAGTTAACTTTACCTTGCCTTACTCTTGAACATGGTGAAATGTATTGGACTAAAATATGTTGGCTGCCATTAACTTTCTGGAAATTGGGAAATATCCTGGATTAGATAAGTTTCCCATAAAGTTTACAGCCTACTTTAAAATTTTACTGACTGTACTGAGTACATTACCTCCACCATCCGGATCGACTACCATCCATCAAATTTAGAGATAACTATCTCGGCCCAGCAGTCATCTTTGTACATTGAAAGGAAAACTCTGTACATTGAACTAAGCCACCATCACTGCAGATCATTTCAATGTACAAAACGTTTGGTGGACAGCCCCAGTCAGTTTTGACACCCATTCACCAAACTTTAAACTTTATTTTTTGTGTTTCAGAAACAACCTCTCAAATTGGGAGTTTGTTCCAGAAAAATACAAAACTAATCACACCAAGTTTTCCCAAAGCATGAGGGTTATTTTTCTCATTTTTTCTGTAATTCACAGCTAGGCTTTATTCTGGCGAAAACAGACATTAAAAAGGGCATTATATCATTCACCATAAAATCAGCAGAGTTTTTGCAATTTGCTGGAGCGATAGGGGCTCAGTTGCAGAAAACCTGGAGTTCCATCAATCTCTAGATGAGGCAGTTGGACAAAAAACTTGGCTGACATTTGTGACAGCGTTCCCTGTCCTCCGATTTCAAAATTGAACCCTAAGTAAATTTCACAAGGCTCAGGTCCCCCTATAATCTAAAGGGCCTATTTACAAAAAAAGTAATGCAGTGCCGCACAGCAAACAACCTTCTGCACTGCACTGAGGAACAGGGAAAGAGCAGGAATGCACAGTATTTAAGTCAATATGGCGCATTCCTGGCTTTTCCCCTGTGCCCGTGCCCTTTAGGCAGCCTAGCACCAATACAGGCACCCATGCACCATGGTACAACGGTGTCTGTGAAGCATGCAGGTTTGTTTTTTAGCACAAAGGGGTACCTTCCTGCACAAAATCATTCTCTCGAGGCATATTCCTCTATCTGTGCTGCAGAACACAACACACATAGAAAGAGGAAATAACGAGGAGAAATAAAGATATTTCTCCTTGTTACACCTCTTCAGGGGAGGTGTGTCTTTTTGGCACATTCCTAGGTTTACCAGTTCTTGTAAATCTGTAAATGCTTTAAAAACCATGGGAGTTGCGTTGGATGACCCATACAAAACACCCATGCAACACCTCCCTTGCACAGAATAATGCAACACAGAGATTTGCACTGCATTTCCTTAATCCAGATTTATGGAGCTACTCTGGGCCACACAAAGAGGCCTTGCGTGGCTGCATAAATCTGACTTAAGGTTTGCACGCTCTTCCACCATGTTGAGTGGTGCAAGAGCGATGTAAACCATCTCGCAAACAGGCCCCTAAATCTTTTCAGAGCTTTTCAATGAAAAAACATAAATCACATTTTATGAAATTTACTTTGATAGCACCTACTCCCAAGTCATAGCAGGAAGCCTTTCAAATAGAAAGAGTTGTAGGACCATTGTGTGCTTCAAAATGCCAACAGATTACCTTTATTAAGTGGAAGCTAATCATTACAGGCAGCTTCCATTTATTCAAATTTATATCATCCCCTTTCAGGTTAAACTGCCTTTTCAATATTTTTCAACCAAAATTGCAGTTGCAAACCATTGCCACCATTGTCACATTTCATTGTGGATTGTTATTGGGTGGGAATAATCTTTCAAACCCTAAACGTTGTTAATGTGTCACAAAGTGTATACTGAGGCTACCAAATACATTTGTGAATCTTTAAGTGACTCTGATGCATTGGCACTTTAAATTTTGAGGTCTCAAAATAGTGTGATTTAGTGAATTCCGAGCTTGTGACCTCCAAAAATATACTTACTCAAATAGATTGAACGAAGGCCAGGCCATCCAGCGACTGCAAATGCCCGCGTACCTGAATAAATTACTAGACTCTCGGTGAGGGCAGGTAGTGGAGCTCCAAGAGGATGCTCGTGGGGTGGTGGGTGCTATTTCATGTTGACAGTGGTGGGAAGGGGCATTGATAATATGGTAGGGAATGATGCTGCAAGGGATATGTATAGGGCCGAATTGTGATGGGGTGATGTAGGATTGCTGCTGAGCATCGTATGACCAGCACCACCCATCGAAGCAAGTAACAATTTTCCACTGCTCCACTGCTACAAATTGACAATGAGACAGTCTGTCAGTTTTAAATTTAAAAAAAAAAAAAAAAAAAAAAAAAACTTCACAAACTTCTCAGATTGTAAAGTTTAGTAAGCTGTTGAAAAAATGCACAAAGCTAGGAGCCAATGAGCTTTGTACACCCTTACTTATATGTATAGCTGTCCATGAGCCATATCTGCAGTGTGGCCATCTGACAACAGTGCTAAATGTCTCTACTCTGTTTTGTTTGTTTCAAGTGTGATACAGCACAGAATTTTCTACACCATAACGTTTTCATCAAGGTAAAACCAAAGCTATATGATTCACATTTTAACAAAACTGCAATATAACGTGTTGAACAAGTATAACAACTACACGTTGGGAGAAATACGACTGACCCACTTAAAATGACACATTTTAGGAAAAAGCTCATATTTATTTTCACTCTTTACAAGTCCTCTTTAAGTTTATTTCATATGGGCTAATTATAAGCATGCAATCTAATATCCTAGCACCAGCAGGGAAATCATCTCTCTATAATCTCTTACTGAATCGTATTCTCCAATAATCCTGGACTATCGCTTTTGTGATGTACTTGAGGGGACCATTTCTACATCATTTCATCACTGCTTTATTGGCATCATTGTAGCGTCTTCCCTGCAGTCAACTGAAATTTGAAATTTTATATGTGCTCTATGCCTCTAAAATATTACGCATTACTGCTGATTTCATGCAATATTTTTAGCACTGGTATGGATTTTACTAGCCCTCATCTGGCTTTATTTTTATGGCTAATTCAAAGACCTTCAAAAATAAATCCAGTATTTTGAGGCTTCGTGCTTACTCGCACACAGAACAGACTTCTTTACAATCGATAAGCATACAAGACTTGAAGCCAAAGCAGAAAAAATACAGTCCAGCATTGTGCATTTTAACTCTGGCTTTATTTTAATTATGTTGTAGTTAAGTGAAACACAGGGCTGGATTTGAAATGTCAGCCTGATTTTTCAGATTCACTGGTATGCTTTTGATGCGATGCGCTGAACTGGCTTGGTCTAAAAATGAACCAAAGTAAAAAAAAAGGCTTCGAAGGAAATGCTTCTAAAGCTTTAGATCTTCACCTGACTTTTAACTCGATTCTGAAAAGAGACTGGCAGATCAGAACAGACAAGCACAGACACCGCTGAGCCAACACTGAACGCACAGTAGGCACTGCCAATTCCTAAGAAATGGACAACATGCACGCACCTCTCCAGAGATTGTTTCCTCACCTCAACAGTTTTGAGGTCAAGATTCTGACACTAAAATGTCTTGAAAGTATGAATTTACCTGATGATCTATTTTTCTACCAGTAGAAAAGGCGAAAAGCTTGATATATCTATTTTAAGTTATGTGGGCGTCCTTTGGGAGTCCTCTACGGGAATTTCCGGACCCGAAGTAAAAATTCCAGGGTTTCGGACGTCCGGGGGTGCAGGACTATCGATCCATTCTAATCAGGTCCCCGAAAAAAGGGTGATAATAGGAATCAGTCTTCTACGTTGATTTCCACATGTTATTCCTCATTTTTCAGACCATGGGCCAGATGTAGCAACCAGTTTGCGACTCGCAAACGGCAAAAATTGCCGTTTGCGAGTCGCAATCCGGAGTTTGCTATGCAGAAATGCATTTTGCGAGTCGGGACCGACTCGCAAAATGCATTTCCGACTCGCAAATAGGAAGGGGTGTTCCCTTCCTATTTGCGACTCGCAGTGGTATGCAATTCAATGGAGTTGCAGTTACCATCCACTTGAAGTGGATGGTAACCCACTCGCAAATTGGAAGGGGACCCCTTCCCCTTTGTGAATGGACCCCAAAATATTTTTTCCAAAGGACCACTACCTGCCCTGAAAAAATTCCGAAACAAAAGGTTTAAGATTTTTTTTTAAGTGCAGCTCGTTTTCCTCTAAGGAAAACGGGCTACACTTAAAAAAAAAAAAACTGTTTTATTAACAAGCAGTCACGGACATGGAGGTCTGCTGACTACAGCAGGCCTCCATGTCAGTGAGTGCCCATAGTCGCTATGGGGCCGCAATTTGCGACCCACCTCATTAATATTAATGAGGTGGGTCTTTGCGACCCCATAGCGACTCGCAGACGGTGTCTGAGACACCGTTCTGCATAGCAATTTGCGAGTCGGAAGGACTCGCAAATTGCAACTCGCAATTTGCCTTCTTGCTACATCTGGCCCCATGTTCTCACCTGCACATTTCAGCATTTTAACAGCTTTTAGCAAGTGCAATGACAGGGATGAATAAAAAGTCGGATTTTCCCACGGGACCTGTAGGTCTTGAGGTTACTAATCGAATTGTGAATTACGGCCGTTTTTAAGTAAGTGATGTTTACTATGCAGCGTATATCAATGATTCTACTTTTACTCTATAGCAGTCTGCATACATATTCCGGCCTTTGAGACGGCTTTAGTGGTCAGTCAGACTCTTGCTTTTCCCAAATTTTAATACTTAGGCCCATATTTATACTTTTTTAGCGCTGCATTTGCGTTATTTTCTGATGCAAAAGTGGCGCAAACTTACAAAATACAATTGTATTTTGTAAGTTTGTGCCACTTTTGAGTAAAAAAATGACGCAAATGCGGCGCTGAAAAGTATAAATATTTGCCTTAGTAGTATATAGCGAGAGAGTTTATGAACAGAGCTCTCCATTCATTGGTCTTTCAAATTGTCATACACATTTAGATTTCACCCACTCAGCATTTGTATTCAACACATACAGGGGCTTATTTACAAGGCCCTTGCCCCGCCGTGCATCACTTTTTATATGGGGGAAAAAGTGACGCACTGGTGGCGCAAGGGGCTTGTAAATAAAACCTACAATGTTTTCAGTAGATTTGGGCCCATATTTATACTTTTCTAGCGCTGCATTTGTCTAGCAGTGGGTTTCTGAGAGATTGATTGTAAACAGGACATTGTGAGAGTGTGTTTGTAAGTGTAAATGAGTGTGAAAGTGTAAATCTGGGTTTTAGAGAGAGTATGAGTAACACTAAGTGTGGGAGAGTGAGCAGAGTGTGAATGCGTTAGAAGGTTTAAGTGACTGGAAATTGTGAGTGGGTGTGGATTTGACTCAGGGGTGTAGCAATCAATTGTGCAGCACGTGCAGTTGCACCAATGCCTGGAGTCAATGAGGGTCGAAAAGGTGAATGTGTGTAAATGTGCCTGTAAGTGAGAGTTTTGAGTAAGTGAGTGAATGTGAGTTACAGTGAGTGAGGGGGAAGAGAGTGAATGTGAGAGGGAGCGAGTGTGACAGACAGTGAGAGATTGTGAGTAGGAGGGTATTTGTTTGTGTGTTTTATGATTGTGAGTCTTCTGCTGGCCATGGCATACTCTGAATAATAATGGGCTTACTGCACCATACAAGCTCAAGCAACCCATAAGCTCAGGTGCTGGCATATTGGAGATAAATCTTCACATAATATAGGAACCCATGGAAAAATGCAGGTCCTAAAATACTTGTAATAATTTTTGTCATGGGGCACCTGTGGAAAAAACTGGCACTTGCACATTAGAGGAAATTATTGGCGTTAAGGCACCCATGGCAAAATACTGTAGCTGGCATACTGCAGAAAATGATTTGCCTTAGATCTGGCAGCTATGGCATATGGAGGATGAAGGGGCAATTTGAGGTTAGGAAACCATGATAAAATACTGGCTATCAAATGCTGCAGGTAAGTTTTGACATACGAGCCTCCATTGGTATATGGGCAATATAAAACATTGTGGTACTGGAATATTGTAATTAATTCATGACATAAGGGCAACCCATAAAGAATGCTAGCATTGGCACAAGAAGGTAATTCCTAAAATATGGGGAACTCTCAGTGCAAAAAACCCTGAAAAGTATTATGCCCTACCACTTGCAAAGATCACCAATAGCTACTTTGGTTATGGTAGATATCACCAGCATCATATTTTTTTTTTATAATCAAATTTTTATTGTTTTGTAAAAGGTACAAATTAGGACAAACAAATAACTAGCAAAACTTGATCTCTTTCACACCGGTTGGACAATAAATTCTGATCTGATCTTTCAATGCTTCAGACAACTGTAAGAAATCACTTCATCACATTTTGCCAGGGTAAAAACAAGGAAGGAAGAACGAGTGTACACATATATTCTAAGCCCCATATCTTAGCTTAGGAGTCCCACCCATTTCCCCCATATTCTTTCATACTTGTGAGGGCATCCCCTTGATTCATACACCACTTTTTCTTGGGCTGCACACCAGTCCACCCCTGTCCCCCATTTCTGAAGAGAAGGACCTTTGATATTCTTCCATGCGGCTGCTATATCTCTCTTTGCTACCGCAGTCGCTATACCAACCAATGTTTTATCTGCTCTAGATCCCTCCATATCATTCATCATCCCTAATAGTATCATTTTGGGAGTCAGTACCTGTGGTGATCCCAAGGCTTTATTCAGCTCTTGATTTATCCCCTTCCAGAACCTCTGGATCACTGGGCAGGACCATATCATGTGATAAAAGTCAGCTTTGTCTTCCTTGCATCTTGGGCATCGACCAGAGTCAAGGGCACCCATTTTGTACATTCTGTCTGGAGTTAGATATGCTTTGTGTAGATAGAAGAATTGTGTCACCCTTAATCTCGTCGACATTACCAGCATTCGGGGGGCCATCAGTGCCTCTACCCAGTCTTCCTCTTCAAGTGGACCCACCCATTTCTCCCAGCCTTTCTTGAGATGATCCAGATCCCCTGGAGCGTTTGAGATCAGCATTCTATAGATCTGAGAGACCCCCTTCCTCCCCAGATTGCCCATTATTGTTTTGGCTTCTACCGGGTTGAACTCTGGTATATGGGATATTTCTTTCAAGTGCTTAGTGAGGGCATGTCGGAACTGGAGATATTTAAAGAATTGTTTTGGGGATAGTTGGAATTCTTGCTGCATTTCATCAAAGGATTTCATCAAGCTTCCTTTCCATACATCCCCAACCAAGGATATTCCCAATTTGTCCCAATTCCCGAACCCCTCCAACCCGGCAGTCTCTCTCAGCCATCTGCCATGCCACAGCGGTGTTTGCAGAGTGACCACTTTGCTCCAACCGGTATGTCTCAGAGCCGCTCTCCATGCCAAAAATACCGCTCTAGTGATGGGCTCTAGATTCAAGGGGATTGGAGCCCCATATAGCACATCCAGGATATGGGGATATCCCAAGGCGTCTAATTCCACCTGAGATGCTGGATCTGACCAGCCTCCGTTGAACCAGTCATGTACCACCAGGAGCTGTGTTGCCAGGTAATACAGGTATGGGTCAACCATGCCCAGCCCCCGTCATATATGTCTCTTTGGCAGTTCCGGGTTGCTACTTTATGTCTCGCTCCCCCCCATGTAAAGGAGGTGGTGATTCCATCCAGTTTTTTAAACCACGCGCGTGGAATGTTAAATGGTAAGTTCTGGACCACGTATAAGAGGCGAGGTAGGATCATCATCTTGTACAAGGCAATACGGCCCAGAATATTCAGCGGTAGAGACTGCCAATGCCTAAGGTCTTCCCGTATACGAGACATCAGTGGATTTAGATTCAGGGACCAGGACAACTCAGGGAGCAGTGCGACCCATATCCCCAAGTATTTAAAACTTAGCCGACGCAGAGGAACCGTCTCCTGCCAGTCAAAGCAGTCTCTCGACTGCGTCTATGGGACCAGCACCGATTTGGACGGGTTCATTTTGAGCCCCGAGATCTCTTCGAAGTGTCGCAGTAACTGGAAGCTCCAGGGTCCGGTCACTCCCGGGTTCGCCATGTACAGCAGGACATCATCCGCATATAAGGCCACTCGATCTTCATAATAGGGGCCCCATCTCCAACCCTGGTAAATCGGATCCTCTCTCAACACTCTCGCCAAAGGCTCAATGGCCAGGGCAAAGAGGAGAGGGGAGAGGGGGCAGCCCTGTCTCGTTCCCCGCTGTATCGGAAAGGCCGAGGACAAAACTCCATTGACCCGCACCCGCGCCATAGGTCTGGTATACAGGGCCTGGACCAGTCTGCGAAATCGTGGCCCAAAGCCTGCCCGCCGGAGTACCGCGAAAAGGAATTCCCAGTTCACTGAGTCAAATGCCTTTTCAAAATCGATGAATAGGATAGCTAGTTGCTGGGGTAAACGTGACGTCCTACAAGAGCCACTTGGAGCCTTCGAATACAATGGCGTGTGCTACGTCCGGTCATGAAGCCGCATTGGTCTGGGTGCACCAGTAAGGGCATCACCCTTTTAAGGCGGGAGGCTAACATTGTGGCATAGATCTTTATTTCACTATTTATGAGAGATATGGGTCTGTAGCCTGCGCAGGAGAGGGAGGGGGGCTGGGTCTTAGGCAACACAACAATGGTGGCAATGTCTAGACCATCCGGAAAGAAGCCCTTTTGGTCCACCTCGGCATAGAGATTCATTAGATGGGGGACCAGCTCTTCCCTAAATCTTTTATAGTATTCTGGGGGAAACCCATCGGGTCCTGGAGTTTTCCCCACCCCCATTGCCGCTATGGCCTCGCTAATTTCCGCTTCCGTGAACTGTTCCTCCAGAGCCCGTATGTCCACCTTAGGCAGAGCCGGGAATGACCCGACCCCCAAGGATCCGTCTGGAGAGTCCCCAACCTCTGAACTTGTGGCTCGGTATAGGGTCGTATAGTATTTGGCGAATGTTTCGGCCACCTCCTGGAGCTCCACCACTCGTTCTCCTCGTTCATTGTCTATCTCAGGGACGATTCGGGGAGCCTGTTGTTGGGAAACCAACCAATACAGTAATTTCCCTGTTTTATTACCCCAACCGTATACTCAAGCCGTAGAGGCCCGCCACATGTGTTTTGCCGTTTCTAGGGATAGACTGCGTATTTCTTCTTGAATCAACAAGAGGTTTCTGGTTATTTGTTCGTCAGAGTGAGATTCCTGTTCTCTCTCCAGAAGAGTGGCACGGGCCTCCAGTTGTGTGATTCTGGAGTTGCGGGCGTGTTCCCGAGAACGGATCAGACCTTTGGCTATCCCTCTCATTACTACCTTACTTGCAGCCCATAGGATTCCTGGTGATCTCACCGAGCCCTCATTAGTGATGAAGTAGTCACGCAACGACACCCTTAGACTATCTACCACTTCCTCATCTTGCAAATGCCATGCGTTTAGTCTCCATATGGGGCGGATCAGCGGTTCAGCCAGGCCTATCCTAAGCCGAACCGGCGCGTGGTCCGAGATCCCACGCGGTAGGATCTCGATGTGAGTGAGGTGTCCACAATCCCTGACCGATACCAATACCAAGTCTATTCTGGACTGTGTGTTGTGGGCTGCCGACCTATGCGTGAATTGTTTGCTTCTCGGGTGCCACACCCTCCAAGCATCGCAGAGCCCTGTTGATGCCATCCATCCTTCCAGACTATTGGACAGTGCCTGTCTATGTGTCGAAGGTCCCCCGCTTGTATCTAGATCTGGGTTTGGGACTGCGTTGAAATCGCCCCCTATTACCGTTTTCCCGGGGGGTAATTCTGCTAGTAACCTTGTAAAATCTTCTAGAGTTTTACGCACCAAGTTCGGGGGAGCATAAGCGCTCACAATATTCATTGTCTGGCCTTCTACCAAGCCTGAGATTGCCATGTACCTCCCCATCGGGTCTCTCCATTCTTGTCTCACCACCAGGGGTAGGGAGTGATGTAGCAGTACAGCAACCCCCCTTGAGCCTCTTGTAAACCCTGCATGGAATACCCTGTCAAATCCCTTGCGGGCTAAGAAGGTGCACTGGTTCCCCAAGAGGTGTGTTTCCTGCATCAGAAGTATGTTAGGTTTGTGTCTATGAATGTAGGTGAGTACTGCTGATCTCTTAATCTTGTCAAGGAGCCCGTTGACGTTCCACGATATTATATGAGTCATCCCCATTCTTTCCCTCCCATCCATCCTCGCCCCAGCCCCCGCAGCCTCTCCCCTGGATCCTTCCAGGCCTTTCTGTGTCTGAGTGTCCTATCACTATTGTTCCCTGCCGGTATTAGAGACCCTAAACCTACATTGACTATTTCGAACAATAACAACAGCCTGCTGGCTGGAAAGAACCAAACATGCCCCCCAACTCCCAACCCACCCCATACTTCCCCCTAGAAGCATCTGTCGCCCAATACCAACAGCCTGTTCCCAAACATAACAAGCTGCTAACTGCTTGTGTCTGAGCTTTGGTGGACCCCTCCATTTTTTCGGATTAAGAAGTGCTTAAGTTTGTAATGCTTGACTCCAAGCCTGACGACCCTCTCCTTGGTCTCTGGCCTTTCAAGTCTGTCTTTCCTCTCTCCCCCTCTCCGGAGGAGGACTCAGATCACTGGACTCTGTGAGAGATCCATGTCATCTACAGTTCCGGGGAGCAGTTCTCTAGGATCCGGGGGGGTCTGGTTCATTTCTTTGTCTCTCTGTCTCACTTCTACCCCCTGTCTTTGGGTTGATTCCTCAGCGGATCCTTGAGGGGAGCCCGAGATCGTCTCCCCCCCCTCCCTGCGCCTCCTGGAACGAGTTCTTTGGCGAGACCTCCGTGGCTGTCGCTGCCGGTTGCTCCTTTGCTGGCCCGAGAGTGCCAGTCGTCGTTCTCCCTCATTAGGGCCCATCGGGACCTCTTCGGTCAACCACCTCCAGGCCTGATCTGGGGATTCAAAGAAGTGAGTCTTGTTGCTGTGAACCACCCTTAGTTTGGCCGGTAAGAGGAGACGGTACGGAACTTCCATCGCCCTTAGTTTTTGTTTTATTTCTATAAACGAACGGCGTTGCATTTGAACGTCTTTAGTGTAATCAGGAAACACCATAACTTTGGACCCATCACAATGCAGCTCTCCTTTTGTTCTTGCCGCCTGGAGAATCGCATCCCTGTCTCTAAAGTTAAAGAGTCTAAGGATCACTGGCCTCGGTGGAGAGCCTGGTGGGGGTCTGGCTTGTAGGGCCCGATGGGCACGTTCGATCGCAAACCAGGGTGTCAGAAGATCCCGGGGCAGCCAAGACCGGAACCAGTCCTCCAGGAATATGGCCAGAGAGGACGCAGCGGTGTTTTCGGGCAGGCCCACAATTCTGAGGTTGTTGCGGCGGGATCTATTTTCGGCATCCTCTGCCCTTCGATATAGTTCCGCTGTCCGGGTTGTTAAAGTTGATACCTGTGCTTTAAGGGTCGTCAGCTCGTCTTCCACCGTAGAGATCCTGGACTCCGCTTCTGCAATCCTCGCTGTAGCATTGCGAAGGTCCTGGCGCAACAGGGCCACGTCCACCCTTACTTCCCCAATTTTGCCCTCCACCGCCTCTTGGGAGGAGTGTACTGCTTGAAGAATAGTTGCCAGATCGCTGTTCCCGGTTCGTTTCTCGTCATTATTGCTGGTCTTTTGGTCCTCTTTCGAGGCTCCGTTGGGCCCCGTGGCGAATTGATCGATGCACGTTTGTGCAGCGGCGGGGCGGGTTTGCCTATCTTTGCCCATTTAACTACCTTGTTGGGCCTGCTTCCGGGATATTTCCTTGCCGCTTATTCTTCGGTTTCTCCCGGAGTTCCCGTTTCTGCCCTTGTGCTCACTTCTGCTGGTGTGTCAAAGTTCGTCCTTTCGTCCCATGGGTCTCAGCCTTTCTTTATGTCAGCCTTGCCGAAAGGCACCAATCATCACCTTGTCCACCTCAGATCTTTATTTCCTCGTGGCCGAGGACTGTTAATCACGAGAAAGGGGGGGGGGAGAGGCGAGGAAACGATAACTCACTCTCCCCCTGCCCTCAGTCACAAAAGGGGGCGATGAGGAAGCGATGAAAAGGTCCCCGCCATCCACCCCCGTCCGTCAGGGTGCTCCCAGCACTCTCGGGATCTCCAGGCCTGTTTCAGTCCCTCTGATTCAGCGCCACTTCCCGCAGTCCATGGGGGATCGGGCCCTCCCCAGCCCAGGCCTCCCGGCTTCACTGCTTTCTGTCTTCTCCGTACCTGTCAGTTGGGCGCGGGGCATCTGAATCCGAGGACCTCCTCTCTCCTCCCCAGCCTGCCCGTTATCGTCAGATCTATGCGCCGTCTTTGGATTTTTCCCCCTTCAGGCCGGTCGCCTCCGGTCGCCGCCGCTTCACCGGTGGCGATTATGCGGTCTGAGCGCCCGCCATTTTGCGAGCGGGCCCCTCCGTCCGTTCTTCGCTCCTCCTGGGCCCTCGAGCACCGGACCGCAACTCCTCTGCTCCGGAGGTTGCCTAGATCTTTCTCCGTCTCGTCCCTCCTCCGGGTGGGGCTGATTCGTGCGCGATTCCCGAGCGGATGACGGAGGGGTCCGGAGCACCTTTAAGGTGCAGCCGCCATCTTGACGCTCAGGCCACCCACCAGCATCATATTTAAGTGCAGAAAGCTTTGCTTAGTAGCCATGCTATAACTAGGTTCTTTAAAACGTAAGGATCAAAGCAAAAAAATCTGAATGAGACATTTCCTGTTTGAAACTGTCTCCAAAAGGCAACAATTATGTGAAATTTCAGACCTAAAAAATTGTGAAATTTTGCCAAATTCATGCAACACAAATTTTACAGATGGAAAAAAATCCAGAGCTAGTTTGGGCCTCACTACAACCAAATCTGTCTAGAGGAGACAATATATAAACAACAGTGCTTTAGTGTGGTACTCCCTACATGCTTCTGCTTCGAGAAACAGAAACTAGATGTGTATCAGCTCTCTGTTACAGTGATGAAAAGCCCTAGCAAAATAAATGCATAAAGAAGCTTTTGGAAATTGCCCTCTCTGCAGGGTCACCCCCAAACATTTTGTCTTTTTCCCTCCACTTTTTGCTGAATTTGTTTTTGTTGCCTTAGGACTCTGCACATTAATACTGTTAACCCAGTCCTGAAGTGCTTGTGTTCTCTCCCTAAAACATTATTTGATTTGCTAATACCCAATTGGCATATTTAATGTACTTATAAGTCACTAGTAAAGTGCACTAAATGTGCCCAGTGCCTGTTACTTAAATGCTGTTATTAGGCTGCAGCACTGCTTGTGCCACCCACTTGAGTAGCACTTTAAAACATGTCCCAGGCCTGACATTGCACTGTGAATGCAGCGTTCCACTGCCATGTCAGCTTGGCATTTAAAACCTCTTGCCAAGCCTTAACCTCCCCTTTTATTATACGTGTCACCCCTAATGTAGGCCCTAGGTAGCCCATAGGAGAGGATGTTCTCCAATTGAAAGAAAGGACAATTACTTTTACGTTTTACAGTCCTGATGGTGAAAAACCCTGAAATCAGTTTTTCACTACTGTCAGGCCTGCTCCTCCCACAGAGTAGCGTTGAGGATTCCTTATTACTTTTGATAAGCTGAAATTCCTGTTTAGGGAGGGGCAGACCTGTCATTTTTAGTACCTGCAAAATAGTAATGAAAAATCTTGTTTAATGGTAAAGTCAGATTTATTGTTACAGTTTTGAAAATGCCACTTTTAGAAAGTTGACATTTTCCTGCTCTTATCCTTGTGTGTCTGTCTCCAGAACACTTCTGGGGTGGGGTGGCAGCTGGATTTGTGCATCGCCTCTAGGCAGCCACACACAAAGGGAGCTTAGGTGTGACTGATGGGTTATCAACATCCTGGTGAGCCATCCCGGGCTGAATGAGATGGCGGGTCTGACACACTTGAAAAGGCAGTGCCCTGTCCACACACAAAGGGCTGCATACCCCCTGAGGTGAATTTGTAGCTGGGCAGGAAGAAAAGAAACGCTGTGCACTTCAATGGTCTCTCTTTGAAGTCTCCCCCACTTCAAATGCACAGCTGGGTATAAGTACTAGAACTCTGACACCACCACTTCAGTACACTTCTGGACCTGTGGAAACTTTGCTAATAAGGACTGTTGTGGTGCTACCAAGACAGCCACTCTGCTGGACTGCTGCTCTGGAAGAACTGGTTTCTTGCTGTGCTGACCTGCTGCCTACTGCCCTCCTTGCATGGTTGAGAATGACTGGACCCACAACACTTGAGCCCAGAACCAGAGTGATTTCAAGGGCTTGCTGGCTTGCTTCCGGATCTTCTGACATTTGAGGGACACAAGAGACATCTAACCCATCACCTACAGAACCTGGACTCTGAAATATGTGAGTCTTGCCCTGCCAAGTGATGCCAATCCAGTCCTGGGCCCTTGGAAGGGGGTATAAAGTGCTGCTCTAGCCCAAAATCCATACATTGATGTTGTAGCTCCGATCAGAACCTGCACATTTCCTTCAACATTGACACATCACCCCTGCTACAAGGATCAAGGACACTGCATAGCTGTTGAAGTCGGCGCACCACAGTTGCTGTAAAGATCGGGAACACTGCATGGCTAACTGCATGACACATTGTCTCCATTCCTAATGCATCCCCAAATTTGCATGGCTCAGAGTCGACGCATAGCCTAACTTTGCAGGATTGACATCAGCACATCGGCTCTTTTGCTACTCACAATTTGTGCTCGATGTTGATGCAACTCCGAAATAAGGTACTGTTTCAGCAGGTCAAGGCTGGTCCCTGTATCCGACCCATGCTCCATCACAGTCTGCCTGAATTTTCAGGTTTGACCTAATCTAGGGTGACCAGATTGCCCTGGTTGTCTCTTTATGCTTCTAAGCACTACAACTACGTTTATTCTTTAAAAATTCATATCTCAAGTTCTACTTATTGGACTTTTGCCATTTTTACCTGTTTCTTTTCCCAGTAAAGTGAGCTCTATTTTTCTAACTAGGTGTGATATCGTTTTGTGGGGTGTTTTCAGTGTTGCACAAATACTTAATGCATTGCCACTTAGTTTAAGGTTGACTGCTCTGTGCCAAGCTACCAGAGGGTGAGCACAGGTTAATTTAGGGTGTATGGGTGACTAACCATGACTAGGACTGTGGTTCCTGTTTTGACAAGGTGCATATCTCTACAAACCAGAAACCCAATTTCTAACAGAAGCTGTGAAGCGTAAGCTTTTCTTGAGGGGGCAACATCACCTCTTTGTCCTATGTACTGCAATGTGTAAGGGGAAGTGAGGTGTTCTATAATCATTGCTTAATTCGTAAAGGAAGAAGTGCTAAGGCATAATGTTTAGTTCAGAAGCCTGCAGACAATGGTATTGAATGTCACATGTGCCGAATAGAAAGTCTGCATTGTCTTGATTCCACGTCATACCTCTTTCATTTTCTACCAAACACTCCCTGTACCTTTATCTCACTCTTTCAGGTTTGTGTTACTCCCTGCTTGCCTTCTTTGTCACGATTTTCCAGTCTTTCTCTTCATTTTTCTTCCCCCCTTTGGTGTGTTTTTCTCTGGGTTAAATTCTGATGATGAATAAGATGCCCTAAGACTCTACCACCAAATCATATCAAATAGCAAAAGTGCCACTCTGGCAGACAATGTTGATGCAAGCATCATCAGAAGCAAGGAAATCTTTCCAATTATGAAAGATTCCACCTCACCATCAGCTACACCCAGATCAATCACCCATTGGCAGGACCTCAGCAACAATATTTCTCAATTCTTCAGCAACAAAATCATCATCAGTTACAGCAAACTCAGGCTGCAAGTGGACCCAACTGACCTCAAGAAGCATCTCCTGATCTTGTCCAAAGAACCAATGTTAACCGCATGGCCCACCATCACCCCAGGAGAAACCTGCACCACCATGAAGTCCATTCATTCAGGGGCCCCATCAGCCCCCTACTGTTATCACATCTATTCCAGAGGACTGCAACTCATCAGCGCCATGCTCACATCCATTCTGAATACCACCACCTTTTCCCCAACATTCCCAGATGCTTACATGCAACTGTCCTCCCATGGTGGAAGAAACCCTCTGCAGACCCATAAACACTTCAGAGTGATCTTACTGCCTCCAATTCCTGCCAAGGTATTAGAAGATATGATTAACAGACAACTCAACAAATACCTCAGTGACCACCAACTCCTCAATGCTACTCAGTCTGGTTTCAGACCTAACCACAGTAAGGAAACTGCTCTTATTGCCACCACAGATGACATCTGCATCCCTCTGGATGGAGGAGACACAGTGACCCTCATCCTCTTGAACTGCTTTGCAACATATGACACAGCCCCCCATCCTCATCCAATGCCTGTATGACATTGGAATCCAAGAACACACACTCCCATGGATCTCCTCTTTCTTGACTGGAAGGTAGTCAGTCAGCCTGGCACCATACACCACAGATACCCACAGCCTCATCTGCAGAGTCCTTCAAGGATCCTCCCTGAGCCAAACCCCCTTCAACACATATATGACCCATCAAGCTAGCATCATCCACTCTCATGACATCAACATCTTCTCCTAAGTGGGGGGTGTACAATCATTCTCTCCATCATGGACAAGACACACAGTACCCAGATCAATTTCAATGCCTGCATGCTAGACTTTTCATCCTTGGCATGGTCTCCCTTAACTTTGTGCCTCTGTTTCCCAGGTTGTTGATGTGTGCTGGTGCAGGAGGCTGGCCTTTCTTATAGTGGATACCTGATGGTACTTACACCTTGTACCAGGTCCAGTTATCCCTCATTAGTAGATTAGTAGTATTCTAGCAGCTTAGGCTGATAGAGGTAGCTTTAGCAGAGAAACTTAGGCTGAACTAGGCGACATGCAAAGCTCCTACTATACCATTTATATCATATAGCGCTAGATCATAAGAATCACAATAATCAGCGTTACTAAAAATAAAGGTACTTTATTTTAGTGACAATGTGCCAAAAATATCTCAGAGGATATACTCTCTTAGGAGGTAAGTAAAATACACAAAATATGCACACAAACCAAAATCAGGTAAGTAAACAGTTAGAAAAGTAGTGCAAACACTGTAGAATACCATAGGATGCAATAGGCCTAGGGGCAACACAAACCATATACTAAGAAAGTGGAATGCGAACCACTTAGGGACCCCAGGCCTAGTGTAGTGTGTAGAGGGTTGCTGGGAGTGTAAGAAAACACTAAGGGTGTCCAAGATACCCCAACCCAAGATCCTGAAAAGTAGGAGTATAGTGACGGTACTTCCCCAGAAACACACTAAAGTTGTGATAGGAGATTCTGCAAAAACCACAACTGACTGCAAAGCACTGAAGACAGATTCCTGGACCTCCGGACCTGTGAAGGAAGTTGACCAACTCCAAGAGTCAGAAAAGTTTCTGGGGGGGGGCAGGAGCCCACTAAACCCCGGATCAAGGTGCAAAATGGCTGCCTCCAGGTGGAAGAAGCTGGCGATTCTGCACAACGGAAGGTGCCAGGAACTTCTCCTTTGTACAGAAGATGTCCCACGGAATGCTGGAGGATACAGAGTTCTTTTTTTAAAAGAAAGACTACAAACACGCCTTGCTAGCTGCAAAAGTTGCAGTTGAAGAAAAAGGGTGCTGCCCCGGCCCAGGAATGACTAGGAGGTCGTCACTTGGAAGAGGAGACAGAGGGGGCACTCAGCAACACAGAGAGCCCATGCACAAGAAGGCAGCACCCGTAGAAGTACTTGAACACAGGTTCAAGAAAACTGAGCATGGCAGTCATCTCTACACTACAAAAGAGGGTCCAGCGAAGCCAGTGGTCAACTCAGAGACCTGAGCAATGCAGGTTGGCGTGCTGGGGACCTGGGCTATGCTGTGCATGAAGGATTCCTTGCAAAAGTGTACAGAAGCCCTGGCAGCTGTAGTTCATGCAGTAAACAGGATTACTGTCTGACGAGGGGAGGCAAGGACTTACCTCCGCCAAATTTGGAGAGATGGACCACTGGACTGTCTGGGTCACTTGGATCCACCACCTGTGTTCCAGAGATCACGCTTGTCACGATGAGAGAGGACCCAGAGGACCGGTGAAGCTGAAGTTTGGTGCCTGTGATAGCAGGGGGAAGATTCCGTCGACCCACAGGAGATTTCTTCTTGGCTTCTAGTGCAGGCTGAAGGCAGACAGCCCCCAGAGCATGCACCACCAGGAAACAGTCAAGAAAGTTGGCAGGATTAGGCACTACAATGTCGCTGGTAGGCTTCTTGCTACTTTGTTGCAGTTTTGCAGGCGTCCTAGAGCAGTCAGCAGTCGATCCTTGGCAGAAGTCGAAAAGGGAGATGCAGAGGAACTCTGGTGAATTCTTGCATTCGTTATCTGGGGAAAAGCCCACAGGAGAGACCCTAAATAGTCCTCAGAGGAGGATTGTCCACCTAGTTAGGTAAGCACTTATCAGGAGGGGTCTCTGACTTCACCTGCTGGCACTGGCCACACAGAGGCCTCCATTGTGCCCTCACACCTCTGGATTCAAGATGGCAGCGGTCTGGGACACACTGGAGGAGCTCTGGGCACCACCCCTGGGGTGGTGATGGACAGGAGAGTGGTCACTCCCCTTTCCTTTGTCCAGTTTCATGCCAGAGCAGGGGCTGGGGGTTCCCTGAACCAGTGTAGATTTGTTTATGCAAGGAGGGCACCATCTGTGCCCTTCAAAGCATTTCCAGAGGCCTGGAGAGGCTACTCCTCTCAGGCCCTTAACACCTATTTCCAAAGGGAGAGGGTGTAACACCCTCTCGCAAAGGAAATCCTTTGTTCTGGCTTCCTGGGACTGGGTTTCCCAGACCCCAGGAGGGCAGAAGCCTGTCTGTGGGTTGGCAGCAGCGGTAGCTGCAGTGAAAACCCCAGAGAGCTGGTTTGGCAGTACCCGGGGTCCATGCTGGAGCCCCGGGGATGCATGGATTGGCACCCCAATACCAGATTTGGCAAGGGGGGACAATTCCATGATCTTAGACATGTTACATGGCCATATTCAGAGTTACCATTGTGAAGCTACATATAGGTATTGACCTATGTGTAGTGTATGCGTGTAATGGTGTCCCCGCTCTTACAAAGTCCGGGTAAATTGCCCTGAACTATGGGGGGGGCACCTTGGCTAGTGCCAGGGTGCCCTCACACCTAGTAACTTTGCACCTAACCTTCACCAGTTGATGGTTAGACATATAGATAACTTATAAGTTACTTAAGTACAGTGTAAAATGGCTGTGAAATAACGTGGACGTTATTTCACTCAGGCTGCAGTGGCAGTCCTGTGTAATATTTGTCTGAGCTCCCTATGGGTGGCAAAAGAAATGCTGCAGCCCATAGGGATCTCCTGGAACCCCAATACCCTCGGTAGCTAGGTACCATATACTAGGGAATTATAAGGGTGTTCCAGTGTGGCAATTAGAATTGTTAAAATGGTCACTAGCCTATACTGACAATTTTAAAGGCATATAGAGCATAAGCACCGAGGTTCTGGTTAGCAGAGCCTCAGTAACACAGTTAGTCACTACACAGGGACACACATTCAGGCCACAAACTATGAGCACTGGAGTCCTGACTAGCAGGATCCTAGTGAGACAGGCAAAAACAAACTGACATACAAGTAAAAATGGGATAACATGTCAGGCAAGATGGTACTTTCCTACAGCTGGATTCTGTTTTTGCTGTTTTTGTTACTCTGGGAGCTTTACCACTACTAACCAGTGCTAAAGTGCAAGTGCTCCTTTACAAAATATGTATGTAATTGGTTTATCCATGATTGGCATATTTGATTTATTAGTAAGTCCCTAGTACAGTGCACTAGAGGTGCCCATTGCCTGTAAATCAACTGCTACTAGTGGGCCTGCAGGACTGGTTGTGCCACCCACATACATAGCTCTGTAATCATGTCTCAGACCTGCCACTGCAGTGTTTGTGTGTGCAGTTTTAACTGTAAATTCGACTTGGCAAGTGTACCCACTTGCCAAGCCTAAACCTTCCCTTTTCTTACATGTAAGGCACCCCTAAGGTAGGCCCTAGGTAGCCCCCAAGGCAGGGTGCAATGCATGGTTAAGGTAGAACATATAGTAATGTGTTTTTTTATGTGTCATAACAGTGAAATATTGCTAAATTCGTTGTTCACTGTTGCAAGCCCTGTCCCTCTCAAAGGTTAACATATGGGCTACCTTTAAATCTGATTAAAGTGTAGATTCCCTTTGGGAGCGGATGGACATATGGAGTTTGGGCTCTCTGAGCTTGCAATTTGAAAATACATCTTTTAGTAAAGTTGATTTTTAACTTATGTGTTTGAAAATGCCACTTTTAGAAAGTGAGCATTTTCTTGCTTACACCATTTCTGTGACTCTGCCTGGTTGTGGATTCCCTGTCTGGGTCAGTTTGACAGTTGGGCTGGTTGCAGCTCACACTAGACAGTGACACAAAGGTAGCTGGGTATAGTCTGCATTTCCTAATGAGCCATCTGTGCTAGGAGGGAGGGGAGCAGTGGTCACTCACACCTAAATGGGCTGTGCCTGCCAACACACAATGCAGTCTCCAACCCCCTGGTGAGTGGCTGAGGCCTGGAGAGAGTTTGCTTTGAAGTAGGACTACTTCAAAGGAGAAATTGGGTATAAGAAGCGCACCTAAAACCACAGACTTTATAACACTTTTGGAAACCAAGAGGAACTTCTTCCTGGAGAAGAGCTGAAGAGCTGAGGAAGAAGAGCTGCTCCCCCTGTGACTGTGCTTTGTGGAGCTATCCTGCAGTTGCTGCTTCTGCCAGAGTAAGAGGGCAAAGCCTGGACTTTGTATGCCTTCCATCTTGTGAAGATCTCCAAGGGCTTGATTTAGAGCTTGCCTCCTGTTGTTTGAAGTCTCAGGGACAGCAAAGACTTCTCTCTGCCAGCATCTGGAGTCTCTGGAGAGACTCCTACTCTGTCAAGCGGTGCCCTTCCGGTTCCTGGGACCCTGAAAGGAGAAGCTGGCAGCTTAAGAGGAAGAAATCCATGCACAGAGCGATGTGAGGGGAAAAGATCGAAGCGACTCCGATATGCAGCTGAAAAATCGACGTGCCGCTGACTTTGCAGCTGAAAATCGACGCTCACCTGCAACATGACCCGAAGATCGACACCTGGGGCTGGAGAAACGACTCACAGCATCGCTGATGGAGGCTGGTGAGATCGCAACCCGTGCTGTGTGGTTCTCGGATCATCATGCACCTGGATTTCCGATGCAAACACCACTGGGCATGTAAAAATGATGCAAGGCCTGCCTGGACCCAAGAGTGCTGACCGGATCGACGCATCATTCTCCTGCGGAGAGAAGAAACGACGCACCTGACCCGATGAAATGAGAAACGAGGCAAGGTCTCGCTCGTGAGTAAAATCGACGCATTGCAAGCACTTTTTGAAGCACACTCGCCTGTGCGGGGTTATTTTTGATGCACCTAAGGTACATTTTCACGCTAACAGTGTTAGTGTGTGATTAAAACTACAGGAATACTCTTTTTGCTTTTTGATAACTTGACTTGTTTATTGTGGATTTTCGTCATTTTGGTCTTATTTTGATTAGATAAATATTTTCTATTTTTCTAAACCTGTGTGGTGTCATTTTGTAGTATTTTCATTAAGTTACTGTGTGTGTTGGTACAAATACATTACACCTAGCACTCTGAAGTTAAGCCTACTGCTTGTGCCAAGCTACCAAGGGAATAAGCAGGGGTTAGCTGAGGGTGATTCTCTTTTACCCTGACTAGAAAGAGGGTCCTTGCTTGGACAGGTGGTAACCTGACTGCCAACCAAAGACTCAATTTCTAACATTGGTGATCATCAGTTGGGATTGGACTTGTATTTGTACTTGACATACAGTGATTAAGTGTACACTACTGTTTTGAATGAAGACCACTACGTGGTCAGAAGACTACTTGTCTTGTGATTTTTCTCTTTTGCTTGGATTTTTCCCTACATCCATTTTTGTGGTAATCTTTGATTGACTTCTGAACTTCATTTCGAAACTTGTTTTCTGCCTTTTGTAACTTTGCACTTTTGTTGACTTTTCATCATGTCCCAATCTGAAGATGCATCAACTGGAGCTACTTTTGAAATAGAGAAATTAGAAAGCTATACCAAGGCTCAGTTAAAGCAGTTCTGTAAAAGTTTTGACTGTCCCATTAAGAGCTCATCCAAGAAGGAGGAGCTGCAAAAGGCACCGAGAGCCTGGGTGATAGCCAAGAGCACTGAAGGGCACACAGAGGAGGAGGAGGATGAGGAGGAGGAAGAACATTCCATACACAATGGTATTGTGAGTGGGCCTGTTATACCCAGGGAGAGGGTCTCCAGGCAGGTAGCAGTGTTTCATCTAACGGTATTACCCCTGAAGAAATGCAGGCCAGACAGGCAGAGAGGGAGCACCAGAGGGAGTTTGAGAAAATGAGGATGGTCATTGAAGAGAAAAAGTTGTTGTTGGCTCATGAGCTGAGCTTGAGGGAGCTGGATCAGAGGAGCCAGTCTAGTAGGGATGGTGGCAGCCACATCACAGTGCAATGTGAGAGGAGGGTGCGCATTCCTAAAAATCTTGTGAAGGATTATAAATGGGAGGACAACATATACTTGTGGTTTAAGGGGTATGAGTCTGCTCTCCATATGAATCTGGTCCCTGAAGCTCATTGCTTCAGGGACCAGTGGGTGGGTCTCTGGAAGCACTTTGAGGTAGAGGGGAGGGATACACTGACAGCCTTAGGGGATGCTCAGAACCTCACCTACACTATCATAAATGGATGCCCTACTCACAAGGTATGGTCTCACCCCTGAGCAGTATAAGGATAAGTTTAGGCCCTATAAGAAGAAGTAATCCCAAACATAGTTGGAATGTGTTGATTATTATTGCAGGTCACTGGATGGTTGGGTGAAGGGCAGTAAGGTAACTACGCATAAGGGGCTTTACAATCTGATTGCTTGGGAGCACTTGTACAGTTTATGTTTTCCAGAGCTGCACCAGCACCTGATTGACAGCAAGCTGACTGACCCCAGGAAGCTTGTGCAGGAAGCGGACCGCTGGGAGAGCACCAGGGTCCAAAAGCGGTATGGGTGAGACCACGCAAAGGGTGGGCAGGGTCCCTCTCAGAAGAAAGGGGGGTAAGGGTAAACAGGGGAAGTTCTCTGAAGGGCCCCAAACTGATTCCCAGGGTAAGGATTCCCAACCCTCCAGTGAGAAGAAGCCATGGTTCTCAAAAGGGAAGCTAGTGGCAGGTGGTCCCCCACATAATTGCTATACATGTGACCAGGTGGGTCATGTGCGGGGGACCCCAAATGTCCTAAAAGTACATTGGCACCCACTGGTGCACTGTCCAAGGGTTTGGCCAGTGTAGCGCTTGGGGAGGATTTGGTTCCAGGTGGGTGGGAGCCAGCTGAGATGACCCTTGTTTCACTAGGGGATAGTGAGATGGTCCAGAGAACCCTCGTGCCTGAAAACACCAAGAAGTACAGGCAGTGGGTGACCATCAATGGACAGAGGGTGGATGCTCTGAGAGAGCACTGCACTGGAGCCAGTGTGACTACAGTGAGGTATCAGCTGGTGTCTGAAGAGCAGATTGATCCCAGGTACTTCCCCAAGTAGTTGCAGTGGACAACTCAGAGCGCCTGTGCAAAGTGGCCTTGAATGGGGGGGGGTCTCAGGGTCCTTGAAGGTAGCTGTGAGTTCAACCATGCCTGTTGATTGTTTGCTAGGCAATGACCTGGAGGATTCCCCTTGGAAGGAGGTGGAACATAGGTCTCACTTCGAGATGTTGGGTCTGCTTGGGTGGGTATGTGTATCCACCCTGTCAATGGCAGCCCGTCAGGGTGGTCAAGAGCCCTTGGAGCCTGAAACAGTAGCCCAGGGGACTGCCAAGAAGCGGAAGGGCAGAGGGTGTGGGAAATCGGCCCTAGAAGTTCCCACAGTCTGGGAGGAGGCAGAGCCTGAGGGTGATGCCCCGGAGCCTACAGGGGAACAGGTGGCTGAACTGGGGGAGGTCCCGGAGCTGTCACAGTGGCAGCAGGAAAGGGGACCCACCAGTGAGGCATTCTGTGAAGCACAGACAACTTGCCCTACTCTAGAGGGACTGCAGCAGCAGGCTGCAGCCCAGGCGGCTGGTGAGGAGCCCAGTACTCACCTGATCTACTGGGAGGATGGCATCCTGTATAGTGAGCCTACGGTTCCTGAGCCTGGGTCAGCTCATATGCTGGTGGTACCCGAGTGCTTCAGGGCCTTCCTACTGGGGTTGACTCATGATGTGCCTTTAGCAGGACATCTAGGGCAGGACAAGACCTATAACAGGCTTGTTTCTTACTTCTATTGGCCCCTGATGAGCAAGCATTCTGCTGCACACCGTAGGTCTTGCCCAACTTGCCAAGCAAGTGGCAAGAGTGGGGGGAAATGTAAGGCTCCCCTCCAAACTTTACCTGTGGTTAGTACTCCCTTTGAGAGGGTAGGTATTGACATTGTGGGGCCTCTGGACCCCAAGACAGTCTTGGGCAACAGGTTCATCCTGGTATTGGTGGACCACGCTACCCGGTACCCAGAAAACATTCCTCTGAGGTCAGTCACTTCCCCTGTGATGGGTCGTGCACTGATGGGGGTTTTTACCCACATGGGGTTCCCCAAGGAAGTGGTATCTGATAGGGGTACCAACTTCATATCCACATATATGAAGTCTCTGTGGAAGATGTGTGGGGTGACCTACAAGTTCACCACATCTTACCACCCTCAAAGTAATGGTCTGGTTGAGAGATTCAACGGCACCTTGAAAGGCATGATTCAGGGCCTGTCAGAGCCCTTGAGGCAGAAGTGGGACGTCCTCTTGTCATGCCTTCTGTTCGCTTACAGAGAGGTGCCTCAAAAAGGACTTGGGTTTAGTCCCTTTAAGCTCATCTATGGCCACCCTGTGAGTGGACCTTTGAGTCTGGTGAAGGAGGCTTTGGAGAAAGCTCCTAGTAAACACCCCAGAATGTATTTAGCTACATGCTGGCTTGGAGAAACCAGACTGCCCGCTTCAGGAGTCTCACACAGGAGAACCTAGAAGCAAGCCATGAGGATATGAAACGGTGCTACGACCGGAATGCCACTTAGGTCGAGTTTCAACCTGGTCAGAAAGTGTGGGTGATGGTGCCAGTGGAGCCTAGGGCACTCCAGGATAAGTGGACTGGGCCATTTTAGGTGGTGGAGCACAAGAGTGAAGCCACCTACCTGGCAGACTTGCAGTCTCCAAGGAAATCTTTAAGGGTCCTGCATGTCAACCGCCTCAAACCTCACTTTGAGCGTACTGAACTGTCCATGCTCCTTGCAACAGATGATCGGGTGGAGGAGGAGAGTGGGCCTCTTCCTGACCTCCTGTGTTCAGGAGAAAAAGCTGGGTCTGTGGAGGGAGTGATCCTCTCCCTCTCCCTGAGTGAAGAGCAGCAGAGTGACTGTTGCTACGTGTTGGAACAGTTCGCCTCACTGTTTTCCCTGATCCCAGAAGTCACACACTTGTGCACACATGATGTGGACACTGGGGACAGTATACCAATTAAACAAAAAGTTTACAGGGTGACTGACAGGGTCTTGCATTAAGGATGAAGTATCCAAAATACTAACCCTAAGGGTTATTGAGCACTCCAGAAGTCCTTGGGCCAGCCCAGTGGAATTGGTCCCAAAGGCTGCTGCACCCGGTGCCACTCCAGAACTCCGGTTCTGTTTGGACTACCGGGGACTCAAGGTGGTCAGCAAGACTGACGCACACCCCATCCCCCGAGCTGATGAGCTCATTGACCTGTTGGGAGCTGCCAAGTACCTCAGTACGTTTGACTTAACATCTGGGCACTGGCAGATTGCCTTAAATGAGGGGGCCAAGGAGAGGTCAGCATTCTCTACACCAGGTGGCCACTTTCAATTTAAGGTGATACCATTTGGGATGAAAAATGCCCCTGCCACCTTCCAGAGGTTGGTCAACCAGGTGTTGGCAGGACAGGATGAATTCAGTGCTGCTTACCTGGATGACATTACTGTGTTTAGTTCCACATGGGAGGCACACCTGCAACACCTCTGGAGAGTTTTAGATTGCCTGTAGAAGGCAGGCCTCACTATTAAGGCGAGTAAGTGCCAAATAGGACAGGAATCAGTGGTGTACTTGGGACACCAGGTGGGAAGTGGCCAGGTGGCACTCCTACAGCCAAAGAGAAGAAACAACGCACCCGACCCAACGAAAGGAGAAACAAGGCAAGGTCTCGCTCGTGAGTAAAATCGACGTATCGCAAGCCCTTTTCGATGCACACTCACCC
Organism: Pleurodeles waltl; assembly: GCF_031143425.1. Taxonomy (NCBI): domain Eukaryota; kingdom Metazoa; phylum Chordata; class Amphibia; order Caudata; family Salamandridae; genus Pleurodeles; species Pleurodeles waltl. The sequence goes on from NC_090451.1 coordinate 341,795,773, forward strand.
ATGCAAGGTTATTTTTGATGCACCCAAGGTACATTTTCACGTTAACAGTGTTAGTGTATGTTTAAAACTACATGAAGACTCTTTTTGCTTTTTAATTGATAACTTGACTTGTGTATTGTGGATTTTTGTCATTTTGGTCTTGTTCTGTTTAGATAAATATTTTCAATTTTTCTAAACCTGTGTTGTGTCATTTTGTAGTGTTTTCATTAAGTTACTGTGTGTGTTGGTACAAATACTTTACACCTATCACTCTGAAGTTAAGCCTACTGCTCGTGCCAAGCTACCAAGTGGGAAAGCAGGGGTTAGCTGAGGGTGATTCTCTTTTACCTTGACTAGAAAGAGGGTCCTTGCTTGGACAGGGGGTAACCTGACTGCCAACCAAAGACCCCATTTCTAACACTGCATGACTGAAATCCCCCAATGGATGAAGTCCAACTGTCTAAAGCTGAACACCGACAAGGCTGAAATTGTGATCTTCAGAAATAGCACCTCACCGTGATTCTCCACCTGGTGGCCAACAAAGCCAGGACCGACCTCCACCATCCCCGCCAAGAAACTCGGTTTTAGGAATGATGTTTGCACTCTGTCCAAGCAGTGACTCTCACTTTAGTCAGGGTAAGAGAGAGGGAAGGTCAAGGTGCTGCGTCAATTTATTTCCCTGCCTGGCTCCTGTGCTTGTATTTCAATCTTGGTTCCACCAGCTTCTCCTGTCAAGGGCTCAGGGACCGGATTGGGAACAGCTTGGCAGGGTAGGAGTCTCAGCAAGAGAGTACTGATGCTAGCAGAAGAAGTCTTTGATGGCCCTGAGACCTCGGAAAAAGAGGCAAGCTCAGTTCAAGCCCTTAGAGACACATTTCACAAGCAGAAAAACACAGCAAAGTCCAGTCTTTGTCCTCTCTCAGGCAGCAAAGCACACTCAAAGGCAAAGGGGCAGTACGCTTCCTCCAGCTCTTTAGCTCTTCTCCTTGGCAGATATTCCTCTCGTTCCAGAAGTAATCTAAAAATCCGGGGCTTGGGGCCTACTACTTATACCCTTATCTGCTTTTGAACACATCAGGGGATTGGAGACTGCATTGTGTAAGGATAGGCACACCCTTTCAGGTGTAAGTGTCAGCTCCTCCCTCCCCACTCAATCCCAGGAGACTCATCAGTACATGCAAGCTACACCCCACTGTCCTTTGTGTCACTGTCTAGAGTGTATTCTATTTTTAAATTGTGATTTCAGAGACCCCAAAGTCCTGATCTCTATCTGCTCCCAATGGGAAACTGCACTTAACATGTATTTAAAGGCAGTCCCCATGTTAATCTATGAGAGGGACAGGTCTTGCAATAGTGAAAAACGAATTTGGCAGTATTTCACTGTCAGGACATGTAAAACACATCAGTACATGTCCTACCTTTAACATATACTGCACCCTTCCCATGGGGCTACCTAGGGCCTATCTTAGGGATGACATACATGTACAAAAAGGGAAGGTTTGGGGCTGTCAAGTGGGTACACTTGCCAGGTTCAATTGGCAGTGTGCTACTGCACAAACAGACACTGCAGTGGCAGGTCTGAGACCTGTTTCCAGGGCTACTTATGTGGGCGACAGAATCAGTGCTGCGGGCCCACTAGTAGCATTGACTTACAGGCCCTGGGCACCAATAGTGCACTTTACTGGAGACTTACTAGTAAACCAAATATTCTAATCAGGGATAAACCAATCACTAATACAATTTACACAGACAGCATATGCACTTTAGCTCTGGTTAGCAGTGGTAAAGTGCCCACTAAAGCCAATAAAAACTGATCAGAAAAAATAGGAGGAAGAAGGCAAAATGTTTGGGGATGACCACGCAAAAAGGGCCAGGTCCAACACTTAGGATCATCATTGACAGAAAACTGTAAATTACCTTTAACGTAAATGCCGTCAAAACCTCATGAATTCATACCCTGGAGATGCTGAGGAAGATTTTCTGACGACTCCCAATCACTATCTGGAAAACCATCATGTATGCCCGTACCACAAGCAAGCTAAACACGGGAAATATCCCCTATACTGGGATCAACAGAAAACTCACCAGAAGAGTGCTGATCATTCAGAACTCACCAGCCAGAATCACTCTCAAACTCCTTTGCAGCACTCACATCACATCACACATGAAGGAGCTACACAGGCTCCTCATTCACAAACTAGCATAATCCAAACTCCTCACCCACACTTTCAAGGCAACTTATAAAACTGGCCAGCATAACTCTACAATCTCATCTGCTTTCACAAACCTTCCAGACACCTACACTCGTCCCAGACTCCTACTTGCACAAATCCAATACATATGGAAAACCAGATCTGGCAGTCAAGCCTTCACCTTCATTTCTCCGAGAGCGTGGAACAACCTACCGCTACGCATAAGAGCCTCAGCTTTTTTAATCAACTGAATGTATTAATCACTTGCATTGCATATACAAATTAAAGAGATTCAATGTGGCTAATTTCAGATGTTCAATCGGGCCATATTAGAAAGTGCTGGTGTGTCTTTGTAAATCCACTTCTATGCTAGAGAACTAATTTTTGTAAATGGTTACTTTGATGATCTTGTAGTCTAGGTGACTCGAGGGAATCATTTCTCTTTTTTCCTGCAGCTTGCTGTGCCCCCAAATTAACATTTGACAGAAATAATTATCACTCACTATCATAATGAGCATCACTACATGAAAAAATCAATTTGCACCTTACTGTGTTTTTTCGGAGGATTTGAAAGTAATTTATCAGGATCCTTGCAAAATGTGGGCTGTCTGGGCTGCATTCTGAACTACACAGATTCAGAAGCATGAGTTGTGATGCCATGAATATGTATGGTTCACACCAAGCGTCAGCTGGTGTGATAGCTGACTCCAAGGTCACCTTCATTGAAACATGAAGTGTGCAGGCTCAAGACACGGTGGAAAGCCTCGGAAATGATGCGTCTATGCAAGGCCAAATTAAACTGAATGTTTGCTTTATTCTGCAGCATGGAGAAATGCAATTTTTCAGCATGTTATATGATAATAGTTCAATGTATTCGGAACAATCGTTGGCAATTATGATATTGTAACTTGCTTAATTATCAGTACTAAACAGATCCCAGCTCTATCAGTAGAAAGCATGTTATCTGCTAATAACAACATACAGGGACTTCTTGCCGTACTAGATAACTTTTTGTATTCCGATCATGTATGTCATCTATGTTTTAACCTAATAGTTTCTTGTTGAGGTCTGGTTGTGATATATTCTGTGTTCATCTTGAATGGATGATGGGCGAACCAGCCGAACAGCATGTTAGTTAGTATTTGAGGATGTCCCTGAAGTGCACTACCAAAAACTCATAAATGTAGTTTTTTTCTGCATCATCAAACCCCTTTTTGAGAACAAATGTTACCATAATATAAAAAGATAACTGTAGCATAAGGCCAAGCATTACATTACTCATCTAGGTTAAACGTAATTGCCACAAATACACATTATGTGATACACTAAAATACTGCTGCATGCCCTTCGAAAGTAAACAATATTGACATTCAGTCTAAATCATTTTAAAATCCTGCATTGTGTTATTTATTTCAATGTTAGGTGCTTTCCATTAGTTTCCTGTGACAAACGTACCACTACCGTGTTGTGACTTATTAGGAGCACGTGTCAGGGCAGGCGCATTACAGGCCGCAACAATCCGACTTCTATCCTAATCAAGCACACACCTACCGGGCGAGGAGTCGCGCATGCCCCCCTCCTCCCCCTTAACATCCCCACGCACACCCAAACCCCCTCAAAGAGCAAAGCGGCATGTGTTTGGAGAGAGAGGCAATGAATGTCAGTATCATAGCATCTGGAGCAGGAGAGGCTACACGTGTTTCCTCTACAGCCTGTCAGCCCTGAGAGGCCGTACAAATGGACACAGGGAACATCCATGTTTACACTGCGGCCTTGTGTGGAGAGCATGCTGCACACGGTGGCCCTGTAGCCTACCAGCCCGATTAGGCTATTCTTATGGACAGACAGGCTGTGCACAGCAGTTCCACATTCTCTGTAGAAAAAGAGGCTGGTCACACGAGCCCACAAAAATGTCTGCACAAAGAGGCCGTATACGCCACAGACTATAGGTGATATATTTGGGACTTTATGCATCTTTAACACGACACCACTGTCCCTGAATATCAGCTTGTCGTATTCTGAAAAAGATTATCTTCAAATTCCAGTTTTGAATTTGTTTTCATGGAATAATCTTAATTTATCCCCAAATATCAGATTGTCATTCTCCGAAAATACATCATTATGCACAAACATCAGCTTTTGATTTTAAGAAAATACAATGTTCCTGAAATGGCACCTCGTCATTTTTTTTTTTTTAAACGTACTCGTCTAGAGTTTGTCAGAGCGAGAGCAACACTGTAAACCAGTGGTACTCCGCCTCCCTCATACTGTTCTATGCAAAACACTGGGGTACCGTTCTCACATTCTCCACTGCCTCTACCATCAGTAACCCTTGACCCAGCTGCCTGTCTGTCTGTCTGTTAGAGATCTATTATGTAGCAGTGACTGTCATGCTGCTCTTTTGAGGGACGTCGCTCATCTTCCCTGCCCTCAGAAACAGTAAGGGAAAATATTAAATGGCCCCATTCCCGGGGGGGAAAAATCACTGAGAGTTAGGGCAATTTACTTTTTTTTTCAAAAGAACATACTCCCACTTTGGTAGTTTGTTATGCCTGAACAAAAATGTTTGCCAAGCAGGTTCTGTGAACATGCACCTGCTCGCCAAACTTCACTGCTGTGAAACGAGCCATTGGAATGGCGTCTCTCTTCACTGCAGCGAGATCCTCTCCAGGCAGACGGGCACCTCTAGACATGATGGCTAGTCCTCCACCAGGGAAGTAGAGGACATTCCTCTGCTGACCTGGCAGGTCGGCTTACCTTCAAATAGGACCATTTGTGTTGCTCCATTTCGAAAGTGGTTACTTGTCCCCAAATACAAACCTTTTAATTTCAGTAAATATACTAATTTTGCTACCAAACGACATTTTACCATTTTCTGAAAATGTTTTTTCCTCCAATGACCAACTTTACATTTTCAGCGAACACACTAATTGTATCCACAACCATGTATATTTGGCAAATGCCCAGTCATGACTATCCTACGCCAGGAACAATACTTTGTGTCCAGACTCAGTCGTACAACCCACCTGCAGTCTTAGACATGTCTGTATATGTTAATAACACACAGTCATACTGTTGTATTTTTGGAACACAATTTAGATCTCACGCTCAACTTGATAATTGATGACGCAGAAAAAGAGGGTCCAACATATATTCATACATATCATGTAATCAAAAGCATATAATGTAGTGTGATTTTGGTAAAGAAAAAAATGTACGAGGGAAATTGTGCCCTCGGGGTAGTTCGCCATCATTGTAAACGTGATTTATTAATCGTGAAGTATTGAAAATGTAGTAATCCGTCATAATTGCAAATGTATGCCATGATTTCTCGTTTGAAACTGTTTTGCTTAGCTTAAATTTAGTAGAGGCTTTGGCCTAGTTGCCTGGTCTCAAATTCTAACTGCGTGGCATTTCCTTGAACTAATGAAACATATATTCTTGCTTGAAGTTGTATTTTTCCAGCAGAGATGACTAATACACTTATCTCCAAGGTTTCGTACTAGGCCGGTTTCATCCCCTTTGATACAAGGTCAGTCTGCAGGTGCATACAATGAAGGTACAGATACCAAAATAATTGGCAAACCATGTTACAACTTGTGTTCCAAGGCTCCAAGGCCAATGTATGCATAAATGAGTTCTAGTAAAGGACAATTTTCATTGGACAATTTTAAGCCAACCTATGAACCCTCCAATGGAAGACCCTGCAGAATTTGGAATGTTTCTTACTTAAACCCACTGGACAAAGAGAAGTCAGCCATTTTTCCTTGATGCCAATTTGAAGCCAGATACCAGACTCCATTTTGGACGACACCCTGATGCCCTTTTCTCTATTCCAGAGAAAGAGACTTTAAGAATTCTCACCCTAGAGACTTTAACTTTGATTTGCCCCGTCTTGCCCATTAAGTAACTTTGCCCCATTCTCCTTGTCGCTGCAAGGAAGCTTGCCCTTAACTTTGCCCCTTTGAAACCTGCCCCATGCTGATCGAACCGGTACCTGAGGGACAAAGTCTTTTCTTGAATGCTGTTTGTATTTGGTAAATATGAAAGGATAAATGTATTATGCATTGTGTTTTTCCTTTTAGGTACCAACTGCTATTTTGATAGGGTCCAAGTTAGAAGTTTCCAAATTTGTGTTGACTAAATTCGTTTTGCATGAAATCCCACATGCCAATGCTAATTAGAGGTTAGTTGAGGTATTCATTCGATGCACCATGTCAATTTGAAATCTTGTCATGCTGACCAATGTATGAAATTAGTCAAATACAGTTAGTCATATTAGTGATTTGCATTGCCATAACTGAGTGTATCATTATTCAGATTTTGCGTAGATTGCGTTTCTTCCGCCGCTATGGACAGCTAGCAATGTTCATCTACATACATCATTTGGTTTTGAGACTTATATACATCGTGTTAGCTTTGTTAATATAGGGAAATACATTCACTAACTTTTAATAAACTGGTGTGGTTATTCATGACTGAAAGGTCATGGTGCGCCGAAATACCAACTGTTATTGATTTCTGATGTGTTATTTTGATCTATTAATTGGGTATTGATTGTCGATTATAATAGTTATTGATTATTGATCTGAGTGACCCGACTATTCTAGGATGAGGAGAGCCCGACTCGGTTAAAAGATTCACCGACCTCCAACGTGTCCAGGTACAGGTAATTTATAAGGGCTAGACGCGTTATCATAATCATGTACATTTTTGCATGTACCCCTGTATAACCTCAAATGGTCCTGTTCTGTCCTTCTGTGCCAGGAATAGCTACAGGTGCCCAGATTCAGCAACACAGCGTAAATAAACTCTTATTTACCAATGCACAATCTCAAGTCAAGTTCCGCAGATGGATCATCACATTTTAGAAACTGCTTCCGGTGCCTAACCACACTGCCTCTAGGACAGTTTCATGTTCTGCTATATTATGCCACTCCCCCAGCACTGATATTATAATCCAGAAACAACTATTCATGTCCAGATTCAACCGACAGTCTGTGGATAGTTAAAGATGCCCTTGCATTGTCTAAATGCCGCTGTATAAGCCAACTTCCCATGCACAGGTATGCCGCTATTCCTGCCCTGTTTCCTGTTGTAGGTGCCTCCTCTGTTCAGAGCACGAAAGTATGTTGGCACATATTGAGCTGTGGGGAGAGGTTTTGATGATGCTGGGAGACAGTAATATTCAGTCATCTGTTCTGTCCAGTCCAAGTCACACCTTCTTCCATCATGGTTGAGTCAAATAGCCTTTCAGAATCAGCATCAAAGAGACTTACCCAAGGACTTTGTCAGTGAACGTTTGGTGTAATGACGCAGTGCCGCATTCTTCAAAAATACAATCTTCGGCAATGGAAAGCAGCAGGATTGAGCTTGCACTTGATGACGCAGAAAAGAAGGACTAACAAATATTCATATATTATGTAACCAAAATCGTATAAGGTAGTGTGATTTTAGCAAAGAAAAATAATGTACGTGGGAAATTGTGCCCACGGGGTAGTTCGCCATTATTACAAACAAGCTTAATTAATCATGAAGAATTGACAAATGTAGTAATCCGTCATAATTGCAAATGTATTCAATGATTTTCTTGTTGAAACTGTTATATGCTTAGCTTAAATTTAGCAGAGGCTTTGGCCTAGTTGCCTGGTCTCAAATTTAACTGCGTGGTTTTCACTTGTATTAACAAAGACATATTATTTTACTTTAAGGCTGTATTTTTCCAGTAGAGATGACTAATACCCTTATCTCAAGGTTTCGTGCTAGGCTGGTTTCATCCTCTTTGATGCAAGGTCAGCTTCTGCAGGTGCAGACAATAAAGGCACTAAGATAAAATTAATTGGCAAACTTTGTTGCAACGTGTGTTCCAAGGCTCCAAGGACAATGTATGCAAAAATGAGTACTAGGAGAAAGACACTATTCATTGGTCAAATTGAAGCCACCCTATGAACCCTCCAATGGAAGACCCTGAAGAATTTGGAATGTTTCTTATTTAAACCCATCGGACAAAGAGAAGTCAGCCATTTTTCCTTGATGCCATTTTGAAGCCAAATGCCAGACGCCATCTTAGACGACATCTTGATGCCCTTTTTCTCTATTCCAGAGAAAGAGACTTTGAGAATTCTCACCCTAAAGACTTTAACTTTAATTTGCCCCCTCTTGCCCATGCAGTAACTTTTACCCCATTTTCCTTGCTGCCGCAAGGAAACTTGCCCTTAACTTTGCCCACTGGAAATCTGCCCCATGATGATCGAACCAGTACCTGAAGGACGAAGACTTTTCTTGAATGCTGATTGTATTTGGTAAATATGAAAGGTTAATTGTATTATGCATTATGTTTTCCTTCCTAGGTACCAACTGCTATTTTGATAGGGCCCAAGCTAGAAGTTTTCTAAATATGTGTTGACTAAATTCGTTTTGCATGAAGCCCCACATGCGAATGCTAATTAGAGGTTAGTTGAGATATTCACTTGATGCACCATGTTGAATTGAAATCTTGTTATGCTGACCGATGTATGCAATTAGTCAAATTCAGTTACTTATATTAGTGATTTGCATTGCTATAACCGAGTGCTTTATTGTAGCCGGTTGTCGTTCAACCCGGCTCAGGACGCCTCCGATTGGCGCTGTCCTCGCGGCATCCAGGAAGAAGAAGACGGCATGCCCCGTAGCCTTGGCAACGACGAGGCCGACACTTTCCCCGAGAACCCGGATGTCCGGGTTCCCTCGGACACAAAAAGAGAGGACGGACAACATGCGTCCGTCTAGGAGAAGGAAGCGGAGGAGCCAGGAAGTACAGAGAGCGGCGGACCGAAGAAGGCGGACGACGACCGAAGGACTGGGAACCACAGGGTTCCCAAAGAAGCAGCTGATCCAGGGAAAAGGGGAAGGATGCAATCTGTGGAACAATCACATTGCATACTTAGGCAACTTCATAGGGGAAGGCCAGCTACTTCCACAAAAAAGCAAAGTAGAGGCCATCCAACAGGTTCCCGTACTCTCTACCAAAAAAGGGCTTCGCTCCTTCTTGGGATTAGTGGGGTATTATCGTCGTTTTATCCCTCAATATTCAACTTCAGCCGCCCCCCTCACTGATCTCCTCAAGAAACACTACCCGCCAAAATTGCCACCCTTATCAGATACACAATTATCCAGTTTTCACCAATTGAAGAATTGCCTCACTACAGAACCAGTCTTGCAGTGTCCTGACTTTTCCAAAACTTTCCATCTGTACACGGATGCTTCCAATGTAGGGTTAGGGGCTGTACTCACTCAACCCGACGAGGAGGGACAAGACCACCCTATTGTTTACATCAGTAGAAAGTTGCTACCCAGGGAAAGTAATTATCCCATTATCGAACGGGAATGCTTAGTTATTAAGTGGGCGGTGGACAACCTGAAATATTAATTACTGGGCTGCCCTTTTGTACTGTTTACAGACCATGCCCCCTTAACTTGGTTAGCTTCTCATAAAGACTCCAATTCCCGAGTACTTTGGTGGTTTATGGAACTCCAGCCCTTTTCCTTTCAGATCCGACATATTCTGGGTACTCAACAAGGCCCCGCCGACTTTCTATCTCGGTTTCCGGATCCTGCAGTACTATATCAGTCCCGATCTTGGGATGGGGTGTGTAGCCGGTTGTCGTTCAATCCGGCTCAGGACGCCTCCGATTGGCGCTGTCTGCGCGGCGTCCAGGAAGAAGAAGATGGCGTGCCCCGTAGCCTTGGCAACGACGAGGCCGACACCTTCCCCGAGAACCCGGATGGCCGGGTTCCCTTGAACACCAAAAGAGAGGACGGGCTACACGCGTCCGTCGAGGAGAAGGACGCGGAGGAGCCAGGAAGTACAGAGAGCGGCGGACCGAAGAAGGCGGACGACGACCGAATGACCGGGAACCACGGGGTTCCCAAAGAAGCAGCCGTACCAGGGAAAAGGGGAAGGACCGGAGACACGCTCAGAGACCGCCACGCCCCAGGAGGGACGTGGCTGACCAAGGTACGGTCCTTTTTAAAGGACAACATTAGAATAAAACGGGAGAGCTACGGCAGGAGGGGAGAGGGTAGGCACGGTGCGGAGGGGGGAGGAGAGGGGAGCGGTTTGGAGGGAGCAGGGAAGTGACGGGAAGAGACATGGAAAGGGACTTTAAAACCCCAACTTTAATGTTGTTTGTGAAAGTACCATAAAGAGCCCTTAAATTAAAGTTCTTCTTCACGGTGAGGCACAAAGAGGTGATTGTATACACCCTCACTCTTACCTTACTACACACACACCCCGGGATCTCTCTCTCTCTCTCTCTCTCTCTCTCTCTCTCTCTCTCTCTCCCTCTCTCTCTCTCTCTCTCTCCTCTTGTCTAGCTCTGTTAAGATCTGTTAAACTACATGACCCTGACTTACCTACAATTTCGTTCCTTTTCCGGTGCGTCTGGGAGTGTAACAGAACATCTTCGCCGGTCAAGAGGGAAGCTGGGAAGAAAAGAAAGGAGAGACACTTTATGGGACAAAAGACACCACACTTGCACTGTTGACAATATCGAAGACTATAACATAGTATAAATAAATTACCACTCTCACTCACTCGAGTCTTAGAGTCCTTATTATCACCTGGCTCACTGTTACAAATATAATCCAGATTTTGCGTAGATTGCGTTTCTTCCGCCGCTATGGACAGCTAGTAATGTTCGTATACATATATCATTTGATTTTGAGACTCATATATATTGTGTTAGCTTTGTTAATATAGGGAAATAAATTCATTAACTTCTAACAAATTGGTGTGGTTATTTATGACTGAAAGGTCATGGTGCGTCAAAATACTGATTGTTATTGATTTCTAATGTGTTGCTTGATCTATTAATTAAGTATTGGGTATTGATTACAATGGTTATTGATTATTGATTTGAGTGATCCGACTATTCTTGGATGAGGAGAGCCCAACTCGGTTCAAAGGTTCCCCGACCTGCAGCGTGTCCAAGTACAAGTAATTTATAAGGGCTGGACGCGCTATCAGTAGATGGTAGCAGAGATTGATGGTTTCGCCCTTTGGGACCCCATCCGAACATAGGCGGATTCAAGTTAGAATTTCCTTTAATAAAACAAGTTGGAGAAGTGATGATGCCCTAAATCCCCAATGACTTTCCCGGAATATCGGAGCTTGCGAATGGAGGAAATGGAGGTGTGAGAACGTTTCTAGTGACGGTATGAGTGAAGTTAGGGTTTTGCGCTTGCATAGCTTATGCCGCAGATGAATTGTGAAGTTTGTGAGGATTTTAGGGAGTTACGAACTCCAATTAAAAGATTTTAGAGGAGTGTTACTCCAAAGTGTGAGAGTAGGGAAGTCGTCGAACTTCACATGTGTGTAGCGCTTCGTGCAGGAAAAATTGTCCACGTGGTTGTTGATGTTGAGAAGGGCCCTGCGAGGTCAAGAGACTCCGGAGTATGTTGAAAAGTGTATGAGACACTTGATTGATGTTGTAATCTGTTCGGTTTAATAGGTTGATCGGGCGTGGTCAATGAGTCAGTATGAATATTGAGGAATGAAAGAAAATTTTCGACTTTGAGATTTGACGAATTATACGGCGCACTAGAATAGTTCATTGATCAGTTGAGAGTAAAATTTGCGGGTCAAATTTTGCTTGCGAAAGTGGGAAACCGAGAAAGATGGAATAACTGCAGAGGCTAGTGAAAAATCCCTAAGGTTTCTGAAGCGATTGTATTACCCTTCCTGTAGTAAACCGACAGATTTGTTTTCTTCTTTTTGGTTAGTGCTCGCGATATATTGCAGAAATTAGTTTTGAGTGAAGCTGAATGAAGGAGGACAACCCGCGAGACTTTGTCAGCCGCAGTGTGTGGGTGTGATGTCACTAGGAGCCGCGCTGGGATAGGTTGGTTGGCGAGAAGGGTCGCGCATGGATTGGACACAGTCCGTGAAGCGCGATTGATGGGGAAAGGCAAGCGAAGAGTATTCCGGGAATTAAAGTCACTTATCGATTACATTTTTTAAGGAAAATAAAAGACGGAAAGATGAAATTTTTCAAAGCATTTAAGAGTGCTTTGAGGGGAGATGTATATATTAAAGCAAATGTAGGAGAAGAAACACCGCCTGAGGGTACACCAGCTTACATCCTGATTGAAGAAAAGGGTGTCACACCATGTCTTTGGCTAAAGCAATGGTGCAAATTAACAGAAAAGCATGGAAGTGTAGCGTTCCTTTTCCATGGGTCGTTTAATCTAAGAGCTTTGGAGAATCTAAGATTCGCGCTATACAACATGAAAGTACCTCCAAGACCAGCACAGTTTGAAGCATTAGCAATTTGGGAACGAATGGCTATAAGGCAACAACAAAAGAAATTTGAGACAAGAGTGAGAAAAGTTGAAGAGACTCTAGCGGATGCTAGATGGGATAGTACTGAAAAGGTTTGGAGATCAGACGTATTGCAGTGAATTAAATTGTTTCCAGCAATTACTGATGAAGCAGAGACGGAAGGAAGAAAAGCTACCTATAAAACAAACAGGAGTCAGTCCAGAGATAGAGAAAACAACAGAAATTCGAAAAGGTCTGACGAGTCAGACGATGAGGAGTTCATTATGCAATTGCTAAATGACCGCCCGCCACCATATGTGGAAAGCGAAAATGGCCCAAGCACCAGTACTGCCCCTCCAGAAACAGTACAGGGTAATGTAACACCAAATTTGAGAATATCGCAGAGGCAAAGTAGTCCCGATATGCCTTTTACACCACAAATACCACAAGTTCAGAGGATATATCCTGACGTGCCTAAATTGAAACCTGTCAATGATTATCAGCCGCAGGTTCAAAGGCGCTATTGTGATGAGCATAATTTGGAAATGACTTCTAATTTAATGGTGCAGGGAGGACAGAATTATCAAAGACCGACATTGATTCAAGCTGAATCAACACAAATTTTGATGCCTCAAAAGCAGATGCATGAAGTGCTGAGGTACACTCAAATAGCAGAAACCCAGTTAGACATGCCAGCAATGATGAACCATAATGTGGGAATTAACATGCCACAGAATTCGGGGAACAGACAGAATCCAGACGCAATATCTCTGCCTATCACTGTAGGTCCGCCAGTGCCATTGTATATACAGGCAAAACCGAACGTATGCGATCAAGGGGTAATGACACAAAATGAGACGGGAAGGAGATGCATAGAAAATACTCCAGAAACAACTCCGGTAGGAACACTGCTAAATAGATCTGGGTCCTTGTTGGAATTCAGTCCAATTCCAGCTTGTGCTCCGTCAACTGTGGTAAGGTCAGGTCCACCACTAGTAGTGCCGCTAACCTCAAAAACAGAAATGTTACAGAAACCATCAGTAGCAGTTGATGTAAGTGCTACATTGATGGGACTGAACGCGCAACAGTTAACACAATGGTTGAACAGCCTGAACTCCCCACAGAGTACACCCAGCGGGAAGGGAGAAGAGTATTTGAATAAAATAAGATTGGGCATGGAAGCAGACGAACTAGTAGACGGTTTTTTTTATCATGGGTTTGAACAGGTTAGAATCATATACAGAAGAAGAGCTGAGATACATGTGCCCTAGAATTACAAGAGAAGTAAGCAGCATACATAAGAAGTTACAAGAAATTGCAGACAGAAACAAAGAAGTTACAGGTTAGACTTTGAGACAAAAGATTTTGAACACATGAGATCTGCAGGGATGAAAACACACCTTAAAGAGATACTGCAAAGCGCGCAGGTCTGGAGATGTTTAGACAAATGGGAGAGCAGGTGGGTCAAGAAAAAGGACAAAAAGAAAGAAAGTACCCCAGATCGGAATGAGAAAGCACAACAGAATGATAATCTGATAACTATGTTGCCAATGAGAGAAACGGCAGGGGGAAAACTTGTACATGTACCGTGGCACAGGTGCGATATTCAATCCTTTACGGATGATTTCCCTAAATTAAGAGAGAAACCGATTGAATGGTATCAACAAACAGATAGATTTGTGAAACTCGCAAAATGTCTTTGGGAAGACCTGAACACCTTAATCGAAATTGTGGTTCCGGCAGATTTGTGGGAAGATTGTAAAAGGGCTGTAGGTTGGCCAACAAGTGAACCCGAAAGTTTATACCATAAGGTGATTGAGCACTTAAAAACAAAAGTTGCGTTGAAAAATGTGGATTGGCAGAGGATAGACAGAACATCACAAGAAGTTAAAGAGTCGATACATGCATACTATGAGAGATTGTTGAAAGCGTTTAAAAATTATAGTGGCACGGAAACAATTGAACCAAAGGACATGCTCCATTTTGTGTTCAGATTTGTGGAAGGGTTGAGACCTGAGATTAGCCAGATGATTAAAATGTATTTGATTTGTTGGCAGTCAAAGTCGATCGATGAGGTGTTGAATTATGCAAAACACTGCAGTGATGAGATTGAGACGAAACAGAAAAAGTTGAAGGAAAAGGTGATGGTGATGCAGCTTAGAGCAGCTCAGACGGGTTTGCAAGGTTTGCAAGGTTTCCAACATCAATTGCCGCAGTTGCAACAGCAGGGAAATACTGTGTTTCAGCCACAGACGAGAGGCAGAGGCCGCAGAGGTTTTGTGAATAATGGTCCTGATTTAAATACTGTTGTGGTTCCTAACGGTATACAGGCAATGAAGAAGGTGATGCCATGTCACACGTGCGGAATCGTCAGGCATTGGAAACGGGAGTGCCCAATGTTGGTGCAGGAAGGTGTAGGTCAGCAAAACAATGATGTCAATTCGTTTCAGAATATGAGAGGACCGAAAAGGAGAGGTCCAAATCCAAATTTTCAAAATAATATAAATCAGATGCAGGGTTTACAACCCGTACAACCACAGCAGGTGCAAATGCCCTGTGTACAGATGGCACAGTTGCAGCCAATGCAATAGCAGTTTCCTATGGTACCTAATCAGCAAATGCAAATACCCTTAGCACCAATGAATCAGCAACAAAGGATGCTTCCTCAACAGGTCAAGGGTCAAGGAATGAATCAAAATGACACAGTACACCAATTCCCGTTACACAGTGAGAATGGAATAAACGATGTGTGGGAGAGTGAAAGTTCAGATGAGGAGGGAAATTGTATGCTTGCAGCATCCTTGGAAGTTGACCGTATGTGGAAGGAAGAGTTATGGGTCACTGCGTTTCATTCTTGGTTGACACCGGAGCTACACCCTCTACAGTCAGAAGCATCGAAGTACCAAATTTGCCACTTTCAGGGAGAACAGTTCAAGTAGTGGGAGTAGCAAATAGGTATCTGACAAACCCAATCACAGATCCAGTGCATGTCAGAATTGGTAACTTTCAAGGGTCGCATAAATTTGTGGTGTGTGACTCAAGTCCGATATCCCTATTAGGGAGAGATTTATCGTGTAAATTGGGATGCTCGATTATGTGCTCAAATGAGGGAATTAAAATTCAGACAAACAGTGATGAGGAAGAAGAGGACAGTTTAGGAGGGGACGAAGTGGAAACTATTGATGAAGAGTATCCCTTGATTACTCTTTATCCAATGCTCACTGAAGCAGATATTCCTGCTGAGTTACAGTAAACAGTTGAAAAAGAAGTGGGAGATATGACAGGGAAAGAGTTAGGATTGGTCAAAGGAGTAGAACCAGTGAAAGTGACCGTAAAACCCAATGTAAATTTTCCCCAGACACCACAATACCACATGTCGCAAGACACCCTCATGAAAGTCGCCCAACTCATTGATGAGTTTGTGAAACAGGGAGTACTGAAAGAAGTGCTAAGTAGTCCATGTAATTCACCAATCATGGGATTAATAAAACAGAGTGGAAAAGTCTGAATTGTTCAGGATTTGAGAAAAATAAATGACATAATAGTCAAATGCTGTCCCGTGGTACCAAATCCAGCTGTGATAATGTTTCAAATTCCCTGTGATGCTGAGTGGTTCTCAGTCATCGATTTGTCACAAGCATTCTTTTCTGTGCCTCTTCATGAGGTCAGCCAATTTCTCTTTTGTTTCAAATTCTTGGACAGAGTCTACAGTTGGTGTCGAATTCCTCAAGGGTTTTCGGAGAATCAGATTCTGAAGAAAGATTTGGAATCATTGGAGTTACCTTTTGAATCAACCTTGTACAGTATATTGACGATTTACTGATCGCATCCAAGACAGAAAATGACTGTACGGTTGACACTATTGCTCTGTTGAACCATTTGGGAAGAAATGGACACAAAGGGGGTCATTCTGACCCTGGCGGTCATGGACCGCCAGGGCCAACGACCGCGGGAGCACCGCCAACAGGCTGGCGGTGCTCCCATGGGCATTCTGACCGCGGCGGTACAGCCGCGGTCAGAAACGGGAAACTGGCGGTGCCCTGCCGGTTTCCCGCTGCCCTGGGGAATCCTCCATGGCGGCGCTGCAGGCAGCGCCGCCATGGGGATTCCGACCCCCTTACCGCCAGCCTGGCTCTGGCGGTTTTGACCGCCAGAACCTGGCTGGCGGTAACGGGTGTCGTGGGGCCCCTGGGGGCCCCTGCAGTGCCCATGCCAATGGCATGGGCACTGCAGGGGCCCCCTAACAGGGCCCCACCAAGATTTTCAGTGTCTGCCAAGCAGACACTGAAAATCGCGACGGGTGCAACTGCACCCGTCGCACCCCTTCCACTCCGCCGGCTCCATTCGGAGCCGGCATCCTCATGGAAGGGGGTTTCCCGCTGGGCTGGCGGGCGGCCTTCTGGCGGTCGCCCGCCAGCCCAGCGGGAAGCTCAGAATGACCGCCGCAGTCTTTCGACCGCGGTACGGTCTTCTGGCGGTTTCCGCCAGGCGGGCGGCTTTCACCGCCCGCGGAGGTCAGAATGACCCCCAAAGTGTCCCCTTCAAAATTAAAATTCTGCCAGAAGAAAGTGAAATATTTGGGTCACCAAATAGAAAAAGGGTCGAGAAGAATCATGAAAGAAAGAATAACAAGTGTACTTCAAATGAGTCCACCCAAAACGAGAAAAGAGGTGAGAAAGTTTTTGGGAATGGTGAGCTACTGTCGCCAATGGATTCCCAATTTCTCAACTCTAGCAAAACCTTTATTGAAACTGACCCAGAAAGATGCGCTGGATGAAATAGTGCTGAAAAGAGATGAGATGGATGCTTTTATTGAATTAAAGGAATGCATGTGCAGAGCTCCAGCTTTAGGTATGCCTGATTACACAAAGCCTTTCACATTGTTTTGTCATGAACGTGATGCATGTTCCTTGTCTGTCCTGACTCAAGCCCATGGTGGCGTAAACAGACCAGTAGCATATTTTTCAGCTACTTTGGATCCGGTCACAGCAGCACTGCCAGGGTGCTTGCGAGCCGTAGCAGCAGTTGGTATCAGCCTAAATCAGGGTGAAGGAATAGTGATGGGACATCCTTTAACAGTCAGGGTCCCTCACTCATTCGAGATACTTTTGTCACGTTCCCGAACACAGCACATGACTGGTGCTAGGCTTACAAGGTACGAGACAATAATTCTGGGATCACCCAATGTGCAGCTGAAAAGGTGCACTACGTTGAATCCAGCAACCTTGTTTCCCAGTGAAAATGTCAAAATTGAGAACGCTGAAGACATCGAGCACGACTGTCTTCAGGTGACTGAATTTTGTACAAAACCAAGACCTGATATCAAAGACACCCGATTGGAAGAAAATGATCAAATTATTTTTGTTGATGGTTCATGTTTAAGAGATGCACTAAGGATATTGAAAGCAGGATATGCTGTATGTACAATAACAGGTGTTTTGGAAGCATCTTGGCTTCAGGGAGTTTATTCTGCACAGGTAGCAAAACTAGTAGCCCTCACTAGAGCTTGCCGACTTTCCGCATTAATGAAAGTCACCATTTACACTGACAGTCAGTACGGATTTGGAATAGTGCATGATTTTGGACAATTGTGGTCACAGAGAGGCTTCATGACCTCTTCAGGATCACCAGTGAAAAATGGTGAAAGAATAAGAGAATTGTTACATGCCATCCAGTTACCAGGGGAAGTAGCAGTGGTAAAATGCAGTGCACACTCGAAATCACAAGACTTTGTTTCTTTGGGAAATGGATATGCAGATCAATTCGCAAGGTTTTGCGCATTGAACTGTATATTGCTCAGAGACGAATGGAAATTAATAAATGAGCCAGAACTTGAACCAAGTGAAGCCTTTGCCCTAAAGGTTGTAGATACAATTGAAGAATTGAAATTCCTACAGAATAATGTCAGTAAGGATGAGAAACTCTCATGGAGCAAACTACAATGCATAAAGAAACCAGATGATTTGTGGTTTTCAAGTGAAGGGAGATTGGTTCTACCAGACAGTCTTTTGACGCAGTTAGCCAGGTTGTATCATGGACAAGCCCACCTTGGGAGGGATGCAATGATTAGACTATTCAAAATAGATTGGTTCAATCCCAAATTCCGTCAAGTTGCTGAAGCAGTTTGCCATCGTTGCGTCATTTGCCAACAAATGAACGCAGGGAAGGGAACAGTAGTAAATTTGAGCCACATTGGAAGAGCAGGTGGGCCATTCAGCAGGATGCAATTGGATTTCATTGAGATGCCTACGCATGCAGTCTTAAAGTATGTGTTGGTGATTGTGTGTATTTTTAATCATTGGATCGAGGCATACCCTACACGCAGAAATGACAGTCTCACAGTTGCAAAACTACTCCTGAGAGAACTAATACCATGTTTCGGAATCCCGATCTCTTTAGAATCAGATAGGGGAAGTCACTTCAATAACGAAGTAATGAAATTACTGTGTGCAGCATTGAACATTGAACAAAAATTGCATTGTAGCTACCGCCCTGAAGCATCAGGACTAGTGGAGCAAATGAATGGCACATTGAAATCGAGGATGGCGAAAATACGTGCATCACCAAACTTGAAATGGCCTGACGCATTGCCCTTGGTGTTAATGTCAATGAGAAACACACCTGATAGAAAAACTGGACTGTCACCGCATGAGATCCTCATGGGCAGAGCCATGAGACTCCCAGCAGTCCCCGCAAATGCACTTGTAAATATTACCGATCATATGGTATTGGACTACTGCAAAGGTCTGGCTGATGTGGTCCGCTCTTTTTCTCACCAGGTGGAGGCAACCACCTTGCCACTGATCCAAGGTCCAGGACACGCCCTGAAAGCAGGTGACTGGGTCGTGATAAAGAAACACGTGAGGAAATCGTGCCTGGAACCCCGTTGGAAAGGCCCGTTCCAAGTGATTCTGACAACTACCACCGCTGTGAAGTGTGCTGGAGTTCCCAACTGGATTCACGCCAGTCACACGAAAAGGGTGACATGCCCCACAGAAGAGGAAGTTGAAGTGCTGAAATCACCAGTGACTGACAAGAGAGTACCAGGCACCGAGACAGGACAAAGAGAACATGGAGGCGAAAAAGCAGAAATAGAGGAAGGGGAAACATTTTCTGAGGAAGAAACAGCTGATCCATTTGAGGAGAACCGAGGGGAAGCCTCAGGAAGTGACAAAGATCATGAATGTGATAAGGAGCCTGCGACAGGTGAAGGAGCAGGAGAGCCTGATCAGAGGAGGGCTTACCCAGAAGCAGACTATACAGGAAAAGAAAAAGAAAACCTGATTGACCTCCTAGGGGGAGAAGACAAGACAGGACAGAGTGAAATTGTTCAAACTCTTCCAGAACCGGTTGCAGGTCCATCAAGTGAAAACAGTGCGAAACGAAGACAAAGCATATCGCCAGTGAAATTAGGGACTAAAGAAATATTAAACGAAAGTGAAGGGCCAAAGTTGAAAGAGAAAAGAAAAGAAGTGTCTGTCGCAATAACAACACCAAGTGAAGAGAAAGACCCACCCAAGGAACAAGGCACCAGCGAGAGAGAATCAAAAGGAGATGCAAAATTGAAAAGGAAAAGAATACTGAGCTGAAGATATTCTGGTCCGGAGCGGGCATACATAGCCACTAACGATTGGTCAGAAACTTCCTATCTCTCAGTCTTGAGAACGAAGAAGCAGAACAACACTTTGGTACCTGAAAAGTAAAATTCCATGAACATTACCGAATAAGACATTGACAACCTGATTGACTTTGAAACCGATTTTGAGACAAAGCTGCTAAACCGATAAGAGACTAAGCTGCTAAAGAAAACCGTGTGAACATTGAACTCGTTCAGCTTTATATATATCTGCAAATCTGAATTGATAAAGTGTCTTCAACTTTCTGATTCTATATCGATCATACCAAACAGTACTACAAAGGGACATAAAATGAAGTGTTGTAAATACATGTGTATAGGTCTTATTACTGCATGTGTACTAATCATTATAGCAATAGTCCTTGGAATGCATGGAGAGAATGAAAGAGACGCGAATTATGCTTCTACCCTTAAACCTACTACTGAATTAACTCCTAAGCAGAAACTCGAACAAGATGAGAAATATTTACACAACAAGAAAGAATTATCCTCTAACGTTTTCTATCGCTTGCTGAATGAGTATGTTGAGACATTGAATGTGAAAGATTGTTATGTGTGCACACAAATACCTACCTTAGTAAAAGAAGGAGTGACATATCATAGCATGCCTCTTACGTATGGAATTTCATGTAGTTTATTAATGACCAGATTTTATGGCCAGGAGTATATTCACTACTTTTATTCCAATCATGATGTTGTATTTGCATATATCCCCATAATTGAGTACCTGAGTAAAATAGCAAGAGCTTATTATATAAAGTTAGTTAGGGGTTTCTTTGAGCCATTGTCACCTTTTCACACAGCTTACGCTCACAGAGAAAACCTTACATGCTTGCTTTCGCCGATAGAGAAAAGTTTTTTAGATCACAATGACAATAGGAGGAAGGTGGAGAAGGAGAAATTAGAAAGGGAATTACGCAAAAGGACATCTGTAGATAACAATGCTTTTGCCGTGAAAAAGACACAAGGGAAACTGGCTTTAGATGCAATACACGTAGGGAGGCTTTGTGTACATAGACCTAAATCATATTATGACACAATCTTTGTGGGAACGAGTGAATGTAAACATACGTTTTTGTTTCAAGCTAAATGGACGTTCATGTTAAATGGCCTAGACCCAGTTATTCCAGGGGTATATTATATTTGTGGACTTAACGCCTATTATCGTCTTCCAAAGGGATGGTATGGGATATGTTATTTGGGAATAGTATTTCCAAAGATTTATCAATTGGACGAATTTTCCAAAGCTGTCTGAATCACATCATGTTCAGAAAAGGGAGACAGCTTCTGGTGTGGTAGGAGATATATTTGGAGCAATGATTTCTTCAGTAGGAGTCATATTGAATTCAATTAAAATACGAAAGTTGTCCACTATTGTGGATAACATTTTGACAAAGTTCTCAGGAGCTATAATCCTGATGGATGCTGAACTTGCTGCAGAAAGAGCTATGACTCTTCAAAATCGGCTTGCTTTAGACATTCTTTTAGCAAAGGATGGCGGCGTTTGTGAAATGCTTAGTCCACGTCACTGTTGTTCTTATATTCCAGACAACAGTGGGCAAATTAGAAAAACGATTACAAATTTGACTAACAAGAGTACAGATTTAAAAGAATTGAAAGAACCAGGAGTATGGGAGAAGGTTGGAAAATGATTTGCTTCTGTGGGAAATTGGCTCAGCAACATTTGGAACGGACTATTACTGAAAATAGTAAAAGGAATATTAATAACATTAATTTGCTTATTAGGTATTTGGGGAATATGGAAAGCTATTAAAATATTGAAAACAAGAAACAAAAGGAGAAGAGAAGAGAAAGAACAAAATAAAATGGTAGAAATATACAGAGAAAAATCAAAGGGAACCAAAAGGAAGAGGGAAGTGACTGAAGTGGCAAGTTACTAAAACAGAATTTTAATGGAATAAAATTTGTGGTGGAAGATTTGATGTGATGACATAATTAGTCATCAGAGGAGGGACTGATGATGCAGAAAAGAAGGACTAACAAATGTTCATATATGATGTAACCCAAATCGTATAAGGTAGTGAGTGTGATTTTAGCAAAGAAAAATAATGTACGTGGGAAATTGTGCCCACGGGGTAGTTCGCCATTATTATAAACAAGCTTAATTAATCATGAAGAATTGACAAATGTAGTAATCCGTCATAATTGTAAATGTATTCCATGATTTTCTTGTTGAAACTGTTATATGCTTAGCTTAAATTTAGCAGAGGCTGTGGCCTAGTTGCCTGGTCTCAAATTTAACTGCGTGGTTCTCACTTGTATTAACAAAGACATATTATTTTACTTTAAGGCTGTATTTTTCCAGTAGAGATGACTCATACACTTATCTCAGGGTTTCGTGCTAGGCTGGTTTCATCCTCTTTGATGCAAGGTCAGCTCCTGCAGGTGCAGACAATAAAGGCACTAAGATAAAATTAATCGGCAAACTTTGTTGCAACTTGTGTTCCAAGGCTCCAAGGACAATGTATGCAAAAATGAGTACTAGGAGAAAGACACTATTCATTGGTCAAATTGAAGCCACCCTATGAACCCTCCAATGGAAGACCCTGAAGAATTTGGAATGTTTCTTATTTAAACCTATCGGACAAAGAGAAGCCAGCCATTTTTTCCTTGATGCCATTTTGAAGCCAAATGCCAGACGCCATCTTAGACGACATCTTGATGCCCTTTTTCTCTATTCCAGAGAAAGAGACTTTGAGAATTCTCACCCTAGAGACTATAAATTTAATTTCCCCCGTCTTGCCCATGCAGTAACTTTTACCCCATTTTCCTTGCTGCCGCAAGGAAACTTGCCCTTAACTTTGCCCCCTTGAAATCTGCCCCATGATGATCGAACCAGTACCTGAAGGACGAAGACTTTTCTTGAATGCTGATTGTATTTGGTAAATATGAGAGGATAATTGCATTATGCATTATGTTTTCCTTCCTAGGTACCAACTGCTATTTTGATAGGGCCCAAGCTAGAAGTTTTCTAAATTTGTGTTGACTAAATTCGTTTTGCATGAAGCCCCACATGCCAATGCTAATTAGAGGTTAGTTGAGATATTCACTTGATGCACCATGTTGAACTGAAATCTTGTTATGCTGACCGATGTATGCAATTAGTCAAATTCAGTTACTTATATTAGTGATTTGCATTGCTATAACCGAGTGCATTATAATCCAGATGTTGCGTAGATTGCGCTTCTTCCGCCGCTATGGACAGCTAGTAATGTTCGTATACATATATCATTTGATTTTGAGACTCATATATATTGTGTTAGCTTTGTTAATATAGGGAAATAAATTCATTAACTTCTAACAAATTGGTGTGGTTATTCATGACTGAAAGGTCATGGTGCGTCAAAATACTGATTGTTATTGATTTCGAATGTGTCGCTTGATCTATTGATTAAGTATTGGGTATTGATTACAATGGTTATTGATTATTGATTTGAGTGATCTGACTATTCTTGGATGAGGAGAGCCCAACTCGGTTAAAAGGTTCACCGACCTGCAGTGTGTCCAAATACAAGTAATTTATAAGGGCTGGACGCTCTATCACACTCGCAGTCGTAAATGCAGAGAAAATATATATTGAATAAACTCAAACAATACAAGATGTTTTGCCGAGCAAAGTTCAGGCAGATGGACTTTAAAAGTAAGACATAATAAAAGTCACGCCTGTGACAGTTAAACCAGAAATGAGCTGCACATTTGAAGGACTGAATCCGAGGCAAGATGGCTAGTGACGGAGGCACCCTCAGTAGTGACTGAGATAGGCCGGCTGTGAACAGTGAGCAGTTTTGGATAAAACATGACTTGTGTATCCCTCACAGTCTTCTGGGGTGTTCTAACGTGCTTTCCACAGCAATAAATAAACATAAACTAAGTATGCAGAGTGGATAAGAGAAACTTTTCCCATCAAAAGAGAGACAAGGCAATAAGTGCATGGCCCTGAATGGATATTAAAAAACAACTAACAAAAACAGAATATGTAAAGTTGCAAATTCAACAAAGTATTGACTGTATAAGTTTTGTATTTGTGTTTAAACTGCAGAAAAATGTGTATTTTATATAGAGCACTATCGTGGAGTTAGTCCATACTATTTAAGTGTAATTTGGCCTCATCCTCCAAAGGAAAATCTCATGGGTCTTTTGGTCTTGCTACCAGCAAGTAACAGGTGTTAAGCAGAGCGGTAAGGGGGTTAAGGACATACACTTTTCATTGGTCTTGCTAGGAAAACATCTGCTGCAGAGCACATTTCAATCATAAGTGCACACTTCATGTCACCTCTGATGGTGTGGACATAGGAACTGGAGAACAATACCTCAACTGGCAAACGCTTCTGAGAACAATTTAGGTGTATTTTATGTCACATGTATGTAAATGCACGAGAAGCATAGGCCCACGGTACACAAATAGATTCCAGCATCCAAGGATGACACCCCACTGTTTGTTCATACTGATAACATCTTCACTGGTTCAGGCCGCAACCAGTTATTGTGCAACACAAGTTTAGGAAACAGTGCATGGTCGATGGTATGTGTTCACAACAACAGGCAATAGATTTGTGGTTCTTACACCAGGAGTCAGGCAGTTAAGTAAGTTAACTAACTAAAGAACAGGAGGGTGATGCACACAACATTTGCTGTTTATCATCACTATCATTAGGGTTTTTGTGTGACTTGTGGACTCTTGAGGCACAATTATTTTTAGGATGTTTTTAGGTCTACTTGCCAGTGAGTTTGACAATGTTTCCCTGCACAAGCCTGAATTTGTTTCAAGCACATAAAATCAGGCCTTTCTGCCCCTATCCCAAGGAAATCCTTGGATATAAGTGCATCTCTTTGCACATGTCTCCTCTGAAACAAGGCCCTTCACAAGTCTCTTTCGCAAGTTATCTAGCAGCTGAGATTTGGAAACTGTAAACTGAAAAGTGTTTTCTCTTCTTCCAACACAGAACTACTGCTCCCCTGCCTCATCTGATATCGAAAGTGGCGATTGAATAGCTGACAGTGCCTTTTCAGATAGATAGGTGGGATCCAGGGGCAAGTGTTGCTTCCTTGGTATTTAATTAGATAGACACAACAGTTACCTCCTACCTTACTCTTGATTTCAATTATAGCAATCTTTTGTTTCTTTTAAGTTATGAGTGCTTTATTATATGAAAGTATGAGCAAAAAGGAACAATAACTTATAGAAAAATTATCAAACTTATTCCAAAAAGCAATACACGAAAATGTAAGATATACAGAGTTTAAGAATAAAGCATGAATATAGTACTGGCTATAAATACTGAATTATAAGCTAACAGAAGAGAATGAACCACTTCTAGACTCGCAATTTATGTTTTTTTGTTTCAGAAAAGAAAAGAGAGGATATATGATAGATACAGCAAAGAGAATTAAGAAGGAAAAAAATATAGAAAGAAAAAAAGGAAAGAGAGAGAAATGAATAGACGAAATAATGAAAACCAGAACCAGTGATTATCATATAACGTCAAATAATAAAAACAGTAATTAATATCTTAAACATGTATTAAAGCTATATTTTCATGGTGGCTGGAAGACAAAAGTGTTATTACGAAATTGAGATCTTAGTAGCATCCTTCCAGTTTGACATGATAACTTGTAATGCTAAAGCAATGAGCAAATCCACTTTACGGGTGCCAATCCAAATAGGAGAGGAACTTCCCAAAAAGATGTTAACAATGTCAAAAGGAAAATTAACATTGCATATCTGTGCAATTTTTTTACACATTTTTCACCAAAAAGAAGCAATAGCTGGGCACTGGAAGAAAGAGTGTAGGTAGGTGCTTGGTGTATCAGAGCAGGTCCAACAAAAATCCAGAATGCTTGGGTTATACTTAGAGAGAGAGAGAGGAGTGAAAAAAGTCTATGGTAAAAATAATAAGTGTTTTATGTAGTGCTGGCATTACAGGATGTATGATGGATTTTGAACCAATTGCAATTCCATGTTTGAACAGAGAAAGCAATTGAGGTCTCATTCCCAACTAAGCTCTACTTTATTTTTAACACAGCTTGGGAAGTGATAGTGTAGGTATTTGTATATATGAGAGGCTTTAATAGGGGTGGAGGGAGAAACCTGCATGGGAACAAAGGTTGGAGTCGGGGTTGTATCTAGCAATAAGATATTTAGTTGTTGTGCCAGAAGGGTTATTAAGCTTTGATATTTTGGCATGTGGGTGGCTGATTAATTAAATTTAATTTGGAGTTCAGAAAAAGAGAGAGGTAGCATATGCTCAAACAATTGTTTGACTTGTAAAATTCCTTTAATTACCCACTCTCTCCAGAAGAGAGGACGATTAGATAACTTGATATTTCAATTATGCCAAATAAAGGAGCCCAGGAATGTATGTAAGGATGATAATGGTTTAGTACAGAATGGATAAACATTTGGGATGGAGTGCTTAAGACAAGGAGACGAGAACCTGCTAGGAGAGTACGAAAAATATGATACTGATTGAAATGAAAAAGGAAAAATAATTGCCTCCTCCAATTTATACCAAATCGATGGAGGAATTTCTTGAGGAGATTGGATACAAGGTAAAACTTGTTTTAATATAAAGGAAGAATGATATTGACGAAGATTCAGAAAATTAACTCCACCTATATCCTTAGGTTTGCACAGTTAGGAAAGAGCTATGCATGTTTTGCGTCCCTTCCATAGAAAGTCTATCAACATTCTATTAAGCAATTTTAAAAAATTCAAAGGTATTTTGACTGTCAACATAGACAGACAAAAATTTATCACTGGGAGCCTCATCATTTTGATGGATTCCAACCAGGATAAATACCGAGGACACCACTTGTCCGACATGCTATGAATTTTTTGAACAAGATCTGACAAATTAAGCTGAATAGTAGCCAGAATTGAAGAGGTGTACTTAATCCCTAGACATTTTACATGTGTGGGGGTCTATTTAAAATCAGTTTCCGCAAACACATGTTTTAAACAAAATGTATTCAAAGGAAAAAATTGGGATTTTTTAAAGTTTAATTTATAGCCTGAGAGGCTAGAGTGTGAGTTCAATAGCTCAAAAAATACAGGTAACAATGTCTGTGGATTAGAAACATACAAGATAACATCATCAGCATAGGCAGTACATTTGATTTGCAAATCTTTATGCACGAACCTGGTAAACAAATTAGATTGCTTCAAGGAATATGAGAAAGGTTCCAAAGATAAAATGAATAGCAAGGAGGATAATGGAAACCCTTGCCTAGTACCTCAATGAAGGGAAAAATAAGAAGACTGAACTCAATTTAAAAAGATAGACGTGGATGGGGAAGAATATAATATATTAATATATTTTAAAATGACAGGTCCAAAACTGTGCCATTTCAGGGCTTGCATCATAAAAAGCCAATTAATAGGGTTGAATCCTTTCTCTGCATCCAAGGTAATGGCAGCCATTGGAATATTACTTGTAGAAGCAAGATGTAAAATATTTAGTAAGGCTCTGGAATTATTAGTTATATATCCGCCTTTCACAAAGCCAGTTTGTACAAAACCAATCAAATCGTGTATTTTCGGATTTACCAGAAGAGCTGATATCTTAGCAAAAATCTCACAGTCTAAATTAATGAGAGAAACTGGCCGATAATTAGCACACAGAGAAAGGTCATTATCTTTCTTAGGGTTGAGGCAAAGCATTGCTTGAGTAATGTACCCTGAGCCCTCATTCTGAATAAATTGATAATAAAGAGAATGCAAATGTGGAAGAAGAATGTGTGAGAAACAAAGGTAAAATTCAGCTGTAAAGCCATCCGGGCCCGGAACTTTATCTTTTGGTAATTTTGACAAAGCAGTCTTAATATCCTGCACAGATATTTCTTTATCTAGACAAGAAAGGTCTTGAGACTGATTTGGTTAAGATGGGAGAGATTTAAAAAAGGATTCAAGAGTTGCCTCAGAGGGGGATGATTCGGGTGTGTGGAGATTTTGATAAAAATCTGAAAAACATTGCAAAATATCCTCATTTCTAAAATTATTATTCCCCTTGTCATCTATATTATGTGAAATCTTGGATTTTTGGGATTTAACTTTAAGATAATTTGAAAGCATCTTTTCAGCTTTATTACGCCCACCATAACATTTAGAATTAATTTTTTAAAGCGTGACTGAGGCTTGTTCAGTGGACTTCTTATTAAAATCCAGTTTGGATTGAATAAGGAGTTTAAGAGTATCATTATCATTTGAGGTAAAGTTTTTATGCTCCAGAGTTTTAATAGATGATAAAAGAAGAGCCAACTCTGTGAGAAATGTTTTCTTCTTTGTAGCCACATAGTCAATAATGAAGCCTCTGGCCGAGGCTTTGAAAGCATCCCAGACAACATAGAATTGCAAAGAAGGCGTCAGATTAAGATCAAAATATTCCTTAAAAAATACTTAAAATTTATCTACAAAAACCTGATCCTTCAGCAAATAGGTATTAAAGCACCTTATCCTTGACCTACAGGATTCAGCTGTTATATCAATATCTATAAACATAGGGGCATGATCCTTTATTAGTATAACCCCTATTTCAGTGTGCACTAGACCAGTAAGCAAGTGAGGTGCCAAAAAAATATAATCAATTCTAGATTTTGAATTGTGCAGAGAAGAATGAAAGGTACATTTCAGGCCTCTGGAATGAATGGCATTCTTGAATGTTTTTTTAATTTTATTAAGGATATATCTGGAAAGGGAGTGCCTGTCCATAAAGGGGTCCATTACTTGATTACAATCTCCACCCAATATAAGATTATCATTTGGACAGGATCGTAAAACCCGTGAAATATTGTCCCAAAAGTTTAGATCAATGCCTGCAGGGCCATAAATGTTGAGTAAGGTATATGGGACATTATTGACAGTGAGGTGAAGAAGAAGCCACCTCCCTTCATCCTCTCTCTCCTCTCTCTCTACCTGTATGGAAAGTGATTTATGAAATAAAATGAGAACCCCATTTTTATTATGAAGCGCAGGAGAACAAGAAATATGACCCATCCACTGCCGCCTCAAAGAATTTATATCCTTATAAGAGGTATGGGTTTCTTGTAACATGGAAACCTCGCAATTTAGCTTGGAAGGATGTGAAAGGACTCTCTGCTTCTTAATGAGATTGCGTAAACCTTTCACATTCCAAGAAACAACACGCATGACTTTAACCATTTTGCAGAACAACAAAAAGATATAACTGTAGCAATATTATCAATATAAAATAATGTATATAACAGTAAATTAAAAACCACTGGATCTTATAATAACAAAAGCTATGTAGAATGAGCAACCAAATCTCAGTTGAATAAGAAAGAAGGAAGGAAGAAAAGAGAAAAGAGAGCAAAAGGTGATAAAAACAGAGTAGATGGCAAGGAGCCTAATGGTTTGAGCCATAGTAAGACAGGGTTAACAAAAATACAATGACAATAAAGTGGGAAAGTGGGGAAGCACGAAAAAAGCTAAGATGGTCCACAACCGGAACTACACACAAGAGGAAACAGAAGGCCATGAAGACATTATTATCAGAAGAAATATATAATACGGCATAAATATGACCAATATTGGCTTATACAAACCACTTACCAACAACTGAGAACAAATGAAGACAATGGGTCTGAAACATGACATGAGTAAGGTGTATGGGACATTATTGACAGTGAGGTGAAGAAGAAGCCACCTCCCTTCATCATCTCTCTCTACCTGTATGGAAAGTGATTTATGAAATAAAATGAGAACCCCATTTTTATTATGAAGCGCAGGAGAACAAAAAATATGACCCATCCACTGCCGCCTCAAAGAATTGATATCCTTATAAGAGGTATGGGTTTCTTGTAACATGGCAACCTCGCAATTTAGCTTGGAAGGATGTGAAAGGACTCTCTGCTTCTTAATGGGATTGCGTAAACCTTTCACATTCCAAGAAACAACACGCATGACTTTAACCATTTTGAAGAACAACAAAAAGATATAACTGTAGCAATATTATCAATATAAAATAATGTATATAACAGTAAATTAAAAACCACTGGATCTTATAATAACAAAAGCTATGTAGAATGAGCAACCAAATCTCAGTTGAATAAGAAAGAAGGAAGGAAGAAAAGAGAAAAGAAGAAAAAGAGAGCAAAAGGTGATAAAAACAGAGTAGATGGCAAGGAGCCTAATGGTTTGAGCCATAGTAAGACAGGGTTAACAAAAAATACAATGACAATAAAGTGGGAGAGTGGGGAAGCACGAAAAAAGCTAAGATGGTCCACAACCGGAACTACACTACTACAGAGAGGAAACAGAAGGCCATGAAGACATTATTATCAGAAGAAATATATAATACGGCATAAATATGACCAATATTGGCTTATACAAACCACTTACCAACAACTGAGAACAAATGAAGACAATGGGTCTGAAACATGACACGGGAAAGGGACACATATCGCATTTTAGGGAAACAAATGAAGCGTGAGGTATCTGTAAAAAAAAAAAATATTAATAAAAATAAAAAAATACAAGTGATCAGTAACGTAGGACAATATATCAGCAGAGAACTTCATAAGAACCAACAATGAATAATCAAGATTTGCCACATTCCATTTCTTCACCCTTGCTTTGGCTAATAAACTTTTTCAGATCATCAGGAGAGGCAAATGAAAAAGTATGATCTTTGTGTGTTACTTTAAAGAAGCAAGGATGAACCAGTCCATAAGGAAAGTTTAGTAATCTCATCCCTGGATGCAGTGAAAGAAACTCTTTGCGACGAGCAGCCGTAGCACGTGCCGCATCCTGTGAGAGGAAAATCCTATGACCAGACCACAGCATCTATTTCCATTGCTTGGCATTCCATTGCTTCCAAAACCATGAGTAACTCAATATACTCCAAAAAAATAACAATTATGCCTCTCGGTCAATCAGGTGATGAGGCACCAGAAGATTTGGGCCCCACATGATGGGCACGTTGTATATTAAGAGCAGTACCATCCTTGAGGCCAATTATTTTTGGAATATTAGTTTTCAGGAAAGAGATTATGTCATTGCCTTCTGCCTCCTCAGGAATGCCATTAATTTATAAGATTGTTATGCCGGTTACGATTTTCCAAGTCCTCAGTTTACTGCTTCAGAAGCAAAATTTCTTTAGACATGGCATAAATCTTAGTAACCTCATCCTGCATATTACTGATCCTTTGCTCAGCCTCTGAGGCCCTGGATTCCAGACTTGACCACTTTTCTCCAATCCTTTGAAGGGTAGCATTAGTTTCCATCACAAAGGGCTTCAAGTTTTTTATTTCATCCATGAGGTCTTCCAGGGTCAGGGGCAAAGGAGATTTTGTCGGAGAAGAGGGATCATTCTTTTGTTGTTTAGAGGTATTATTATAATCCTTCCGTGACGAGGACATGGCTCCAGAAACCGCTGCAACCATTGGAGAAGGAGAGGAGGGAGGCTCCATATAAAATAGGTATGAAGAGAGTAAACTCAAAACTGGTAGATATTATAAAAAATTATCTTAAATGCAGCACTGCAGTCTGAAAAATGCACAATGCAGAAATCTCTTGACCGGCAAAATTATTAATGACACATATAGCGCCTGAGGCTATAAATGCTGACCATATCCCAATTGTAGAAAAAAATAATATAACAGTCCAGCGTCAGATAAAAGAAAAAAATATATAAGGACTGGATATGTGTAATCCAATTTTAAAGAAGAAGATAAAATGAGCTTCATAGAATACCTGCGTCCTACAACATTAAAGTATGCATTCGTCATTTCCTTCTTTTTTTTCCTTTAAAAAAAATAAATAAATCAAAAAGGTGAGATGGGGCCATAAGAGCTAAAAAACACAACAAAACATACTCCAAAATATTTCCAGCGGTAAAATACCTGTTGCCCTCATATTTCCATCTCTGTGCCTCTAATTATTTCTGTCCATAGTTCCCAAATGCTGCCAAAAGAAGCGAAAACGTATCCGTGACAACGCAGAGCTTCAACAGAGAGCGGCCATGTTTTGGGCATCTCGGTCACACCCCCCAATCTTTTGTTTCTGAATATCTCCTTAAACTGTGGAAAAAATTTATTCCTAAAGGTTTTAAGTGGCCACATAGTATGTGTAACACTTTCAGCATGCTACGAAATGTTATATAAAATAATTTCTTCTGCGATACTAGTATAAGCAATTCATCTAGACCAAAAATTCAAAATTATGTTAACTGAAAGACCAGTGCTGGATACTGTGGTCACAAATGAAATGAATAGTTGCTGTGATTGCAGTGTGTAGGTATGCTCGACATTCAAGTTCATATGTAACCTGCTGATGAGATATAGTTTTGCATTGCTGTTTTTCTTCACAATCTTTATTGCAGCTTTACTTCAATTTAGCTTTCATGTAGCTCCATAAATGTTCCCCAGTTCAAGAAAAGCAAAATTAAACCAGAATTGCAAATAAGTATATGTTGGAGAGGGCCCTTTCTGCATGGTCAGGCTCAGACCTTTTGCCTTTTCCTCTACTTTTTGATTAATTTCTTTTTGTTCGCTCTACAACTCCAGGCATTTTACCACTGCTAACCAGTGCTAAAGTCCATGTACTCTCTGCTTAAAATATGGTAACATGTTTTCACATTTAGGTGGTCATTATGACATGAGAGGTCAGCTGACCGCCACGCTGGCAATGGCGGTAGTACCATCACCAGGCAAGCGGTAATGACCTCCAAATAATGACCATGGCGGTGATCCCTCCCATAGACAGCCAATGTTCCACCCCAACCACCAGTGCGGTACGACCACTGACCACAGCAGTAGCCCTCTGCAAGCAGACGGAAGACAAGGATCCCCCCACCATATTATGACATAGCAGAACCTCAGGATTTCCAGGGCGTTAGCAACGTCACAAAGCCTGGCGGATACACATCATTTAAAAAGAGACACTCACCTACAGGGCCACAGAGGAGTCCGCGGCCGCCATGGAACCAGGACTGTATGACTTCCCAATGCTGTATCATGCCATGGCCGTCTAGGAGCACTAACACCAATGAAGACGACGACAGTGAGTACAGCCGCCTAGCACACAAGGGAAGGAGGAAGGAGTCACACACACACACAACACACACCATACGTACACACACCACACACCCAGAACAATCTGCAGAGTAAACAACAGCAACATCAGCCAGAGGAAAAGAAAGCCAGGACACATACCATTGGTCCAGTCTGTATTTCGCTGGACCTGTGCCCACAACAACTGAGGCAACCATATACAAAGGCCCATTGGCCAGTCAGCTATTAGCCACAGGGTAACGTCCAAGGCCTAACTTGACTCCTAACAGCCTAGTCACTCCACTGGGCAGGGGCATCATGGCGATGGCAGGCAGGCATCTTAGGGGAAAGAGGGGGGTGGGTTTCTTCTTGGGAGGGCGGTCCTTTGGTTTGCGTTTGGGAGGGGGCGGGTCCTTGCCCTTCTGTCTTGGGGGCAGAGGAGTGGCCCTGGGATAGGGGGCCGGAGGACCACCCTTCTTCACCTTAGTGGCAGGAGTACACTTAGGGGGAGGAACTTGAGTCGATTAGGAGCTGGAGGAACTGGGCTGGTGGGGTTGGACTTTTCTCTTACCTGCAGGATGGGGGCTGGGAGAGGGAAGAGGTCAAGGCGGGAAAGGAAAAGCTTCTTAGGATCAATGGGGTGGGGTGTGGGCAGAGGAATTAGAGTGGAGGTAGGGGTTGTAGGAGAAGGAGATGTGCTGGAATTGGGTGCAGGTGCATGGACAATGTGAGTGTGTTAGGTGGATGGCTGTTGGGGATCGGAGTGGGAGCGTTTGTGTGTCTATGGAGGTCGGGCAGACAGGGTGGGGGAGGACAAACTG
Organism: Pleurodeles waltl; assembly: GCF_031143425.1. Classification (NCBI taxonomy): domain Eukaryota; kingdom Metazoa; phylum Chordata; class Amphibia; order Caudata; family Salamandridae; genus Pleurodeles; species Pleurodeles waltl. The sequence continues at coordinate 341,829,730 of NC_090451.1, forward strand.
GAAATGTGGATGGATGTTGTGGTGGTGTCTGCAAGTGAGTAGGGGATGCTGCATGAGGTGGTGGTGGTGGTGACTGCGCATGTGGTGTGTGGGGTGCATGTCTGTAGGTCTGCTGTTGTGGTGACTGTGGTCAAAGCTGTACAGGTGGCAGGATCAGGGACTGTTGATGCAGTGCATGCAGGTGTCAGTGCTGATGTGACTGTGAGGGAGGAGGAGGAGGGGGAGACAGTGTGTGTTGGCTGTGTGTGTGCTTGTAGACTGAAGTCTGGTGCCTGTGTTTGTCTGTGCGAGTCCTGTCTGTTGTTTTAGGTGCATGCATGTCAGAATGTGTGCTTGGGATGGCTTGGAGTAGAAGAGACAGGGACTGGGAAGTTGGAGAGGGGACGGAAGAAACAGGGACACTGGCTGCCATCAGAGAGGAAGCCAGAGCCTGCAACAATCTCCGTAAGGCCGCCAAGCCACTGTGAATGCCCTCCAGGAAGGCACTGCATTGCTGCATCTGGGATGCCAGCCCCTGGATGGCATTCACAATGGTTGACTGCACAACAGAGATGGATCTCAGGAGGTCAATAGCCTCCTCACTGAGGGCACCAGGGCTGATTGGGGCAGGGCCTGAGGTGCCTGGGGTGAAGGAGATGCCCACCCTCCTGGGTGAGTGGGCACTGGCAACTGGGTGGGGGGCTACTGGGAGGGTGGTGCTGGTACGGGGGTGGCAAAAGATCCTGTAGTTGGGGTGGTCCCGTGGGGGTCCACCACCATCACGGAGCTTTCATCGGAGGAGGAATCAGAGACAGTTGAACCAGCTCCAGTCTCCTGTGGTGCTCCCCTCGCCCTCTGTCCCACTGAGTCCATCAGTGGACTCTGCCTCCTGGGTCCCGTGGGCTGAAGCTCCCTCACTTGCCAGTGCCACTGCTCCTTCACCAGATGATGCTAATGCCCGCATGGACAGGATGAAAAAAGGAGGGGGGGAAGGGAGCACAGGGTCATTGGCAGCACCAACAGCACAGATGGCAAACACATCACAATCACTCCCTGGGTCTAAGAAAGGGCAGAATGGACCACAGTGACAAACCATTGCCTAGGCACTACGGCAGTTAAGACCCCAAACACTACCATCTGCACACTTACTGGGACAAACAAAGCCCAGTCTGCCATGGCAAGCTAGCTAGCTAGCAATACCAAACATGCATACCACCCTACATAGTTAAGCAGAACCAGGCAGGAATGTCTAACCTGGCATATTGGGGCATCCACTGAATAGAACCGTGCAACCAACTCCCATGCCAGGCAACAAACACATTGGGCTCACCCCCTTGTGGCTGCTGTGCTGCCCTCAAGCGCCCATCTAACTCAGGATTGGCCACTGCCAGTATGGGGCCATTACAGGGTCAGGCTCCGATGGGCACCCCTCCCTCGTTGGGAGGCCGTCCCCATCTGGGCCTCCATGGTCTTCTGGGCCCAACTTCTCAGGTCCTCCCATTGTTTCCTGCAGTGGGGGCTCCACCGTCTATGGACCCCCAGGGTCCGCACGTCCTTAGCCGGAACCCCTTCTTCTGATGGCCACTGACCTTCGTAGGAAACAAAGACAGAAGGACACTATGAACCATACAATCCAGCCTTTCACACAAATGGCCTATATACTGCATATGCCACTCATCAAGCACACACATGACCCGTACCTCTGCATTCACATTGCCTACAGTCATACCCCCCAAATGACAAACTGCTAGCACACACGTACATCTCCATGCAGCCATGTTGCATGCAACGTACCCATGATGTACTGACCTGCCCATACAGGGGTAGGACTCTATCCACGAGCCTCTCCAACTCCTCTGATGTGAAGGCTGGGGCCCCTTCCCTTGCTGCACGGGCCATCGCAGGTTCCAGACACAGGTCACAGCAGCACATGCAGTGGAGATGTCATTGAGTGGAAAGTTAAGAATCAAGTGAAGTGGTAGGAAGAAAATGGCAGTCACAGCCGTGGCGGTGAACACCGTCACTACCAGCGTTGATCTTCATTTGTTCCTGAACTCCATAGAGCCCCATGATAGCCAATGAGGAATTTCACAGCAGTGCAGACCGCCTTCTACCATGACGCCTAATACCGGCTGAGTGAGGTCACTTCCACCTGTCCCTACATACAGGACAGGCAGTTGCCATTTCCCAATGCTAGTACTCATGTGTTGAATTAAAATGTGCGTCATTGGTGTCGATTGTACACACCTGTACAATTCTAGTGTCCTAGATACATGCTCTGTGTACTCTGATGTTGTGGGTCCATAGGTCCTGTTGTCACACCCATTTTACCTTTGGCTCACTTAGATACCATCCACTGTGGAGGAATAAGAGGAGGAGGCAAGCAACCGTGTTCAGACCCCTCGTGGACTTGGCTACACTGGAGAACAGGAACATTATACTCACCTATCCTCTGAACAGGGCCACAATCACAGAGCTGTGTCCACAATTGGAGCTTTATCTGCTACCTGCTATCCGTTGCACCACAGTAATTCCCCCTCTTGTGCAGGTACTGTCAGTGCTCCATCTCCTGGCAACTAGCTCTTTCCAGGTGACTATGGGCTTGGCTGCAGGAATGTCACAGCCAATGTTCCCGATTGTACTTGGAAGAGTTTTGGCTTCCTTGCTCAAGCACATGTGCAGCTACATCGCATTCCCCCCAGGTTGATGATTTGCCCACTGTGAAGGCTGGATTTTATGCTATGGGACACATAACACCTGTGATTGGGGCCATTGACGGGACCCATATTGCCTTGGTCCCTCCCAGGGCAAATGAACAGGTGTACAGGAATAGGAAGAGTTAACTCTCCCTCAATGTCCAGTTGGTGTGCCTTGCTGACCAGTACATCTCCCACGTCACTGCCAAGTATTCTGGATCTGTGCATGATGCCTTTGTTTTGAGGAGTAGCGGCATCCCACAGGTGATGGCATGACTACAGAGGCACAGAGTGTGGCTTAGAGGTGAGCTTGAGTCCCCACTCAATGTGTGTCAGTGTATGCCTACTGGAGTCATACCCCATGCCATTTTGCATGGCTAATGTGTGTCCCTCACTTCTTCCAGGTGACTCTGGCTACTCAAATCTGTTCTGGCTGTTGACCCCTGTTAGAAATCCGAGAACAGGGCCAGAGAATAGGTACAATGAGGCTCATGTGCATACCAGGTGGATTGTTGAACGTACCTTAGGTCTCCTGAAAGCTAGGTTCAGGTGCCTCTATTTGACAGGTGGATCCCTATGCTACTCCCCTGAGAAAATCTGCAAGATTCTGGTGGTGTGTTGCATGCTACACAATTTGGCCCTCAGACACCATGGCCCTCATTATAACCCTGGTGGGCGGTGATAAAGCGGCTGTAATACTGCCAGAAGTCCGGGGGTAAAAAAAATTGAATCATGACCACGCAGAAACCGCCAACACAGAGAGCCACTTCAACACTCCGACCGCCACGGCAGTAGCAACAAACACTGCAGCGTTAACCGTCAGCAGCCAGGCGGAAGACGATGTACCGCCCACTGCATTACAACACGCCTATCTGATACCTTTTCTGGGGCGGTGACAACGCCATCAAAAGCAAGTCGGAAACAGTACTCTGAAGGGAAATTACTCACCTCTCGACACTCAAGGAAAAACCATGACGCCATGAAGCCCGAGCTGCACTTCTTCCCAATGCTGGTGTACCTTCTCATATACCATGAACACGAACTACGGCGAAGACGACCATGGTGAGTACTGCACCTAGCACACAAGGGAGGGCGGAAGGAAAAAGAGAGTGACACACTCACGCAACACGCAACACGCAACACGCAACATCCCCACCATCACCCCAACACCATGCACACAAGCAGATGCAACAACATTACATATACACCCCGTAACCATCAGGAATAACGCAAGGACAAAAGGAATGGAATAAAATGAGTGTAATAGTACAGTTTTAGAAAAATTCGTACTAAAATCAATAAACATTATGTACAATATTTACAATATATACAAAAGGAGGGACAATGCCCACTCCAAAATGTCCGTGGCCCACTGGGCAAAAACAGATAGGCCAAGGCCACACTTGACTCCTGCCTCAATATGGAAAGAACACTGCAGGGGCATCAGGTCGAAAACACACAGGCACCTCAGGGGGACGGGAAATGGGGGGCACCTCAGCCGGAAGATGGTACAACGTCACTGCTGCTGGAGGGGGCTACATGCCCACTGATTGGTCCTGGGGAGTGCAAAGCCACAGTCTCTCTAGTGGGTGGGTTGCCCACTGCTTGGTCCTGGGGAGTGCAAAGCCACAGTCTCTCTTGTGGATGTTTTCTTCCACTGGTTCTGGAGGTGGCCTGGTGCCCAGTGTGCTTCATCCTGGCAAAGAGGGCCTGAGTGGATGCCTTCTTCTGGAGGGGGGATGGTGCCTAGTGTGCTTCATCCTGCCAAGGAGGGGCTGAGTGGATACCTTCTTCCACTAGTTTTGGAGGGGGCCTGGTGCCCAGTGTGCTTCATCCTGGCAAGGAGGGGCTGAGTGGATGCCTTCTTCCACTGGTTCTGGAGGGGGCCTGGTGTCCAGTGTGCTTCATCCTGCCAAGGAGGGGCTGAGCGGATGCCTTCTTCCATGGTTCCGGAGGGGGACTGGTGCCCAGTGTGCTTCATCCTGCCAAGGAGGGGTTGAGTGGATGCCTTCTTCCACTGGTTCAAGAGAGGGCCTGGTGCCCAGTGTGCTTCATCCTGCCAAGGAGGGGCTGAGCGGATGCCTTCTTTCACTAGTTCTGGAGGTGGCCTGGTGCCCAGTGTGCTTCATCCAGGATGGGGCAAGGTCACAGTCTCTCACCTGTGTGTCACACCAACAGGTGTTGCAGGGGCCAGGACGGACTACAGCCAATGTAGTAACCACTACACACTGCACGCCGGCAATGACGGCTGCTCAGTGGATGCCAGTTGCACTGCAGGTGGCGGTGCTGGCAGTGGTGGTGGTAGCCTCCAGGCCTTTACCTGCAGCCTCGGACGGCTGCCCACTGGGACTGTAGCTGCTGGCAGTGGTGCTAGTGTCTGCGGTGCTGGCCACGGTGCAGGTGGTGGTGCTGGCAGTGGTGGTGGTTGCCTCCAGGCCTTCCCCTGCAGCCTTGGACGGCTTCCCACTGGTGCTGCTGCTGCTAGCAGTGGTGCTGGTGGCCGTGGTGCAGGTGACGGTGCTGGCCGCGGTGCAGGTGGCGGTGCTGGCAGTGGTGGTGGTTGCCTCCAGGCCTTCACCTGTAGCCTCGGACGTCTTCCACTGGGGCTGATGCTGCTGGCAGTGGTGCTGGTGGCGGTGGTGCAGGTGGCAGTGCTGGCCGCGGTGCAGTTGGTGGTGTTGGCAGTGGTGGTGGTAGCCTCAGACGGCTGAAGTGCCATGGCTGGTGTTGAGTGCCCCTTCCTGCCCTTGGCAGATGCTGGTGCCTCCTTGCTTCTGCCAGCTAGAGTCTTTTTCTTGCCCTTGCTGGCTGGTGGTGCCTCCTTCCCCTTGCTGGCTGGTGTCCCCTTCTTGCCCTTGCTAGGTGGCGGACCCTTCTTGGCCTTGGCAGGTGGTGCTGGCACACTGGCTGGGCTGACAGGTGCCTCCTTGAAACCTCTCACACCTGCAGTAGCTGCAGAAACCACAGTGGCCATGGACTGGGTGGCTGAGGTGCTGGGCTGGGCTTTGGCCACCCTGGCCCGAAGTGAAGGATGGGTGGTAGGGGTAGGGAATAGGTCAACGGTGGCAAGGAAAATCTTCTTAGGGACACTGGGGTGGGAAGAGGGTGAAGGTTTGGGAGTGGAGGAAGAGGGATTGGTTGTGGGAGGTGTCAGTCTGCTGTGTTTGCGTGCAGGTGCATGGGCTGGATGCTGTTGTGAGGTGGGTGGCTGTTGGGTGTCTGTGTGCTTGCGTTTGTGTACTTTGGGAGGAGGGGTCACAGACACAGTAGGAGAGGACACAGGGGATGTGTGCATGGATGTGGGGGTGGTGACTGCCAGTGAGGGGCGTGTAGTGATAGACGTGCTGATGATGGAGGTAGTGGATGAGGATGTAGTGCATGTAGGTGTGAGTGGAGACACTACTGGGAGGGAGGTGGACGAGGAGGAGGAGGAGGGGGACACTGTGGAGGCAGTGGATGTTGGTGTGCCTGCATGTGGATGGTGCTTGTGTGAGTGTCTGTGAGATGAAGTCTGGTGCTTGTGTTTGTCATAGGGAACGTTTGCAGGGGGATGGATGTTGGTGGTCTGTGAGTCTTGTGGCAGGACCTCCTGTCCAATAGCTGCAGCAGATGTGGAGGGATTGTCAGTACACTTGCTAGTGATAGGGGCCTGCTGGTGTGCTGTGTAGTCCCGCATGATGTCCACCATATCACCCAGTACCCCTGCAATGGAGTCCATGGTGGTATTCAAGGCCTGCAATTGTTGCATGACCTCCTGGTGTGTTCCCCCTGCAGCCACTGGTTCTCCTTCATGACGTTTAACACCTGACCCTTCCTGTCCTGGGATTGTTGGTTTGACCGCAGGACATTTGTGAGTGCCTCCTGGGCAGTCGGTTCCCTGGACCTGTCCTCCCCCTGGCATTACTGAGGGCATCTTCTGGTGGGGGACTGGGTTGCTGTGGCACCTCCTCGCCACTGACATTGTCTGGGTCACCTTTGGGGATGTAAATGATCTGTTAGGGTAATTGTTTGTGACATGTTCCGCATTCCTAGCTTTCTCAATGAGAATTGTGTTGTCCTGCCACCATTGGTAGAGTATGGTGATGTATTGTGGGATTGGTAGTTCTCCATGCCGTCCACACATTGGTGGTGGGTGTGCATGCAGAGATGGGAGGGATGTGGTTGCAGTAAATATGGCATACAGGGGTTGACATTTAGGTGTGGTAATTGGGGTAGTGCACTGTGTGGGATGGAGTGGGGTGAAGGGAGCCAAGGTGGGGGGTGAGATGGCATGCAGGTATGGGGTGTTGGTAGGTTGGAAATGGTGACTCACCAGTGTCAAGTCCTCCGGCTACTCCAGTGACTCCCACAGGATGCAGTATTGCCAAGGCTTGATGCTCCCATGCTGTCAGCTATGGGGGAGGAGGTGGGGGTCCACTGCCAGTCCTCCTGATGGTGAGCTGGTACCTAGCTGCAATGGAATGCACCTTCTCCCATAGGTCGTTTCACCTCTTCAGAATGTCGCCCCTTTTGTGTGGATGTTGTCCCATGGTGTTCACCTTGTCCATGATTCTCTGCCTTAGCTCCATCTTCCTGGCAATGGAGCTCTGCTGTACCTATGAACAAACAGCTGTGGCTGTACCCTTACTATTTCCTCCACCATGACCCGCAACTCCTCATCATTGAAAAGGGGTGCCTTTGTGGGGACATGAGTGTTATGTGGTGTGTGTTGTGCAGAGGGTGATTTGTGATGTGTTGGGGTGTGTGATATATGGTGCATCACGGATGTGTGGGTAGTTGTGGTATGTGTGTGCAGTTGTTTCTGGGATTGGCATGGCAAGGTGTAGCGGTCGTCCCATGTTTGCAAAAGTTTGGTGCTGTTGTGGGGGTATGTGTTATAGTGTTGTTGGTGGGTGTGTACAGTGTGTGTATTTGTGCCAGGCGTGGGTTTTTTGTTCTGGACAAAGTTGTCTTGTTTTGTTTTTGGGTGGCCATTTCCACCTTAGCGATGTGCACCAGCAATGGTTTACCGCCGTTGAATGTCTGCTGTGGTGATCTGGATGGTCATTACTTGGAGGGCATTGTTTTGGTGGTGTAACGGTATGGGTGTTAGTTCCAACAGTTTATCTCATCAGTTTGATCTGGCGGATTTTTGGTTGTGGCTGGTTTCTGTTGGTTTTGTGTATGTATATCACAATCTGGCAGACAGATGTTCGCCTCCGCGGCAGTATTCGGTATTTTCTGCCAATGTCATAATGACCACCTTAATCTTTAAAAAATCATAACTCAAATTCTACTGATTTAAATGTTGTCCTTTTGGTCTTGTTTTACTCAGTTAAATATTCATTTTTGTTTTAAACTGGTGTTGAGTATTTTGTGCTGTCTTTCACTGTGTTACTGTAATTATGTGTTGCACAAATACATTATAAAATGCCTTCTAAGTTAAGCCTGCCTGCTCTGTGCCAAGCTACCAGAGAGTGAGCACAGATTAGTGTGTCTGACTTACCCTGACTAGAACTGTGATCTCCACTTGGACAAGGTGCATACCTCTACCAATTAGAGTCCACATTTCTAATAGTATACTATTTGTAATATATGCCAACTGCAAAGTGTGCTTGTTTTTACACATAGTTTCTTGTGTGTGTTATTTTTGGACCTCTGGATTTTTACATTTCTGTGTAGTCTGAAGACTGTTCCACATATACATATTTTCTTGCAATAGTTTAGCACTCTAGCTGCACCACTTTACAATGGGCCACTGTCAGGCCCTCTTGGGGAACCCACCGGGCAACTATGGATCAATGGGTCTCAGCCTTAAGGGATGAGGTTGTTTGCCTCTGATGTCCTGCGGTCTGTACTACTATGGCTCTGAGAACTGGGCCAAGTACAATCCCTGCTCTGTGGTTGTGATGCACTAACCAGCTTCTCAGGAAGGTAGAGAAAGGGTGTTTTAAGCTCAGCATGCAACAATCCCCCAGCAGTACTGTTAGACTCTGCATCCTTGGCGTGGTCTCCCCTAACTTTTTGCCTCTGTTTCCCAGGTTGTTGATGTGTGCTGGACTCTGTTTTTGCTGTTTATGTTACTCTTGACACTTTACCACTGCTAAAGTGCAAGGGCTCCTATGTATGTGTGATTGGCTTATCCATTATTGGTATATTTGATTTACTTATAAGTCCCTATTAAAGTGCACTAGAGGTGCCCAGGTCCCGTAAATCAAATGCTACTAGTGGGCCTGCAGCACTGGTTGTGCCACCCACTTGAGTAGCCCTGTAATTATGTCTTATACCTGCCACTGCAGTGTCTGTGTGTGCAGTTTGAACCTGCCAATTCGACTTGGCCATTGTACCCACTTGCCAGGCCTAAACCTTCCCTTTTCTTGTAAGGCTCCCCTAAGGTAGGCAAAAGGCAGGGTGAGGTGTATGCTTAAGGTAGGGCATGTACTAATGTGTTTTATATGTCCTATCAGTGAAATACTGCCAAATTCGGTTTACACTGTGCAAGGCCTATCTCTCTCATAGGTTACCATGGGGGCTGCCTTTGGGAGTAGATGGACATATGGAGTATGGTGTCTCTGAACTCACAATTTAAAAATACATATTTTAGTGAAGTTGGTTTTGAGATTGTGTGTTTGAAAATGCCACTTTTAGAAAGTAGGCATTTTCTTGCTTAAATCATTCTGTGACTCTGCCTGTTTGTGGATTCCCTGTCTGGGTTACTTTGACAGTTGGGCTGTTTGCACCTCTCTCTCTAGACAGTGGTACAAAGGGAGCTGGGGTGTAGCCTGCATATCTTGATGAGCCATCTGTGCTAGGAGGGAAGGGAAGGGAGGAGTGGTTACTTACACCTGAAAGGGCTGCATCTGCTCTCACACAATGTAGTCTCCAACCACTTGGTGTGTGTCTGGGGCCTGGCCTGGGCAAGGCAGGTTCTCACAAACAAGAGAGACATTCATTTGAAGTAGGCTTACTTCAAAGGCAGAAAGGGCAATAAGAAGAGCACCCAAAAACTCTAAAAATTAGATCATTTCTCGAATAAAGAGGAACCTCTGCCAAGGAGAAGAGCTGAGAAGAAGTGCTGCCCTGCCTGAGACTGTGCTTTGTGGAGCTATCCTGCAGTTGCTGCTTCTGGCTGTGAAAGGGACAAAGACTGGACTTTGTAGTGCATTCCTACTTGTGAAGAATCTCCAAGGGCTTGAACTGAGCTTGCCTCCTGTTGTTGAAGTCTCAGGGCCATCAAAGACTTCCCCTGCCTGCACCTGGACTCTCTACTGAGACTCCTGCCCTGTTAAGTGTTTTCCTATCCAGTTTCTGGGCCCTTAAAAGGTGAAGCTGGCAGACAAAGCCGGAAAATCCATGCACAGACAGCCGTGCGTGGAAATGTTCGATGCACCTTCCGTGATGATGCAGCTGATAAATGAAGCGCCGCCAGCTTTGCGGCTGAAATCAGTGCTCCACCTCCATTGCGGGTGAAGAAACGACACGCAACACCCGCTAATGGAGGCTGATAACGACGCAAACCTGAAGCAGCGCGGTTTTGTGATACCACACAACCGGATTTTCAACACAGCATCGCTTAGTGCGGAAAAACAATGCAAAGCCTGCCCGAACCCGAGGTGCCTATCCAGATCGACGCATCACTCTCTTGTGGGAGAGGAGAAATGACACACGCTGACCCAACCGGAGGAGGAACGAAGAACGGTCTCACTTGCGAGTGAGAAATTGATGCATCTCTGGCCTTTTCTGATGCACACTGGCCTTTTCTTTGATGCTACCCAGATACTTTTGTATACTAATAACATTCTCACTGTTTTCTAAAGGATTTAAGACTCTTGTTTTTTAAATTCATAACTTGACTTGTGTATGTTGGATTGTTGTCATTTTGGTATTGTTTTGTTTAAATAAATATTCTCTATTTTTCTAAACTTGTGTTGTGTCATTTTGTAGTGTTTTCGCTGAATTATTGTGTGTGTTGGTACAAATACTTTACACATTACTTCTGAAGTTGAGCCTGCCTGCTCGTGCCTAGCTACCAAGGGGGTGAGCCGGGATTAACTGAGGGTGATTTTCCTTTACCCTGACTAAAGTGAGGGTCCTTGCTTGGACAGGGGGTAACCTGACTGCCAACCAAAGACCTAATTTCTAACGAGTACAGTAGTTGCTTGTCCAGTCTGCGGTTTTGTTTTATAAAAGGAAAGTATATTAATACACTCAAAAAAACTAAATACTGCATGCTACAATATGTCGGTGTGAAACCTACTGGTATGGGCTACTGTACCCAGGGTTAAGGGTACTTTCCTTCTGTCAGGATTTGCAAGACTTAAATGGCAAAGTCTCATGTCAATCCACTCCACTCCCCAAGGCATAGCACTGACTGTGCACAAGTAAGCCTGGATAGCAGAAGCAAACTCAGAAAGGAAGGGTGGATGGAAATTAGAGAGAGAAGAGAGCTGAAGCGCCTCAGTCTTGTCTGTTGTGCATCTCGCAAAGTTCAGGGGACTCACAGCAGAGGGCCTACAAGCTAACTTCAAGCATTTCCTATGAATGTGAAAAATAGTTTCAAAAGTTCCCAGGCAGAAGTAAATCAACAATAAAGGTGGTTTACATTGTTACACTTGCCGGCTACAAAATGATGGGCTGCAATTAACCTAAGCCAATGCCGAGGAAGCTGGAATCAGGAATGATGAACTCCAGGTTAAAAGCATTCTGGGAAAGAAGGTGCAAGGAATTAAGGCACAAGGCACAAAGCACAGCAACCCAAGTCAAATCATAACTTCTAAGCATGTAAAAGTTCAGGTAGAAATCGGGATACAGAGGAGACCAAAAGAAGGGGAAAAACAATAAATGTGATGGGTTAACATGGTGAGCATCAGTGAAGGAGATAATGCAAAACAAGAAGTTGTCAGGCACCTTCCTAAATAGATTGATCCGTTTATAAAGCACATGCTGCCACCCATGACCTGGACTCTCCTCCCCCACATCTTTCAGGCTAGTAGACCCAGTGTCCCAACAGCCATAGGCTGGTCCATCAGGGCCAAGAGGGATTCTGTTTCATTTTCTTCTCACAGCATGTTCTCACATATACACAGCCTGTTTCTCCTGACAACCCTCCCCTATCTATCCTAAATTTGAGGTTGGATCTAGTATGACAGGTGTCAGACACAGAAGCAGTGTTACTCACCTCTTTTAGGGTTTATGTGCTCAATTAACAGTCTCAGTCAAAATGTTCATATCTCACCAAAGCTAGCTCTTTTGAAGTGCTGGTCATGGCCGGGACCTGCAGCACATGTCTAGTTCTCCTTGCCTCTTCTGAAAGGGAATGCACTAGCGATGAGTGATTTGGCACTCTGGCTCAGTCCTCAGAAGCAGCAGTAACGGCTGTCTGAAGGTCTCTGTTCTAGTGGACGGGCTGCAAAGTCTTTGATGGTCTCCGATTGGTTACAGACCAGCTTCTTGACTTAGGGTGAATTGGGCAATAAGTTGCAAGGTCAGAGGTCAGGGGACTGCTGCAGGGACTTTGATGGTGGCACTGTTTCAACAGTGATGGGACAGTGGTACGATATTCAGAGATGCGGGAAGGCATTACAGTGGAGCAATTTGCTTTGCCCATATCTTCAAGACTTGAGACAGCTCAGTCAGCTTCAGCACAATACTCAGATTCAAAGAGGCATGGTCTGCTCTTGCTGTCTTTAATGCAATTCCACAGCACAGGTTGCTTCAGCATCACAGTGGCACAGTCTGCTATGGCACCTTTCAGGACAGTACCATGGTGCATGGCACTTAAGCACAACTTCAAATTTACAGCAGCAATATCCACACTTCAGCACAGCACATCGATATAGGCCTTTTGCACACAAGAGCCTGTACTATTGTCCTTGGAGCAATACATATCGCTCTCTCAAGTCTCTCTCGGTGAGTGAAGCTTCAGTTCAGGGGTCAACTGCCTTTGCTTGCCTTGGTCAGTTTCACCTCCTTAAGGTCTGGAGCACTACTTCCCTTCCTTCTGAGACAGGACAGGCTCCAGGCACATCAGTACAGGGAGACAGCTCTTCCTTCCAGGTCAATCTCCAGGTGAATTCTCCTCACCTCTGAGAAGCTGGCTGGAAAGCAGACTTCAGCTCAGGTTGCACAGCACTCTTCAGAGTATTGTGCGGAGCACTCCCTTCCTTGGTCAAGGAGAACTTGGAACTGGAACAACAAGAGAATCATCAGCTCCCAAAGAACTCATGTAATTTCACAAATATCATGTTAGGTTTGCTAGACAAAATACCAAAATTGCACCATTAGACCACATTGTGTAATTACACAACAGTTTGTGACAGAATTATGGTAAAGGAATGTGGGAACAACACGACATCCGGAATCCAAGTGTCAATAGTTTGTGTCAATTGTGTTTGGTTTTTAGGCTACTTTTTGAGTGTGAAATGCACCCTCACTTCAAAAATGCTGCTAGGACCCATTGCACTATAAAATATAATGCTAGGTGATGGATTTAGTTTCTGATAATGACGCAGAATTTTGTATAATTTGTCCAAACGTTTGTGTAAGTACACAAAAGAAAATGACGTGCAAACCCCTAATAAAAACTGGTTAAATTAGCCCTTTCAAATGTTCTTTCCAGGCTGTCTTCTAGGCACAGCCTTCGTATAGATGGATGCTCTTTTCAGCAGTGTCACCTCCATTTTGTATCACCTACAACAGAGGCACAAACAGACATGAAAAGGCTGCACCCAGTTATCAAGACGCCCACTGAACAGTGATCAATAAAGATACACAAGCCTGGCCTTCCCTATTGGACCACTGAGACTCCAAAAACAAGGACTGCAGTCCACATATAATGGTCATGTCCAATATTAATAATTTTCTGGAAAAACGTCCTGGCAGCCGTTAAAGTGTCTGTAGGATTTTAGATTTCAGCTGACCTGGAGACTACTATAGTAGGGTTGAGAACTGACAGTTGGGATCACCTAAAATAGAATGTAAGTTAATTTTCCAACTTATAGTCGGGTGAAAATTGCAATTGTGCACCACTATAAAGGAATATCTAAGTCAAACGGTATGGTAAGATTTTGGGCATAATAGCCATGGGGAGGCACTCTACCAGCCTACATAAGTATAGAGACAACTTTCTGTTAATTTACCAATAAGTACATCTTATCTGGCGAAAGTTTGCAAAGAAAGCACACGCCAGCAAAGTCTACTGTTATTATGCCCTTTTTAGTAGCAGAAAGAGGAGAAACGTATGAAGTGCAAAACCCAAAGTAACTGATAGTCTATGAGTGAAAATGTTTTAATGGACACTGACATTTCCTCTGCTGGGGGTATTATGGGGGTTGCTTGTGGGGCGGCATGAGATTGTTGTTGCCAAGCTTTGATTTATTATTTAATCCAGTGTGTGAATTCAGTTTATCAGCTAGAAAATGAATGGCTATGAAAAGTGCTAAACATATGTCATGGGAAAGAATGTGAACTGGAAAATGCTAATAAAATGTTTTTTGCAAAATACTAGTTTTATCATGTGTTGGTAATATCCCATTGGGATTACTGCAATGCCTTATGTGAACTACTATAGCCTTAGAGCCCGCTGTAGCAGGCTCTACTGGCCATTAAAGGCCTGCTCACATGCTCGGGGAGGGCCTTTAACAAGGGAGTGGGCCTTTAATTGCCGGTAGAGCCCGCTAGGGCAGGCTTTAATGCTATTATAACATTCTGCCACTAGAGGGCATAATGTTGTAATAAATAAAACAAAGTCCTCACTGAGACCGAGGGGATTAAAATCCCCTCGGGGTCCCTGAGGCTTTTATTCACAGCTTTTGCTTTGAGCAAAGAGAACATTGGAATGTTGACCAAAAACAATGACCCCAATAAAATAAAGAATTCATTTTATGCTGCACTTTTTGTATAGTGTGTTGTCTTCTTGGACCCTGATTCTGAGTGGGTCAGAATAGGGGTATCAGTACAGAATACCCCAGGGAGAGGAGTGTGCTAATCACCTTCTTTTCTCAATTTGTTAGGTGGAAATGAGACCTAATATATGATTATTGATTCACAAACCAAAGATGCGGAAACTGTTAACCGACTGGTTTGCGAATGGGAATGCGATTTGCCCTGCGACCGATGCACCAATAGGAATGCGTTCCTGCTTGAGGGGTATCTCCAAGGGCTTGGAGTAGAGCTTTCCTACTGTTTTGATGCCCCAGGGACAGCAAAAGCTGCACCATCCTGTTTTAGAGTCTACATGCTGTGGACTCTAGCTTGCCAGATGGTGCCATTCCAGTTCATGGGCCCCTGGAAGTGAATTTCTGGTGAAACCCTGTGAAACGATGCCAGATAATGCCACGCGACTTTGCTAAGGATGCCGCTGCATGGAACCTTCAACTCTGCCTGCACCTGAAGCTGTGGACCTCACAGAAGCGCAACGACCCCGGTGATCCTACAGGCCTTGCTTCACCGCAGCTGCTGATCCCGAATGACTTTGCTGAGATCGGAGTGTCATAACACGGATGTTCTTGACACCTGACTCTGTCGCGGCGCCTGTGACCCTCTGACGTAAGCGCAACCCCATGAGGTCACCCCGCAGCAAGGTGACTTCGCTAGACTTTCTTTGTGCCGGAGGTACCAAGGGACCGACACCTCGCAACCGCTGCCACCTCACCCCCACCGTTCTGCTGTAGGGACCTGACGCCACTGCATGATGCCTTTTCTCCACTGCCATAGCGGAACCGACGCCACATTGAATCCAGCTATGCTTACTCCCGGACTTTGTGCACCGGCCTGTTTTCTACTTGTTTCACAAAGGTACTGTACCTGGGGTCTGTACGACTACGTAAACAGCAACAGTGGCATCACATTATAGGAAACAACTCCGTCATGACGCCGCTAACATCAAATTGCAGCATTTGTGTCTCTAGGCACTATTTTTGTGTTTTTAAGTGCTGAGATCTTATTTTTAGTGTTGTAATGTGGATCTTTATCATATTTGGCCTTGTTTATTTAGATTAAAATATTTACTATTTTTCTAAACCTGTATTGTGTCAGTCCTTTTTTTGGGGTCAGGCCACTACCCTTTGAAGTGTAAGTGTGAGCCCCTCCCATCCTTCCAGCCCAGGAAGCCACATCAATATCTAGATTAATGCAGATGCAGTTGAGTGTCCTGTGTTTGTGGCTGTCTATAGAGAATGCACAAAGCGTAACTGTCACCTAGCCAAGACCTATATTTGAGGCAGGCTGTAAGGCACACAGAGCAGTAAGAGGAGAGGAGGGTCTACTTTCTGAAAGTGGCATTTCTAAAATAGTAATGTTAAATCTGACTTTACCAGGAAAGAAGATTTATCACTACAATTCCAAAGATAGGAAACATGATGTAATTACTCCTTTTTAATTAGGAATTACAGCTTAAAAGTATATTAAGGAATTCCCAGTGCTGCCTAAGAGAGGAGTAGACCTCACAGTATTCCACTACCAGGATATGTAAAACTTAAAGGTGCATGTCCTGTCTTTTAAATACACTGCACCGTGTCCTGTGGGTCACATGTGCCTACCTTATGGTGTCATAGTTGGACTCTCGCTCCTAGGCGAGACTGCTGGTTTAGGGTTGACAGCACTTTTGTTTATAGGCAACTAGGTCAATCTTGCAACATGTCACAACTGTCGTCCCATCCCTCCCAGCTCACAAGCAGTACCTCACCAAAAACAAAAACAGTAAAAGCTCATTTTGGCAGCCTTTACGCATGGACTCTAGAGTGCGACATTTCAGGGGAGTCATGGTGGAACCGAGATTACTCTTTTCTCACATTAGTAATAAGTCTCAGTCACACACACAGGCAATACAGGAGATGCTGGAACATTTCCAAAGACCCCCCCACAATCCTGCAATAAACATGAAATGTATAATCCCTAGTCTAGAGGACCTAATCCCTAACCTAAAGAGATCTAGGTGAAATACCTAATCTGCCAGTACCAGGTCCATGCGAAGTGCCCCAACCCTTGTTACCTTGGGATACCTTCCTGCACAAAAACAATCCTCCTCCTTTAGAATGCAGCACATGTAGAAAGAGGAAAAGACAAGGAGAAATACAGATATTTTTCCTCTTTACACCACCTCTGGCAAGGAGTAGCATTTTGATGTCTTTCCAGGTCCAACAACAATGGTAAATCTAGGAATGTGCCAAAATCCATGAGTGGATTCGTAGGAACACCTGTTCTCCACCCATGGAGCGTCTATCTGGGGCAGAGTAGCGCATTGCAGTGGAGCAGTTTGAGCTGCCTTGCGTTGCTCCAGGTTTATCAAGCCTTGCAGGGCCACACGTGGTGGCCTTGCATGGCTTGATAAATCTGATTTTAGTTCTAAGTTCCCCTTGTGCACCCTTGTGTGGGACAAAGGTGACACAACTCTATGAGAAATATGGTCCTGGCTCTTGAATTGAAGTCGGACCTTTTGTTGACTCTACTACTGAACAGACAAAGGTTCATTAATTCAGGGGAACCAATTGCAACATAATTAAATGCTGTGGCATATGGCTGTTTTCTATATATAGAATCAGAACCTCAGTGCTTAATTGGAGTTGGTTGGTTGCAGATGGGGTCCACGGGCACCTATTTTATTGGGAACAGCACTTAATTTTATCTCATTGAAGTTTCACCCAAAACAAAAAAACAGAAAAACAAAAAAGGGGAGAGAAAGAGGAAGAGAAAGACACTTGGCCTGCATCTCTATCTTTTTAAGGAAGGGATATTAAATGACCCACCGAGCTGTGGGCAAAGGCATCCTAAATGTCTGGATTCAAGAAATACATTGGTGAGCTTAGGGGCAATCTCATCTGCATACCTCATAAAACTCAGCATGGAGGTCATTAAACCCGGGCACTTGTCCCCAGTCAGACTTTTTATGGCCTCATGTCCCAACTGTACCACTATTTGTGGTCCCAGGGAATTTGATTCCTCCAGAGAGCTATGAAAAAGTCAGGCTATTGCACAAGTTATGACTTTGGCTTTACTCTACAGGGTGTCACCTCCCACCCACGGGTGAAACTAGTGAACTTAGTTCAATACATCAGGGCGAGAATTGGAAGTCATTGGAGTACCGCAAAATGCTATTCAATGTGTAATTGACATATAAATATTGCTTTTGGGTTAGTAACAATCACATGAAGGGATCAGGGACACTGTGGAAACAGCAGCAACCTCATCTCATTACTCACAGTACCAAATACACCATACTAAGAAGAATGAAATGCTTTTATGTTAAAATTATTAATTACAACAGAAATAATCTGTTTCTTAGCACATCTAAAACAACCACATAAAAAATCACAAAAACAGCCAGGAGACACGTTACAATTAACAAGAACAAAATTAACATTTACAGCATTGCTAAAACATCATTTAAAATATTATCTAAAACCTAACACCCTACTGCCTATTTCTATACGGTATACCCTGAGAGCATGAAAGGCAAAGAAACTTGCATTCTAGTTTCTTAGGGAGAAGGGACGCACTGCATAACTTATTGACAGCAAAGGCTGTCTTTATCAGCGGAGGCGTGAAAACAGTGTTCCCTGCGAATGGTAGATACCCACTTTAGTAGCAGTTTATCTGTCTTCTTCCGGGCACTTGGCCCTATCATCTTCGATCTTCAGGAGAGGAGTTCCATCTGAAAAGTGTGAAGTGTGCTGGGAGTAGGTGAGATTGCCTGTCAGAATCTTGAGTGATAATATGGGTAAAGGACCTCTCTCTTAAGTAGGCAAATGATACTCCTTATATCCTAAATCTTTATTTGAGATTGAAATGTTTGTTTATTGATTATGGACATCAATGTATATTCTCTTGAATTTGGCTTTATGGGCATCCAATAGAAAAAGACATCAATTCAGACTACTCTCCTTTGATTAAGTATCTATATTGTGTGTTATGTATTCTTGACTTAAGGAAAAATCAACATTTCACCCAGGCAAATGCTGCCTTTGAGATATATCTGTCTCTGATCAATAAGCTGGACGATATCATTTTTCTTAGAAAGATAAGGTCTGGCGACAATGGTGTTAGACATGACAATGATTCTGCAAAAACAGGGAACCTGCCCAGATCTAGCGTCAGGGACAGGGAAGATGGCTATAATCATGAGCTAAGATGGGGTTGGGGCCTAGCTAAGATAGGGACAAACCTTAAGGACTTAGGTCAGGGCATTAGAAACATAATCGTGCAGTCTATGGACATCTATGCCATCTCTGGCTGCATATAATGGCTAATGGTAGACCTTATATGTCATGATAACCTCTGATGGAGAGTATACTATACTGTTGTCTTTGGATGGATGTTACAGATGGGAGGTTCCATTCATCTTGGAAAACTAAACATGTGAGGTTTCTTCCTGCCTTAATCTTGTCATCATACACCCTTTAGTAGTCATATCTCTTTGACCATTCTGCTAGTTCCAAAGGCATTTGTTTTTACCCTTAGGTGTTCTCTACTCTGGGGTTTGAAGAGGAACTCCCTCTCCAATTTATTCAAATGTTCTTCCTGCGTTTTTATGTTCTTGGGTAACTGTGTTTGTACAGCCACGTGACTGGCAATGCTAACTTACCACACCAAAGACAATCACGAGGCGGCATTTCGTAAAATAACAACATGTCATAAAGGCACTCATGAGGTGGCCTGAGTATAGATACGGCCAAAGAGCGCTGAGGTGTGGAGAGATGTAAGATCGTGTGATGCAGTGCATGATCCAGAGAGCCCCATCAGCTCCTGGCCAGCTGCAAATTAGGATTCACAAGAATACAGGCCACCAAGGCAGTTTTCAATTAGGATGTTCTGGTTCCCAACTCTATATTATTTTGTGTGCCATGCCAGCAGTAACTTTAGGAAATATTCTACTGTCATCACAACCGGAACAGATCTCTTCCCGGAATGCAAATCATAACCTAGGGCTGAAGCTGTTTCCATATTCTGCACCTGACTCCTGAGTTTTGGGAGCTACCTCAACCACGCACTCTTTTTCCACCCTGGCCTGTTGTTGTGAAGGGCAGCATACATGGAGTGTCCTTGTCTGTCTCCTCTTCCATGTGCATGGGCCAAATGTTTCAAAGGATTTATGCAATGCTCCTTTCGTATCATACGTGTCTAGTCAGTCACTCGCCTCTTTTTGCTCATTGAAGAAGAATTTTCCATCTGCTTTGATTCTCAAGTGTGTTGGGAACAGTAGAGCCCTTTGTATATTCAGATCCCACAATCTGTTCTTCATACCCTAGGACGATGCACACTTCCTACGCACCTCAAGTGTGTAGTCTGGGAATATAGAACCTTGGCATTGTCACCAACAAATTGACCAGTGAAGCTGGCTTGAAGGAGTATCAAATCCAAATCCCTAAAGTGTAGCAATAATGCCACTACTGCACTCAGTGGTATTATAACTAATGTTAAGTCTATCAAGGGCCCTGGATAGTCCTTGAGTTATTTATGCAAGAGAGCTAACATGCAAACAGTTAGGTGCTTTGAATAAATGTACATGCATATCAACTTTCTTCTTGGTAATCACAAGCATGACCTCAACAATTTTTTTTTGTGCCCCAATTTTCAGATTAATTAATGTCAAGGCTCAAAATCATTCAGGGCACCAGAACCAGATGGCTTGAGTAGTGTGATGTTTACAAAAAACTCAGTAGTGTAGAACCTGTTGTAATTTTATCTTAACTGATAATAAGCAATGTATTTGATGATAATGTGAACAGGAGACATTGTGGTCTACATACAAAACAAAAGACCAGGAAACTTCCAGGGATCCTATAGCTGCTTTTCGGATGCTTCAGAGTATTTTTTATAGGCTCTTTATGTCTTACCCTGAAGACTGTGCAGATATTTTGAGTCATTTTCAAATAATTGTACCATTTTGACATGTACAATAGAGCACTGTCCACCGAAGTTAGAGGCTACCATGTTATTTATTGTTTTAGGAGAGAATACAAATTTATGGCCCGCCTCTTGCAACAAGGTCCGCTTACCAATTGGGCATTGACATTGCTCCTTGTTAATTACATGACTGATATTTTCAGACACTTGGGGGCGTGCACATAGGCACAGATGTAAAAAATTATTTTTGCCCCAGTGATTTACAGAAGAAATGTAATTTCCTGCTTTTTTAAACTTCTATATATACATTTGATCTTCTAGTTGCTTTGATCTGTGTTAGATCATTTCCATCAAAAGTGGGTCAGTGTTACATCCAATTATGAGTTTGTGGCTTAAACTAGTTACTAGAACACATTCTTTTTGTTCTTCCACAACCATTTCGGCCACTGTGGTATATTTGGAGGTTAACAGATGAGCATTGAAGTTCTTCAAATTGAAAACCATGTGTTTTATGAGGAGAACGAAACTTCATGTGGAATCTTAAAATTGTATGAGCCTGAAGCAGAATTGCCTACGCATATTAGGTTAATACTTTTAGAAATACAACATTGGTGGTAAAAGGCGCTTACCGCCTGTGAGAAACTGGGGCTGATTGCAGAGGCCCCCTAACTTTTTGCCCCCATTTTCCACTTTATGCTGGTGTTTTCCTGACTCTGATGGTGCCCTGGGTACTGCTAACCAGTCCCAGGGCCTGTGCTCTGTGTAAAATGGATATGCAAATTAGGCTAATTATAATTGGCTAAGTTAACCTACCTATAAGTCCCTAGTATATAGTAGGGCATGTAGGTTTAGGGACCACAGCATAGGTGGTGCACACCTAGGTGCATTGCTGAGGTGCCCAGTGTCATTTTAAAAGCAAGCCTGCCTTGCTGGCTGCTTTTAAATTAAAGTTATATGCAAATTCGACTTTGGACTTAAAGGTACTTCCAAAGTCTTCAACTACCTTATTTTTACATATAAGTCACCCCTAAGGTGTGCCCTATGTGCCCCTAGGGCTGGGTGCCATGTAACTATAAGCAGGGACTTTATAAAAATAGATTTATAAGCCCTGGTGAGGTAAAAACAGCCAAATTCGTTTTTCCCTCATTGAAGTAAATGGCCTTCATAGGCTAGAATGGGCAGACTTTATTTTAAATCCCCTTAAATGTTACATACCAAGAATTTGGTATCAAATTGATTGTTATAATAAATCCCCCAACTTCCAGTTGTTGGATTTAATATAACTAGTGCAGGTAAAAAGTTTAGACTTTACCTAAAAAGTTGCCAATTTCAGCTCTGCATTGTTTTTGCTGCTGTGCTCTGATTGGCCAGCCTGCAGCAGCTTCTGCCAGGCTACTTTAATGAGGTGTGAAGTGGCCTGACTTCACACAAAGGAATGTGCTTGGGGGAGAGAATCTCCCCTCAGCAGATGGTGAGGCAGGAAGGGGGAGGGCTGCCAAACTGGTCTTCAAAGGCAGAGAAGGACATCTGGAGCACCCAGCAACACCCCCACATCCTGCAACCCCAGACAGCTAGGTGCCCCCTTGATTAGATTAGGAGAGGGCAGGAGAGGGGTGTGTTTATGATTTTTAGCCACACCAGTGGGTGGGCTCAGCCAGATCTCTCCTCCAAAAATCAGATTCATCCATTTTGGATTTTTAGAGACTGTTGCCTTCTGGGATGGATTTTTGCCACACTTCCCAGGAAGTGGTCTTCACAGGGGGACGACCCTGTCCCTGATTGGAGAACCAGGGCCCCCCTGCTTTTCACCCAGGAGCAAGGATAAAACTGGCAGACCTGCACCCACGCCTCAGATCCCTACCAGATTTCAACAAGAAAGGAAATAAAGGAGAAGAAGGACTGCCCTGCTGGACCCCTGGCCTGCACCTGGAACCTGCACTCAGAAGGACTGCACCAGCTGCACACTTGGGCTTCACCACAAGAAGGACTTTGCCTGGCTTCAACTGGTTCAAGGAGGGACTCCCTGTTTGCTACAGGTGAAAAATTGCTAACCAGAGTCCCCTGCACCAACTCCTGAAAGAAGCGACCAGCTGACCACTGCCCAGTGGCCAAAAAGGAGTTTGCGCCAGGTGCATTCTGGGAGTTGAAGTCCGCACCCCCAAGGACCATCACAGAACTTCTGGACCCTTGGGGTGGGCTGTGGACCCCAAAAGAACCTTGAAAGAACATCTGGGTGAAGCCCCAGAAGTTTGGAAAAGATTGGAGAATTTTTGAAAAAAAGCTCCATAAAGTAACCGACCCGACGCGGAAATTCTAGCCGGCTTGCCTCAACCGCGACCCGGCCTGACTTCGTGGTTCGTCCCGGTAAAGAAAAACATCCAAAAAAGAGACTAAGTCCGAACGTAAAAAGTTGACCGGGACCTCCCAGCCATCGTATCCGAGAAGGGCTCCATGGACGTCGGATCAAGATCCAGGTTTACCCCGGTCGAAGGATTTTCATCTCGAAAAAACGACTAAGTCCGAAGGTAAAAATCACCACCGAGGAAACCGACTTCGCGTATCCGGACAAGGGCTCCAGGAGGTCGGATTCAACTGGCAGGTTCGTCCCGGTGAAGAAAAACTTCAAAATAAAGACTAAGTCAGAAGGTAACTTTTTAACCGAGGCCTCCCGCGACTTGTAGCCGAGCAGGGCTCCATCGCGGTCGGCCTGAAAGTTTGACTTTGCCCCGGTCCTGGTGCAACCAGATGACCCGATTGGCGCTTTTTGTTTCTAAGCGCTAGAAAATAATAATACTTTAAAAATTCATATCTCCGGTTCCCCTGAACCGATTTTAATCGTTTTTGTGTCATTTTAAAGATAAAAATATAAGCTATTTTTATAAATTGGTTTTGGATTTTTAAACTGTTTCCTGTGTTTTATTTAATTACTGTTTTGTGATATTTGAATGCTTTACACTTTGTCTCCTAAGTTAAGCCTTGACGCTCGATGCCAAGCTACCAAGGGTAGAGCTGGGATTAATTTATTGAGACCTAACTGTACTTACGTGGAGGTTTGTGGCTTGTTGCTAGGTGTAGGTACCTACCTGCCCTACCAATAACCCATTTTCCAACATAATTGGAAGCAGCGACGGGATCCTGTACTTGTGTTCAATATGACGTTACAGTTTTAGATAAAACAAATTAAAAATCCTTTAAATTGTCCTAGTGCAAAAATTGTTTTTAATTTTTAATTTTAATTTTTTTTTTGTAATTAATTTGGATTAATTTCAATTATTGAATTTTTGTAATTTTTCTAAATTCTTGTTACCAATTTTTGCAAAAAGTTTTTGTTGACACAAAACTAGGGAACCATGGAGCTTGATCTGGCTAGCCTACCCACACTGACAGTAGTCCAGCTTAGGGGGTTGTGTATTGAGAGAGGGTTGCCTGCAACCCCTGATCTCAGGAAGCAAATCCTGATTAAATCCCTGACAGCATGGGCTGAGGCACAAGAGGTAGAGACAGAGGAAGCTCCAGAGGAGGAAGAAAAAGAGGAAGATGCTAACTCTAACCCCTCAGGGGAGGGAAGGCATCAGACCCCAAGTGAGGAAGAGGAGGAACGGTCCTCACTGGATACAGTCACTAGGGGCAGACCCAAAGCTAGTGGTAGGAAGAGGGTCCTTTCAGGAGGAGAGAACCCATCCATCAGGGAAAGAGAGCTGGAAGCCCAGCTAGCCTACATAGCTTTGGAAGCAGATAAGCTTGCCCTAGAAAAGAAAAAGTGGGCAAGCAAAGAAAAAAAAGATGGAGGCAGCGAGAAAGAAACTGAGGTGTCCATGGGTGGGGGAGTTTGCCCCAGATTACCCAAGGGGGTGGTTCCTGCTTATGTAGAGGGGGATGACATAGATAAGTGGCTAGGGGCCTTTGAGAGGGCACTCCAAATGAGAAGGGTTAGGCCTCAATACTGGGGTTCCCTTTTGTGGGAGTTGGTCCCCAACTCAGGGAGGGATAGGCTTCTGACCTTAAGGGGGGAGGAGGCAGATTCATACCCTAGTATGAAGAGGTGCTTAGTCAAGAAGTTTGGTCTGACCCCAGAGCAATATAGAATGAAGTTCAGGGACACCCAGAAGGTCAGTACCCAGTCTTGGGTTGACTTTGTGGACACCTCACTAAAGGCACTAGAGGGCTGGATTATTGGCAACAAAGTAAATACTTATGAGGGGTTATACAATCTGATCATGAGAGAGCACATCTTGACCAATTGTATCCAAGAAAGGTTACGCCAGCATCTAGTGGACTCTAAGCAGACCAACCCTAGAGAGCTAGGGGAGGCAGCTGATGAGTGGTTGAGAACCAGGGTGGTTGTCAAGTCCCAGGGGGGAGACTCCAAGAAGGGGGGGTCAGGTCCCCAAAAACCTAAGGAGGGAGGTGGTAAGCCCACCACAGAGACTCCCTCTGTACCCCAGAACCCTAAGAAGGAGGAGAGTAAATCCCACTCCCACTCTGACATGCAGAGACAGGGAGACCCAGGGTTAAAAAAGCTCTTGGACAGTAGGGCTTGCTTTGACTGTCAGCAGACAGGTCACTTCAAAGGAGATGCAGCCTGTCCAAAGAAAGTGGTTAGCACTGGGCTGTCCAGTGTAGCCATAGAGGAGGATTCCTCAGATGATGAAGTCCTCCTAGCATTGTGCTGGGAGACAGGACCAGATGGTAAGCTGGTGATCCCTGAGGGTGGGAGTAGGCACTTCCACCACATTCAAGTGAATGGGATCCCTACCACTGGCCTGAGAGACACCTGTGCCAGTCACACTGTAGTGAGTGACCGGTTAGTGACCCCAGACATGTATGTCCCAGGAAAGACAAAGAAAGTCAGGATAGCCACAGGGGAGGTCACCTCCAAACCTGTAGCCATAGTGCCCCTAGAGAGGGTGGGTATCCTTGACTGGATTAGGGTGGTAGTCAGTGCTGACCTTCCCCTAGATTGTATCCTGGGCAATGACCTCCCAGAGGTGAGTCTGGTCACAGATGGGGTGGTCGCCCAGGGCGCCCCCCCAACCCAAAGTCCTGGGGAGTCAGTCCCTACAGTTAGGAGACAGGGGTCCCCAAGAAAAGGAAAGAAGAAAAGGAAGGGTAGGCCACTCTTAAAGAGAGTTCCAGGGAGCCAAAGGCCTTCTGCCCCAGTAGGGGGGGAGCCCAGAGTTGGCACTGGTGAGGCCTCACCTGACCCCAAGGAAGTCCTGAGTAGTCAGGCAGCTGTCCAGATGCAAGGTGTTGCCCCTGCACTGACAGAAGGGAGAGTGGAAGGAGGGTGTCTGCCACAGGAGGTGGAAGCCCCCCACTCTAGACAGCAAGAGGGGTGCCAGGACCCCAAAGATGCCCCTAAAGCAGCTCAGCCACCTGTCAGTGGAGAGCTTAGGGTGTGGTTCTGGGTACTGACAGCTGTCAGTAGCCTCTGCTGGGTGCTAGCCTTCCTGGCAGCACTGTACTTGGCCTGGGAGGCAGACCCCAAGGCCAATAGCAAAGTAGGCCCCCTGACCCTGTTGGTCATGGTGGGGTTGCTCAAGTGTTGGGTGACCTCTTTGGGTAAGCTAGGTCTTGCCCTAGCAAAGTTAGGAGTAGGGGAGGTGGGCACCTCACTACCCAAGTTGGCAGAGAGAGAGGAGGAAGACCCCCCTAGAGGGAAGTTTCAGTTTGGGTTGGGTCCTTTTACTGTTGGGATGGCTTCACTACCCAGAGGGAGTGACCCTGACAGGAGGATAT
This sequence comes from Pleurodeles waltl, assembly GCF_031143425.1. Taxonomy (NCBI): domain Eukaryota; kingdom Metazoa; phylum Chordata; class Amphibia; order Caudata; family Salamandridae; genus Pleurodeles; species Pleurodeles waltl. Next base: position 341,855,964 of record NC_090451.1, read on the forward strand.
AAGGCAGAGTAGGCCCTGCAAAGGGACAGCCAGTTTTCTTCACTGTCTTCCTCGCCTAACAAGCCAGGAAGACTCTCCCAGGGTTGGGCTGAGTCTCCTGGGCGTGTGGGCTGGGGGGGGGTTGTGTGAGAAACTGGGGCTGATTGCAGAGGCCCCCTAACTTTTTGCCCCCATTTTCCACTTTATGCTGGTGTTTTCCTGACTCTGATGGTGCCCTGGGTACTGCTAACCAGTCCCAGGGCCTGTGCTCTGTGTAAAATGGATATGCAAATTAGGCTAATTATAATTGGCTAAGTTAACCTACCTATAAGTCCCTAGTATATAGTAGGGCATGTAGGTTTAGGGACCACAGCATAGGTGGTGCACACCTAGGTGCATTGCTGAGGTGCCCAGTGTCATTTTAAAAGCAAGCCTGCCTTGCTGGCTGCTTTTAAATTAAAGTTATATGCAAATTCGACTTTGGACTTAAAGGTACTTCCAAAGTCTTCAACTACCTTATTTTTACATATAAGTCACCCCTAAGGTGTGCCCTATGTGCCCCTAGGGCTGGGTGCCATGTAACTATAAGCAGGGACTTTATAAAAATAGATTTATAAGCCCTGGTGAGGTAAAAACAGCCAAATTCGTTTTTCCCTCATTGAAGTAAATGGCCTTCATAGGCTAGAATGGGCAGACTTTATTTTAAATCCCCTTAAATGTTACATACCAAGAATTTGGTATCAAATTGATTGTTATAATAAATCCCCCAACTTCCAGTTGTTGGATTTAATATAACTAGTGCAGGTAAAAAGTTTAGACTTTACCTAAAAAGTTGCCAATTTCAGCTCTGCATTGTTTTTGCTGCTGTGCTCTGATTGGCCAGCCTGCAGCAGCTTCTGCCAGGCTACTTTAATGAGGTGTGAAGTGGCCTGACTTCACACAAAGGAATGTGCTTGGGGGAGAGAATCTCCCCTCAGCAGATGGTGAGGCAGGAAGGGGGAGGGCTGCCAAACTGGTCTTCAAAGGCAGAGAAGGACATCTGGAGCACCCAGCAACACCCCCACATCCTGCAACCCCAGACAGCTACGTGCCCCCTTGATTAGATTAGGAGAGGGCAGGAGAGGGGTGTGTTTATGATTTTTAGCCACACCAGTGGGTGGGCTCAGCCAGATCTCTCCTCCAAAAATCAGATTCATCCATTTTGGATTTTTAGAGACTGTTGCCTTCTGGGATGGATTTTTGCCACACTTCCCAGGAAGTGGTCATCACAGGGGGACGACCCTGTCCCTGATTGGAGAACCAGGGCCCCCCTGCTTTTCACCCAGGAGCAAGGATAAAACTGGCAGACCTGCACCCACGCCTCAGATCCCTACCAGATTTCAACAAGAAAGGAAATAAAGGAGAAGAAGGACTGCCCTGCTGGACCCCTGGCCTGCACCTGGAACCTGCACTCAGAAGGACTGCACCAGCTGCACACTTGGGCTTCACCACAAGAAGGACTTTGCCTGGCTTCAACTGGTTCAAGGAGGGACTCCCTGTTTGCTACAGGTGAAAAATTGCTAACCAGAGTCCCCTGCACCAACTCCTGAAAGAAGCGACCAGCTGACCACTGCCCAGTGGCCAAAAAGGAGTTTGCGCCAGGTGCATTCTGGGAGTTGAAGTCCGCACCCCCAAGGACCATCACAGAACTTCTGGACCCTTGGGGTGGGCTGTGGACCCCAAAAGAACCTTGAAAGAACATCTGGGTGAAGCCCCAGAAGTTTGGAAAAGATTGGAGAATTTTTGAAAAAAAGCTCCATAAAGTAACCGACCCGACGCGGAAATTCTAGCCGGCTTGCCTCAACCGCGACCCGGCCTGACTTCGTGGTTCGTCCCGGTAAAGAAAAACATCCAAAAAAGAGACTAAGTCCGAACGTAAAAAGTTGACCGGGACCTCCCAGCCATCGTATCCGAGAAGGGCTCCATGGACGTCGGATCAAGATCCAGGTTTACCCCGGTCGAAGGATTTTCATCTCGAAAAAACGACTAAGTCCGAAGGTAAAAATCACCACCGAGGAAACCGACTTCGCGTATCCGGACAAGGGCTCCAGGAGGTCGGATTCAACTGGCAGGTTCGTCCCGGTGAAGAAAAACTTCAAAATAAAGACTAAGTCAGAAGGTAACTTTTTAACCGAGGCCTCCCGCGACTTGTAGCCGAGCAGGGCTCCATCGCGGTCGGCCTGAAAGTTTGACTTTGCCCCGGTCCTGGTGCAACCAGATGACCCGATTGGCGCTTTTTGTTTCTAAGCGCTAGAAAATAATAATACTTTAAAAATTCATATCTCCGGTTCCCCTGAACCGATTTTAATCGTTTTTGTGTCATTTTAAAGATAAAAATATAAGCTATTTTTATAAATTGGTTTTGGATTTTTAAACTGTTTCCTGTGTTTTATTTAATTACTGTTTTGTGATATTTGAATGCTTTACACTTTGTCTCCTAAGTTAAGCCTTGACGCTCGATGCCAAGCTACCAAGGGTAGAGCTGGGATTAATTTATTGAGACCTAACTGTACTTACGTGGAGGTTTGTGGCTTGTTGCTAGGTGTAGGTACCTACCTGCCCTACCAATAACCCATTTTCCAACACCGCCTTGCAGAAGACTGTCAACACACCGCTGCGGCAGCGGAATTCCACCACAGCTATTATGACCCACATCTCGGAATCCGCCAAAAGTCAGACACCCACACAAGTCCACCACACCAAAGGTCAGTGATAAACGGGCGAAAAAAAAACCGACACGTCACGCCAACAGAAATATTCCCACACTATCATGACACACGAATCCACGCGGCGGTCTTTCAACCGCGGTATTCCATTGGCGGTACACACCGCCGCGCTCAAAATACACACACTCTTACAAAACACAGCCACATTGGACAATTCAAAATACACACACCTGAAACACATACACACACCACTCCCACACACCCAATACAATATAAAACACACACCCACATCACCCACAAACCCCCACGACAAAACATTCAGAAAGAAGGCCAGAAAGAGACACCACCAGCAAGAACAACAGCATCCACAGACACACAACACCATCACCCACACAACTTCCACACACCTCACACAACACACCACTACATATCACCACACTTATCACCACACACTCCACCCCACACATCACCTACACCACCCCATGGCACGGCAAAGACACCCCAGGTTCTCGGAGGAGGAGCTCAGGGTCATGGTGGAGGAAATCATCCGGGTAGAGCCACAGCTATTCGGAGCACAGGTGCAGCACACCTCCATAGCTAGGAAGATGGAGCTACGGCAAAGAATAGTGGACAGGGTCAACGCAGTGGGACAACACCCAAGAAATCAGGAGGACATCAGGAAGAGGTGGAACGACCTACGGGGGAAAGGGCGTTCCGTGGTCTCAAGACACCACCTAGCCGTTCAGCGGACTGGCGGCGGACCCCCACCTCCTCCCCCACAACTAACAACATGGGAGGAGCAGCTCTTGGCGATTCTGCATCCTGAGGGCCTCGCAGGAGTAGGTGGAGGAATGGACTCTGGTAAGACAAAGCTTTACTATTACATCCCCCACCCTACCTGCATGCTATCACATTCCCGCACCCTCACCCCCAGCACCCCAACTCCTCACATATGTCCCAACATCACAAACCACACATCCCAACACCAAGCTCTGCATGCAACAACAAAGCATGGACACCAATCACCAAAGCATGCCCACTGCACCTACCCATACACCCCCTTAAACCATCATCACACAAGCTCCCACACAGGAATGCTAGCAATTGGGTACACGGTCACCCACCCATTGCACACCATTACACACACAGATTTAATAAACATCCTTTTCTACCCCTGCAGGACCCCTACCCAACGTCACCGGACAGGAGGGTCCACACATGTCCACACCAACAACAGAAGAGGCCCACAGTGATGACAGCACCTCTGTCCAACTGGATTTAGATGACCAGCCCGGACCATCGGGGACTTCTGGACAGTCGGTTCCCCTCACACAGACACAGGCCACCACAGACCTTCCCCCCTCTGGAAACACCAGCACAGCACCCACCCAGCGGGCCCATACCTCCGTCCCCAGGACACTTCAATCAGCTGTGTGTCCACCACTACAGGGAACCCAGGCTAACCCACCACCCCAACAACAAAAGGGACCTGGGGGCAGTGGTAGTGGGCACACGGTCCAGGGGACGGAGGCCCAGGAACACAGGGGAACTGGGAGGGCTGTTGTGCGACAGAGGGCGGACAGGCCAAGGGAACCCACTCTCCACGAGGCCCTCTCCCACATCATGGGAGCCTACCACCAATCCCAGGAGACGATGGCAACGGTACTGGCCAAGTTTCAGGAGACCCAGCGCATGCAGGAGGAACAGTATATGGGCTTCAGGGAGGAACTCAGAACCATCAGCTCCACCCTGGGCACCATCGTAGGGGTGCTGAAGGAACTACTCAACACCAGGAGGGACACTGTGGCACTATAAGGGGCCCCTGACACTAGCATGGACGATGAACTGCCCACCACCTCCGCCGGCGCTAGTGGACAGGACGCCCCGCCACAGGACCACCACACCAGCACCCCATCCCCTGCAGACAGAGAACCACCGCGCAAACAGTCCCTGAGATCCAGGAACAAGACAGATAATGATGCCAAGACCCCCGCAAAGAAATGAGACCACCCTGATTGTCATCCTACTGTCCCACTTTGTCACCCTGTCCATAATTAAACTGCCCCAGCTCCACTTCCTATGCCCATATGGGCAATGCACCTGTGAGACTAATAGACTGGACTCTGCCATGGACACTCCTCCGCCATCACCCCTAACCATTTCACTACCCCCTCCAATATTGAGCATTTAAATAAACACACCTAAAGCACAAAATGATCTGAAGTCTGTCTGTGATTTCAAAATAGTGTATTAGCAATTACAGTGCTAAAATGTTTTTTAAATAGTAATGTCAACATACCTATGTCACATAGCTCTAGTCCATGAGGAATCTAAGCAGATTTCACACAGTGGGACCCACATCTGTGAAATCGTAAGGGAAAGTGACAACTCAGTGACCATACACTGGGTGAAAACGACAGACAGGAGAGAGGTAGTAGTGTCAAAGTACATGTAGTAGGCAGGTTTGGATTTCTACCTGTGTCTCACTGGAAATATTGCAGGATCACTGAGTCCCTGTTGTGCATGTCTTCTTCCTCTGCTTCCTCCTCATCACTGTCCACAGGCTCCACAGCTGCAACAACACCGCCATCTGAACCATCCCCCTGCAGAAAAGGCACCTGGCGTCGCAAAGCCAAGTTGTGAAGCATACAGCAGGCCATGATGATCTGGCACACCTTCTTTGGTGAGGAGAATAGGGATCCACCTGTCATATGGAGGCACCTGAACCTGGCCTTCAGGAGGCCGAAGGTCCCCTCGATCACCCTCCTAGTTCGCCCATGGGCCTCATTGTAGCGTTCCTCTGCCCTGGTCCTGGGATTCCTCACTGGGGTCAGTAGCCATGACAGGTTGGGGTAACCAGAGTCACCTGCAAATGGCGAGGGACAACTGTTAGACACACACTAACCTGGAGGGATAACCCCAGACCCAGACAACCATTCCCACTGACTTGCTTCCAGGTACTCACCTAATAGCCACACACGGTGCCTCTGGAGTTGACCCATCACATAAGGGATGCTGCTATTCCGCAGGATGTAGGCGTCATGCACTGAGCCAGGGAACATGGCATTCACATGGGAGATGTACTGGTCTGCCAAACATACCATCTGTACATTCATAGAATGATAACTCTTCTGGTTTCTGTACACCTGTTCACTCCTGTGAGGGGGTACCAAAGCCACATGTGTCCCATCAATGGCACCTATGATGTTGGGGTTATGTCCCTGTGCATAGAAATCACCTTTCACTGTAGGCAAATCCTCCACCTGAGGGAAAACGATGTAGCTCTGCATGTGTTTCAGAAGGGCAGACAACACTCTGGACTATACGTTGGAAAACATAGGCTGTGACATCCCTCATGCCATGGCCACAGTTGTTTGAAAAGAGCCACTTGCAAGGAAATGGAGCAATGACAGCACCTGCACTTGAGGGGGGGATTCCTGTGGGATGGCGGATTGCTGACAGCAGGTCTGGCTCCAAATGGGTACACAGTTCCTGGATTGTGGCACGGTCAAGCCTGTAGGTGATTATCAAATGTCGCTCCTCCATTGTCGACAGGTCCACCAACGGTCAGTACAGTGGAGGATGCCGCCATCTCCTCACATGACCCAGCGAACGGTGCCTATGAAGGACAACAGAGAGCACAGAGTCAAACAACTCAGAGGTACGTACCCACAGTTTACGCAGAACACCATCCATACACAAAAGGTGGCCTGTATGTGTGTTGAGTCTAGGCCTAGATATGTGTGTCGCAGTTCAAAATGAAGCCCCTGAAAGGGCGGCTGCCTGATCTCTAAAGTGGGACAGTGGGATGTGAGGTAACTGAGCTGGCGTTGTACACCGTCGCGGTAGGCGGTCGAAGACCGCGGCGCAATGCTGCATTGGTTAACATTGGACCCTATGGGTCCCAGGAGACAATGACGATGTACGCCGGCGGTGACGGTACGCACAGCCGTGGACGTGACCGCCATTTTCTATCTGTTCAATCACTCGATACCTGATCTTCGTCAGGAGAGAACCTACACTGCAAGTGCTGCTGTGACCTCGGTCTGGAAGAGACAATGGCTCGTGCGTCTGGGGAAAGGGCCCCTGCCTTCACATCGGAGGAGTTGGAGAAACTCGTGGACGGGGTCCTCCCCCAGTACAACCTACTCTACGGTCCTCCAGACAAACAGGTAAGTACACTGGGAGCATGTTGTATGGGCTATGCCTGTGTGGAGAGGGCTGGATGTAAGAAGGAAGGGGGCAGAGTACTGCGTGCATGAAAGATGGTGAATGCATGTGCCACATGGCAAGGGTAGGGATGGGGGCCAATAAATTTGACGGTGCTGTTGGTAATGACTTCTCTTCTTCCCCTGTACATTTCATGTAGGTCAGCGCCTACCAGAAGAAAGATATTTGGCGTGCCATCACCAAGGATGTCTGGACCCTGGGCGTGTACCACAGACGGAGCACCCACTGCCGGAAAAGATGGGAGGACATTCTCCGCTGGAGCAAGAAGACGGCGGAGGCTCAGCTGGGGATGGCCTCCCAACGAGGGAGGGGTGCCCGTCGCACCATGACCCCCCTGATGTTCAGGATCCTGGCGGTGGCCTACCCGGAGTTGGATGGGCGCTTGAGGGCATCTCAGCAGACACAAGGGGGTGAGTACACTCTCATTCTGCTGACTTTGCACGCAGTGGAGTTGTCTGGGTGGGGAGGAGGGCTGTGGGTTTCCCTAGGCCAGATTGAGTTCTGTAGGCAAGGCCCCTCCGTAAGGCAGGCCATATGGCACCCCAGCCCACCTCTGTAGAGTTCCAAGTACAGCTATTCATGCCACTGTGTCATCTATGTGTGCAGATGTCGTCCATAGCCTTGTAGGCCATTTCCCAGGAATTGAACAGTGGAGCCCAAGAGCACGGTGTAGTGCAGGGGGCTTCTGTGACTGTCTCTTCCGCCAACGGTAGCGGTAATCCATGCACTCAACATGTCTTTCTTCTGTCGTCCCCCCCTTTTTGTGGTCTCCCTGTTCTTGTGTGCATTAGCATCATCAGGTGGAGGAGCAGTGGCACCGGAGCAGGAGGGAGCTGCATCCCACATGTCCCTGGAGGGCGAGACTACAGACTCGGAATTCACCAGTGGGACGGAGGGAAAGGGGAGAGGAGCGGGGAGAGGAGCGGACACCAGCGACACGGACTCGTCCTCTGATGGGAGCTCCCTTGTGGTGACGGCAACATCTGTGCCCCCGCATCTACAGGTATAGCCACCACCCCCCCCTACCAGCACCACCCTCCCAGCAGCCCCTCAGCCTTCGCCCCGTGCCCGCTCACCCAGGAGGGTGGGCATCACCTTCGCCCCAGGCACCTCAGGCCCTGCCCCAGTCACCCCAGCTGCCCTCAGTGAGGAGGCCATTGACCTCCTCAGGTCCCTCACTGTTGGGCAGTCTACCATTTTGAATGCCATCCAGGGTGTAGAAAGGAAGTTGCAACAAACAAATGCATTCCTGGAGGGCATTCATTCTGGTCAGGCAGCCGTTCACCGAGCTTTTCAGACTCTGGCCTCAGCACTGATGGCAGCCATTGTCCCTGTCTCTAGCCTCCCCCCTCCAACTTCCTCCACCCAGACCCAATCTCCTGTACCTCTGCCTATCCCAAGCACACCATCAGACCAGCCTGCACACACCTCCACACACAAGGGAAGCTCAGGCAGACATAAGCACCACACATCCCACAGGCACTCACACAAGCAACACACACATGCGGACACATCAACAACCACTGCCTCCACTGTGTCCCCCTCCTCCTCGTCTCCCTCCTCCCTCCCAGTCTTGTCTACACTCACACCTGCATGCACTACCTCTACAGCCACTACGTCCCTCACCAGCACACCCACCAGCACACCCCGCTCACGTGCAGTCACCACCCCCACTACCATTCACACGTCCCCTGTGTCCTCTCCCAGTGTGTCTGTGATGCCCCCTCCCAAGATACACAAACGCAGGCACACACCCACCCAACAGCCATCCACCTCACGACAGCCTCCAGCGCATACACCTTCACCCAAAGTCACCAAACATACCCCTCCTACTACCACCACCTCTTCCTCCACTCCCAAACCCCCTCCAGCTACCCGACCAGTGTGTTCCTAAAAACTTTTCCTGTCCACCCTTGACCTTTTTCCCACACCTACCCCCTCCCCATCCATCCCATAGGTCCCGAAGTTGCACCTCAGCCACAACATCTCCAGGACCAGTGGTGCCTGTAGTCACCGGTATGTTGAGTGCACCGGCCACCAGGACAGCCAGTGTGGCACAGATCCACAGCACAGACAGTCCCCCACGTGTGAAGCATCAGAAGTTGGCCAGTGCCCGGCGGGAGAGGGGAAGACTCCAGCCACCAAAGCCGCTCCCAGGGGTCCCGTTGGGAGTGTGGAGTCAGCTGTGACACCTTCCAAGGTGGGGAAGGGCCACAAGAAACCCAGCAAGTCTGGGAAGAGCTACACGGCGGAGAAGACCACCATCATCCCCGCTGCCCAGGAGGCCACCTCCAGCCCCAGCCCAGCTGCCCAGGAGGCCACCACCAGCCCCAGCCCAGCTGCCCAGGAGGCCACCGCCAGCCCCAGCCCAGCTGCCCAGAAGGACACCGCCAGCCCCAGCCCAGCTGCCCAGGAGGCCACCGCCAGCACCAGCCATGCAGGGCTATGAAGGACCGCCAGCACAAGCCCCGCTGGGCCATGAAGGACCACCAGCACAAGCCCCGCTGGGCCATGAAGGACCGCCAGCACAAGCCCTGCTGGGCCATGAAGGACCGCCAGCACAAGCACCGCTGAACACAGCACCGCCAACGTAGCCCCGCTGGGCCATGAAGGACTGCCAGCACAAGTCCTGCTGGGCCATGAAGGACCGCCAGCACAAGCCCCGCTGGGCCATGAAGGACTGTCAGCACAAGCACCGCTGAACAGAGCACCAGCAACTCAAGCACCGCTGAACAGGGCACTGCCAACTCAAGCACCGCTGAACAGGGCACCGCCATCTGAAGCACCGCTGAACAGGGCACTGCCAACTCAAGCACCGCTGAACAGGGCACCGCCATCTCAAGCACCGCTGAACAGGGCACCGCCAACTCAAGCACCGCTGAACAGGGCACTGCCAACTCAAGCACCACTAGCCCATGAGCGGCAGGGGTACTGACGCAACTGGGTCCGTCAGGGGGTGAGTGATGCACTCTGTGCACCAGTCCCCCTCCAGAACCATCCACTACCTCTGTCCTTCACAGGATGAAGCACTCTGGGCACCAGTCCCCCTCCAGAACTAGTGGAGAGATCCATCCACTACCTCTGTCGTTCACAGGATAAAGCACTCTGGGCACCAGTCCCCCTCCAGAACTAGTGGAGAGATCCATCCACTACCTCTGTCCTTCACAGGATGAAGCACTCTGGGCACCATGCCCCCTCCAGAACCAGTGGAGACTGTCATCCACTACCTCTGTGTAGAAATAATATCCATAAATGAATGTATCATAAAGATTTTTTATTAAGTCCAAGATAGATATCTCAGTCCCCCTCCAGACCCAGTGGAGAGATCCATCCACTACCTCTGTCCTTCACAGGATGAAGCACTCTGGGCACCATGCTCCCTCCAGGACCAGTGGAGACTGTCATCCACTACCTCTGTCCTTCACAGGATAAAGCACTCTGGGCACCAGTCTCCCTCCAGAACCAGTGGAGAGATCCATCCACTACCTCGGTCCTTAACAGGATGAAGCACTCTGGGCACCAGTCCCCCTCCAGAACCAGTGGAGAGATCCATCCACTACCTCTGTCCTTCACAGGATGAAGCACTCTGGGCACCAGTCCCCCTCCAGAACCAGTGGAGAGATCCATCCACAACCTCTGTCCTTCACAGGATGAAGCACTCTGGGCACCAGTCCCCCTCCAGACCCAGTGGAGAGATCCATCCACTACCTCTGTCATTCACAGGATGAAGCACTTTGGGCATCATGCCCCCTCCAGAACCAGTGGAGACTGTCATCCACTGCCTCTGTCCTTCACAGGATGATGCACTCTGGGTACCAGTCCCCCTCCAGAACCAGTGGAGAGATCCATCCACTACCTCTGTCCTTAACAGGATGAAGCACTCTGGGCACCAGTCCCCCTCCAGAACCAGTGAAGAGATCCATCCACTACCTCTGTCCGTCACAGGATGAAGCACTCTGGGCACCATGCCCCCTCCAGAACCAGTGGAGACTGTCATCCACTGCCTCTGTCCTTCACAGGATGAAGCACTCTGGGCACCAGTCCCCCTCCAGAACCAGTGGAGAGATCCATACACTACCTCTGTCCTAAACAGGATGAAGCACTCTGGACACCAGTCCCCCTCCAGAACCAGTGGAGAGATACATTGACTACCTCTGTCCTCAACAGGATGAAGCACTCTGGGCACCAGTCCCCCTCCAGAACCAGTGCAGAGATCCATCCACTACCTCTGTCTTTCACAGGATGAAGCCCTCTGGGCACCAGTCCCCCTCCAGAACTAGTGGAGAGATCCATCCACAACCTCTGTCCTTCACAGGATGAAGCACTCTGGGCACCATGCCCCCTCCAGAACCAGTGGAGACTGTCATCCACTACCTCTGTGTAGAAATAATATTCATAGATGAATGTATCATAAAGATGTTTATTAAGTCCAAGATAGATATCTCATCCACAAAGCTTGGTCCAACAGCTCTCATCACATCTTCTTCCTTCCATCTCTCCTCCAGTCTGTGCTTCTAACTAGAATCCCGAGACCCAAACATTCTATGTGCTACAAGACATGTGTATAACATGTGTACATTTTGTTTAATTCCCAATTTCTTAAGATAATCTTCCATTTCTTTGGATACAAATTGTGGACCATTGTCTGTGAGGATGGCATTGGGAAAACCTTCTTGAGCAAAAGTTTCCTCAAGTAGACTAATTATCCTTTTGGTCTCAACACTATTGACAATGCCAATTTCCACCCACCTGGAAAATTGATCAACCAATACTAAGATGTAACTACTCCCACCTTTACCATTGATCGGTCCCACAATATCCATAGCCACAACGTCCCACGGTCTGTTAGACGGACTCCTGATACACATCGAAGGCACTCTCATTTTATAGATCTTATCGCTGTTGCAACAGTCAGGACAATCCCTGACAACCCTTTCTATACTCACATCCATACCTGGCCACCAATAGTTCATACAAATTCTAGCTTTGGTTTTACTTATCCCTTGATGCCCAGTATGTCCCAGTTGAATAACTTTCTCAACCAAAGTGCTTGGTGCCACTAACCTTTCACCACGAAACAATATTCCTTCAGAAACCGACAACTCCTCTCTTACCTTCCAAAACCCCTTTAAAACCTCAGAATTTCTTAAACTTTTAAAATTCCACTTGCTCTTTAGGAAAATGCATACACTTTGTAGAATGGGATCATTGGCAAGCGCACGCACCCACTTATCATGACCAATGACCCCTTCTGTAACATTACACACACTGAAATTTTCTTCTTGCTTATTGCAATTATCCTCCTCTGAAATCGATGTAAGTTTGGACAAGCAATCAGCAGTGTTATTGCACGCTCCGGGAACATAAAACATCTTGAAATTGAAATCCTGAAGATTAACCACCCACCTACTTATTCTGGATGATATTTGGCACCTCTGAACCCCTCAAAGTTCGTGAACAATACACAACTGGCTTCCATTCATGCCTATCTCCTTTCTGTAAGAGGACACCTCCCAAGCCTCTAGTGCTCACGTCCGTCATAATAACACACAACTCATTAGGATTGAAAGATTTCAAACAACCCACCTTGGATAATTAATTCTTAAAAACATCAAATTTGATTCACACCTTTCACTCCATATATATTCTGCACCCTTTTTCAGCAATTTACGCATGTTTTCTGTTTTGGCAGCAAGATTGGAAAGAAACTTTCCATGAAATTCAACCATACCAAAGAAAGCTTGTAACTCTTCTTTGTTCTCCGGCGAGCGTAGTTTCAATAGTTTCAATGGGATGCATTTATTAGGATATCTCAATGCAACAGTCAGCAACGTTGGAGCTCCAATGTCGGTTGGTCTTTCTACTATATGACTGTATGTATTTTTTTGATCCAACAATCAAAATGATAAGGTACATGAAGAAGTGAGAAGATTTTCTACAGTCTTCTAAGCTATTACGATCTCTCCACAATTCTCAACTGGATTTTTTTTAAGCTCTGTGTGTCCTTTAAAAAAAAAAAAAAAAAAGATAATAATAATAATAATTATACAAAGTATATAAGGTAAAAAGACTTTATAACACACTTCCAATGTGTGTTGTATTTGATTTTTATGGAGTTCTGACTAAAATATTGGATTTGGACACAGCGCGTGCAGCCACTGGACGTTTGTGTATTTTCAAAATTGCATTTGTATTGTTTATTGCCGCGAGCGCTCATGGCGCTCCAGCTTATTTGAAAATCCCAAGCTCAGCGCGTTCAGCCGCGAGCGCTCCAGCTTGTTTGAAGACTCGCATTTTACCTCGCGCTCAGAGAGTTGAACTGCGCTTTATATAAACAACTTGCACTTACAGTGTTTTGTTAACACGAAGTTCCCAGCGTTGTGCCCAGTGTGTCATTCAAGCATATCTAAACGCCGGATTCTCTTCTCTCCAGCTTTTTGTGAAAGATCATTACGATTTCACAGAATAAGGTGAACTTACTTTAGAAAATGACCTTGTTGTTTCGGACCTTCCTAAAGATGGTCAAGATCTATAAAATGTCTAATGATATGTAAAGGAAAATATTTGTATATCTATGTACAAAAGGAAGAGAAAACAAATTAAATCAAAATTAATATAGCACAGTAAATATTTCCACTGACAGAAATGCAGAACATACTACCACCTCCTTTTTTCTTGACTGTACCAGGAAAAGCACCTATTATATGGTCTAAATGGAAGAAATCATTTCTTCATTATACAAGGGTGGGTGGTGCTTCTTTATCTAATGAAAGAAAAGTCTCACTTCTCATGCATTGTTTAGGTTGTGAAGGCCTGGAGATTTCGGAAACTTTACCTGAACCGGATGAAGATGGGGCAGACTTAAATGAATTTGAACTTTGTTTATAAAAATTGGATCTTCATTATCTTCCAAAAATTAGTACAATTTTAGAACGCTATCATTTTGGTATGAGGGAACAAGGACAGAATGAATCTATAGAGGAGTATATAACAGCCTTAAGGAAATTGGCTGCAACATGCAAATTCGGATTAACACTTGAAGAACGCATAAGAGATCAATTTATGCTGAAGTGCTCCAGTGACAAAATTAGGCAAGAACTTTGGAGTAAGGATGATCCTTCTCTACAAGAGGTGGTGACAATAGCTAAGAGTGTAGAGCACACTTTAGCCTGTGTGGGTGAATTAGAAAAAAACAAATGTCCTTCAGTAAATAAAATATTTCCAAAGAATGATCTACATGAAAACTGCTCTTTGGAAACTGATGGAGGGAAAGAAGAAGCCAAGTTAACACAAATTCAGAAATCTAAGTTTAAGGATACTAAGTGCTTTCGATGTGGAAATTTGGGACATTTTGCATAGTATAAGAACTGTCCTGCTGTCAGTGCTGTCTGCAAATTGAGTGGCAAACGTGGACACTTTGCGAAATGCTGCAGATCACAAAAAGATTTACCTTCTACCTCAGTCAAAATGGTACAAGACTGTGGCCCTCATTCTGACCTTGGCGGGCGGCGGAGGCCGCCCGCCAAAGTCCCGCCGTCAGGTTACCGTTCCGCGGTCGAAAGACCGCGGCGGTAATTCTGACTTTCCCGCTGGGCTGGCGGGCGGTCTCCTTCAGACCGCCAGCCAGCCCAGCGGGAAAGAGGCTTCCACGATGAAGCCGGCTCGGAATCGAGCCGGCGGAGTGGAAGCTGTGCGACGGGTGCAGTTGCACCCGTCGCGTATTTCACTGTCTGCGCAGCAGACAGTGAAATACATTTAGGGGCCCTCTTACGGGGGCCCCTGCAATGCCCATGCCAGTGGCATGGGCACTGCAGGGGCCCCCAGGGGCCCCGCGACCCCCCCTACCGCCATCCGGATCTCGGCGGTCCGACCGCCGGGATCTGGATGGCGGTAGGGGGGGTCAGAATCCCCGCGGCGGTGCAGCAAGCTGCGCCGCCGCGGAGGATTCAATGGGGCCGCGGTACACTGGCGGGACCCCGCCAGTGGTGCCGGTCCGACCGCGGCTTTACCGCCGCGGTCGGAATCCCCATTGGAGCACCGCCGGCTTGTCGGCGGTGCTCCCGCGGTCCTCCGCCCTGGCGGTCAAAGACCGCCAGGGTCAGAATGAGGGCCTGTATTTTGATGGTGTATGAACAAGGGGCAAAGAAGAAATATCCCAAAGACATTGTGACCATCGGTGGAATTAAATGTGAAGTTCTCTTTGACTCAGGAGCATGGTTAACTCTGATGTCTAATGAGATGTTTGACCCTGATGTAATCCCTGGGGGTTATGGTGGTCAAGCTATAGAGTTGAGAGGGTACTTTGAATCTGAGATTATGTTTAAATCGAATTTGACTGTTGGGAAAATCTATGTTCCAGTAAAAGGGGACAGCGTTTTAAGCTGGCCGCATCAGAAAGAACTCGAAGTTAGTTTGGATCCCAATAATTCAACACCTGTACTACTGAGGAAAGATTTTATGAAGAATGTTAGTGGTGCCTGTGAAATATCTGCTGATATTTGTGAATAAAGTGTACCAGACTTTATGAGTGAATTCAAAGATGTGTTCAAAGACCCAAACATTCTATGTGCTGCAAGACATTCCATAACTAGAGGTGGAGAGATATACACTGTACATGAAGATACCACACTCTGTCCTTCAGAGGATGAAGCACTCTGGGCACCATGCCCCCTCCAGAACCAGTGGAGACTGTTATCCACTTGAGAGACTGGTGCTTTGCACTCCCCAGGATTGAACAGTGGGCAAACCACCCACTGTAGAGACTTGAGGGACTGTGGCTTTGCACTTCCCAGGATTGAACAGTGGGCAAACCACCCACTGTAGAGACTTGAGAGACTGTGGCTTTGCACTCCCCAGGATTGAACAGTGGCAAACCACCCACTGTAGAGACTTGAGAGACTGTGGCTTTGCACTCCCCAGGAGTGAACAGTGGGCATGTGGCCCCCTGTGGATTTGGCGTCGTGCACTCAAGCGGCTGAGGTGCCCCGCTTTCCCTCCCCCTGAGGGGCCTGTTTTCTTGTTGTCTGATGCCCCTGCAGTGTTCTCTCCGTCATGGTCGGGGATCTTGTGTGGGCCTCACCCATACCAGGTGGTCCCAGTGTTCCACGGACTTTCTTTGTCCAGTACCTGGACTACTATGCCTGGTATTTATTTTGTACATGGGGTATATATATATATATATATATATATATATATATATATATATTTCTGCCTACTTGTTTGTAATATATTCCGATGGTTACACTCATTTTTTTTGGTCTTTGCATTCTTCCGCAGGAGTTTGGGGGGGTGTAACTGTGATGTATTGATATGCATTAGTGTGTGTGTTGTAGTGGGTGAGGGTGGGGGTGTTGCGTGTGTGTGTGTCCCTGTTTTTTGCCTCCCCTGGGTCATAGGTGCAGTACTCACTGTGGTCTTCACCGCCGGCGTTTGTGCTCCTGGTAGAGGAGCAGGAAGACTATCGCAGGTAGGATTTGGAGTTCCGGTTCCATGGTGTCCTCGTTCCTCGTGGAGTGTGTAGAGGGGAGCGTTTTCCCTTCGAAATTCCTGTTTCCGCCGTGTTTTTATCTGCGGTGAATCCGCCCCAGAAAAGGTGGCGGATTGGTCTGTCATAATAGTGTGGGCGGTACATTGTCTCCCGCCTGTCTGTTGGCGGTAACCGCCGCATTGTATGTTTGCACCGCTGTGGCGGTCTGAGTGCCAAAGTGGCTGTCTTTGTTGGCGCTTTCCACCACGGTCGTAATTGCAATTTTTTTACCGCCGGCCTCTTGGCGGTCTTACCGCCGCTTTAACACCGTCCGCCAGGGTTGTAATGACCACCAAAATTACCTGACAACTACTCACTGACATTCATGGTTACTCAAATATTCACTCACATTTAAGGTTGGGGTCTGCTACTTAGGCATGGGCTGCTTCTCGGACGTCTAGATGGCACGCACAATGTCGGATTCCTTCTTACCTTTCCCTGTCTGTACAAGGAATGTTAAAGCAGGGAAATAGAGACTGAATCTGTGCAGTTCACAGCTTTGCCTGCCTCACTGTGTCCCAGGCTGAATGAAGCCTCCAGTAGAGCCTACTGCTTGGAATTACCTTAAATGTGGGACCTGTCACTCCCAAATTAAGGGCCTCAATTACAAGAATCTGACGCATCGCCATCAATGCATCAGATTTCTTGTGCTTCCTGCATGTCCCCTAATGACGTCATGGATGCACTATATTACAGTACATGGTACATATTGTCACAGGTGCGTCACAAATTCTGACACATCTTTTGGTGCAAAACTCCTGCATTGCTAGAGTAGTGTCATTAAACTGACGCAACTCCAGAAATGAGGAGAGTCTCCCAAAGGAAACATTTTATGCCTGCTCTGAGCGGGTGGTAAAACTTTGATACTGTGAAGTAGTAGAATGACGCAGTCAAATGTTGTAAATTTCACTGCATCAGTTCTGCATGTCTTTTCCTGTGGGAACGCCTACCCTGCACACATTATACCTGGTGCAGATATAATGTGACGCAGGGCTTTACAAACTGATTCATTGGGCCCAACAGTGTAGTGCGCTGCTCGCGCCACTGCTGCATCGAAAAAAAAATGACACAGCGGTGGCGCAAAGGGCTTGTAAATGACACCCTACGAACATGAAAGTGAGGGGCACCTGAACACCAAGCAGTCCAAGAGAATAAGGGGAGGCACAAAGCAGCATATTAGAAAGGCTAATAGCAAGTATGCCTTTGAAATAATGAATGTGCTGGTAGATAGAACTTAGTGGTGGTTTGTATACAGACTGCAACAAATGTGCAGATCTGTGTTTTGGAGAAAAGGGGAAGCAGCACAGGCCACTGTATTGTGAGAAAATGGCTGCTTTATTGAAATAGGTGCCCATAACAAAACAACCTCAGCCTTTTCCTTACAAAACTAAAGCCTTACTATACAACTTAACTCACCAATGTTAAGCTACCCCCTCCTTAATGCAATAATAGTGTACCCAGTCCAAAGCTGTCGAACCACAACTGTGACCTGTGATCTCCCTAACCCCTTTCATACAACTATTATCCCCCACTGAACTAAACTTCATACAGAACCTTTACTTCATGGCTCATCTAGGAGTGAACTTATCTACCCATTCACTTTCAACCTGAATTGCTGCTGTCAACAGTAATAAACTTTGTTAAATGATGGTAACTTCTCTGCTAATTGCCACCCAGAAAAAGGAAGGCATGACACACCTTTTTATGCTCCCCACTCCTTTGATCCTTCGGTCTAATGTATGTTTAAAATTCAGCCAACATTAAAGTCAACTATAGTAGGTATAACTCCATGCCCATGAAGGACAAGTGTACCCGGTCCTCCTGGAAAAATATGACATCATTGTAACACAAGTCTGTGTGTCCTACTCAACCTACACCAATCTCCCTACAAAAGGAACACTTCTCCTTTTTGAGCTTTTTCTTGGCTTTGCCCATTGCTGCCAGATGCTGTGCCCCTGACCGCACTCTCCTAGGTATGAACTCTGTCCAAAGGACATGGCAACCTACCCAACGTCTGCTTATCTACTTCAAGTCCTCTTTCACGTCTTTCAACAAAGCTAGCCCTTTCCGTATCACCAAGTCATTTTTGCCTAGAGGCAACACCAAAACATCCGGGCACCTGCCTCCTACCAACAGTCTGTTCAGACATGGAATTTACTTTTTCCTTCTCAAAACCCCACTTTCCGTGCCAAGAAATAGTGTACATGCCAGCATTAAAACCCAAATTCAACCTGTGGTAACTCATCTCAGCCTGCCTCTAAGTCAACTTCAAGACAGACTGTTCCACAATCCATATGTTCAAACCTACTGCCAATGGACCAGGAAGGGAACCTGGAAAACAGAAACAAAGTTGACAATCTGTATGTGTCTCAAAAAGTTCCTACCCCATCTCTGAAATAATACTGAAAAAAGTTAGATAACCAGAGCCCCAGGTTCATTATCATTTCCTGACTCCAAACCCTTCTACCTGCCTCTGTGGCCATCCCAATCCAGAAAGAATAAGTCCCAAAACCTCGAGCATCCAAGCTGATGCATGCTAGGGCCTTGTGCAGGAATGCAGATACTTGCTTACCACCCCACATATTGAAAAACATTCTCACCCTTATGAGCTTCCAAGTTTGAAGAGCCAAACCCCATCATACAGGGCAAAACTTGGCTTCGGATATGCATGTAACAGAACACTTTTCCGTTGACCCCGTTGATCAGGTTTAGACTTGTATAGGCAAACCCTCAACCCATCCTGGAACCTACAGACTTCCTTCCATAGTATCCCCTGACTGCCTCTACCCCCCAATAGCTCACACACTCAGAACATGTCAAAGATGCTCAACATCAGAGGCTTCCTCTCAAGACTCAACTCCCCCCTTTCCCTGGACCACTCTTCCAGGACCTACTTACTGAGCTGACCTGCAGAGGGGGCATAGCCCCACCACAGTTTCCCCATGAAGGCAATACCCTCTAATTTCCCAGAAATCGCTACCCTGGACTGGTCTTTTTCAATCGATGTCAAACTGAATTGCACTATGTCCTGCACTCTAGCCCATGCACCTGCCCTCCATTGCACCCTTCCCACCAAAAACCCAAGCCCATGTCTGTGAAATGCTGCTTTTGTGGATACCACTATTGAATCCTCTACCAATTGCAGCATCGTTTTTCTCCTACTGTCCATAAGTCTTGAGTCATTCTGGTCCTGACTCTGTCCACCTCTGTGGCCAGTCCATTGAACCTTTTCCACTTTGAACGAGACAAAGCATCTGCCAAGTCACTGTCCACTCTGGGCACATGTATGGCTCTGAAAACTACAGCAAGTTGTAGGTGTTTCCAAACAAAGACCCTCAACAACTGCAGTAGCTGTGTATTCCTCACTGACTACTGGTTAACAACCTGTACCACTGACATATGGTGTATCATAAACAGAACCTTCTTGTACACTAGATGTTCTCCCCACAGTGTTATCACTGCAAGCAGTGGAATAAATTCCAAAAAGAAAATGCTACAGCCGCCATGCTTCAATGATAATGGCCAGTCCTCAGCAGACCAATGACCCAGCCTGTTTAGTCCAAACCCAAAACATCCCAACACATCTGTAAAAATGTGTGTGTCCTAGTCCACTTCTAGCACCAAGGGCACCCCGAGGTCCCCCATGAGCTCCTTGAAACTGGACAGCAAATGCTGACAGTGCATGGAACTGGTGTTTCCCACAAAAAAGAAGTTGTCTAAATAATGTGTCATATGTTCGTGGCCCATGCAACTGACAAAGAACCATTGCAAGAAGGTGCTGAAGCACTCAAACAGGGCATACAAAATGGAGCAACCCATAGGTAGTGCCTTGTTTGCATACCATATTCCTTGAAATCCCCAGCACTTGAAAATCGGCAGGGTATACTGGCAACAAACTAAAGGCGGACTTAATGTCACTCTTCACCATAAGAGCCCTCGTCCTATTTTTTTCAACTATAGATAAGGCTACATCTACAGAAAAATATGTGACCAACACCTGCTCCTCCAGTATAAAGTAATTTACGACCGGCCTTTCGGCCATGATAGTGGTTGAAAAAGCCTAAACTGGCCCAATTCCTTCTTAGGAACTACTCTGATAGGGTACACGATCAAGCGTCTATTGGCCAGTCACCAAAATATTCCACCATCATACCTTCTTGAATTCCTTTGAGCAACTTATCCCTGACTGGAACACTCCTTCTTGAAATTCCCTGGCTGATTTCAAAATGTCTGCCCAGCTCTCATACTTGGGCCCTCGTACCCCAGTCAGAAACCCCGAGTGAACCCTTGTAGCAAAATCCTAGCTGTCATACTTGGAAAGCAAAAACCCAGTCTGTCCAGTTTAATGGGCTCACGAGCCCTTCCCTGCAGATCCTTGTCCACCCTTTCCTGACCCCTAAACCCCTGCCTGTCCCTACTGTATCCCTTTTGCTCTCCTTGTCCTGTTCTGGCCTGGCCTCCCGCCCCAAAGAAGTTGACCAAGGCGTGCTTGCCCGTGCACTTGGAGCAATCATGAAGAACTTACAAAGGCCCTCATTACAACCCTGGCAGTAAATCCCGCTTACCGCCATGCAGAAGACCGCCAACATACCGCTGCTGCAGTGGAATTCCGCTACAGGTATTACGACCCACAGCCGAGAATCCACCACAATACAGACACCCACACAAGTCCGCCACACCAAAGGTCACTGATAAACTGGCAAGAACAAAAACGACACCGTCACGCCAACAGGAATACACCCACACTATCACTGGCCACTAATCAACGTGGCGGTCTTTCAACCACGGTAATCCATTGGCGGTACACACCGCTGCGCTCAAAATGCACACACACTTACAAAACACAACCACATTGGACAATTCGAAATACATACAACTGATACACATACACACACCACACCCAAACACCCAATCCAATATAAAGCACACACCCACATCACCCACAAACCCTTACCACCCGAATTTTGAAAGCACGCCAGAGAGAGCCACCACCTAAAACAACACCAGCATCCACAGGCACACCACACCATCACTCACACAACATCCACACACCTCAAACAACACACACCATCACACCACCTCACACATCACAACAGACACCACCTCACACATCACCCACAACACATTATGGCACCTCAGCAACACCCCAGGTTTTCTGAGGAGTAGCTCAGGGTCATGGTGGAGGAAATCGTCCGGGTAGAGCCACAGCTATTCGGATCACAGGTGCAGCAGACATCCATTGCTAGGAAGATGGAGCTGGGGCGCAGAATTGTCGACAGGGTCAATGCAGTGGGACAACATCCAAGAACTAGGGATGACATCCGGAGGAGGTGGAACGACCTACGGGGGAAGGTGCGTTCTGTGGTCTCAAGACACCAGATTGCTGTACAGGGGACTGGCGGTGGACCCCCACCTCCTCCCCCACAACTAACAACATGGGAGGAGCAAGTCTTGGCAATACTTCATCCTGACGGCCTCGCAGGAGTAGCAGGAGGACTGGACTCTGGTAAGGCAAATCTTTACTACCTTATCCCCCACCCCACCTGCATGCCATCACATACTCCCACCCTAGACCTCACACCCATCACCCCAACAACCCACAGATATCCCTCTAACACAACCCACACATCCCAAAACCAAGCCCTACATGTAACACCAATGCATGGACACCCATCACCCAGCATGTCCAGTGCAGAGACTCACTCATGCCCCAAAATCACCAATCACACAAGGACCAAGCCAATAATGCAAGCACTGGAGTAGAGGCTCACTCACCCATTGCACACAATGGCACACACAGATACAATAATTATGCATTTACTCCCCAACAGGACCCCTACCCAGCATCACTGGACAGGAGGTGCCAGACATATCCAGTTCCCCAACAGAAGAGGGCCACAGTGATGACAGCAGCTCTGCACGCCTGGATCAAGATGACCAGCCCGGCCCATCTGGGACCTCGGGACAGTCGGTTCCCCTGACACTGTCACAAGCCATTACAGAGCCTCCCCCCTCAGGAAACACCAGCACAGCACCCACCCAGCAGGACCATCCCTCTGTCCCCAGGACAAGTCAATCAGCAGTGTGTCCACCACTACAGGGAACCCAGGCAAACCCACCAACCCAAGAAAATCAGGGACTTGGGGGCAGTGGCAGTGGCAGTGGGCACACGGTTAAGGGGACAGAGGCACAGGATAACAGGGAAACTGGGAGGACTGCTGTGCAACAGGGGGAGGACAGGCCCAGGAAACCCACTCTCCACGAGGCACTCTCCAACATCATGGGAGCTTACCATCATTCCCAGGAGACGATGGCAACGGTACTGGCCAAGTTTCAGGAGACCCAGCGGCTGTTGGAGGAAAATTACCTTGGGATCAGGGAGGACTTGAAGTCCATTAACAAAACCCTGGTCACCATTGCAGGTGTGCTGGCAGACCTTGTCAACACCAAGAGGGACACAGTGGCACAACAAGCGGCCCCTGACAATAGCCTGGACAATGAACAGCCCTCCACCTCCCCGCCGGCGCTAGTGGACAGGAGGCACCGCCACAGGAACAACAAGACACCAGCACCCCACCCCCTGCAGATGGAGAACCACCCCGCAAACGGTCCCTGAGATCAAGGAACAAGACAGAGAACATTGCCAAGACCCCGCCAGGAAGTGAGACCCCCCCTGAACGCCACCCTTCTGTCCCACTATGTCACGCTGTCCATCCCCTAACTGCCATTGCTCCACTTCCTATGCCCCATTGGACAATGCACCTGTGCAACAAATAGACTGGACTCTGCAATGGACATTCCTCCACCATCACCCCAGCCCATTTTACAACCCCCTTCACTTATTAGCACAGGAATAAACACACTTCAATCACAAAACAATCTGGAGTCAGTCTGTGCTTTCACAAATGTGTATTTGCAATAACTATGGAATATAGCAATATCAATTTACTTGTTCACATACCAATGTAACACAGCTGTAGGCCAGCAGTAAACATAGCAGATGGCACAAAGTGGGACCCACATCTGTGAAATGGAAAGTCAAAGTGACAAGTCAGGGTCTATACACTAAATGAAAATGACAAACTTATGCTAGTTCCAACAATAGAATGAGATGTGGGAAGCAGTGGCTGCTTCTTACCTGTGTCTCACTGGAAGTTTTGCATGATGATGTTGTTTCGGTTGTCGATATCCTCTTCTTCTGCCTCCTCTTCTTCACTGTCCACAGGCTCCACAGCTGCCACAAGACCACCATCTGGCCCATCCTCCTACAGAAAAGGCACCTGGTGTCGCAAAGCCAGGTTGTGCAGCATACTGCAGGCCACGATTATCTGGCACACCTTCTTCAGTGAGTAGTATAGGGAACCACATGTCAGATGGAGGCACCGGAATCTGGCCTTCAGGAAGCCAAAGGTGTGTTCGATCACCCTCCTAGTTCACCCATGTGGCCCATTGTAGCATTCCTCTGCCCTTGTCCTGGGATTACTCACTGGGGTAGTAGCCATGACAGGTTGGGGTAACCAGAGTCATCTGCAAATGTCGAGGGACAACTGTTAGACACACACTAACCCTTAGGGACAGCCCCATACCCAGACACCTATGTCAACTGTATTGGGACCTTGGCCTCGCCTATTAGCCACACACGGTGCCTCTGGAGTTGGCCCATCACATAAGGGATGCTGCTATTCCTCAAAATGTAAGCGTCATGCACAGAGCCAGAAGACTTGGAATTCGCATGGAAGATGTACTGGTCTAACTTATAAAACACAAAAAGAGAGTACTGGGAGTATTGCTATCCCACACCACCTCCCAAGAGAAATCTATATAACCACTAAGGGTGTGGGGTAGTAGGGGTTGAGGGTAGAACTGGGTCAGTGTTCCCTCAATAGGCGGTGTCAGTTAGGTCGCCTTAAGATATGAAACGGGGAAAGCATGGGTGAAAAGTGTCCCAGGGACGGAGCGCTGTGTTGTCCTACAGAGGGAGGGGGGAGTTCCCTCATGGACTAGGTGGTCTCACACACATAATAGTGTCTTGCTTCATCATTTGACCACCTAGCCCCACCCAAGTAAGATGATACTTCTTGGGCGGACTCAACCTCTTGGTTAAAAGAACCAGAGGGAGTGCTGAAATTAAACTGGCTGGATAATTTACAGGGATCCAGATGGGGTGGAAATCAAATTACCATACATGTCACCGGTTGCCGGTGCGGCATGTGGGTACTCCCCCCGGTAATCCCTTTGGAGTGAGTGTGACTACAAGGGAAACCCCCCCCCCCCGGCACTAGCCAGACCAGAGGCCAACCGCCCCCGACTCCGGGCTATTACAGACCTACCACACCATGAACTACCTGTTCAGGTAGGCCATTCATGATTCACTTTGAGCACTTCACCTACTGCTAGTGCTCCGACCCTGACGAATGCCCCTGACCTACCAGCACTTTGTGAGGGCAGAAACATGTTGGTCATACGTATTTCTTTTTACACTCTAAGAGACATTATCCTCGAATGAGCCTCCTCCCCTGTTCTTAACCTTACCAACATGCACCCCCATTAAAAAACTAACTAGTAGCAACCGGTGACATGTATGGTCATTTTATTTCCACCCCATCTGGATCCCTGTAAATTATCCAGCCAGTTTAATTTCAGCACTCCCTCTGGTTCTTTTAACCAAGAGGTTGAGTCCGCCCAAGTAGTATCATCTTACTTGGGTGGGGCTAGGTGGTCAAATGATGAAGCCAGACACTATTATGTGTGTGAGACCACCTAGTCCGTAAGGGAACTCCCCCCTCCCCCTGTATGACAACACAGCGCTCCGTCCCTGGGACACTTTTCACCCATGCTTTCCCCGTTTCATATCTTAAGGTGACCTAACTGACACCGCCTATTGAGGGAACACTTACTCAGTTCTACCCTCAACCCCTACTACCCCACACCCTTAGTGGTTATATAGATGTACTGGTCTGCCAAACACACCATCATTCTTGTTTCTTTACGCCTGTTCATTTCTGCGGGGGTACAAATGCCACATGTGTACCATCAATGGCACCAATGATGATGGGGATATGTCCCAGGGCTTAGAAGTCACCTTTCACTGTGGGCAAATCCTCCACCTGAGGAAAAACAATGGAGCTGCACATGTGTTTCAGCAGGGCAGACAACACTCTGGACAACACATTAGAGAACATTGGCTGGGACATCCCGGATGCCATGGCCACTGTTGTTTGAAAAGACCCACTGGCCAGGAAATGGAGTACAGACATTATCTGCACTAGAGGGAGATTCCTGTGGGATGGCGGATAGCTGACATCAGGTCCGGCTCCAACTGGGCACACAGTTCCTGGATTGTTGCACGATCCAGTCTGGGTGTGATTAGGATGTGTCTCTCTTCCATTGTCGACAGGTCCACCAGGGGTCTGTACACCGGAGGAAGCCGCCATCTCATCACCTGCAGCAGAGGACGTGCCCTATGGAGGAGAACAGCGAGCAGAGAGTCATCCAACACTGAGGTATCACAATGTCTTATTTTCTGAAACGCTATTAATCCGCCATGTGCCGGTATCTGTCTGTATTCCCGGCCTAGATAGGTGTGACGCAGTTAACATCCATCCCATGTGGCCTCCTGAAATGGCGGCTGCCTACCTGTAAGGTGGGACAAGGGGTATGAGGTAACTGCGCTGGCGTTGTACACCGTCGCGGTGGGCATTCGAAGACCGCTGCGCAATTCTGCATTGGTTAACATTGTGCCCTATGGGTGCCAGGAGCCAATGACGATGTACGCCGGCGGTGACGGTACGCACCACCGAGGACATGACAGCTGTTTTCTGTCTGTTCACTCACTTTATACCTGACCTTCAACAGGAGAGCGACGATGGCTCATGTGTCTGGGGAAAGGGCCCCTGCCATCACTTCGGAGGAGTTGGGGAAACTAGTGGATGGGTCCTCCCCCAGTACACGTAACTGTACGGTCCTCCAGACAAACAGGTAAGTACACTGTGAGCATGCTGCATGGGCAATGCCTGCTAGGAGTGGTGTGGATGGAAGATAAGTGGGGGGGCTGAGGCCTGCATGTGCGGATGGGGAGTGTATGTGCGTCAGGGCAAGGATGGGAACGTGGGGCAATGAGTGTTATGGTCCGAACGGGTAAGTAATTTCCTTTCCCCCTGTACCATCCTCTAGGTCAGCGCCCACCAGAAGAAGGGTATTTGGCATGCCATTGCCAAGGACGTCCGGACCCTGGGGGTCTACCACAGACGGAGCACCCACTGCCATAAAAGATGGGAGGACCTGGACCGCTGGAGGAAGAAGACGGCGGAGGCCCAGCTGGGGATGGCCTCCCAACGTGGGATGGGTGCCCGTCGCACCATGACCCCCCTGATGTTCCGGATCCTGGCGGTGGCCTATCCAGAGTTGGATAGGCGCTTGAGGGCATCACAGCAGCCACAAGGTGGTAGTACACTCTCATTCAGCTGACTCTGCGCGCATAACGAGGTGTCTGGTTAGTGGAGGTGGACGGTGGGTTCCCCTAGGCCAGGGCAAAGTTGGTAGGTAAAGTCCCTTGTGAGGTAGGCTATATGGCACCCCAACCCCACCAGTGGTAAGAGCCATCTACACCTAGTCAGGCTCCTGTGACTTCCAGGTATCCATCAATTGGTCTTAGGCCTCGTACCCCATGGTCAGCTGAAATTTCTAGGAACTGTTAGTGCATGGCGTAGTGGCGAGGGCTGCTCCCTGTGTGTTGTGTCCGCCAACGGTAGTGGTGTTGCATGCACTGAACATGTCTTTCTTCTGTCTCCCCCCCCCCCTTTTTGTGGTCTTCCTGCTCTTGTGTGCAATAGCATCATCAGGCAGAGGAGCATTGGCACCAGAGCAGAAGGGAGCTCCAACCCACTTGGCTCCAGAGGGCAAAACAACGGAGTCTGAAGCCACCAGTGGGAAGGAGGACGAGGGGAGCTCCACGGCGGGGACAGGAGCAGACAGCAGTGATAGCGACTCCTCCTCTGGTGGGAGCTCCCTTGCGGTGGCGGGCACCTCTGTGCCCACTGCATCAACAGGTACAGCCGCCACCCCTCTACCAGCACCGCCCTCCCAGCAGCCCCTCATTGTGTGTCCCGTTCCCGCTCACCCAGAAGGGTGGGCATCTCCTTCGCCCCAGGCACCTCAGGCCCTGCCCCAATCAGCCCTGCTGCCCTCAGTGAGGAGGCTATTGACCTCCTGAGATCCCTCACTGTTGGGCAATCTACCATTGTGAATGCCATCCAGGGTGTTGAGAGGCATTTGCAACAAACACATGCATACCTGGAGGGCATTCATTCTGGGCAGGCGGCCCAACAGAGAGCATTTCAGGCTCTGGCCTCAGCACTGATGGAAGCCATTGTCCCTGTGTCCAGCCTCCCCCCCTCCAACTTCCTCCACCCAGACCCAATCCCCTGTACCTCAGCCTATCCCAAGCACACCATCAGACCAGCATGCACACTCATCAACACACAAGAGTGGACATGGCAAACATAAGCACCACACATCCCACAGGCACTCACACAAGAACCATCCCCATGCAGACACAGAACATCCACTGCCTCCACTGTGTCCCCCTCCTCCACGTCCTCCTCCTCCCGCCCTTTCTCGTCTCCACTCACACCTGCATGCAATACATCCTCAGCCACTACCTCCAACACCAGCACGCCCATCACCACACACTGCCCACGTCCACTCACCACCCCACTACCATTCACACATCCCCAGTGTCCTCTCCTAGTGTGTCACTGAGCCCTCCTCCCAAAGTACACAAACGCAGGCACACACCCACCCAACAGCTATCCACCTCACAACAGCCTCTGGCCCATGCATCTTCACCCAAATTCAGCAGACGTACACCTCCTACAACCACTACCTCTACCTCCACTCCCAAACCCCCTCCATCTTCCTGTCCCAGTGTGTCTAAAAAACTCTTCCTGGCTAACATTGACCTCTTCCCTACACCTCACCCCCGTCCTTCCCCTAAGGCCAGGCTTTCCAGGTCCCAACCCAGCACCTCAGCTACCAAATCCCCAGCCACAGTGGTGCCAGCAACTGCGGGGTCATCGAGTACGCCACACACCAAGGCTGCCAGTGTGCCACGTAGTGAGGGCAAGGACATTCTGCAACCTGCCAAGGTGAGAAAGGTGCCCACATCCCGGAGGGAGAAGCCGAAATTACCTGCCACCAAGGGCTCAGCAAAAACCAAAGGGGATAGTGGCAAGACAACTGCGGCACCATCAAAGCTGGGGAAGGGCCAAAAGCTGAAGAGCAGGTCAGGAGAGGGCATGGTGGCACCGACTGAGGGACCAGTGTCACACTTTCCGTCCACGACCACGCCAACCTGTATGTGGGCAAACACCGCTAGCTGCCCCGCCACCACAACTGCCACCTTTTCTGCCATCTGCACCGCCCCCGGCACGTCTACAGCCTCAGCAACAGTATCCAGCCTCTTCCCCAGTGGGAAGCCATCCGAGGCTGCAGGAAATGTCCTGATGTGCCCCTCTGGAGGTGCTGACCCATACACAGCCGCCAGCACTGCCGCCAGCACCGCCGCAACAGACACTGCCGCAAGCACCGCCACTGGCTCCGCGGCGTCCTCGGACACTGGCACCACCGCTGACATGGCTACCATCCCCAGTGGTCAGTCGTCTGAGGCTGGAGGAGAGTTCTTGGACCCTGGGCAGCTTCCATGAGGCATTTCTTCCATCACTGTTTACACCTGCAGGTGGATGGCGCAGCCGCAGCAGTGTGGGGTATGTCACTGCCTCCATGGCGTATCATGCTACCTGAACCTCACAAATCTTGTGCACGCACACCCAGGTGAGGGAATTGTACCGGTCACACTGCACGTGGAGCACTCTGGGCACCAGGCCCCCTCCAGAACCAGTGGAGAGATACATCCACTACCTCAGTCCTTGGCAGGATGAAGCACTCTGGGCACCAGGCCCCCTCCAGAACCAGTGGAGAGATACATCCACTACCTCAGTCCTTGGCAGGATGAAGCACTCTGGGCACCAGTTCCCCCCTAAAACCAGTGGAGTATCACATCCACTACTTCAGTCCTTGGCAGGATGAAGCACTCTGGGCATCAGGCCCCCTCAAAAACCAGTGGAGTATCACTTCCACTACCTCAGTCCTTGGCTGAATTAAGCACTCTGGGCACAGGCCCCCTCCAGAACCAGTGGAGACTGTTATCCACTTGAAAGACTGTGGCTTTGCACTCCCCAGGATAAAGCAGTGGGCAAACCACCCACTGGAGATACTTGAGAGACTGTGGCTTTGCACTCGCCAGGATAAAGCAGTGGGCAAACCAACCACTGGAGAGACTTAAGAGACTGTGGCTTTGCACTCGCCAGGATAAAGCAGTGGGCAACCCACCCACTGGAGAGACTTGAGGGACTGTAGCTTTGCACTCCCCAGGATAAAGCAGTGGGCAAACCACCCACTGGAGAGACTTGAGAGACTGTGGCTTTGCACTCCCCAGGATACATCAATGGGCATGGAGCCCCCTCGTGCAGCCGTGGCATCGTGCATTCATCAGGCTGAGGTGCCCTCCTCCCCCTGAGGTGCCTGTATATTTTCGATCTGATGTCCCTGCAGTGTTCTCTCTGATTCCAGTCAGGTATCATGTGTGGGCCTCGCCCATGCAGTTTGGGCCCAGTGGTCCACGGACAATGATTGGAACACTATCCGGACTTGTGTAGTTGGTGTACATATTTGTATATACTGAATTTTGACTTTTGACTAATGGATTTTTCATGATTACATTGGTTACAATCATTTCCTTTTGTCCTGGCGTTCTTCCAGGGGATGCAGGGGTGTATATGTAATGTTGCTGCATGTATTTGTGTGTATGTTGTTGTGTGTGAGGGTGAGGGTGGGGGTGTTGCGTGTTGCGTGTGTGTGTCACTCTCTTTCCTCCCCCATTCCCTGTGTTGTAGGTGCAGTACTCACTGTGGTCGCCGCCGCCGCCATTCGTACTCCTGGTAGAAGAGGAGGTAAACCAACATGGGCAATACGTGTAGTTCAGGCTCCACGGCGTCCTGGTTCCTCGTTGGGTGTCGAGAGGTGAGTGTTTTCCCTTCTATGTACTGTTTCCGCCTTGCTTTTGATGTCGTTGGTTCCGCCCCGGAAAAGGTGGCGGATAGGCCTCTTGTAATAGGGTGGGTGGTACTTTGTCTTCCGCCTGTCTGTTGGCGGTGACCGCCACTCTGTTTGTTTCCACCGCCGTGGCGGTCGGAGTGTTAAAGTGGCTGTCTATGTTAGCGGTTTCCACCACGGTCGTAATCCCATTTTTTTTTCCGCGTCCTGTTTGCGGTATTACCGCCGCTTTAACACCGACCGCCAGGGTTGTAATGAGGGCCAAAATTCCCTTGTGCAGCTCCCTTTATTGTAATATCAGCAAACTCCCACTTGGGTTGCAAGTCTCTGCCTGCCGATACACTATAGCTAACTAACTATCTGTAAAAATTATCCTACCAAATTTTGCAGGTCCAATTGTATGCTGCCAAAGGTCCATGGCAATTTAACCCCATTGTGCTTCTGTATCAAATGTCATACAGGCCCTGAACTCCTCATTATACTGGACCAATGCGTAGCTCCCATAATTTATGTGTGACTTTCTTATGACGTTCGTGTTTTTTTAAAAGTACGTCTGACCTCTCTGGGTACTTTTTGCAGTAAACCCTAGCATATATGAGGAATGCTGTGTGCAGTATTAATCAATATTAACCTGTACTTTTGATTGCTTAGACAGCTCGAATTCTTCTTGCTTAGACCCCTCCTTTGATCTGAGCTCCCTGTGCAGCAATTTCATCATTTTCACATATTCTCCTTTCAAGATCCTTTCCTTAGTGGACTTCATGAGATGAGCTCCAAAGGGCTTTCACCTCCCCATATAGGACAATTACTTAATTTTTTGTTATTTATTCTCTGACTTATCTGACGTCTCTCCATCCTCTACCTCATGTTCCTGTTTGCTGGTTATCTGGCCTCACCAATTTGTTGGTCCCCTTCCTTGACAACCCTTGTTATTTCATACCTGGCTCTGTCAACCTTGTATTATCTTGAACCCCTGGGTTCTTGTCTCCTGCCCTTGAACCTCCTGTGTCTTCAATGCCTGGCACATGCCTGTATTTTTTGCATAGAGACCTTTGCTCAAGCGGGCCACTCTTCTGGCTGGAGGCTCTGTAGCATCTACACCCACAAGGACCTTTACAGCGGTGTTCGCCCGCTCTGCGTTGCCTTACCTGCCATTAAAGTCAGTGCCTTCTTGTGGGGCCGCCGCCTCACCAATTCTTCTCTCCGCATGGTTCCACCACTTCTGCCTTGAGTGTCCGGGCACCTGCTGTTTGTGAGACATTGTTCCCAGATTGATTAGTAGCCCCCCCCTACACCCCGTGCTTCTGCCTCTCTCTCCATGCCTCTCTACCCACTCTACACATAGCTCCTCATCCTCTTCATGCAAATCACCTTCTTCCAGGCTATATTCCTAATAATCCAGTGTTTTACATCATGTTGTACCAACACATTTTCAAACCTCTTATACTGAAGGGCTGTACAGTGCCCTCCCTGATTGTCCTCTGAAACTGCCCAACACCTTCCAGGCATATGACTGTTGGGGGTTGCACCCCACCCTCCTGACGTTTGCAGCGGCGAGGAAACACAAAACCTGCTTAGAGCGCTGAACGTGTCGTCCAATGCTGTGTTCCAGCTAGTTGCATGGGGCAGTGCCTTCCCTTCTCCTCAGTGCTAATGAGCTGTACTGAGCTCTCTTAAGTCCTCGACCTCATTTACTGTGAAAGCCTGTGAGAGAAAAGGCAGGCCTGGTGTACTGGTACAACCCCAAGGCAGGTGCCCTCCTAATTCATTTAAACCCTGCCTACTGCCAGCGTCCATGACCTGCGTCTCACCACCTGTGCCTCCATGTATTCCGAAGTCCATGCCCTCTGACTCTCCTCTCCTGGACCCCAGCTCCAGGACCCCCATCCTTCTCTACCATAGACCCTCTGGAGCGATTTTCATCCCCCCACCTGGTCAGGTTTCCCGGTGCCATAAAAAAAAACCTTGTCGGCCCCCTGCTCCCCTAACTCATCCTCGCTCCAACCTAGTTATGCTGCTGTTATGGCTGGCAAGATCTCAAAGTTAAGGCCCAGCCCCCACCCTGGAATTTCTGGGCCTACCCTCTAATATGTTGTTTCCTCCCCTATGCCCTGGGCACCTCCAGAACCCCTGATGTTGTTCCTTGGGGAGCAACTTGTCTCATTGCCTCTTTGGTGTACTGGTCAGCCAGCTGTCACTGTCTGAGTCTATGGGGTTCCATCAGCATTGCAACTCACCCCTCATGCCTACCCCTCATGCCTACCTCCCTGCTCTGTATTTTAAAATCCCCACTCCCCTTAACTCCCTGATTATAAACTTTCCTGTAATCCCCTACCTGGGCCTTATTTTCACCTGTCTCCGTAAGCTCCCTACTGAGAACTAGTTTTCTGTTCTCCGACCACCCTGCCCTCCCCCACTCAACAGGGCTTCCCTATGAATCACATTGGTCTCTCTGGCCTGCCCGTGATGCACAGCCTCTCCCACTTCATTTTAGTAAGGCCGCACGCACATTTGCAGTGGCCTTGCCCTTTATTGACACCAGAGAGGACTTTTAGATGGGAAGTCCTCCCTCCGTGCAGTAGTGTTTTTCCAGCCGGGGAGAGCCTCCACACTCCCCAGCTGTTTTTTTTTTTTCTTGGCCCTCTGGCTTCCATAGCCCTTCCCGTGTCCTGCACGATGTTCCTCTTGATGAACGGTAGCCCTTGGATAGCAGGATCGGCTTCTCATGCTTACCTGCCTAGAACCATGTTCAGGGGCATGGCACAGCAAGAAGCACGCCAACACCACCTCCGCGACCCCCTCTGCCAACTTCCTCATGGGGAGAATGCTACACTGCAGTATTCCTTCTGTTACTAGATCCAGCGCACAGCAGCCTCCAGGAGATGCAGGGCCTGTACCACCATCTCATCTTTAGACATCACCTACATCTAGAAGCCCTGAGATACATAAGTATTGAACACTACATTGCTCACACTCTTGTGGATCTACAACTGACTTATAACTGCCTTGACAAAAAACGCTGCCAAAAACACTCGTAAACTAGGCAGCAGCCACTGTGTCACCAATACAAAATGGTGGCTGATAACTTAAAATGTCTGTTTTTCAAACCCTTGGGCTACAAAAGTAGCCCAAAGCAAGCCGAAACCTATCAACAGTCATTGGACTGCTCCACTTCCTCAAATTACCTGGGGGCTGGCCTCCCTACAGTTCAGATCAACGCACAGTTTCAAGTGTATTAAATTGCATGGACATTTGCTAGTTGTAGAAAAATCTTTATTAAACACTAGAGGTGGGCAAACCAAAAAAATTAACGGGGAGAGCCGAGCTAAGTGTCTGACTGGGCTCTAAGAGCCTGTCCAGAAGCAGAGTCTCAGAAATGTTTGGTATGTAGATCCTTGCAACAAACATGTAAAAATGATAGACTTGAAAAACTGCACATCTTTAACTAACATGCAGAAGTATTTAACCTTATTAGATGAGATTAAATCAATGTATTCAGAGGCATTTATTAAAGTGATTCACAGTAACTTAGAAACACTTCTTGATCACCCCAGCCCGCTTTGAAGACAAAACAATAGGTGAAATAAGAAGCAAGTTAGTTGTCTTATTCACTTTTTATGTGACCTGGATAATTATTACACATTGAGCAACATTAATAACTATTAAATTAAACAGATAAAATGCTTTTGTGCAGGCAGATCCTGAGCTCTCAAACTTAAGGTGTTCTAATGTGTAATAATAAAGAAAAAGGCTTAAACAAAATATTTGCGTAGAATCACACACTTTGGTCAAGCAAGGAATCCACGATTGAACTCAAGTTTTCTTTTATCCTATTGAGCAATTCACTCACTAGTTGTGTGGGTGGCAGACAGAAGCTAAATGAAATCTTGACTCACTTTGGACGTGAAAGTCCAAGATGACCTTGAACTGAGTCAGAACTGGGCATCTGGCTCGAGCCTTCAGTGAATCACCATCTATATTCATTGGCTCCAGTAGCAGAGTGGAAGGGTGAGACAGCACCCCTAAAACAACCATACTGAACTTCAGAAGGACAGCAAGCAAAACACATGCCTTTAAGATCTGTTTCATTTTGTGAACTGTGCTGGATGTTTATTGATGGTGGTCAAATCTCAGGCTATGTCTTCTGTCAAAGGGTTGCTTGTTCACTTGCTTGTTCTTTTAAAATGGGGATTAGTGTTTACTTTTCTTTCCCTGTCTGCAAAGTAAGGTGGGTTCGTGTAATGGGTTATATGCCAATTTTGCTAGGGTAGAAGATGCGTGAAAGGAAAGGCTGTAGGATGTCAAACAAACACACTACAAAGTTTAAATAACTAATCTACAAATAGTTAAAAAAATAGAAGGAAATCACAAATGAAGCTCAGTTTTCTTCTAATTCTGAATTGTGATAAAAGCAAAGATTTTAATTGGATCGAAACAAATAAAGACACTAAACTTGGTGATGCATAAATGATATTCTCTGAATCCGGGTTGCCACATATTACTGTTTTTGCTCTGAATGTTTTTTATCAGTAAAACTATATGTCTGTGCGAATTTAGTGTTGATTCCAATGGATGATGTGCTGTCTGTTAATGACAGTGCACAACCACACCATGCTTTAGTAATATATTTGTGACAGAGTGCACCAAAATGCACCATCACCAATATACACTCCTGCTGAATGGGCTTGACTCATTTACTACACTTGTACTTTATGTGTCCCTTGGATTTTTCTCAATCTCAATGACTTTGTTAATATAAAGTTGATGGCAGCACCGACATGATAAATATTGTTCCAGCATCACTGACTCTATTAAGCACTGCACAAAAGTTGTATTTTGTTCCAAACTAAAGATGAAGTTGAATTGGGTAACTGTGTTGGGGACATGGAGGTTGCAAAAGAGAGAAATTTAGAATGTATTTTTAAGAGTACTATATAATGATGGCTCAGAAGAAAATGTACAGCAGGCATCAGGCCTCTTACATATTAGCAGTAGGCACTTTAAATAGTGCATGCCAGAGAGTGTGAACGATTGCAATACCCAACACAAATCCACAATGGAACCAAGTGACACAAATTCAAATTCCTGCTTTGAACTTGTTTCTTAGTGCAGTCATTTAACTTTAATAAATTAATCCATATCTCTGCCTACTCAAACCTTTTCAGAAATTCTCCATAGCAGCTTAGATTTGTAATAAGGTAGTTGTTAGTTTAAACCCTATTGATCAATGTATGTAACGTTCCTGGTTGGGGAACTACTTGAGTTCTGCAGTAGACTTCCTTTAGTAGAAATTCATGATTTGTTCTTCATCCCAGATATACATTTGGAGTATTTTTATTAAGGAGCATGAACCCTCGCTCAACTGTCATGCTTCATAACAGGATTCTGCCCCACGGGGTGGTGTATCACCTAGTAGGTCCCTAGTTAGTGACAGTGTGTCAGTGTCTGAATTGGGTATGGGGCAAATCAATGACAGTTGTAGAGAGACCAGCGTTCAATTCGTCCTCAATATATTTTTTTATCTTGTCAGAGATCCCTTTATCAGTTCTTTTAAGTTAACCCCTCAGAGGTTCCCTAGGCAATTATAATGTGTTTTTTAGCACTATGCCCAATACAGAACCCTGTGATGAAGCATGCCATCTACTTTTGTGAGGTGATAGTGTCCATGGTTAGATTTGCCCACTTGTCTCATACAATGAGCTGTCAAAAATGGTGTGTATTTTCGGGTAATCTTTAATAATTAGTCACATGATGAAAACCATGCAAACAACAATTAGTTCTGTTGTTTGCCTGTAGCACTATACCTGACTTTATTGTCAGGTCCAGATAACATGTGGTAAGTGCAGTTTTAGTAGGATTTAGGGAATTGTTTCTATGCTTTGCCTTTTTATTCTGTCCCTGCTACATATTAAGATGTTTTATTAGTAACCTTTAATCTATCTCTTTGATGCCACTTGCTTTGATTTCAGCATGGCAAAAGGCCACATGATATACCCTCCAATGTCTTTATTTGATTAAAGGTCTTATGATGTCACTTCCCATGATGTAATTGAAGTGCTGGAGGGCACTTGATGTCACTTCCGCTACTCCCGGCATTTTTGTGAATTCACATCCATGGCATCACCCAGATATTCTCATCCAAACCCCTGTCCTCCAAGAGGCAAGTAAAATCATGTAGGTATTTATTATCTGTACACAAAAGGAGAGCAATGGGAGTGTTGCTAGCCCACACCGCCTCCCTACAGAAATTATATCATCACTAATGGTGTGGGGTAGTAGGAACTGAAGATAAGACTAGGTCAGTCTTTTTACAGTGGTGTTAAT
This sequence comes from Pleurodeles waltl, assembly GCF_031143425.1. Classification (NCBI taxonomy): domain Eukaryota; kingdom Metazoa; phylum Chordata; class Amphibia; order Caudata; family Salamandridae; genus Pleurodeles; species Pleurodeles waltl. Next base: position 341,892,840 of record NC_090451.1, read on the forward strand.
AAGGTCACTATAGATCCTCAGGTCGGGAAGTCATAGTTGGAAAAATGTCCAAGCTAGGGGGTGCTGTGTTGTCTTACAGGGGGAAGGGGGATTTCCCTTACGGACTAGGTGGTCTCACACACATAATAGTGTCTTGCTTCATCATATGACCACCTAGCCCCACCCAAGTAAGATGATACTACTTGGGCAGACTCGACCTCGTGGTTAAAAGAACCCGAGGGAGTGCTGAAATTAAACTGGCTGGATAGTTACATTGATCCAGAAGGGGTGAATTATAAAATTACCAAGCATGTCGCCAGTGGCTTCTGCTAATTTTAATAAAGGTGCATGCTGGTAAGGCTAAAATTAAGGGGGAAAGGCTCGTTGGAGAGTAATGTCTCTTGGAGTCTAAAAGAAAAAGTGGATGACCAACATGTTTCTGCCCTCACTCAGTGCTGGTAGGTCAGGGGCATTCGTCAGGGTCGGAGCACACGCAGTAAGTGGGGTGCTCAAAAAGTGAAAAATGTGTATGGCCTACCTGAACGAGTAGTTCACGGTGGGGTAAGCCTGTAGTAGATAAAAATAAATGCATCAATAGATAAGCCACTGATAGTTCAGAAGATATATGGGGTGAAAAAACCGTGGCAAACCACTGCAAAGCACACAGCAAAAATGTGAACAAATTGTGCCAAGCACTCACAAACACATGCAAGGGTGACTTACCCCAGAGTAAGGGGCAATCTGCCTCTGGTCTGGCTAGTGCCGGGAGGGGGGTTTCCCTTGTAGTCACACTCTGGGGAGATTAAAGGGTTTAGGAAGGATAGAGGTGAAGGGTCATGAGATGAAAAGAGGATACACAAGACTTAAGGGAAAAAGTAAACAGAAGAGAACCAAGCTTAAACCAGGGGAAAGGCACATGGGAAAAGAGAGACAAGGAAGAAGGAAATGGGGAGAAGAAAAGGGGGTGGAGGGGGAGCGAAGGGCTGCAGAAGGGAGGGGAAACAGGGAATAAACAGGAAAAAAAGGAAAGAAAAAGGGCCCCAAAGGGGCCGCACTTACCACTCCAAAGGGAATACCAAGGGGGGGTACCTACATGCCGGAGCCAGGCCGCTCTGGTACTGACTGCATGGTTGGTCTGGAATATATGTGGATCAAGAGCCAATCATCGGGGGGGCACCGGGCGGAATCTAATTAAGAAATTGTCAGGTGGATCGGGCGTCGTTACGGGACCACGCCCTGAATCCGGCCGCACCCTCTCGGGGGCTGTGCCGGTGTGCAATGCTTGAATTAGCCACCCGCTCGTTGAATATGGCCGTCAGTATTAAACCCGCGGGACCGTTGTGTTATAGAGGCCCGCGGGTTAGAGTGTGCCAAGCAATAAAGAAGTGACGTGCTCGATTAGAGCGTTTGCACCGTGATGCGGTTTGCAAACGCGGGGGCGCCCTGTGATGACGCGCTGCGAGGAGCGCGGCGCATCCTATGGGCACACGGGACTCTGGGAATTGGAGTCCCGTGTTGCAGGTATACGTCGTCCGGCTCAGACGACATGGAAAAGGGGGGGGGGGGAGAGAATGGGAGGGTACACAAGGGAAGAGAGAGGGGGAGGGGGGAAGAAAGCGGGGGGGTGGAAAAAGGAGCATACAAGAAAAAAAAGAAGAAAAAAAGGAGAAAGAAAAAAGGAGGGGGAGTTAGGTGGGAAGAGAAGGTGAAAAGAAGGAAAGAAGAGAAAAGAAAGGAGGAAAGGGAGACAAAGCAAGCAGACAAAGGAGGCAAGGGGAAAAGAAGGAAAGAAGAAAAATAGAGGGCCTACACAGGCCTATACAAGAAAAGAGAGAACACAGAAAGAAAAGGAGGGGGAAACAGTGGGGGGCAGGGGGAAAAAAAGGGGGGGGGAAGCACAGGGCAGAGGAGGAGGGAGGACTCATAATAGGTGGAGAGAAAAGGGAGGAGCGAGGGGAAGCTGGGACCTGGAAGCGGAAGTACAGATAAAGAAAAGAAAAGGTGTGAAAGATGAGGGACAATAGCTACAATGGCAGGGGTTATGGAAATAACTCTGAACGGATGGATGCTGCCCAGGTCAGAGATAGTGACATGGGGTATTGGTAGTGAGACCCCCATGGGACCTTAGGGGGAACCTCACATGGGAAAGGGTCGCCATAGTCTTAGTTCTCATCTTAGAGCTGACCACTGTATATTATCGTTCAATCCTCTAATGTCCGTTTGCAACCTCCATATCCACCTTTGTTCATACAGTAAAAGTTTTTGTGTGGCATTAGTTGCTGTTGATTTTAGTTGGTCCAACACTACCCATTGCATGTGATCAGGATGGTGATTGTTGGACACATAATGCTCGGTGAGTCTTGTGGCATCTCTCTTGCATCGGATGGTGCTCCTATGCTCGCAGATGCGTGTGCCCACTCTTCTTGTCGTCATCCCAATGTATCTTTTATCACAGGGGCATGTGATCATATACACCACGTTTTTGCTGTTACAGTTCGTGAGTTGTCTAAGTTCCCAGGGTGTCCGTAGTCCCACATCAAGTGTAAGAGTTTTTTTGGTAAATGCGCAGACACTGCAGCTGCCGCATGGAAAGTGGCCTTTAGCGGGAGGGAGGTCTCAGAGTGTCCTTTGTTTGTTCGGGGTGAGGTTTACCCGCGGGCGGGTATGTACAATCATGTCCCGGATACTTTTAGCTTTCTTATAAGCATTCATTGGGATCTGAAAGGGAAGACCCCCAGATGTGAGGATTTTCCAGTCTTCATTGAGTATCTTTTTGATCACATTAGACGCTGGGTTGAATGTAGTCACACAGATCAATGGGTCTTTCTTGCTGGTTCTGCTGCTGGGATGCAGCAAAGTTTCCCTAGGGCTCACACGAGCACGTTTGTCAGCCCTCCTCAGAAGGTGGTCTGGGTACCCTCTGGCTCGAAGTTTGCTTGTGAGCTGCTGAGCATGCTTTTTGTAGTCCGTTAATTCGGTACAATTCCGCCGAAGGCGGAGATACTGACCCACTGGGAGGTTTTCCCTGAGGGAGCGTGGGTGGAAGCTCTGGAACTGCAGGAGAGTGTTTCGGTCAGTAGGTTTATAAAAAACTTCTGTTATCAAGGAGCCATTTTTTTCGGATATTACTAGGTCAAGAAAGGAGACAGCTGGGTCACCTAGTGTGGCTGTAAATCTCAGAAAGGGGTTCAGGGTGTTTAACCAATTGATGAAGGTGGTTGCTTCTTCCCTTGTACCTCTCTAGATTATCAGGATGTCATCGATGTACCTTTTCCATAACCTGATCTGGTTGAAGTACGGGTTCTCTTCAGTGAGAACCATTTCTTTCTCAAAGTGATCTACATATAGGCATGCCAAGCTAGGTGCGAAAATGCTCCCCATCGAAGTGCCTTGGATCTGTAAAAAGAAGTTCTTATCGAATTCAAAGAAATTCCTGGTGAGGGCCAAATGGGCTAAGTCCAGGATGAATTCTGGGGGGGTGATGTAGTTCCACACACCCCTATTGAGTAGGTCACTGATCACTTCCAAGGTTGCCTCCTGTGGAATGTTGGTATATAGTGATTCTACATCCAGTGTCATGAGATGTTCTCTGTCTTTGTCAAAATCTTGGGTATCGATAAGGGAGAGCAAGTCTGTTGTATCTTTTAGGTATGTGGGGATTTGTTTCACGAATGGTTGGAGGAACCAGTCGCCAAATTGGGATAGTGGTTCCAGGATGGAGCCAATCCCAGAGACAATTGGTCTTCCCGGGGGTGGATGTTTATTTTTGTGGATTTTAGGCAAAATATAAAAGTATGGGGTTTTAGGGTTGGGTTGGATGAGGAAGGCAGCCTCATGTTTGGTGATCCAACCGTTGTTCATACCCTTCTCGATCAGGAAAGTCATCTCTTCTCTGACCTCTTCTGTCGGATCCCTTGATAGTCTCTTATAGTGATGCTCATTGTTTAGTAGACGTAGACATTCAGTATTGTACATTACTGTGGACATTATCACTATGGCACCACCCTTATCCGCTGGTTTAATGGTGATGGAAGAGTCATTGCTCAGGTTGTGAAGGGCTGTAAGTTCTTCGGTGCTAATGTTGTGAAAGATCTCCCTTTGTGTGTTCTGGAGGTCGTCGATCCTCCTGCTCACTGATTTTTCAAATGCCAGAACTTCAGGTGGCATCAGTTGGGAGGAGAAAGTGAACTTTGATTTGGGACGTAACCCGGTGTTCCTTTCTCGTTCTGTATTGGGTTCCGGGTTCATGAGGAAAAAGGTTCTTAGCCTAATCTTACGAAAAAATTCTGCTAGTTCTATCCTTAGTTTAAAGATGTCAAGTTTGGGGGTAGTGACAAAACCCAGACCTTTCTCTAGGGCTTGGAGTTCGTTGTTATTTAATACTCTTGGGCTTAGGTTCACAACGGTAGTGGACCCCTTATTTAAACCCTGCTTGTGCTGGGTGATTCGTCGTCCGTTGGTCCTTCCTTCAGGTTCCAACTGACTCCTTTTTTCCTGCCCCTTCCCCGTCCGGGGCCTCTCCCAAAATAAGGAACATTGGGATAGGACCAGGTCGTTTGTGGCTGGGGATACATAGGGGCTTGGAACTGGTTTGGTGGCCCATAGGGGGAGGGCCAAGCCCAGGGAGGCATATTAAGTAGCGGGGGCGGAGGGCCTGTACATGGTGTAGGCCAATTATTCCGAGTATTCCCCCTCCTGCCCCGTTTGGCCGTGTTGTCTGTGTGCGGCCGGCGTCGGAGTCCGAGCTAGAGTAGCCCCCGGAGGATGTATCGGAGGGCAACGAGGATTGGACTGCAAAGTCTTCCCTTGAGTAGGGATGTACCTTCTCCAGGGAAAACTTATCTAAGTCTTTCTGAAATTTGGCAATTTTCCGGTGGGTCAGATACTCTTTAAGCTCACTGATGGTCTTGTTAGTTTCCTCTAGTTTCTTCTTAAATGCTGCGGCCGTAAGTCCGGTTTTTAGGTTACTTTCTGCTGTTTTGATTTGAAGCACTAGAGCATCTGATAGTCTGGTAGCTGTCGTGATGATCAGAATTAGCCAATCACGTGTGCATTTCCAGGCTATCAGAGACCAGTCCTTCCTAAATTCTTTGTCCTCTAGGAAGATACGTGGTTCAGTGGTGATAATCAGACCATTTGGTGCAGCGTTTTTTCTTAAATATTCGGTAAGGACAGCCCCGTGTAATATTGTTTTCACTTGTGTCCTCTTTAGTTCTATCAGAGTGTCCCAATCCCCTAGTTGGGCTATTGTCTTGGAAAGTGAAGAATCTCCTAGAAGTTAAGGTGCAGCGAGGATGGCCTGAAGCTCCTCATCGCTGAAGGCAAGCCCTTCAGCCATATTCAAGAAGGGAAGCGGGGATTTCTAATACTCCTGTGCGTATGTCGCAGGGTTTAGAGAATAAGTAAACTAAGCTCTCACAGCTAGCCGCTGCGCTCACTATATGTACACAAAAGGAGAGCAATGGGAGTGTTGCTAGCCCACACCGCCTCCCTACAGAAATTATATCATCACTAATGGTGCGGGGTAGTAGGAACTGAAGATAAGACTAGGTCAGTCTTTTTACAGTGGTGTTAATAAGGTCACTATAGATCCTCAGGTCGGGAAGTCATAGTTGGAAAAATGTCCAAGCTAGGGGGTGCTGTGTTGTCCTACAGGGGGAAGGGGGATTTCCCTTACGGACTAGGTGGTCTCACACACATAATAGTGTCTTGCTTCATCATATGACCACCTAGCCCCACCCAAGTAAGATGATACTACTTGGGCGGACTCGACCTCGTGGTTAAAAGAACCCGAGGGAGTGCTGAAATTAAACTGGCTGGATAGTTACATTGATCCAGAAGGGGTGAATAATAAAATTACCAAGCATGTCGCCAGTGGCTTCTGCTAATTTTAATAAAGGTGCATGCTGGTAAGGCTAAAATTAAGGGGGAAAGGCTCGTTGGAGAGTAATGTCTCTTGGAGTCTAAAAGAAAAAGTGGATGACCAACATGTTTCTGCCCTCACTCAGTGCTGGTAGGTCAGGGGCATTCGTCAGGGTCGGAGCACACGCAGTAAGTGGGGTGCTCAAAAAGTGAAAAATGTGTATGGCCTACCTGAACGAGTAGTTCACGGTGGGGTAGGCCTGTAGTAGATAAAAATAAATGCATCAATAGATAAGCCACTGATAGTTCAGAAGATATATGGGGTGAAAAAACCGTGGCAAACCACTGCAAAGCACACAGCAAAAATGTGAACAAATTGTGCCAAGCACTCACAAAAACATGCAAGGGTGACTTACCCCAGAGTAAGGGGCAATCTGCCTCTGGTCTGGCTAGTGCCGGGGGGTGGTTTCCCTTGTAGTCACACTCTGGGGAGATTAAAGGGTTTAGGAAGGATAGAGGTGAAGGGTCATGAGATGAAAAGAGGATACACAAGACTTAAGGGAAAAAGTAAACAGAAGAGAACCAAGCTTAAACCAGGGGAAAGGCACATGGGAAAAGAGAGACAAGGAAGAAGGAAATGGGGAGAAGAAAAGGGGGTGGAGGGGGAGCGAAGGGCTGCAGAAGGGAGGGGAAACAGGGAATAAACAGGGAATAAACAGGAAAAAAAGGAAAGAAAAAGGGCCCCAAAGGGGCCGCACTTACCACTCCAAAGGGAATACCAAGGGGGGGTACCCACATGCCGGAGCCAGGCCGCTCTGGTACTGACTGCATGGTTGGTCTGGAATATATGTGGATCAAGAGCCAATCAGCGGGGGGCGCCGGGCGGAATCTAATTAAGAAATTGTCAGGTGGATCGGGAGTCGTTACGGGACCACGCCCTGAATCCGGCCGCACCCTCTCGGGGGCTGTGCTGGTGTGCAATGCTTGAATTAGCCACCCGCTCGTTGAATATGGCCGTCAGTATTAAACCCGCGGGACCGTTGTGTTATAGAGGCCCGCGGGTTAGAGTGTGCCAAGCAATAAAGAAGTGACGTGCTCGAGTAGAGCGTTTGCACCGCGATGCGGTTTGCAAACGCGGGGGCGCCCTGTGATGACGCGCTTATTATCTACTACTGCAGTATCATATAGCTGATAACCGATCTGCTCATATGATGCCAGTCAGAACATCTTGTGCATCTAATGTGGATTTCCTGTACCATACGTACCAAGTTTATCTACATATATAACTTATACAACCACAGTCAGAAAAAGTTATTTTTGATCCATAAGCACATTTTAAATAGAAATCAATGTGGAATGTATTTTCTCTTCTCCAATTTTCTTTCTTACTTACATTATTTTAACCTTGATTTGGATGGCTCAGTGAGCCCAAATCAAAATCTACCTTAATAAAATTATTGAATCACTTACTACTCTCAAATGATAACTATTGCAGTCATAGAATTACAGTTCTATCCATGCAGGACAATTCACCGAAATGCCCGGGATAGCGAAAGTGACATCACACGCCATTGAACTTTACTTTCACTCAGACACAGGCTTACACATACACACATGTTCACACATAAACACACTATTGTTCACATAAAAACACACTCTTACCCACAAGCATGCACACAACATATATTTAAAAGCATTTTTACCCACCTCAGCTGCCATGGATGGTCATTGTAGAGTGTGGCCCTACCACATACAACGTAGGACCCAGAGCTGGGTTTAACAACAGTTTTATTAAACCACTCAAATACTCGCTGTACTCTTATACTGACTTTCCCGCCACCGTGGGCTCATATTTAACCCCTTTGGCTGGACTTTACAACAGCACTACTGCAGCTCCTCGCAGAGGACGGGTGTGTCCACTCTGACCGCTCAGTGAATAACATTAATGGGTTTGCCGGAACATAGGCAAACACTACATTCCTCCCCAACCAAGAAAACAAAACACCAGAAGAAAAAAGAATTAGGGTGCAGTCTAAAAGGCACAATTATAACATTTGCAAAAATGAGAACATTCAATCAAATACAAGGTCTGCATAGTGTCAGGAGGGGACTGGCGATGATATCGCCCACCTCTTGACCTCCCAGACGGTACCCCCTGAGTGTCACTGGGGGTTCTCGGGCTCCAGGCTAGGTTTGGCGCTTCTTCTACTGCTGGGAGAATCTGGTGTGACGGGGTGGCTTGTCTAGATGCAACACCTTCCACTATTGAGGGCTCAATCTGCTGGGGAAATGCAGGAGAGAAAATGGCACCCTCCCGAACAATGTTGTCCATGGACCCATCCCTTGCATGGTCTGAGGATGACGAGGTGGGAAACCTTTTGAACTGGTATATTCCTTGTGATGCTTTTGCTATCTCTGACTGCTGTGATTATGGTCCCCTTGATGGCGGTCACAGTCCACAGCTCCGCCTCAAAAGTTAGACGGGAGTTTCTGCCAGGATGGCAGTCCTTCAACAGTACCATGTCCCCTATGTGGATCGAGACCCTCTGGGCTCTCTGCCTCCTTGCCGCATAGTCACAGTTGCGAGACCTCCGTCTCACTGATTGGCTTTGAGGACTGGGCTGAGCGGTCCAAAGAGGGTAATGGGGTATGGTGGACATCAAGGTTCTCCAAAAACAGAGTTGGCTCCGTATGACACCTGTCGTAACTTGAGGGGTAACTCTATATTCTCTGCGGAGATGTAGATAGCACGCTCAACATTCTGTAACTCTGCTATAGCAATGCGGATTGCTTTAGACAGTGTTTTCACAAATCTTTCCACATTGCCATTGGCCTGAGGCCACCGGGGCATGATCCAAAGGTGAGAAGTGTTTCTGGACCTCAAAAAGTCAGCCCAATCGTGGCTGTTGAACAGGGGTCCATTGTCTGTGCGCAGTTCCCCAAAGAGGCCATGAGTGGCCATCAGTTTCTCCATTTTCAGGACGACTACATGGGCTGCTGCAGACGGCACCAATTCCACTTCCGGGTACCAAGAGTAGTCATCCATCACTGCCAGCATGTGGGTCCCATCAGGAAAACTCCTGAAGTCAGCGCCAACTCTCTGCCATGGGGCTGTGGGGCCCTCTTCATGATGACAGGTGCAGGCGGGTCAGGTGCCCCACTTGCCTGGCAGACTAAGCATCCTCTACCAACGTCCTCCACCTGTTGGTCAAGTCCTGGGAACCAGACCTTGCTTTGGAGCCTGTTATTTGACTTGACAATGCCTTGGTGGGCACTGTGTGCAAACAACATGGCTCTATGTCCTAAAAGCAGAGATCACCAGATGGGACCCTCATAGTAGGCACCCATCGTCACTCACCGAGAGTTTGTGCTGGACGTCGAAGAGGGCTTGAAGCGTGGCTGATCTGAAAGAAGTAACAAGATCATATTTAGTATGGCCAGAATGGTAATACAAAATACTGCTGACAGGTGAAGTTGGATTTAATATTTCTATTTTAGAAATGCAACTTTTAGAAAGTGAGCATTTCTCTGCACTTAAATACTTCTGTGCCTTACAATCCACGTCTGGCTGGGTTAGTTGACACCTCCCTTGTGCATTCCACTCCGAAATCCCCAAACACAGGATGCTCAGTCACACATGCACACATCTGCATACTGAATGGGTCTTCCTGGGCTGAGAGGGTGGAGGGCCTGACTCCTAAATTTGAACCAGAAGCTGCAACTGTCAAGAGAAGCTGCCTGGCTGACCAAAGGACTCACTGGACTGCTTTTCTGTAAAGGACTGCTGCCTTGCTGTTGCCCTGCTGCCTTGCTGGTCTCTGACTCTGCTGAGAAATGCTCTCCAAGGGCTTGGATAGAGGTTGCCTCCTGTTGCTGAAGTCTCAGGGCCAAAAAGACTTCATCTTCTGCAAAGAAATCCTTGTGCGCTGAAAATTTGATGCACAGTGTGCTTGAAATGACGTACAGCCTGCACCGTGAGGAGAAAATCGCTGCACAGCTGAACTGTGTAGGAAAGTACCATCTTGCCTGGCATGTTACCCCCATATTTCACTGTATATATGTTGTTTTAGTTGTATGTGTCACTGGGACCCTGCCAGCCAGGGCCCCAGTGTTCATAAGTGTGCCCTGTATGTGTTACCTGTGTGATGACTAACTGTCTCACTGAGGCTCTGCTAACCAGAACCTCAGTGGTTATGCTCTCTCATTTCTTTCCAAATTGTCACTAACAGGCTAGTGACCAAGTTCACCAATTTACATTGGCATACTGGAACACCCTTATAATTCCCTAGTATATGGTACTGAGGTACCCAGGGTATTGGGGTTCCAGGAGATCCCTATGGGCTGCAGCATTTATTTTGCCACCCATAGGGAGCTCTGACAATTCTTACACAGGCCTGCCATTGCAGCCTGAGTGAAATAACGTCCACGTTATTTCACAGCCATTTACCACAGCACTTAAGTAACTTATAAGTCACCTATATGTCTAACCTTTACCTGGTAAAGGTTGGGTGCTAAGTTACTTAGTGTGTGGGCACCCTGGCACTAACCAAGGTGCCCCCACATAGTTCAGGGCAAATTCCCCGGACTTTGTGAGTGCGGGGACACCATTACACGCGTGCACTATACTTATGTCACGACATATGTATAGCGTAACAATGGTAACTCCGAACATGGCCATGTAACATGTCTAAAATCATGGAATTGTCACCCAATGCCATTCTGGCATTGGGGTGATTGGGGTGACAATGATCCATGATCCCCCGAGTCTCTAGCACAGACCCGGGTCCTGCCAAACTACCTTTCCCGGGGTTTCACTGCAGCTGCTGCTGCTGCCAACCCCTCAGACAGGTTTCTGTCCTCCTGGGGTCCAGCCAGGCTTGGCCCAGGAAGACAGAACAAAGGACTTCCTCAGAGAGAGGGTGTTACACCCTCTCCTTTTGGAAAAAGGTGTCAGGGCTGGGGAGGAGTAGCCTCCCCCAGCCTCTGGAAATGCTTTGATGGGCACAGATGGTGCCCATCTCTGCATAAGCCAGTCTACACCGGTTCAGGGATCCCCCAGCCCTGCTCTGGCGCGAAACTGGACAAAGGAAAGGGGAGTGACCACTCCCCTGACCTGCACCTCCCCTCGGAGGTGCCCAGAGCTCCTCCAGTGTGCTCCAGACCTCTGCCATCTTGGAAACAGAGGTGCTGCTGGCACACTGGACTGCTCTGAGTGGCCAGGGCCAGCAGGTGACGTCAGAGACTCCTTCTGATAGGCTCTTACCTGTGTTGCTAGCCTATCCTCCTTCCTAAGTAGCCAATCCTCCTTTTCTGGCTATTTAGGGTCTCTGCTTTGGGGAATTCTTTAGATAACGAATGCAAGAGCTCATCAGAGTTCCTCTGCATCTCTCTCTTCACCTTCTGCCAAGGAATCGACCGCTGACTGTAGCAATGACTACTACTGCGACCTTGTAACGCTGATCCGGCCACCTTCTCTACTGTTTTCCTAGTGGTGCATGCTGTGGGGGTAGTCTGCCTCCTCTCTGCACTAGAAGCTCCGAAGAAATCTCCCATGGGTCGACGGAATCTTCCCCCTGCAACCGCAGGCACCAATAGACTGCATCACCGGTCCTCTGGGTCCCCTCTCAGCACAACGAGCGTGGTCCCTAGAACTCAGCAACTCTGTCCAAGTGACTTGCACAGTCTAGTGACTCTTCAGTCCAAGTTTGGTGGAGGTAAGTCCTTGCCTCCCCACGCTAGACTGCATTGCTGGGTACTGCGTGATTTACAGCTGCTCCGGCTCCTGTGCACTCTTCCAGGATTTCCTTTGTGCACAGCCAAGCCTGGGTCCCCAACACTCTAACCTGCAGTGCACGACCTCCTGAGTTGTCCTCCGGCATCGTGAGACCTTCCTTTGTGACTTCGGGTGAGCTCTGGTTCACTCCTCTTCGTAGTGCCTGTTCCGGCACTTCTGCTGGTGCTGCTTGCTTCTGAGTGGGCTCCTTGTCTTGCTGGGCGCCCCCTCTGTCTCCTCACACAATTGGCGACATCCTGGTCCTTCCTGGGCCACAGCAGCATCCAAAAACCCTAACCGCGACCCTTGCAGCTAGCAAGGCTTGTTTGCGGTCTTTCTGCGTGGGAACACCTCTGAAAGCTTCTTCACGACGTGGGACATCCATCCTCCAACGGGGAAGTTTCTAGCCCTCTTCGTTCTTGCAGAATCCACAGCTTCTACCATCCGGTGGCAGCTTCTTTGCATCCTCAGTTGGCATTTCCAGGGTCCATACACTGAGTGAAAATGACAGACTTATGCTAGCTCCAACAATAGTATGAGATCTGGGAAGCAGTTACATCTTCTTACCTGTGTCTCACTGGAAGTATTGCATGCTGATGTTGTTTCGGTTGTCAACATCTTCTTCTTCTGCCTCCTCTTCTTCACTGTCCATAGGCTCCACAGCTGCCCAAAAGACCACCATCTGACCCATCCTCCGGCAGAAAAGGCACCTGGCGTCGCAAAGCCAGGTTGTGCAGCATACAGCAGGCCACGATTATCCGGCACACCTTCTTCGGTGACTAGTATAGGGAGCCTGAAAAAACAATGGAGAGGGACCTGGGAGATTAGTGGTCCAGTGTACAGTCTCCCATGTATAATGATAAGAAAAAAAAGGGGGTACACTGTTCCAAACAAAAAGAGAGTGGGACTAATTTCTACAGGAGTGAGAACCCTCAAGCATCACATTAGATGACTAGTTTCATCTTTGGGAAAGCTCCTCGTTAGGCCGGTGCTGCAATGCCTAACGGGCTCCACTGAGGGGGCTCTTAACCGTATTTGCTCTACTGATAGTTAGAGGAAAGTAATAATCAGTCTGATGGGGTATCTGATTGTAAGATACCTGAGCAATGAAGGAGAGAAAATATAACTGAGATAAAATTGGTTATCCATCAACAATAAATAATCATGATTTTAATCAGTAGTAATGTGATGGAGACCAAGGTTAAAAGCAAAATGGGAGTAAAAAGTGAGTAATAATGCTCATCTACTCGCACAACCAAATATATAAGAGGGGAAACCCAAATATGGCTCCTCTCAAGAAAACGGTCTACATGTTTTGCGTCTGGTGGTCCATCCGGATCCCTTGACGCTTCATCAGGACCAAAGGAAAAAATAACTTCTCCAAATAAAATTCAAAAAGCCCAAATAGGAGCAAAAAGTAAAGGAAGAACAGTCACTTACTGTGAGATTGTTCTATATGTCAATCAAGGTCGCCCATCCCCGGTATGTGGATAAAGCTCCTGGGAATCAAATATCAGGAACCGGAAATAACAATTTGTAAAGGAGGTCCGTAGGGCATTACACCTACCCTCCTGATATCGTCCCCGCAAGACGGGATAGGGAGCCACCTGTCAGATGGAGGCACAGGAATCTGGCCTTCAGGAGGCCGAATGTGCGTTCTATAATCCTCCTAGTTCGCCCATGTGTCTCATTGTAGCGTTCCTCTGCCCTTGTCCTGGGATTCCTCACCGGGGTCAGTAGCCAGGACAGGTTGGGGTAACCAGAGTCACCTGCAAATGTTGAGGGACAACTGTTAGACACACAGTAACCCTTAGGGACAACCCCACACCCAGACACCTATGTCAACATGGTGTCTCAGGAGTTGCCCCATCACATAAGGGATGCTGCTATTCCTCAAAATGTAAGCGTCATTCACTGAGCCAGGATACCATGGGCGATGTACTGGTCTGCCAAACACACCATCTGCACATTCATCGAATTGTAGATTTTCCGGTTTCTGTACACCTGTTCATTCCTGCGGGTGGGGTACAAATGTCACATGTGTACCATCAATGGCACCCATGATGTTGGGGATATGTCCCAGGGCATAGAAGTCACCTTTCACTGTGGGCAAATCCTCCACCTGAGGGAAAACGATGTAGCTATGCATGTGTTTCAGTAGGGCAGAGAACACTCTGGACAACACCTTAGAGAACATTGGCTGGGACATCCCTGATGCTATGGCCACTGTTGTTTGAAAAGACCCACTGGCCAGGAAGTGGAGTACAGACAGAACCTGCACTAGAGGGGGATTCCTGTGGGATGGCAGATAGCTGAAATCAGGTCTGGCTCCAACTGGGCACACGATTGCAGGATTGTTGCATGATCAAGTCTGTATGTGATTATGATGTGTCTCTATTCCATTGTCGAAAGGTCCACCAGGGGTCTGTACACCGGAGGATGCCGCCATCTCAACACCTGCCCCAGCAGACGTGCCCTATGGAGAAGAACAGCGAGCAGAGGGTCATCCAACACTGAGGTATCACAATGTGTTATTTTCTGAAACATTGATAATTTGAAATGTGCCGGTATCTGTCTGCATTCCCGGCCTAGATAGGTGTGACGCAGTTTTTATCCACCCAATGTGGCCCCCTGAAATGCCGGCTGCCTGACCTGTATGGTGGGACAAGGGGAAATGAGGTAACTGCGCTGGCGTTGTACACCGTTGATGTGGGCGGTCGAAGACCGCGGCGCAATTCAGCATTGGTTAACATTGTGCCCTATGGGTGCCAGGAGCCAATGACGATGTACGCCGGCGGTGACTGTATGCACCGCCGCGGACGTGACCGCCATTTTCTATCTGTTCACTCACCTGACCTTCAACAGTAGAGGACCTACACTGCAAGTGCTGCTGTGACCTGTGTCTGGAAGCGACGATGCCTACAGTGTCTGGAGAAAGGGCCCCTGCCTTCACTTCTGAGGAGTTGGAGAAGCTAGTGGATGGGGTCTTCCCCCAGTACACGCAACTTTACGGTCCTCCAGACAAACAGGTGAGTACACTGTGAGCATGCTGCGTGGGCAATGCCTGTTTTGAGTGGTGTGGATGGAAGATACATGGGGTGGGCTGAGGCCTGCTTGTGCGGATGGTGAGTGTATGTGTGTCAGGGCATGGGAGGGAACTGGTGGGCAATGAGTATGACAGTCCGGACGGGTGAGTAATTTCCCTTCCTCCTGTACCTTTCCTCTAGGTCAGCGCCTACAAGAGGAAGGGTATTTGGCATGCCATTGCCAAGGACGTCTGGACCCTGGGGGTCTACCACAGACGGAGCACCCACTGCCGTAAAAGATGGGAGGACCTGTGCCGCTGCAGAAGGAAGACGGCGGAGGCCCAGCTGGGGATGGCTTCCCAACGTGGTAGGGGTGCCCGTCGCACCATTACCCCCCTGATGTACTGGATCCTGGTGGTGGCCTATCCAGAGTTGGATGGGCGCTTGCGGGCATCACAGCAGCCACCAGGGGGTGAGTACACTCTCATTCAGCTGACTCTTCGCGCATTACGAGGTGTCTGGGTGGGAGAGGTGGGCAGTGGGTTCCCCTAGGCCAGGGCGAACTTGGTAGGTAAGGTCCCTTGTTAGACAGGCTCTGTGGCACCCCAACCCCACTAGTGGTAATAGCCATCTGCACCTAGTCAGGCTCCTGTGACTTCCAGGTGTGCAGCAATTGGGCTTAGGCCTTGTATCCCATGGGCATGTGAATTTGCTAGGAACTGTTAGTGCATGGTGTAGTGCAGAGGGCTGCTCCCTGTGTGTTGTGTCCACCAACGGTAGTGGTTGTGCATGCACTGAACATGTTTTTCTTCTGTCTTTCCCCCCTTTTTGTTTTGTCTCCCTGTTCTTGTGTGCAATAGCATCATCTGGCAGAGGAGCAGTGGTACCAGAGCAGGAGGGAGCTGCAAGCCACTTGGCCCTGGAGTGTGAAGCAATGGAGTCTGAAGCCACCAGTGGGACGGGGTGCAAGGGGAGCTCCACAACGGGGACAGGAGCAGAGACCAGCGACTCCTCCTCTGATGGGAGCTCCCTTGCTGTGGCGGGCACCTCTGTGCCCACTGCATCAACAGGTACAGCCGCCACCCCACCAACCAGCATCGCCCTCCCAGCAGCTCCTCAGCATGTGTCCCGTACCTGCTCACCCAGGCGGGTGGGCATCTCCTTCACCCCAGGCACCTCAGGCCCTGCCCCAGTCAGCCCTGCTGCCCTCAGTGAGGAGGCTATTAAACCTCCTGAGATCTCTCACTGTTGGGGAATCTACCGTTTTGAATGCTATCCAGGGTGTTGAGAGGCATTTGCAACAAACAAACGCATACCTGGAGGGCATTTATTCTGGGCATGCAGCCCAACAGAGAGCATTTCAGGCTCTGGCCTCAGCACTGATGGCAGCCACTGTCCCTTACTCCACCCTGACCCAATCCCCTGTACCTCAGCCTATCCCAAGCACACCATCAGACCAGCATGCACACTCATCAACACACAAGAGTGGACATGGCAAACATAAGCACCACACATCCGACAAGCACTCACACAAGCACCATACCCATCCAGACACAGCAACATCCACTGCCTCCACTGTGTCCCCCTCCTCCATGTCCTCCTCCGCCCTCCCTGACACGTCTCCACTCACACCTGCATGCACTCAGCCTCAGCCACTACCTCCATCACCAGCACACCCATCACCACACACCGCTCACGTGCAATCACCACCCCCACTACCATGCACACATCCCCAGTGTCCTCTCCCAGTGTGTCTGTGAGCCCACCTCCCAAAGTACACAAACGCAGGCACACACCCACCCAACAGCAATCCACCTCACAACAGCCTCTGGCCCATGCACCTTTACCCAAATTCAGCAAACGTACACCTCCTACAACCACTACCTCTTCCTTCACTCCCAAACCCCCTCCATCTTCCCATCCAAGTGTGTCTAAAAAACATTTCCTGGCAAACTTGGACCTCTTCCCTTCACCCCCCCCTCCTTCCCATAGGGCCAGGCTTTCCAGGTCCCAGCCCAGCACCTCAGCCACCAAATCCCCAGGCACAGTGGTGCCAGCAACTGCGAGGTCATCGATCATCAGGGCTGCCAGTGTGCCACGCAGCGAGGGCAAGGACATTCCGCCACCTGCCAAGGTGAAGAAGGTGCCCACATCACAGAGGGAGAAGCCGCACCTACCAGCCACCAAGGGCTCCACCAAAACAAAAGGGGACAGTGGCAAGACACCTGCGGCACCATCAAAGGTGGTTAAGGGACAAAAGCAGAAGAGCAGGTCAGGACAGGGCACAGTGGCACCGACTGAGGGAATAGTGTCACACCTTCTGTCCACGACTACACCAACCTGTACGGCAGCGAACACCGCAACCTCCCCCGCCACCCGCACTGCCACCAGCACCGGCACCTGCACCGCCACCATCACTGCCACCTGCACAGCCACCTGCGCCGCCACCGGCACGTCTGCAGCCTCAGCAACAGTTCCCAGCATCTTCCCCAGTGGGCAGCCATTCGAGGCTGCAGGAGACTTCCTGCTTTGTCCCTCAACAGGTGCTGACCCATGCACCACCGCCAGCACCGCTGCCACAGACACTGCCGCAAGCACAGCCCTGTGACGTGCTCGGACAGTGGCACCACCGCTGACATGGCTACCATCTCCAGTGGTCAGTTGTCCGAAGCAGGAGGAGACTTCCTGGACCCTGCCCAGCTTCCATGAGGCATCACTTCCATCACTGTTTGCACCTGCAGGTTGAAGGCAAAGCCGCAGCAGTGTTGGGTATGTCTCTGCCTCCATGGCGTATCGTGCTACCTGTTCCTAGGCAATCTCGTGGCGCGCACACCCAGGTGAGGGAATGGGACTGGCCACCTTCATGTGGAGCACTCTGGACACCAGGCCCCCTCCAGAACCAGTGGAGACTGTTATCCACTTGAGAGACTGTGGCTTTGAACTCCACAGGATAAAGCAGTGGGCAAACCACTCACTGGAAAGACTTGAGAAACTGTGGCTTTGCACTCACCAGGATACAGCAGTGGGCAAACCACCCAATGGAAAGACTTGAGAAACTGTGGCTTTGCACTCCCCAGGATACAGCAGTGGGCAAACCACCCACTGGAAATACTTGAGAGACTGTGGCTTTGCAGCAATGGGCATGGAGCCCCCTCGTGCAGCATTGGTGTTGTGCATTCATCCGGCACAGGTGCCCCCCTTCCCTTCCCCCTGAGGTGCCTGTTTATTTTCGATCTGATGCCCCTGCATTGTTCTCTCCATTTCGAGTCAGGTATCTTGTGTGGGCTTCACCCATGCGTTTTGGGACCACTGGTCCACGGACAATGATTGGTACACTATCCGGACTTGTGTAGTTGGTGTACATATTTGTATATACTGAATTTTGAACTTTCACTATCAGATTTTTCATTATTACAATCGTTACAATCATTTACTTTTGTCCTTGTGCTCTTCCACGGGGTGGGGGGTGTATATGTAATGTTGCTTCATTTATTTGTGTGTATGTTGTTGTGGGTGAGGATGGGGGTGGGGGTATTGCGTGTTGCTTATGTGTGTCACTCTCTTTTCCCTCCCCCCGTGTTGTAGGTGCAGTTCTCACCGTGGTCGTCAACGGCGTCTGTCCTGCTCCTATTAGAGCAGGAGGAAGACCAATATTCTGCCGGCCTGTTGGTGGTATTACCGCCGCTTTAACACCGACCACCATGGTTGTAATGAGGGCCTTAATTGGCCATACCAGAGCTTGCAGCTTGACAGCACACATGAGAGTGAATATATTTACAGACAGTCAGTATGAATTTGGTGCTGTCCAGGATTTTGGGTAATTGTGTTCACAGAGAGGGTTCATGACCTCTTTTGGTTCACCCATTAACGGTTAACACATCAGAAGATTCATAGAAGCTCTACAACTCCCCACTAAAATTGTAGTAGTGAAGTTTGCAGCACACAAGAGTGACAATGGTCACAGTCGGCAACAGGTATGCTGAAGAAGTCGCACGCCATTGTGCAAGTGTTGCCTGCACATTCAATAGCTCATTCATTTTTTTGAACCATCTTTTTATTATTTTTTGCACATCAAATGACAGCAATTACATTTTGTCATGGTAGAATTCAGTTGATCAAACATAACATATAACGTAATTAACAATAACGACTCAGGTCTAGTTTCCTTCCATTGTACATGTTTTGCATCTTGCAGTTAAATCACATGTCATATCTAGTATCATACTTAGCAGCTGGTGTACACCCTCCTGTTTTTTAACATCTTTTTTACAGGTGAGTTGGAGCTCAGACCGGAGCATCGCCTATTCATGCATGTGTGCACCAATTATACATGTTACATCCATGTAAGGTATCCTAGTTCCGTGTGGGGTTATATGTGGACTGTACCCTGTCTACCTTTCCAAGATATTACCAGGTTTCATGGTGGGCGATCATCATTTTGACCTCCAATTAGGCAACAAATGTTTCCTAAGCATCGCACCCGGTCTGTTTCTGACCTTCATCTAATAGCTCACGTAGTACCTGATATTCTATACGTGCCCAGCGCAGTGTTAAGGCACGCCATGTTTTCAAATCCGGTGGTTTAGGGGCTTTCCAATTCATAACAATCAACCTTTTATACATTATGAAAGCTAGGTCTGCAAACCTGTGCATGTATTTATGCTTTTTATCGCTTCTCCTGACTCCCAGTAATCAGGAGCCGGGATCTAGTATGAATATAAGGTCTGTAATATCTGAAATATGAGCCACTACCCCTGCCATTCCGATTCCAGGGGACCACACTCCCAGACCATATGGTAAAAGTTGACTGATGGGGAGCTACATCGAGGGCATTGGAAGTCCGCCCCAGGAAACATGCGCTTCAGCCACGCAGGTGCGAGGTATGTTTGATGTGTGTAATTAAATTGAGTGTATCTAAACCTGGGGTTTCTTGACACACTGCGAGTGTGATTTAAAGCCTGGGACCAATCTTTAGCCGTCAATTGGTTCGGTAACACAGTGTTCCATCGAGTTCTAATGTTTTCTAATCCATTTACAGGGAATGTTTTTAAGGCTTTGTACGTGTTTGTTATAACTTTGTTTTGGTTATCGTATGATAGCATGTGGTGTAACGTTGGGGAAGTAGTAGGTTCCTGGTCCCCCGATGTCCACGCCTTCTTGACTAAATGGCAAATAGAATAGTATGCTATAAATTGGCCTGTTCCTACTGAGGTGAGGTCTCTCATAGATTCAAACGACATTAGCTTTCCTTCCTCAAAGCAGTCTCCCACCGTTAGTATGCCTGTCTCTGAAGGTTGTAGCGGAGTACATGCCAGCTATGTTCTCATTTCCTGGGATTTGTCCCAGTGGGATGAGGGGAGAGTATGGGATCCCATTTCGACCCTTTTGGACAAACTTTGTCCAGCATTCGTGTGCGGCTAACATTAATAGATTACCGGTTGTCCCCTTTGCTAAGGTATTGAACAGCCATGTAAGCAAAGGTTTGCCATGTAGCTGCTTCATGATCCATGAAGTTTAAGCCGATTCAGGTCTGTGTATCCAGTTTAGGATCCACTGGAGCTGTGCAGAGGCAAAGTACAGTTCAAAGTTTGGGGCTACCAGTCCACCCTCGCTTATTGGGTGCTGTAGTGTGGCTAGAGCCACTAGAGTCCTACCCCCCCATATGAGTCTCAGTGGGGCTGCATTTAGTTCCCGGAAAAAGCTTTTAGGCACTATAACCGGCAATGCCGCAAAGAAGTATAAAAGTCGGTGAGTAGTAACATATTCGCTATTGCCACTCTGCCTAGTGGCAATAGTGGCAGTGCACACCAGAACCGTAGAGACCCCTTTATGGAGTTCAGTGCGCGTCCCAAGTTGCCATCCCTCAAGTCATCAGGCTTGTGGTATATATGAACTCCCAGGTACTTGAAGGTGTCGAAGCACCATCTCAAGCGCCCTACTTGTACTGACTCCCTGTTCTCAGTAGGCCATTCGGTCAGTGGGAACACACACAACTTATCCCAGTTCACCTTCACTCCCAATATCTTTCCAAATTCCTCTAGTAGGGATATCACCAACGGTATGGTTTTATTTCCCTTTCTCACATATATCAGGGCATTATCAGCATATAGCGAAACTATACGGCGAGTTCCAGCACTGATCACTCCCCAACGCTTCCCCTCCATGTGCAACCTGGTTGCCAATGGTTCCATCGCTATGGCAAACAATAAAGGCGATAGTGGGCAACCCTGCCTGGTGCCCCTTTCAATAGGAAAACTGTCTGATATGATGCCTCCCGTCTTCACTCTGGCCCTGGGTTTAGTGTCTGGACCCAGCCTATATAATTAGGTCCGAACCCCATATTTTGCATCGTTGCGAATAGGTAGTTCCACTTCAGTGTGTCGAACACTTTCTCAATGTCCAATGACATTGCCACATTATCATATGCCTCTGGTGGAGTATTGCCTGTTATACTCAGCAGTCTGTGAATATTCAAGAATGTGTTGCGTTTTGGAATAAAACCGTTCTGGTGTTCATGTACTAGGGTGTGTATTATGGGGGCTAGTCTGTTCTCCAGGATTTTGCCCAGTATTTTGCAGTCTAGGTTTAGTAGCGAGAGTGGTCTGTATGACTTAACATCCGTGAGCTCGCGGCCCGGTTTAGGCAGGACCACTATTAATGCTTCTCACTGCGAGCACAGGAGTAATTTATGTGACCATGCTTCTTCAAACACCTCTAGCAAATGTGAATTCAAATGTTTGGAATACACAGTATAATATTCTATTCGCAAGCCATCTATTCCAGGTGCTTTGTTTCTAGACATCTGTGCCATGTCCGTTTCTTGCTCTGCCATTGCCAGGGGGGCCTCTAATGTCTCTTTATCTGCTTGTGACAGTTGTGTTAAGTTCTCTCCCCTTAGAAAGGATCCAAGTTGCATGGTTCCCGTCCCTTGTATAAACCTGTATAATACTTCTCAAACGCTTTGTTGATTGCTTCCTGGCTAGTGGCCATAATTCCATCTGCCTGTCGTATAGCCGCTATAGGAGCTTGCTGGTGATCCTCTCGGAGTAGCCATGTCAGCAGTCTCCCAGATCTATCTCCTTCTGTCTTTAATCGCATTAGATAATAATTATAATCGTGGCGGCGGAGTTTAAAATCCGCCTCTTTGTATTTTAAGCGTATGTTCCCTAATTCTACATGGGATGCCCCATTCTGTGCCACTGCAATTTCCAGCTTTCTCAGCTCCTTTTCCAATGTGGTGACTTCGACATGTAGTGAGCGCCTGACCCCCCAACTGGCATACAAGCAGTGCCCCCGAAAAATGACTTTGTGTGCATCCCACTCTGTCGCTCTTGTATCTGTGGAGCCCTTGTTGATTTCCCAGTAATTTTTTATTGCTGTCTTTAATTCCCCCCTGAAGGCCTGGGCTAAGAGAGCCTCCCCTTGCAGGCGCCACATAGGTATCGCAGATCTTCTCCTTCCCCACTGCAGCGTTAACCGCAGCGGGAGTGATCAGATAATGTTTTAGCCAGGTATTCCACTTCTTTGACTAGTGAGCATATTTCGTGTGTGCCCCACATAATATCTACCCTAGTGTGCACTTTGTGGGGTATGGAATAAAACAAATATTCACGTTGTGTTGGGTGGCTCTTATGCCGGATATCGTGTAGTCTCAGATCCCCTGCCCATGTCAACAGTGGACCGGTAGCGTTTCTGTGTGGCAAACCTCTCGGGGGCTGGTGGAGTGATCAAGTATCGTATCTGGTGTGCTATTAAAATACTCCCCCCACACCACTGGTGCCTCTGTGTTGACTAGCAAGGCCGGTGACAGTGTAGATCCCTACTAGCGTGAGTTGTCTGCCATCCAATTGCCCCTCCAACACCACATATCTGCCCCCTTGATCTATTCTGTGTGTGTGTTGAACATACGGTACTCCCTGGGCTATCCATACAAGTACCCCCCTGGCGTAGGCCGAGTATGATGTGCCTATAATCTGTCCTCCCTAACGCCCCCTTAGTACTTTTAGATCAGCCTCTAGTAGGTGTGTCTCTTGCAGAATGGCAATGTGTATCCCCTGGTGCTTAAGACGGGCGTGCACACAATGGCCCTCATTCTGACCTTGGCAGTCGGCGGAGAGGCGGCGGTCGGACCGCGAACAGACCGGCGGTCAGAAAAATGGCATTCTGACCACGGCGGTCACCGCCGCGATCGACCGCCACTTCCCCACTCCGACCGCCACGGCGGTCATGACCGCCAGGCTGGAGTTTGCGCACTCCGGCCCGGCGGTCGTCCCAAGACCGCCAACGGTATCATGACCCTGCCTACCTCCGCGGTTTCTGGCGGTCGGGAACCGCCATGCGAACCATGGCGGTAAGCACTATCGGGGCCATGGAATTCCTTCCCTGGCACTGATAGGGGTCTCCCCCACCCCCCACTACCCACCCGAGTCCTCCCCCCACACCCTCCACCCCCCTGCCACCCCCCAGAGGTGGTACGAACCCCCTCCCCACCCCCACCCCGACATGCACATACATGCACCCCGACATGCACACACCCCCAACATGCACATATACACACCCCCTACACACACATACACAACGGGGACACATACCCGCACACATACATGCAGACATGCGCACCTGCCGAACAGCACACATTACCCATAGACACAGCAGCACCCCCCGCCCGCATACACGCACTCACACACCCCCTCTACACACTCACACGCACACCCCCATGCACGCCCACATCACACAACACCCCCCTCCCCCTCCCCACACGGACGGTCAACTTACCTTGTGCGTTGGTCCTCCGGGAGGCGACGGGAGCCATGGGGAGGTGACCGCCAACAGAACACCGCCAACAGAAGACCGCCACACAGATATGTGGGTCGTAGTTCTGTGGGCGGTGTTCTGCTGGCGTGGCGGTGGAGGTTGACCAGTCTCCACTTTTCCGCCGACTGCCAGTGTGGCGGCTGGCGGTTTCCCGGCGGAACGCTCCCAGCGGTCGGAATGCGCACAGCGGCATACCGCCGCGGTCTTCACCGCGGCGGTAACTCGGCGGTCTCGCGAAAAGACCGCCAAGGTCAGAATGAGGGCCAATATCTTTTACCCTGTGATGCCATTTCCCGCACGTTCCATGTGATTATACTGTATACGTGCATGACGTGATTTGAAATCTGCCCCGTGTGCTTCGGTACCATGTTTGCATATGTATCTCGGCCTGAGTCACCAACACACCCTCCATTATGTTCCCCTGTTCTGTACTTGTAACATCAACTGCCGGCTGCACCAATCTGTTTTGTTGTTTGGAAAGACCTGAGAAACACAAATATCTACAAACCTCTTCCCTCCCCACCCCAACTAAACCCCCACAGCAATGCTGAACTTGAATACCCAACATACCCATCGCACTTCTAATAAAAACCAGCTGTATCGATGCGGAAACCTTCTGGGGAGGCATAATAGCAATTGGAGGTGACCCTTATATAGGGTCCCCACCTTTGGCCAAGTTATAAATATCAGAAAAGAGATTACAGATGTCGAAGCCTCCGTTGCTCGCCGACCCCAACAGCACATCATATGCAGTGGTATCTCTTCTTCGGCTATCCCCCTGCGCCAGACAGCCTACCGCTCCTTATATGCAAAGGCCGTGTCCCACTTGTGCTGTCCTGTCCTTCCGTACCAGTATTCTGTGATAGTCCCACTGTGACCGATGAGGAATAAGATCTCTTTAACCCATCCTTTAACTGCAATCACAGTGTGTCCGCTGATCTGGGAGTTACCTTTGGACCTCTTAGCACCTCTAGCATCGTTGAGTCGGAGCTCACTGAGTCTGAGTCTGTATGGTCACTTGCATTGGTGCGCAGTGCGCTGAAGGAGTTTTGTGTGTGCAAGGACATCTCCTGTAATACCTTTGCCCTCTCGGCCGCCGCTTGTTTTACGGAGGGTTGTGATTTAGAGCGTTTCCTGTTTTTCCTTCGATCTGGTGGTGTGATCCTTTCCTCGCCATCTCCTGTGCCCTCTCAGGGTTGTGCCAGCCCCTTGGCATGCAGCCATGTCCACGCGTCTTCCGGAGTGAGGAAAATATGTGTTTTGTCCTCTGATATCACTCGTAATTTAGCAGGGAACATTAGAGCATACTTTATGTTGTGTTCCCGAAGACGTTGTTTAATTTTAAAAAAGGAGTTATGTTGTCTCTGTACTTCTTGAGTAAAGTCCGGGTAAGCAGTGATAGATGAGCCCTCATACTGGATGGGGCCTTTGTTGCGAAAATGTTGCAGTATGGCGTCTCTGTACCTGTAATTCAGAAATCTGGCTATTAGTGACCTAGGCTACATCCCCAGTGCCGTCTGTCTTCCCGGTACTCTGTGTGCACTTTCCACTGAGAAAAACTTTGAAGGGTTGCACAGCATAACTTAATTGATTAACCATTGTTCCAAAAATAGTTCTGAGTTTTGGCCTTCTGTTCTTTCGGGAAACCCCAAAAAGCAGACATTGTTACATCGGGATCTGCCCTCCGCCTCTTCTGTCCTGCGCCACAGGACCTTCACTTCAGATTCCAACCAACGAATCTGTTTTTGATTTTCTAGTGCTAGTGGGTTGAGTCCGCTCAGTGTATCTTCCACTGTACCAACTCTATCCGCCAAGTTACGATGATCCACTCTTAATAAATTAAGATCCTGGGACACTGTATGAATTCTGTTCTCTAGTGAGGATTTGGTATCCATTATCGCCTGCAGGATTTTCTCAAATTGAGTTGAGTGGGCTTGCAGCGTGGATTTCAGGGACGACAGGCTGGGCGTTGTTTGCTGTTCACCTGATGTTATCCCGAGGGTGGATCGCTCCTGGGCTTTGTCTGCTTTCGATTTCTCTGCCATAGCCACTATTTTGCGATGCTCCGTTGTATTTAATTAAGTGTATTGCTGTGATTAATGCACCTCAATTTCCAGAGGGAGTCTGTTCCTTCGGGTCGACTTGGGGACACTCCCTGTGTGGGTCTTCCGGGTGGCCAGTAAGAAAATTCTCTGCGAATTTGGGAAATTCCTGCTGCTTCAATACTCCTGCTGAACTTTGCCGCCTTGCCTTATTCGCCCTGAGCAGCAGTGGCTGCTAAAACAGAGGTTAACAACCCCGACAGGCTGCTTGCTTGTGTGGTCAGTTCAACACTTGCCAAGATCATGCCAGCAGTCTATTACAGCCCAACACTCTACCTTTGATTTCGTGCTCCCGGGACAGTACTTATTTCTCAAGGGGTGAGTCAAGTGAGGAGCCCCATCCCCATTGACTCACTACTGCTCTTCTTTACCCCTCCGCACTCCAAGAAGGAGGGGGGTTCTGTTTAGCTACAGTGTGGGCCCACTGTGGTTGTCCTAGGCCCCAAAAACCACCTTGTGTAGGTGGGCCTCCAGTCCAGTCAAAAGCTGGCACCTCCCCGCCACCTGTTACTAAACTTTTGTTCGCGCGGAGGGGCCTTCCTGCCCTCGGCCGTCCCCAGCACGGCAGGTATCTGTATAGGGGCCTCCAAGGCCTGTTGTCCTGGATGACGGGTCTTTTTAATGGAGCCGCGCGGCTCCTTCAGGAGCGGCGCACGGTAGCTGTGCTGCAGGGAGGGGGATGGGAGGAGGAGGAAACAAGAGACAGGGCGAGGGGTTCGGCAAAGCAGTGTCGGCCCCTCACGGCTCCCCCACCCCACTCACCTCACTCCGCCGTGTCGCATTGGAGCCGAACAGCCCAGGCGCCGCCAGGCGGACAGCCCCGCACCCTGAATCTTCTCGGGATCCTTTGTTTCAGAGGGTGCGTGCGTCCCGGAAGCCACCCGGAGCCGCTTGCCTCACTCCAAGCCCTCCACGGGACGCTGCCAGTCCCTCGGAGCTCGGGGAGACAGCGCTTACCCTCCAGCAGCGTCTCTGGAGGCTCCAACCAGGATTTTTGGTGGGCTCGGGATGAAGCCTACGTATCAGGCATCTGTCGCAGCCACCATCTTTGCCACTCCCCCGATCAATAGCTCATTCATAAACGAAAATGCAGGAGAAAGCATCTTTTTCATAATGTTGAGAATTTCTGACCATTGGTATGAACTGAGACGAATGCAAGAAAATGCACCAGAGCTAGGAAAGCAGGGTTGGATCCTAGTAGTTTGTGGAAAAGATGAATACACTGTTTGTGTTTCAGTGGATGGAAGATCAGTATTGTTAGACAGTCTGTTATCTCCAATGACAAGACATTTCAATGGCCAAACTCATCTTGGCAGGGATGCCATGATTCACAGTTTTAAAGAAATGGAGGTTCAATCCCATTGTCAGAGCCCAAGCAGAAGAATTTTGTTGTTGATGTGTGACATCTCAACAAATTAATGTAGGCAAGCGAACACATGTTGCACTGTCATGTAGGAGGATCAGGAGGTTCTTTTAACAGGATGCAAATGGATTTCATTGAAAGGCCCATTTGTAATAGGTTAAAATATGTTTTGGTAATTGTATGCATTTTCTCAAGATTGGTAGAAGCTTAGACAACAAAAAGAAATTATAGTTTTACTGTAGCAAAGGTACTGTTGAGGGAGTTAGTACCAAGGTATGGCATGCCTTCTCTCTAGAATCAGATCAAGGAACTCACTATAATAGTGAGATTATTAAACGTTTGTGTGAAGCATTCCAAGCTGAACCGAAGCTTTATTGCAGTTATCATCCAAAGGTTCAGGCATAGTGGATCAGTTCAACAGGATGATCAAATCAAGATTGACAAAGGTTTGTGCCTGTGAAATGGAGTGACGCTTTACTAATGTTAATGAGTCTACAAAGTACACCTGACAGACAAACTGGTTTACCATCCCATAAAATTCTTATGGGCATAGCAATGAGATTACCTGCAGTTCCATCAAACTCACTTGCGAATATTACAGGTGATATGGTACTCAATTACTGTGAAGGGATTGGCTGATGTGGTACATTCTGTCTCTTGACAAGTTGAAGCTGTTACTGCAAATTGAAACCAGGAGCAGTGCCATGACCTTAGTCCTGATGACTGGGTCAAAAAGCAAGTAGGAAAGTCCTGTCTAGAGCGACTTTCGAATATCCTGTATCAGGTGATTCTGATCACTAATACCTCAGTCAGGTGTGCTAGAATCCCAAACTGGGTGCATGCATCCCATACCCATGGTTTAAGGGATGCTTATTAAGAAATATAGTCCTATGATTCAGAACCAAGAGCACTGGTGTACTTACCTCCACACATTGTACAAGAAGAAACAAAGAAAGAAAAGACTCCAATCAGAGGCAGCAAGGAGAAGAAATGGGTGACAAATTTCAGACAGGTGAAGAGATCCAACTGCCGGACATCTCACAGAGTGGCACTGGAGAAAAACTGGTAAGACAGTCTAATACAGTAAAAGCTGAATCTGCACCAGAACAAATAGAAAACTTTGGTGATCCGGGAGAAGGAACAAGTTCTGGAGTAGAGACAAGAAACAATTCACAGAGTGAAAATGTCAAAAAACATATGGTAGAAAGAAAACAAGATTGTGTGCGTCAGCTGAATCGATATCACTGACAGTCTGAAAAGAAACAGATTCCAGTAGTATAAATGACACAGAAGAAGAATAAAACACACTCAGAAGGTCAGAAAAACCTAGAGTACCTTGCAGACGATATTCGTTACCTGAAAGGATATATTATGTAAGCCATGTATTTAACATTCCAAATTCTGATCTACTTGATTGGAGCAAAGAACTTCCAGAGCCTCCTTGAAAGTCCTTAATTAGAAAAGAACTATTGAACTAAAAACACAAAATTAAGAATTAAATGACTGAGGGCCTTATTACGAGGTTGGCATTCCGAGGACCACCAAACTTGCAGTGGCGGTCAGACTGCCACACACCTAGCAGTCCAACTGCCAGATCACGTCCTGGGTGGTCGGACTGCCAGGGGACTGCTTCCACCAAAAGGACCATGGATCCTGATGGGGTGGCGACAGTCAGAGTCATGGTCAGCCAAGGCTGTGCTGAGTTCAGTGCTACCATGCAGATCCTCTTTCTGCAAGCCTTTTCATAGATGGGTCTTCACCATGAAAAGACTGGCACAAAGCCAGTGCTGAGGGACCCCTGCTAACATCCTTGGAATGTGCAATGTCTGCTGTGGTTGTGTTGTGGTGCTGATAGTGCGCATTCTGAGGTTGCTGTTGTGCCAGGGCCCTGGCCTTGGTCCCGTTAAGGGAGCCGAGGCCAATGCTGTGGCACTGTTTCCGCCGGGCTGACTGGCAGAAATGTTGTGATTTAATATTTCTGCGTGTCAGCCTGGTGGAAACATCGTAATACAATGGGGGAAGGCCACGGTACGACAGCAGTCTCCTCCCCACCGCTTTGGTGGTTGGATCATTCTGACCGCCAAAGTCATAATGAGGCCTTGGTATATTACACAAACTGGTATGAAATAAATAGTCTAATAAAATTAATTAAAAGTAGAAGATGAGAAGAGTACCAAAGTCTGAGGGAGGAATGGAAGAGTAAAGATAACATTCAAGAAGAATACTGAATAGGGTTAAAGATTGTCCATATGAAGATATTATTATTATTAAGACTAAGGGGGTCATTACGACCTCGGCGGTCTTTTTGCAAGACCACCGAGGGACTGCCGTGCGGAAGACCGCCTGTGCAGGCGGTTTGCCGCTCAGCGTATTATGACTGTTGGCTGCTCTCCGTCGTTATTCCGACGGAGAGCCGCCAACAGCCATACTTACGGGCGGCGGAGAAGTGGAGGTTGCTCCACCTCCACCTACACGCCAACTAAACACCGCCCAGCGAATCACGTCCTGTGATTTGCTGTGGCGGTGTTCTGTTGGCATGGCGGTGTCGGCGGAGCTGCCCCCATGGCTCCCGTCCCCTCCCGGAGGATCGACGGAACAGGTAAGTCGATCGTCCGTTAGGGGAGGGGGGTGGGGGGTGTTGTGTGTTGTGTGCGTGCATGGGGGTGTGCGTGTGTGTATGTAGGGGGGGTGTGTGAGTGCGTGTATGCTTGCAGGGGTGTTGTGTGTATGGGAATGAGTGCGTATATGGCAGTGGGTATATCTGTATGGATGTGAGCATGTATGTTTGAATGTGGGTGTGCGTGCCTGACTGTGTGTGTGGGTGTGGGCATGTATGTCGGGGTGTGTGCATCTGTATGTTGGTGGTGCCTGCATGCGTGTTGGGTGTGTGTCAGTAATGTTATGTTGGGGTTTGGGGTGGGGAGGGGGGCCCTCCCACCTTTGGGGGGTGGCAGGGGTGGTGGGGGGAGTAGGGGAGGGAGTCAGGGTGGGGATGGGGGGTGGGTGAGACCCCTATCAGTGCGAGGGAAGGAATCCCCTGGCACTGATAGTGCTTACCGCCATGGATTTCATGGCGGTTCAAACCGCATGAAATCCACGGCGGTAAGCCGGGTCCAAATACCGCCGGCGATATACTGACGGTCTCCAGCCCGGCGGTCGTTTCCGACCTTGCGGGAGGTACGGAGAACCGGCGGATGACCATGGCGGTAACCGCCATGGTCATAATTCACCTAGGTAACCCCGCCAGCCTGTTGGCGGTCTTACCACCGGTTCTCCGCCATCCGCCAGGGTTGTAATGACCCCCTAAGAGGCTAAAAGAAAAGAATATAGAACATCAATAAAAAGAAAAAGACTAAGGACCTTATTACGAGTTTGGCAGCCCTAAGTCCGCCAAACTCATAGATAGAGTTGAGATTCGACCGCCCCAATCTTGGTGGTCCGACAGACAGAGTACGATCCTTGCAGTCGGACCACCAGGAGCCCGCTGCCTATACTAGAATCAGGGATTCTGACAGGCTGGTGGCGGTGAAAGTTGTGGTCAGCCACGGCAATGCTGAGTTCACCACCACCATGCTGATCACAAGTTCCCTTTCCGCCAGCCTTTTCATGGTGTGCTCCAGCCATGAAAAGACTGGTGGAAAGGCAGTGCTAGAGGCCCCCTTGACAGCACCCTCTAAATGTGCACTGCCTGACAGACAGTGCGCATTCACAGGGTGCGGTGTGCGATGGCATTGGCCTTTGCTCCCTTCGGGAGCTGAGGCCAATGCCACCACACGGTTCCCACTGAGTGAACAGGCAGAAACATCATATTATGACAGTTTCTGCTGGTCAGCCCATTGGAAGCATTGTACTATGATTGGGGGTGAAGCCGCTAGCTCGACGGCCGCCTCACCACTGCTGTATTGGAATTGTGGTTGTTCAACCACCCAACTTCTAATCAGGCCCTAACTCAAAAGAAAAACTATTACAAAAGTTAGCAGCAATGGGATACAACAGTCAGCACTTAACCACCCCCCCCCCTCAGATTGTGGTTAATAAATGGACTACTCTTCTTCTGCAACAGACAGCACTCCTGCTGCAAGGAAGAGCAATCATGTGCCTTCCCCAAAGAGAATGCCATATACAGCATCCAGCACAGGTCCGGAGCACCACATAATTTAAACTTACAAATTAATAACTCTCGGTGTTTAAGTTGTCAGTTCACACCACTATAGTATTAAACATGAGAGGTAATAGAAAGTGGTGGTGCAAATAAAATTTTGACAGTAACCAATGTGTTTTACATAAAGAGAATAGAAGTATTTAGCAGAATATCGTTCAATCCAAATTCAGCCTTAAAAATATGCAGATAGATCCAAGCACAGCCAAGTGTTTTGTCTTTATCCAAGACTTCCTCAGGAGCTAAAAAAGTGCATGCATGCTGACACTGGAAGAACAAAGAAGTGCTACAGAACGCTAATTGAGTATAGGTGATGTTCATAAGACAAAATTACTCACACAGTAAACAATAAGTCCCATTAACAATGATACTAGAATTAAGAAGAGCTAGTGTCATTTATGTCCAAAAGAGAAAAAGTGAACAAGCAGGCATAGTAAAAAACAAGATGGGAAAGTGTTAGAAATGGGGTTTCTGGTTGGCAGTCAAGTTACCCTCTGTCCAAGCATGAACCCTCACTCTAGTCAGGTTAAGTCACACACAATCCAAAATTAGCCTGTGCCCACCCTCTGGTAGCTTGGCACGAGCAGTCAGGCTTAACTTAGAACGCAATGTGTAAAATATTTGTGCAATAAATCATACAATACCACCATATAGCACCACAATAATACACCACACAGTGTTTAGAAAAATAGATAATATTTATCAGGATACTTGTAGGTCAAAACGAATAAAGTTGCAATGTGAATCTGTAAAGCTATCACTGAAAAGTGATATAAAGGGGGTCATTCTGACCCTGGCGGTCCATGACCGCCAGGGCTGGGGAGCACGGAAGCACCACCAACAGGCTGGCAGTGCTTCCAGGGCCATTCTGACCGTGGCGGTAAAGCTGCGGTCAGAAAAGGGGAACCAGCGGTTTCCCGCCGGTTTTCCCCTGGCCCAGGGAATCCTCCATGGCGGCGCTGCTTGCAGCGCCGCCATGGGGATTCCGACCCCCTTCCCGCCACCCTGTTTCTGGCGGTTCTTACCGCCAGGAACAGGATGGCGGGAACGGGTGTCGTGGGGCCCCTGGGGGCCCCTGCACTGCCCATGCCACTGGCATGGGCAGTGCAGGGGCCCCCTAACAGGGCCCCATGAAGATTTTCACTGTCTGCTTTGCAGACAGTGAAAATCGCAACGGGTGCAACTGCACCCGTCGCACCCCTGCAACTCCGCTGGCTCCATTCGGAGCCGGCTTTCTTGTTGCAGGGCCTTTCCCGCTGGGCCAGCGGGCGCCCTTTTGGCGGTCGCCCGCCGGCCCAGCGGGAAAGCCAGAATGGCATCCGCGGTCTCCTGACCGCGGAGCGCCCATTTGGCGGTGACCGCCAAAGTGTCTTAAGTCTTTAAAAAGCAAACAAAGTATCTTTCAAGCACAAAGTACCTGGTTTGGAGTGGAAAATCTCCGCAAATTGCACCAGAAGAAGAGATACTTGGAAAAATAGTGTGTGCGTCGATTTCTCCCCAGCACACATGGACTTGCGTCGTTATTTTTCACGCGGGGAAGTCGTGCGTCATTTTCCGGCGAGCGGACAGTCTCTTTCTATGGGTCGCGGGGATTACCAGATGTCCCGGGTCTGTGCGTGGATTCTCCTGCTTGTTTTCCGGCTGCGCGTCTTTCTGCGGGGCTGTGCGTCGGGCAGCGTTGTCCTTGCGAGGCCGTGCGTCGAAGTTCCGGTCGTCCCAAAGGCGTTGCCTCGATCAGCGTCGGTGTGCGGCGTTTTTCTCGCCGCGGAACAAGCTGTGCATTGAAAATTTTGGCGCACGAAGCGTCCAAGTGAAAAAGAGAAGTCTTTTTGGTCCTGAGACTTCAGGGAACAGGAGGCAAGCTCTATCCAAGCCCTTGGAGAGCACTTTCACAGCCAGACAAGAGTTCAGCAAGGCACCAGGCCAACAGCAAGGCAGCAGTCCTTTGTAGAAAGCAGACAGGTGAGTTCTTTGAGCAGCCAGGCAGTTCTTCTTGGCAGGATGTAGTTTCTGGTTCAGGTTTCTTCTCCAGCAAGTATCTTAT
Organism: Pleurodeles waltl; assembly: GCF_031143425.1. Lineage (NCBI taxonomy): Eukaryota > Metazoa > Chordata > Amphibia > Caudata > Salamandridae > Pleurodeles > Pleurodeles waltl. Next base: position 341,925,962 of record NC_090451.1, read on the forward strand.
GAGGTAGGGCAGAGGCCCTGTTTTATACCCAAATGTGCCTTTGAAGTGGGGGAGACTTCAAAGAGAGGGTTAGAAGTGCACCAGGTCCCCTTTCAGTTCAATCCTGTCTGCCAGGGTCCCAGTAGGGGGTGTGGCAGTCCTTTGTGTGAGAGCAGGCCCTCCACCCTCCCAGCCCAGGAAGACCCATTCAAAATGCAGATGTATGCAAGTGAGGCTGAGTACCCTGTGTTTGGGGTGTGTCTGAGTGAATGCAGAAGGAGCTGTCAACCAATCCCAGCCAGACGTGGATAGTAAGGAACAGAAAGATTTAAGTGCAAAGAAATGCTCACTTTCTAAAAGTGGCATTTATAGAATAGTAATATTAAATCCGACTTCACCAGTCAGCAGGAATTTGTATTACCATTCTGGCCATACTAAATATGGCCTTCCTGCTCCTTTCAGATCAGCAGCTGCCACTTCAACAATGTATGAGGGCAGCCCCAATGTTAGCCTATGAAGGGAGCAGGCCTCCCAGTAGTGTAAAAACGGATTTAGGAGTTTTACACTACCAGGGCATATAACTACACAGGTACATGTCCTGCCTTTTACCTACACAGCACCCTGCTCTAGGGGTTACCTAGGGCACACATTAGGGGTGACTTATATGTAGAAAAAGGGGAGTTCTGGGCTTGGCAAGTACTTTTAAATGCCAAGTCGAAGTGGCAGTGAAACTGCACACACAGGCCTTGCAATGGCAAGCCTGAGACAAGGTTAAGGGGGCTACTTAAGTGGGTGGCACAACCAGTGCTGCAGGTCCACTAGTAGCATTTAATCTACATGCCCTAGGCACATATAGTGCACATTACTAGGGACTTATAAGTAAATTAAATAGTCCAATCAGGTATGATCCAAAGTTACCATGTTTAAAAAGGGAGAGATCATATCCACTTTAGCACTGGTTAGCAGTGGTAAAGTGCGCAGAGTCTAAAAGCCAGCAAAACAGGGTCCAAAAGTGGAGGGAGGCAGGCAAAAAGTTAGGGGTGACCACCCTAAGGCATGTCAGGTCTAACAGAAAGTAACAAAAACACCATCACCAAATCATAAGGGAGAAAGCCCACAAAATTATTTATATTACCTACTGCTGTATGGTTCAAAAGACTACTACCATGTAGACACATTGTTGTTCAGATAATGATGTCTAAATCCATCTTTTAAAAGATAATTAAAATGAGAAGACAGTTCACATAACTCACACCACAACACACAGAGTAAGTAGTATCCACAACTATGGTAGATAAAAACACCCTCTCAATAAGGGGTAGTCTATACAAGCACAATAATAAGGAAAGAAACATATGATTAAACCAACGCTTGGGAGACATGTATACACAGGGCACACTTGTCACCGTAGGCAACACTATATTTGACACAAACTTGAGAGAATCGTACCCAGTCCTGTAATGCTAAAGTACAACATTCCACGAAAAAAACAGCAAGAGGTAAATTAATAATTAAGTACAAGAACGTCAGTGTTCGAAACTGACCAAACATTGTCAATTTCAATCAGCAGGAATCACTCTGGGTGCAATTCACTCTCATTTGTGGGTCAAATATGGTGTAGGAGAAATAGATTTTCTATTTTTTAATTGGTTTCTTAGGTCAGGGTTCTATTATATCAATCCTAATGGTGAGATAAACACATGTGTGGTTAGTCTTTCTGATCTATAAAGTTAAGTTGGACAAGAGAGACATAGATGTGTCATTGTAAGTCTTTACTAATTTGACTGCACTTCATAACTTCTGTGAATCCATTGAAAACAAGATGTTACATTTGTGCAATATTATATTATCCTTTATTAATTTGCATTTTAACAAGCCTTCTAACCCCAATAAATCTGGACTCACTTCATCATAATTCTATCTCTACAGGTCAGGCTCTTGGAGGTAGGGTTGTCATTTATAGGGCCAGCGTTTGTGTTTTGACAAATATATCATTTAACCCCTACGGTGCCTTGGACGAGGTGATCTCGTCGAAGGCACCGGTTCCCGGGTGCCTTGGACGAGATCACCTCGTCCTGCACCCGGGAACTGGGGGGAGCACTAGCGCTCCCCCCTTGGGCTTCCCACTCACACCCCCCAGTCATGGATCGAAGGGGAAGCCCTTCCACCCCCGACCCCCCCTCGGCAATCCGATGACGTCAGCGCACACAGCACGCAACGTCATCAAATATTGCTGAGGGACGCGCTGGAAGCCATTTGCTTCCAGCGCGTCCAGAAGAAAGGAAGTAAACGGTGAGACCTTTCTTCTTTGGGGGTGGGGGGAAAATAGACACAGGGGGAAAGGAAAGGGTTTTTCCTTTCCCCCGGTGCCTGTTTTACGGATTCCTGCTCCAGGATCGCGCGCAGGGCCCGTGATCCTGGAGCAGGCACCAGGGATTACCTTTTGCAGTTAGTTTTGGGGGGCGACCCCTTGGGCATGGGCCGCTCCCATTGGGGGGCATTTTTTTTCCTTTTTCAGCCCCCCCTTGGGGCAGATCGGCCGATTTTTCGGCCGATCTGCCACCAGGGATGTTGTTATTTGTGCATATTGTTTGGGAGCGACCCGTTGGGCAAGGGTCGCTCCCATTGGGGGGCATTATTTTCCTTTTTCGGCCCACCTGGGGGCAAATCGGCCGATTTTTCGGCTGATCTGTCCCCAGGGGGGCCGAAAAACCGCTAGACACTAGGGATGTTATTATTTTGTATATATTTTGGGAGCGACCCCTTGGACAAGGGTTGCTCCCATTGGGGGCTATTTTTTTTTGTTATTTCGGCCCCCCCTGGGGGCAGATCGGGGGGGCGAAAGCCACTAGACACCAGGGAAATGATTTTCTTTGTTTTAGGGCAGTGACCCCTTAGGCAAGGGTCACTGCCCCGGGGGCAATTTTTTTTTTATACGTTTCGGCCCCCCCTGGGGCTAGATAGGCCATGTTTTTGGCCGATCTGGCCCCCGGGGGGTTGAAACCCACTAGGCGCCAGGGATTGTGAGGTGTGTGTGTGTTTTGTGTGTTTGGGGGAACCCCTTGGGCAAGGGTCGTTCCCCCAAAGGGGGGACATTTCGTATTGCCTATCTCTGCCCCCCTTGGGGGCAGAGGGGCCTATTTTAGTAGGCCCATCTGCCCCCAAGGAGGGCAGAAACCACCAATACGGCAGGTATTTTTTTTTTTGGTTCCCCTTTTTTTGTTTAGTGCTGGGGTGCCCCCCGTTTGCCCCCTTTGGCAACGGTCACCCCCTAAAGTGGGCGACACCTGGATTGCCCCAGACATGGAGCAGCCACAGTTACCTGCATTTACTGGTCTCCCAGGGTGTAGAGTCAATACGGAAAACTTTTTGCCTGTCCATTTCTTTCACTTGTTTATGGACGATGTATTTTTGGACGAGATTGTGGAGCAGACTAATTTGTATGCAGAGCAATATTTGCGGGACAACGCTGCCAGACTTAAGCCTCAGTCTAGAGCTACTCAGTGGGTTCCCACATATCTGGAGGAGATGAAAAAGTTTTTAGGTTTGACTTTTTTGATGGGGTTGATCAGGAAGCCGTCACTGGCTTCTTATTGGTCTACTAGTCCCTTGATGGCAACGGCTATATTTCCTGCAACTATGACACGTAATCGCTATTTGCTTCTTCTTCGTGTGCTGCATTTTGTAGACAATGCTTTAGCCTTGTCACAAGATCACCCTGATTGTGACCGTCTTTTTAAGATTAAGCCTGTCCTTGATCATTTTGTAGATCGGATTTCAGAGGTCTATGTTCCAGGCAAAGAGATAAGTGTGGACGAGTCCTTGGTCCTTTTCAAGGGGCGTTTAGTTTTTAAGCAGTACATTCCTAGTAAGAGGGCACGGTTTGGGATTAAATTGTATATGCTGTCAGAAAGCAGTACAGGATATGTGTATAATTTCCGGGTCTACACTGGTAGGGATTCCAGTATTGACCCTCCTGGTTGTCCGGCCACTTTTGGAGTTAGCAAAACAATTGTGTGGGAACTTGGTAGACAACTGTTTAACAAAGGTCACCATTTGTACGTAGATAATTTCTACACTGGAGTGCAGTTGTTCAAGGAGTTGTTTAGAGTGGACACTGTTGCTTGTGGCACAATCCCTTCTAACCAGAAAGGCTATCCAAGGGAGCTTGTCTGTAAAAAACTTGAGAGGGGACAGTGCATTGCCTTGCGGAATAATGAGCTGCTAGCTTTGAAATTTTCAGACAGGAGGGATGTGTACATGCTATCTACCATTCATGATGAGAGTACTTCCCCTGTGACTGTTTGGGGTCAGGTTGCGGAAGTGCGCAAACCTGCGTGCATTTTGGACTTCAATAGGTACATGGGTGGTGTTGATAGAATAGATCAGAGGTTGGAACCTTACACTGCTCTTTCTTATGAGTCTTACATGTGGTATAAAAAGTTGGCCCTACATTTATTTCATTTGGCAACTTTGAATGCTTTTATTGTGTTCAAGGATTGTTCACCTGAGTCAAGGATGACATTTGTTAAATTTCAGGAGTCAGTGATAGAAAGCCTTATTGTGGTGGAATAGGCAAGAGTTCCTAGAATAGAAGTGGTGGAGGATGTGGCTAGATTGAAAGATCGGCACTTTCCAGATCACATTCCTCCCACTCCCAAAAAAGACTTGCTCACAAAGAAATGTAAAGTATGTGCCCGGAGATCAATCCGGAGGAAGAGCAGGATGTACTGCCCCGAATGCCCTTCAAAGCCTGGGCTGTGTGTGCACGGCTTTTTTAGAAGTTACCACACAAGGAAAAACTTTTGGGAAATACCGTGAGCGTAAACTGCCTATTTTATATTTTCATATGTTCGGTTTCACAGTTGGCATTACTGTCATATATTTAGTTAGAGCTTTTGTGTTTGTAGTTTTGTACTTATTTTATAATTAGTTAGTGGTTTCTTTGTTGTTTATAAACAAAAAAAAGTGATGGCGGTGTGCGTGTGGTGGCGCTTGGCTGGCGGTATGGGTGGGGTGGCGCTTGGCTGGCAGTGTGCTTGGGGTGGCGCTTGGCTGGTGGTGTGCTTGGGGTGGCGCTTGGCTGGCGGTGTGCTTGGGGTGGCGTTTGGCTGGCGGTGTGCTTGGGGTGGCGCTTGGCTGGCAGTATGGGTGGGGTGGCGCTTAGCTGGCGCTGTGCTTGGGGTGGCACTTGGCTGGCGGTATGGGTGGGGTGGCGCTTGGCTAGCGGTGCCAGCCAAACGCCAGTCCACACACTCATCAGCTGGTGTGATTGCTGTATCAGGCATGTGGGCGTATGAAAGTGATGGGCCCTTGACTGGCGCTGTCTGTCGATGCGAGTGTTGTAATGTGCTGGGCTCGTGACTGGCGGCGTGAATGGTTTTGCGCATGTCATGTATGAAAGGTGTGTGAATGGACTGTAAAGTGGTTGGTGCCTTGCCGTGGCTTTACAGCTCACGAGCTGTGAGTCATTGGTTCAGTTTTTTGGCCTTTCAGTTATTACCAGTGCATTTCACTTTTGTGGAATCTCTTGTTAATAAAATTTGATCTACTGAACCATCACTCACCCTCGTGCCAAATCCAACCCAGTATGTGTGGTACAAATGACAAAACCTGCTCCGCTGCAATTAGGCGTCGCAGCACACTTGAGACATGCTAGCTGTCTCAGGTGGGACCCTGATGATGAAGCATACCACCAACTTGGTTGGTGGGTGAGGGGTCTTTTTCACATATCCTAAGTGCGTTTCTTTTCACAATTTTAGTGTTTGGAACATCACAGACGTATGTGGACACATCAAAATGATATATTACAAAACTACCTGTGTTTGGGGGGGAGGGGGCACCTACGTTTTTGGTCCTGGGTGCGGCCTTCATCTAGGGAAACCTACCAAACCCAGACATTTTTTTAAACTAGACACCCCAAGCAGTCCAGTAAGGTGTGGCTTGCATGGATCCCCCAACATTTTCTTACCCAGACTCCTCTGCAAACCACAAACTTTGCTTAAGAAAGCATATTTTCCTGAATTTAGTTTGTACGATCACCGCTCCAGCACAAAATTCCTACTCCCCAGCGTTCCCCTCAGTCTCCCAAGTAAAATGACACCTCACTTGTGTGGGTCCCCAAAGCAGAGCCAGCCTAAAGATGTATAAAAGAAGAATTTGTCCTTATCAACTCACTGTGCTATCCCCTCTATCTCTACAAGTTTTTGGCCTTATTCTGTTGCAGGCACCTGGCCCACCCACACAAGTGAGGTATCATTTTTATTGGGAGACTTCGGGGAACACTGGGTGGAAGGAAATTTGTGTCTCCTCTCAGATTCCAGAACTTTCTGTCACCGAAATGAGGAGAAAAAGTGTTGTTTTGGCCAGATTTTGAAGTTTGCAAAGGATTCTGGGTAACAGAACCTGGTCAGAGCCCCACAAGTCACCCCATTTTGAATTCCCCTAGGTCTCTAGTTTTTAAAAATGCACAGGTTTGGTAGGTTTCACTAGGTGCCAGCTGAGCTAGAGGCAAACATCTACACGTAGGCACTTTGCTAAAAACACCTCTGTTTCTGTCAAAAAATGGGATGTGTCCACGTTGTGTTTTGGGGCATTTCCTGTCGCGGGCGCTAGGCCTACCCACACAAGTGAGGTATCATTTGTATCGGGAGACTTGGGGGAACGCTGGGTGGGAGGAAATTTGTGGCTCCTCTCAGATTCCAGAACTTTCTATCACCGAAATGTGAGGAAAATGGGTTTGTTTGGCCAAATTTTGAGGTGTGCAAATTATTCTGGGTAACAGAACCTGGTCAGAGCCTCACAAGTCACCCCATCTTGGATTCCTCTAGGTCTCTAGTTTTCAAAAATGCACAAGTTTGGTAGGTTTCCCTAGGTGCCGGCTGAGCTAGAGGCCAAAATCTACTGGTAGGCACTTTGCTAAAAACACCTCTGTTTTCTGTCAAAAAATGGGATGTGTCCACGCTGTGTTTTGGGGCATTTCCGGTCGCGGGTGCTAGGCCTACCCAAAAAAGTGAGGTATCATTTTTATCAGGAGACTTGGGGGAACGCTGGGTGGGTTGAAATTTGCGGGTCCTCTCAGATTCCAGAACTTTCTGTCACCAAAATGTGAGGAAAATGTGTTTTTTTAGCCAAATTTTGAGGTTTGCAAAGGATTCTGGGTAACAGAACCTGGTCAGAGCCCCACAAGTCACCCCATCATGGATTCCCCTAGGTCTCTAGTTTACTAAAATGCACAGGTTTGCTAGGTTTCCCCAGGTGCCGGCTGAGCTAGAGACCAAAATCTACATGTAGGCACTTTGCTAAAAACACCTCTGTTTCTGTCAAAAAATGGGATGTGTCCACGTTGTGTTTTGGGGCATTTCCTGTCGCGGGCGCTAGGCCTACCCACACAAGTGAGGTATCATTTGTATCGGGAGACTTGGGGGAACGCTGGGTGGGAGGAAATTTGTGGCTCCTCTCAGATTCCAGAACTTTCTATCACCGAAATGTGAGGAAAATGGGTTTGTTTGGCCAAATTTTGAGGTGTGCAAATTATTCTGGGTAACAGAACCTGGTCAGAGCCTCACAAGTCACCCCATCTTGGATTCCTCTAGGTCTCTAGTTTTCAAAAATGCACAAGTTTGGTAGGTTTCCCTAGGTGCCGGCTGAGCTAGAGGACAAAATCTACTGGTAGGCACTTTGCTAAAAACACCTCTGTTTTCTGTCAAAAAATGGGATGTGTCCACGCTGTGTTTTGGGGCATTTCCGGTCGCGGGTGCTAGGCCTACCCAAAAAAGTGAGGTATCATTTTTATCAGGAGACTTGGGGGAACGCTGGGTGGGTTGAAATTTGCGGCTCCTCTCAGATTCCAGAACTTTCTGTCACCAAAATGTGAGGAAAATGTGTTTTTTTAGCCAAATTTTGAGGTTTGCAAAGGATTCTGGGTAACAGAACCTGGTCAGAGCCCTACAAGTCACCCCATCATGGATTCCCCTAGGTCTCTAGTTTACTAAAATGCACAGGTTTGCTAGGTTTCCCCAGGTGCCGGCTGAGCTAGAGACCAAAATCTACATGTAGGCACTTTGCTAAAAACACCTCTGTTTTCTGTCAAAAAATGGGCTATGTCCACGTTGTGTTTTGGGGCGTTTCCTGTCGTGGGTGCTAGGCCTACCCACAAAAGTGAGGTATCATTTTTATCGGGAGACTTGGGGAAACGCTGGGTGGGAGGAAATGTGTGGCTCCCCTCAGATTCCAGAACTTTCTGTCACCGAAATGTGAGAAAAATTTGTTTTTTTAGCCAAATTTTGAGGTTTGCAAAGGATTCTGGGTAACAGAACCTGGTCAGAGCCCCACAAGTTACCCCATCATGGATTCCTCTAAATCTCTAGTTGTCAAAAATGCACAGGTTTGATAGGTTTCCCTAGGTGCCGGCTGAGCTAGAGGCCAAAATCTACAGGTAGGCAATTTGCAAAAAACACCTCTGTTTTCTGTCAAAAAATGGGATGTGTCCACGTTGTGTTTTGGGGCATTTCCTGTCATGGGCGCTAGGCCTACCCACACAAGTGAGGTATCATTTTTATCGGGAGACTTGGGGCAACATGGAATAGCAAAACAAGTGTTATTGCCCCTTGTCTTTCTCTAAATTTTTTCCTTCCAAATATAAGAGAGTGTGTAAAAAAGACATCTATTTGAGAAATGCCCTGTAATTCACATGCTAGTATGGGCACCCCGGAATTCAGAGATGTGCAAATAACCACTGCTCCTCAACACCTTATCTTGTGCCCATTTTGAAAATACAAAGGTTTTCTTGATAGCTATTTCTCACTCTTTATATTTCAGCAAATGAATTGCTGTATACTCGGTATAGAATGAAAACCGACTGCAGGGTGCAGCTCATTTATTGGCTCTGGGTACCTAGGGTTCTTGATGAACCTACAAGCCCTATATACTCCCGCAACCAGAGGAGTCCAGCAGACGTAACGGTATATTGCTTTAAAAAATCTGACATTGCAGGAAAAAGTTACAGAGTAAAACGTAGATAAAAATTGCTGTTTTTTTCACCTAAATTTCAATATTTTTTTTTCAGTTGTTATTTTCTTTAGGAAACCCTTGTAGGATCTACACAAATTACCCCTTGCTCAATTCAGAATTTTGTCTACTTTTCAGAAATGTTTAGGTTCCTGGGATCCAGCACTGGTTTCATGCCCATTTCTGTCACTGACTAGAAGGAGGCTGAAAGCACAAAAAATCGTAAAAATGGGGTATGTCCCAGTAAAATGCCAAAATTGTGTTGAAAAATTGGGTTTTCTGATTCAAGTCTGCCTGTTCCTGAAAACTGAAAAGTAGGTGATTTTAGCACCGCAAACCCTTTGTTGATGCCATTTTCAGGGAAAAAACTACAAGCCTTCTTCTGCAGCCCCTTTTTCCCATTCTTTTGAAAAAACCAAAATATTCACTGTATTTTGGCTAATTTCTTGGCCTCCTTCAGGGGAACCCACAAAGTCAGGGTACCTCTAGAATTCCTAGGATGTTGGAAATAAAGGACGCAGATTTGGCTTGGCTAGCTTATGTGGACAAAAGGTATGAGGGCCTAAGCGCGAACTGCCCTAAATAGCCAAAAAAAGGCCTGGCACAGGAGGGGGAAAAGGCCTGGCAGCGAAGGGGTTAACTGTCATTTGTTGTCTCTTCAGTCTTACGTTTTGCTAATAGGGTGACACTTTCAGTATTCAGTTTCTAGTATAACTAGTATGGAAGCACATGAGATAGGGAGGACCTTTTCATCAATTATATAATGTCCATCAGTTTGGATGTTGCAAATCCATTGTTTTTGACCCTAATGGCTTTTGGTTTTTAGCTGCCACAAGGACTGACCTTTCAGAGCCATGTGCACCATAATCCAGGAGGAGAGACCCTTTAGAGAGCACACATTTTGCACATGGGCAGCCTTGTCATGTACAGGTTTTGCCAGGCTCTTGGAGTTGTATTACAGAATATCAACAGTAATGAGCGACAAGAATATCATGTCTTATTGTCTACAAACATTTTACTTATTTTTTGTGAACACTGCAAAAAATGTGTGCCAAAAAGTGAAACAGAATATGATCAAAAATTTAAAATATTGGTTTATGTCTCTCTCTCTCGCTCTATATGTATATATATATATATATATATATGTATATATATATATATATACACATATATATATTTATTTTTTTCACTGAAAAAACAAAGGTTACTTGAACCTTATAGTTAGGAAATAGACTTAAAAAAAACATAGATATTCACTTAAAAAACCAAAGGTTACAGTGAAGTTACAATTAATGTCACTTTCAAACATACAAAACCAGAAAAATTCACCTGTTATAATTAGAGTTATCTCAAATAACTATAACTCATGCCCTAAGGAAACACTGAGTCGTGCCCCGCCATGTACAGTTTTTTTGTCAAATATTTTACTGCAAATATTACATTGATATTATCAATGATGTTATCAAAGGTGTCATGAATGCTGTAATTTGTGGTGTAATTAGCAGTGAATGACGAGGGCGAGAGTTATAGTTACCTTAGGACATGAGTTATAGTTACTTGAGATATCTCTAACAGGTGAATTTCTATGGTTTTGTTCGTTTAAAATGTAAGCCTAACTATAACGTCCCTGTAACAGTTTTTTTTTTTTTTTGTGAATTCCTATGCTTTTTTAAATTCGATTTCCTTACTATAATGTCCTTGTAACCAGTGTTTTTTTCAGTGCATTTCTATGGTTTTTTTTAACCTAAAATAATTTTCATTACTGTATGTTAAACCAAACACCGCCCCGCATGGCTAAAGGCCGTCCGTGGCTTTTGACCGCAGGTCCTGCCTGTGGCCGGCTCTGCAGCCAACCCCTATAACAACCCATCCCCATGCTGCACTGTATATAAACACACACATATATATTTATATATATGCATGCATTTATAGAAATGTATTCATTTATTTAAAATATTAAAGTGCATAAAATAATATAATTTTAAGTAAATATCACTAAGAAATATATTTATATATAGTCTAAATATACAAATAATTTTAAATACATTAAATTAAAGTTTTGGAAATTTGAAAAAATGTAAACATTTTATTTTCATCTACTTAAAACCATGCTTTTTTTCAGTTAAATGTAATTGTGCTTAACATCAATAATTTTACAAGACACTAAAAACAAAGTCAACAATAAAAAAACAGCATTGTGAGGGAAGATTGTCGAAAAATTCAGCCTATGGTGGGGTTCACATATCTGTTCAAGTTAAACGCTGAGTGCACTTTTGTTAGGAGTCATTAGCAAAACAATAAAAAACAGGTGAGCAGCATATTCGACAACATGAAATAAAAAATATTATCAATAATGTAAAAGCAAAAGGAATATCTGTACAACCAACACATAATGAAGTATAACTATTAAAATGTTTTTATGAAAAGGTTTCAATTAACACTGTGAACTAATTATGCAATATAAAAAAAAAAAATATATATATATATATATATATATATATATATAATATAAAACAAAAATATTTAAACAGGTAAAAAATTACAGTAATAACCTTGCAAAACTAAAAAAGGTTAAATTAAATAACGTCTATTAACAAAAACATATACCACAATCAATCAAAATAATCAATACATATTAATTTCAAATAAAAAATAACACAAGCATAAATAAATGCAATTCAATTTAAATAAACACAAAATAAAAAAAGATTACAAAAAGAACAAAATAAAAAAAAATTATATATATATATACACTTCCTTCCATACTACCCCAAAAAAACACACACAGAAAGAATAGTAAAACATAAAATGTAATTAAAGCAGTAATGACATAAAACGCATGAAAATAAAACCAATAGCAAATAGAAAATACATTAAAGTAACATACTTACATACATTCATCAACAAATTCACAATTAATTAAAGCACATGAAATATGTCACATAAAAAATAATCAGTTAAACAATTGACATAATCAAGTGCCAAATAAGTATTTAATAAACAGTAAAAATGATAATTTAAATAACCCTAATCATCTACAAACTAAACAGCCTGCTACTGAAATGTGACTTGTTAAATAATCTATACAAAGTGGGTTATGTATAAGAGTGAATAACAGGCATCAGAAATAGCAATTGCCAATTGTGAGAAAGGGCCTCTTTTAACATGGGTAGCCCCACTTTTTGCCTGGTATTTTATGTGGTCTCAAAGTTGCTAGTGCCCAGGGCCTCTGCTAACCAGGTTCCCTAGGCGAGATCTCTTTCCCAAAACTATTGTGATCCATTGACACAATTGTAAACACCTTGAGGTGCCCATGTGAGTCCCTAGTACATGGTACTAAGGTACCCAGGGCATGAGATAGTAAGGGTTGCCCCTGAAGGCAGCAGCATAGATTATGACCCCTGAGGGACCATGCATCCAAGTGTCCTGGTGAAATCCTAAAATGCAAAACTGACATGGCACACAGCCTGTGTGTCTTGCCCACTAGACACTGCATGCAGTATAGAAAAGCCCACCCCCCCATGACAGGCCTTCCAGTCCTAAGGCAGGGTGCACTATACTGCATGTGTGGGCATTGATGCATGAACAATGTGCCCCTACTGTGTCCCTGCCACACCTGGGGCATAGTAAGTGAACAGAGTAGATATTTTACATGCAAGTGCTGGACACTGGTCGGTGTGAGTTTCATAGCAACATGATGACCACTCGGCACCCGGGTTGTTTGGTATCAAACAACTCAGAATGATGAATCCAAACTGGTACCAGTATTGGTTTTACTGTGAAATGTACCCAGAGGCCATCTTAGAGGTGCTCTCTGCAAAAGCTACCTACCCTGGCTTTGTCGGTAACAACCAGCTTGCCACCACCATACAAGATTCTCAAAACCTGGGGGGAAAACCTGTGCTCTCTGGGTCCAGAGAACAAAGCCCTTCCTTGGCAAAGGTGTTACACCTCCTCCTCCATTAATTGACACAGCCCTGCCTATGAGCTTCAAAGGCTTGCCACCCTTGAAACTTGAGCTTAAGCCGTGCAGCAAGCAGCAGTTGGGTGCCCCTGTTGGAAATCCCAAGTTTTGGTGGAAGTAACGGCTGGAAAATGCACAATGGACAGGAGGAGTAACCACCCAAAACTTGCACTACCTCTAAGGTGACCTCTCCATTTCATTTTGCTTTTCTTGTATGGTAGGAAAATAGCCTATTAGGTGCAGTGAAGTGACCTCTACCCTCAGGAAGTGGTCACATAGTGGGTGTAGCTACCCTCACTTAGATGACCCATTGGTCACTACGAGGTACTCCCCTAAATGCCCACTAAATGGAGTATTTAGTGGGCACCCCTAGACCTGCAGATCAGATTCCAAGAACACAAGAATATCAGCAACAAAGAAGACCCAAGGCTTGAAAACTGCATTCCTGCTGCACAAAGAAAAAAGGTGTCAAACTCTGCCTGCTGCACCCAGGACTCAACAAACACTGCTGAGGTGTTGCTCTGACATCCGACAGACTCTAAAAATCCCCAGCAGACGTCCACACTTCTGAAAATCACTGAAGATCAACCTCCAAAGTGAAGGCATAAATCTTTTGCAACAATGACCCAAAAACTAGTAAAGTCCAGTTCACCGACCGGCTGCTGCCCAAGGAACTGGACATCATAGTTGGACCAAATGTCACCCAATGGACCTGGAGGACAAACCCTATAAGTGTGCCAAGTGTGGTGGTACTGCAATCTCTAGTGGGTGATCCTTGCAATAGTCTGGGGTACTGGTCACTCAACCTCAGACACCAAGAATAAAAGTCCACACAGGATTCCAAAAATGACCAGAAGGAAGCCCCAGTCAAGGAACTTTAGAAACCACCAGAGCCACTCACCAGAGTGGCCCTGCTGACCTACAAACAACCCTCAAATTGACCTTGCTCCTGCTTCTAAGGGCACCTACGCGCACAGCTCTTGGCTCATCTATCTGCTCTTCACCTGGCCTCCCTGAGCCCTGCACTGGAGGACTGGCTGTGCTCTAAGGGTCCCCCAACCCTTGCAACCTCTACAATCCAAGGGGACCCACCGGACTCACCTTGAACTTGATCTGTGCATTGCTTTTCAAAATGGTTCTTCGCAGTGGTCCTGCACCAGCTCCAAGGACTTTTCAGCAGCATTTCCCACCAAAACAGGGAATCACCTGAACTCCTCTAGCTGGCCCACAGGAATTCTTGATGACCTCAACCTAATAACAAAAGGAGACATTGGTAAACGCACTGTCTGAATGTATATGTATTTCTAAAGATTTCTCCCAATTGATTCCTATGGTGCGTAATTACACAGGGAAACAAGACATTTTTGAAACCTTTAAAAATCATAACTTGATAAGTACCTACTCAATTTTGATGATCTAGGTCTTAAACATTTTATAAAAATCTGAAGTATTTTTGTAAATTTGTCTCAAGTTATTCCTTTGAGTGTGTGTCTTGCTTTATTGATTCTGTGAGTACAACACATGCTTTGCACTTCTCTAAGATTGGCCTAACTGCTCGACCAAGCTACCATAATAATTAGAGCATCAGATGGTCTAGTTTATACCTCTGAAAACTATCATGTGGTTCCCAGACTCTCTGCACAGTGTGCCTGGTTTTGCACACTACATAGACAGCCAGTCTCCTGCATCAATGAAACAATATATATCATTCCGTACCAAATAAATATTTATTTTTTCTTTAACCCCTTCGCTGCCAGGCCTTTTCCCCTCCTGTGCCGAGCCTTTTTTTGGCTATTTGGGGCAGTTTGCGCTTAGGCCCTCATAACTTTTTCTCCACATAAGCTACCCATGCCAAATTTGTGTCCTTTTTTCCAACATCCTAGAGATCCGAGAGGCACCTAGACTTTGTGGGTTCCCCTGAAGGAGACCAAGAAATTAGCCAAAATAGATCAAAAGAAAATTGATTTTTTAAAAAAAAATGGGGAAAAAAGGCTGCAGAAGAAGACTTGTAGTTTTTTCTCTGAAAATGGCATCAGCAAAGAGTTTGCGGTGGTAAAATCACCATCTTCCCAGCTTTCAGGAACAGGCAGACTTGAATTAGAAAACCCAATTTTTCAACACAATTTTGACATTTTACTGGGACATACCCCATTTTTACTATTTTTTGTGCTTTCAGCCTCCTTCCAGTTAGTGACAGAAATGCGTGAGAAACCAGTGCTGGATCCCAGACAGCTAAACATTTTGAAAAGGAGACAAAATTCTGAATTCAGCAATGGGTCATTTGTGTAGATCCTACGAGTGTTTCCAACAGTAAATAACAGATGAAATAAAAGAATATTGAAAGTGAGGTGAAAAAACAGACATTTTTCTCCACGTTTTACTCTGTAACTTTTTCCTGCAATGTCAGATTTTTAAAAGCAATATACCGTTACGTCTGCTGGACTCTTCTGGTTGCAGGGATATATAGGGCTTGTGGGTTCATCAAGAACCCTAGGTACCCAGAGCCAATAATTAGGCTGGACCTTGCAATGAGTTTTCATTGTATACCGGGTATACAGCAATTAGTTTGCTGAAATATGAAACGTGAAAAATAGGTATCAAGAAAACCTTTGTATTTTCAAAATGGCCACAAAATAAGGTGTTGAGAAGCAGTAGTTATTTGCACATCTTTGAATTCCAGGGTGCCCATACTAGTATGGGAATTACAGGTCATTTCTCAAATAGATGTCTTTTTTACACACTATCTTACATTTGGAAGGAAAAAATGTAGAGAAAGACAAGGGGCAATAACACTTGTTTTGCTATTCTGTGTTTCCCCAAGTCTCCCAATAAAAATGGTACCTCACTTGCGTGGGTAGGCCTAGTGCCCGTGACAGGAAATGCCCCAAAACACAACGTGGACACATCACATTTTCACAAAGAAAACGGTTATTTTTTGCAAAGTGCCTAGTTGTGGATTTTGGCCTGTAGCTCAGCCGGCACCTAGGGAAACCTAGCAAACCTGCACAGTTTTGAAAACTAGACACCTAGGGGAATCCAAGATGGGGTGACTTGTGGGGCTCTGACCAGGTTCTGTTACCCAGAATCCTTTGCAAACCTCAAAACTTGTTTCTCTCATTTCGGTGACAGAAAGTTCTAGAATCTGAGAGGAGCCACAAATATCCTTCCACCAAGCGTTCCTCCAAGTCTCCGGATAAAAATCGTACCTCACATGTGGGGGTAGGCCTAGCGCCCGTGACAAGAAATGACCCAAAACACAACATGGACACATCACATTTTCACAAAGAAAACAGAGCTGTTTTTTGCAACGTGCCTAGCGGTGGATTTTGGCCTCTATCTCATCTGGCACCTTGGGAGCCTAGCAAACCTGCACAGTTTTAAAAAATAGACACCTAGGGGAATCCAAGATGGGGTGACTTTTGGGGCTCTGACCAGGTTCTGTTACCCAGAATCCTTTGCAAACCTGAAAATTTGGCCAAAACAACACTTTTTCTCCTCATTTCGGTGACACAAAGTTCTGGAATCAGAGATGAGCCACAAATTTTCTTCCACCCAGAATTGCCCCAAATCTCCTGATAAAAATGGTACCTCACTTGTGTGGGTAGGTCTAGCGCCAGCGACAGGAAAAGCCTCAAAACACAACGTGGACACATCATATTTTAACAAAGAAAACAGAGCTATTTTTTGCAAAGTGCCTAGCTGTGGATTTTGGCCTCTAGCCCAGCCGGCACCTAGGGAAACCTAGCAAACCTGTGCAGTTTTGAAAACTAGACACATAGGGGAATCCAAGATGTGTTGACTTGTGGGGCTCTGACCAGATTCTGTTACCCAGAATCCTTTGCAAACCTCAAAATTTGGTCTGAAAAACAATTTTTCCTCTCATTTCGGTGACATAAAGCTCTGGTATCTGAGAGTAGCCACAAATTTCCTTCCATCCAGCATTCCCCCAAGTCTCCCGACAAAAATGGTACCTCACTTTTGTGGGTAGGCCTACTGCCCGCGAAAGGAAATGCCCCAAAACACTATATGGACACGTCAAAATTATCAAATACAAAACTATCTGTTTTTGCAGGGCACCTGCTTTTTTGGTTCTGGGCTCAGCAACCATCTAGGGAGACCTACCAAACCCAGACATTTCTGAAAGCTAGACACCCGAGGGAGTCCAGAGAGGTGTGACTTGCGTGGATCCCCCAATGTTTTCTTACCCAGAATCCTCAGCAAACCTCAAATTTAGCTACAAAATCACATTTCTCCGACATTCCTGTGAGGGATCACCGCACTGGGACAAATTTCATACCACCCAACTTTCCCCTCAGTCTCCTGGTAAAAATGATACCTCATTTGTGTAGGTGGGCCAAGTGCTTGTGACAGGGAAGAGACAAAACAAAGTTGAAATTGAGGAGGAACCAAAGCCGGTCCAAAAGGCAGTTTGAAAAAAAACATTTTTAGGCTGACAAGCGCAGCAGAATTTTTATTGGTATAGATGAGACAACGCTGGGTGGTAGGAATTATGTGGATTCCTGCAGATTCTGGAATGTCCCATCACAAAAATGTGGGAAAAATGTGTGATTTCCTGCAAAGTTGGAGGTTTGCAGGGCATTGTGGGTAAGAAAAAGGTGCGGGGTGCATGTGAAACACACTACCCTGGAATCACACAGATGTTTAGTTTTCAGATGTGTCTAGGTCTTGTGGATTTTTCTACATGGCAGCGTCCCAAAGTCCATAAAGTGCAGCCCTCACCATTCAAGTTGGATGATTTTGAGAGTTAACCAAGCTCTCATGGCCCAAATGTAAAACCAAAACCCAAAATAATCAAATGTCTTCTTGCTTGCTGTGGGATAAGATGTTTTAGTGCACGGCAGAGAGCTGAAAGACTGTTACCCCCTTCAGTTGGGGTGGGGGCATAAACAGGCCCATACTGATTGGTAGCCACCGCCCCACTTTTTTTTTTTTAAATTCCCTGGCATCTAGTAGACTTTCTGCCCCCCCCCCTGGGTGTGGATCAGGGGTAATTGCCCCATCTGCCCACTGGTGGGCAGAACAACTTTGGCCCCATTTATTTGGGGTGTTATGGCCATACCCTCGCCCTACTACTTTGAAAAAAACAAACTTCCTTGGTCTCTGGTGGTCTTTCTGCCTCCCCTTGGGGGCAGATGGGCTTTCCAAAAATAGGCCAGTCTGCCCCCAAGGGGGAATGATATGGCCAACAGTAATGTGCCTCCATGGGGAGCAACCCATAACCAAGTGGCTGGCCCTCTAAAGAAAACACACATATACACACACACCAATCCCTGGTGCCTAAGTAGTTTCTGCCCCCCCTGGGGGGCAGAAATAAGCTGATCTGGCCCCAAGGGGAGCAGAAATGGCCAAAAATAAATTTGCCCCCCCAGGGGAGTGACCCTTGCCTAAGGGGTCGCTCCCCTTGCAAAAAATTGGCGCAAAAAAAGAAATCCCCTGTGCCTAGTGGTTTATGCCCCCCTTGGGGGAAGGCTGGCCCAATAGAAATACGCTGATCTGCCCCCAAGGGGGGCAGAAATGGCCCAAAATAAATTTGCCCCCCCCAGGGGAGCGACCCTTGCCTAAGGGGTCTCTCCACTTGTTTGAAATTGGCGCCAAAAACAAATCCCCTTTGCCTAGTGGTTTCTGCCCCCCTTGGGGGCAGATTGGCCTAACAAAAATCAGCCGATCTGCCCCCAAGGGGGGCAGAAATGGCCTAATATAATTTCCCCCCTAGTGGAGTGAACCTTGCCTAAGGGGTCTCTCCCCACCTCTGAAAAAACAAAAAAAACATCCCTGGTGCCTAGAGGTTTCTGCCCCCCAGGGGCAGATCGGCCTAATAACAAGAGGGAGGGCAAAAAAGACCTTGAAAAAAATTGCCCCCCTGGGGAGCGACCCTTGCCCAAGGGGTCGCTCCCCTTATGGCAATTTCATTTTTGAAAAATAATCCCTGGTGTCTATTGGGCATTTCACAAGCTTGATCGCTTTACGATCCGGGTTCTAAAATGCTCTGAGAGACTTCAAAGGGAAGGAAATTCCTTTCCTTCTCTTTGAAGCCTCTCAGGTCCCCATCAGATGATCAGAAGAGAAATGAGGAAGTGGCCTCTGATGAGGTCAGCGCGCGAATGCGCAGTGACGTCATATGACATCACTGGGGGGGATGGGGGTGTCGGGGTGGAAGGGGTTCCTCTTCCATCCCTGCCTTGGGGGGGTGGGAGGGAAGCTCATGGAGGGAGCCCTAGCGTTCCCTCCGAGCTCCAGGCCAAGGATGTAATGGTAACGTCCTCAGCACAGGAGCACTGTGCAGGTGGACCTAACCATTACGTCCCCGGAACAGAAGGGGTTAAAAACTAATACGCTAATCAATTATAAATTAGTAATTAAATTATGAATCACAAAATACACTTAAATAATTCAAGTAACAATAATTACATTAAAAGATTTTCATAATTATTGACCAATCAAATATTTGGTCAACATAAAATAAAAATAACAATCAATAATTTATGCTTTAATCAATGCTATTCCCTTACCAGCCCAACAACATGCTGCTCATTATGAATAACTAGTTAGGAAACTTCTTAAAATTTAATTTACACATTAGAACTCCCTGAATATATTAAAAAACGAAGGTGCTGATTAAGAGTTTGACAGATAGAAACACCCTCCGCCAAAACTCCTGACTGGGTGGTCAGCGTCATGTGGTAGACCTTCCCGGCAGCCCCATTCAGACTTTCCAACTGGGCTAACCAGTTGAAACTAAGGTTTCTGCCAGTCAGCCCTGTTTAAAAGGGGCAGCAGCATTGTTGTCGGCTCATAATAGAGCCGGTGGTAATTCTGCTGCATGCAGGGGGCACCAGCACCCTCAAAATGTGCTCTGTCTGCACAGCAAGACTGCAATCCATAGGCAGTAAATTACCCTACGCCCCAGGAATCTTGTTTGGGGGGTTGTCCCCCATGTAAGTGGGCCAGCCCCCAAGGGAGCATTGTTTTTAATGAAAAAGGTGGTTTTCCCCCTGATGGGGTGATCACTCCCCCCCAGGGGATTAAAAAATAATATCATTTTTACAAAACAACAAAAAACAAATGGCAGGTCGGCCTTCCTGGCATGGGCCAACCCCTATGGCAACATAATTTTTTTTCATACATGTGGTTTCACTTGGGGTCACAATCGACTCCAAGGGAAACCACACGTATAAAAAAAAGTGCTAGGGAGAGAGAGAGAGAGAGAGAGAGAGAGAGACTGATTCTCTCTCTCTCTCTATATATATATATGTATATATATATATATATATCACTTTTTTTTATAAATGTGTGGTTTTCTTGGGGGCAGTGTAGATAGCTGTTGGGCAGCAACAAATATATCAAAATAACTCTTGTGATTAGTTCCTGCTAGAGCACGAGCTCAGACGTTTGTTTAGTGGCAGTTTTGATGCAATAAAGTGTCTCACAAGGTTTTTTATGCTTTCTGCAAAGAACAGATGTGTATATAATGTGAATAGGTGAGGGGATTAGTAAAGTCAGTCGTAACCTGTATGTGCATATGCAAGGGGGGCTACGAAGAGATAAAGGGCACTCTTGCTTGGTGGTAATGAGGGAATACAAGGAGGAGGTCATGGGACAGGAGCTCAAAAAATGATTGTTGCACTGGGCATTACTAGCACTAAAGGCTGTGATGATGGATATGTGGCAAGGTAAAGTAATAGTTTGTCTTTTTTGTTTTTGTCAGTGTCTTTGGAGAATGTGTTGATTGAAGGAAGAAGCGAAGGCAAGGTGAGTGACATAAATTGTTGCACACATCACACACACACACACCCCAGCAACTTTGTAGACCACATATCTGCCTTCTACATAGGCTAATGTTTTAAAGGGACAGTTTAGCCAGTATCAGAGTTGGCGTCTCATTGGATGACTGCTGCTGAAACCGTAACTCGGGTCATAGTAGGTTATAGTTGGCAGCTCTGAGGCAGGATCAGAGAATGAGACAGCAGATACTAATACAGCATTTGAGAGAGAGGACAATGGAGCAGAATCTGGGAGTGATTTTTCAGTCTGCGGAGTTCCATCCAACGACACCTTTTCCAGTGATTCTGAAAGAGAAGATGAGGACAGTTGTGCTGTCCCTTCGCAAGCACAGTCTGTGCAGCAGGACAACAGTGGGTTAGCTCGACATATTAGGACATATTCACCAACATTACTAATTGATTGAAAGTGTGCAAAGTCAATTTGTAGCTTCACTTGCAAAGCAAAAGTAAAAGTGTTGGTGAATGATTGCCACAGCATATTTGTTTGGCTTTTTACTCTAGAGACCTTAGGTAGTATTCACCATCATGTCTGCCTTAGTTTCGATGGTAGATGTGCTTACTCAGTTTGAGGAATAGGCCTTGCAAGGCATACTCGAACATCCCCAAATTGCATTCGCAAACTGGAAGGAGTTGGATTAATCACAGTAAGTGCGCTAATGGTGCATGAAAGACATGTTTTCTTGAGCTTCAAGTAGCTAATGGCAAAAGGCATAAGTAGAGGTTCACCTGACAATTATACAGGATTAGTCAGGACTCTAATGAGGACAGAGACATGAACGGGTAAGAAAAGCTTATGGTAGGTGTGCCTTCCCACGGATTTTGGAAAGGTAGAAGGCAGATACTAAATGTAGTACAGATGCACATCATCTACATCTATGGATTCAAACCCATTATTGCCACGCTGGTACTGAAGGACAATGATACGTGTGGGTCAGTGCTTGACCTGCTTGCCAGGCTCCATCAGAACTTAGTAGATGTTCAATTTGCTGTATGAGAAATGCATTGCAGTCACAGCATTGAACATAACAATGGCTGGGAGATACGCTACATTCTCACAGACTAACCCTCTGTGCCAAACACTACCCTTCTTCATAGTTTATGACGTTCTCTTTAGGGAACTTCACAAACATTCCCTAGCATCTCTGCCTTAGTTTCAAAGGTAGATAGGCTCACTCAGTTAGAGGTATAGGCCTCACAAACCATACTCAGAAGCCCCCCAACTTGTTGCATCCATAAACTGTAAGGAATTGAATTTAGCACAGTGAGTGTGCCAAAGGTGCATGAAAAACCTGTCTCAGAGCCTCATGTGGCTGTAATGGGAGCCATTAGTTAAAGTTCCTTACACATGCCTTCCATAATGTTCAGGAAGAAGGAGGCGGTTACTTGGGAGGTGGCCAAATGTGGTCAAACTTATTCCGTCCTGTGGCATATGAATGTGATGGGCCCTTGTTTGGCAGTGGTAAGTTGATGTGAGTGATGTGATTTGTTGGATGGATTTTCCTTTTATTGCTGTATGGGAAAGTCATGGAATCTGCAGGCAGCCACAAATGTCCTACCACCCAGCATTCCCCTAAGTTTCCAGAGAAAAGCATTGCCTCATTTGTGGGGGTGGGCAAGTGACCACGACAGGGAAGGCCCCAAATGTATTGTGGAGACATCAAAAGTACCTGACAAAAACAGTCTGGTTTTGTAAGACGATGGTCACCTGTGTCTTTGGTCATGGGCCCATACGGGGAAATATGCCAAACAGACATTTCTGAAAACTAGACACACCGGGGCAGTCTACGGAGGTGTGGCGTGTGGGGATTCCACAAAGTTTTCTTACCCAGAATAATCTGCAAATGTGAAATGTTGATTAAAAACACTGTAAGATTTATTGAAACAGCTGCATCCTAGATAAAATGTCATGAATTGCAATAACTAGGATGATAAAACACGCTAGAGGTGAAATGGTGACAAGGAAAATGAAACACAAGAAAAGTCCCACCATGCCGTCACTATGCTTAAGTTATGTGGTTCCTACCTCACTTATGTTAGAGTACAGTCTGATAAGCCCTAATCCACCCTTCAGGCCTCCCCCCGGGAAGACATCGTCCCCCATACCTGAGCAAGGAAGCCTGTTATCTAGAGAGATGCCATACCTATGTAGGCCAGGGAACTGGTAGTCTGAGCAAGCAGTTGCAGCTAAGTCAATCAGCATGCGCTCATGGCCATCTGGCTGGAATCGACCTCTAACGTTCATGGGGCAGAGAAGTGGTTTTATAATAAAACACCTAATGTCCTGGGAAAATGTCCCCACATAGGGATGTGTATGTTTCTGTGAATGCTGGAGACGCAGTTGCCGGCAACTCGGTCTCGCTGCAGCTTTGAGGAAAGCACAAAGTGAGAAGAATGTCTTGCTGAGGAACACAGTTCTTTCCTAGGTGAAAGGACAACTAGATAAAGAAAATAAAACAGCACGACCAATGTGACCAATGCTGAGATAATAAAAATGAAGCAGAATAAAATGTAACTGTGCTAATGGGCACAAGCAGAAGGCCTACTTAGTAAAATAATATGCCTAAAGGTAGCATTAAAAAAATGCCTATACAAAACCCTCCTCTTGCCGGTTTAAAGGTAGTAAAAAAAACTAATATTAAAAAGCATAAAAGCAATTAAAAACTACTCTCTAAAACATGTATACATCATTGTCAATAATCACAAGTTTAAAAGACACTTGAGCATGAAAAATATTGGAAAGGGACAATTTAAAATGTCAGCAGTGGCACCAATAAAACCAAATTTAAAAGTCAATGTCAATTTTAAAATCTCCAATAACTCCAGGGAAAATTGAAGCAAGGAAATGTTCCACTTCGGCAGGTGGTAAGGTAACCAAATCATTGCCAAGGAAACCCAGAGAGCACTCATGTTTTAAAGCCTAAGCTCCAGCTGAGGAAGCAGCATTCCGTATTGTGCCCAATGTCGAGCCAAGAGCTGCATGATCCACGAGTGGCAACTCATAGACAGCTTCCCATAGCAAATGCACCCTCCACACACATATCTGGTAATGAGCCCTCAGCGAGAACAGCAACAGATCAGCGTCCAATGAAAGTAAGCGCTGCGTGCAAAGGACAAACTTTCAGTGCACATTCAAAAAAGCACCAGAGGCATCAAAACATTGGCTGCACACAATTCTAAACCGGTCTGAATGCTAGAGATCAGTTGTACTCCAGTTCTTCCAGGAGAGGTGCTCCGAAATACTGCATCATGTGTTCACAACACAGTTGTGCTGGTGGAAGAGCTTTCAGTCCTCCTTGTGATGGGATAGCCATTGTGAATAAAAAATAGCAACGCCAAGATGCCAACTATTATAGCCAAAGTAAGCGGAAATCCCTCAAAAATACTCGTAAATATCCAGTGTATGGTTGAAGGTATTGTGCCAAATATAGAGGAGAAGGTGTGAACGAAACCAGAACCAACAGCCTTAAAGTACGTGCAGTCCCAGTAGCACTGGATGTGTTAAATATTCGTCCCACGAGTTCACCAAAGTGTCTCGGAAGGTTTGTATTTCAAAGGGACTGTATTTCTACAGATAGGTTTCGCGCACAGATTTCAGCGCCACATGTTTTTGAAACAATAAGGGTTCTAGTCTGTTCAAGTTGTCAAAATCCATACTTGAAGTAGCAATGTTAGGCCCAAATATTTGCTACTCTCGTTTGTTGTGTAGGAAGAAAAAGAACATTCCTGCAACACGTGACTATTTGGAGACTGCAACAACATAAGCTATTCTGTCTCGCATTCCGCAAAAGCTCTCAGTGTTAAGAAGTACAATGCTTCCATTAGAGAGCACCTAGAATGTAAGTCTAATCATAGGGACTAGACTTCCTTCAGATAGCAAACTAAATTTGCTGTGAAGCATTACATGCCCGTGCAAGGACAGCTGCTTACAAACCATCAAATGGCTCACAGAAGTCTCACATTCACTGTCGCTAAGAAAGATCTCTTTAATGCCGTTTAATGCCATTGAAACATTTGTGCGAAAAGGGAAGCTCCCATACCTCATGTTTGCAACTATCTCCTACATTCTGTAGCTGCCTACTGGAATGTGTCTCAAACAGGACTTGAATTGAGAGTTTGAAAGAGGCATATTAATGACCCCATGTATTAACCATTCAGCAGATGGTATTTCAGCCACAGTAAAAGGCAACTTTTCAAACTTCTCAATGTTTAGCATGACAAAATATGCTTCCTTTTTAGCCATTATTTATTGCTGTCACGTCAAATTAAATGTTGAAAATATGTCCCTTGCGCCAATGTGCTGCCAGGGAACACAACCGGATTTCAGTGTCTGTAGTGTCCAACCCAACTGCAAAATGGATCTTAGCTGGCTCTGTCCATGTTGTAGAAATGATATATCAATTTGCACATTGTCTATTGCAGAAGAAACAGTGTTGTTTAAAGTGTTTGGACAAGGTGTTAATTCTATTATCTACGATGGCTAATGCTTTCTGTAAATTTTCCTGATCTATTTGCCTTAACCAGGCAGCAGCTTTTTGTTGGTAAAGTTTCCAAATCTCATTGTAGACTGCATATAAGAAGCACTTTTTATGTTGTCTTCTGGGGCCTAACAGTAAATCCTGCTAGACAGGAGTCTGAGGTGTTCCTCAATAGCATCTAGTGAGGAACTTCTTAACCACTGCTGGCATAATTTTCCTACACTCTATGTAGTTACTACACCCAAATGTTCTGATGACACATAGCGAGGGTCTGGCCTATTTGTTCTAAAACCTCCTGTGGAATTTACAAAACATGCATGACAACCATTTGTGTCTACTGGCCACAATAACCACCCACCAGGACATGAAAGTTGTGTTAAATGTTCATTTTCAGACCCATTCATTAAGCTGGTCTTCCATTGCATTAATGTATTTTTGCCAATTGTAAAATTTTGCAGGGGAAGGGATACTGGGCGCATTCAAGTCCTTAATTTTTGCCAACTTGTCTGTTGTACAGTTTCATTTAAAAATATAATTTGAATAGGTATCAGGCTTTCTCTAAATAAAGCTTCCTTTCCTCTTATTTGCCAATTTGGTATCTGCTAATAGGATATGTTGCATTTCCATCACTGGCAATTTAAAATAATATGACTAAGTATTTTTAACATTGTGCCCAGAAAAATATGCACACTTTTCAGAATATGTTTTAGAACTCCCTATTGGCGGAGATGGACAATGTTCCCTTTGTGTATAAATAAAAATAGTTTTTGGGGTACTTGCTCTGTGAATGTAATGATGTCCATAATAATTATAACAGAACATATCTCCATAATTTTCTTTTGACTGATAAACATCTTCCCTTTCAAACACAGTAAAATATTCTAAATCAGACAGCATAGAATCAACTGTTTTACATCCCAATCATCAGAAACAACTCCAGGTGGTATTACATCATTCATGACAATTTTAAATTCATACGGAATTTGATTAACCTCCGTCAGGCAGATTTTTATCAAAGTGTACTTTATCCCAAACAATCCTATCAGGAATTGGTATAGCTGAAATGTTCACTAGGGCCAAGTCTCTGTAAAGACAAATGTGGTTTTAGGACCTCATCCACCAGTTTAACTGTAGAGCATTCAGGAAGATAATGACCGTGTATTAATAGGAAAAAGACAAAGACAAACCCAATCCAAAGAAGGAAGGCAAGTACAGTCAATAAAAGCCATAGATAGTTCCATGGGAAAAGAAATAGTTAATTTTGAGCCAATTTATCAGCTTAAGTGCTCTTGACAGTTCTGTCACAGAAGAGGCACATGAGACAGTGAAAATGTCATTGACGTTGGAAAAGTATCCAGAAGCAGTTTGTGCAAAAAACTGGAGCTGTGTTTCAAATGGAAGAGCTGTCAGAAGTCTCTCTTGGTGGTTCATAGTAGACTACTCCATCAGTTTCTGTAGAATTTCAGTAGAATTGCTCAATATTGTTGACATTACTTGTTAATGCGACTAATGACAGATCATTCTCCACCCTCCTCAAGCTCGGAGAGGTATCAGCATTGCTGCTCAAAACCTGTAGAGGAACATCCTGGTCTTTAGTGAGAGGGATTTGGGTACTACCCAGGAGTCCTCTAGGTCTGCTGTGCAGGATTGGCCACGTGGTGTCGCTTGACATTGTCGATGGAGACAAAACAGTTTTCTTTAGAACTAGGCAGCAGTGGTAAAATGACAGTTCAGGTACCATGTATTTCCAGGACTGGAACTGGTGCACGATAGGAAGGACCAAACTCCTTTCTAGATCCCCATGTTTCAGAATCCAGCCGGTAGGTGTTATTGGTGCATCCCCTATTCCCAAGGTGGTTGCACTGGCAGATGCACTGTTGTCACATATCTGTTGTAAGTCCTGCAAGAAAGTGACACGTTTATTTATGTCAAAAGGTGCATCTGCCGCCTCTGCTCCAGAACCATCAATATCTGGAACATACATTTGTGTTCTGAGGTACACCTTCCCAGGGACCTTCTGGGCAAATTATTAAGTACTCTCTGGACTCCATACAGGTGATTAGGCTAACTACGACCTGTGCCTAATATTGTGTCTGTTAAGGATTGCTTTAAATCCCAGTTTCTTCGCTCCACAACACCATTTTCCTTGGGATGAAATGGAGGCGAATAATACAGTTGGACCCCCTAACGAAGCCATGGTGCTCCTGGATGTCCTTGAGGTGAAAGCAGGGCCCTAGTCTGAGTGGAAATCTACAACTGCATATATGCCAATAAAGATTTGCACATCTTTAATAACAGTTTGAGCGTCAGTCGGGCTTTGTGGCCAAACTAATAGAAATTCGGAGCATGAGTCTAAGATGTATTGGTATGCAGTATCACGTGTCAGGGGACCACAGTGGTCCAAGTACACACATTGTAGAGGTTTGTTGAAAATTAGGAGGGATGTCTGTGGTCGGCGTTTGACAGTGGACCTTTTTATTAGCTGACAGATGTCACAGCAAAGGACATACTGCCTAGTCTGTTTGTATAGACCTGGCCACCAGTAGCATGCTTGTAATAGTGAAATATTAGCTGCCACACCAGCATGGGCAGACGCAACTCCCTCATGCGCTGCTTTGATCAACTCTGGTCTTTAATCTTTTTGGGGAGATCACACAATCATCCACCACTGGTAGTGTTACTAGGGCAGTATTATCCCTAGATATGTGGTAGGAATATTTGGCAGGTTATGCCTTTGGCATAGGCTTGCCTTCAGCCGAAGCTTTCAAAGCAGCCAGTGTTTCATCATTCAACCTCATCTGTGAATGAGTTAATGCAGCAACAGAAGTCATAGCTACTGCTGACTTGGCCACTTCATCAGCCAAGGTATTGGCAATAACGTCTATTCCAACACATTGATGTCCCAATTTATGAACAACATGGACATTGGGTAGCATTTCTTTCAGATCTACTACTTTCCCCCACAGGAGTTCGTGTTTAATGGTGTTTCCTTTTGAATCTCTGATCCGATTTTGGTGCCAGTAATGCAAATATTCATGGAAGGACTGGACACAGTAGTACAAATCACAGATGATTCATGTTAACTGATCTGGATCTGTGTGCTCCGGTGCCATCACCACACCCTTGAGCTCTTTTAACTGTGCAGTGCAGTCCACAAAGGTCTATGTGTAAGTGTATTGTGGATGGAATTCACCATCTGTAATGTAGCCACTCATGATCGCGCAGGCGGTGGAGTATTGGTGTTTTGTGTCTACTGCAGACTGGGCAGAGCCATCAGCGTACATAATTATTTGATATTGTTCAATAGGCAATGTTTTTGCAGGAACCAGATATTCAAGTTCATATTGGAGAAATTCTCAAATGTGTGATTTTGGGTCAAAAACATAGTCAACATCAGTGGCCATCAGAGACGTTGCCCTTTGAATCCAACGTAGATATAGTGGCTTAGTATTCGGAACACTGGCCTTGATGGCAGCCTCAAGGGATGCGATAGGACAGCCAACAATGATGCGTTTCCCCTGGTCCAGAGGTCTCTCTTTAATAACAGCCATCTGAACAGCAGTCAGAGGTTTTTCTGTGGGACCAAAGCGTTGTTCAGCTGTGGAGTACAAATGTGATTTGTGTGCGGTCGGGACGGTCTCACCCTCATTAAATGTTACATATGTGAAACCAATGGCACTAACAATTACTCTGATGACTGAGTGTGCTTTGTATGTAAGTGTTTTGCTGCAAGCATGTCTTGTTGCAATGCTCTGAGAATGCATGTGTGGTGGAATGTCCAATGTTTACTGGATAAGTCAGGACCTATTAAGTCATAGAATGGTTTAATGTGTTGTGCATAATCTGGAATGTAAGTGTAAGTTCTGCCAAAGTTTAAAATGCCCAATAAAGACTGGAGCAATTTTTTTGTATTTGGTGGTTGTAGTTGTACACATTTTTCAAAAAATTGGGACAGTAGGCTCTTGCCTTCATCTGATAATTTGTATCCCAAAAACAGGACACTAAAGAAGGCTTTTTTTTAATTGAATTTGTAGCTTAATAAGGCAAATGCCACAACGATGCAGGCCAACCGTCTTACATGTTGTATGAGATCATCATCCGTAAGGTAGATAGCATCTACGTAACATAATGTCTCAGGATCAATGTAGTGTAAAATTAATGTAACACAAGCTGAGAACAGTCCAGTATTGTTTTTTTACCCTTGTGGTGGATAGCTGTTTTTCTTTCAGAGATCCTCAAGCACTAAAACTTGTCAAGCCCCTACTTTCAGGTGCTCTATTTAGGCAGAAAAACACGTTGGAAAGATTCAGGGTTGTTTTGTATTTTTTGTGCACTACATTGTTAATTAGTGGTGGACTGTGTGCATTTTGAATGGCAAATGTGCGTGTATGACTGTTTAAATGTATGCCTCCATGTTGTATTTATGAATGGTTAAATTTGGCTATGGGGAAAAATGGATTGTTAATTGGTGAGACAAAGGGTTCAATTACTCCCTGGTACTCTAGCTGTGTGAGGATTTCCTTCATAGGTGCTCAAGCTACATGCTTTATTGGGCATTGGGGTCGAGGTTGAGATCTAATTGGTATTATATGGTAGGGAGAATCATTATCCCATCCTACATGGTTGTGATAGAAGGTGGGTGCTTGCCCATTAGCCCAATCAGTGGCATATGCTGAGCTCTCTAGGAACAAGGGGCAAGAAAGAATGTTCAATTACCTCTTCCCCATATGGGACAATCCATTTTGGCCATTAAGGTATCATAACTGGTAACAACGCAATCCCAAAAGATGTCTATTGTGCGCTTAATGTCTCATTTACATTGTAATTTTAATTTGTACACCCTATCGGGTGTGGAGATGTACATGTCTGCAGTTTCAACTTGTAAGAAGTAAGCAGTTGCTTTCACCTCCAGATGCTCTTGAAGATTCTGGCAAACTATTGTGACCTCTGCCACACAGTCTAGCAGTGCCAGTGTCCACTTCCTGTTCTTCAGTAAAGCTCTCATCCTGAGTGGCATGTCAAATTGAAATCGCTGCCACCTTTTTCTTTAAAAAAAAAAAAATTGTGGAAGTTTCTCATCTTTCTTAACAGAAACTTCTGATGAGCTTTGTGAGTCCTTCTTCAGTTTCACATACCTAGTTTGCTGCTCTGACTGCCCATATCTCTCACTGCGTTCATCCAGTGAGTCCTGAAAGGCACAAGATTGGCGTGTATTAGTATATTGATATCTATCAGGAGTTTTTATATTATCTCTATTTCTGAGATTATAGCGATCTTGAGGGGGTCTCTGGGTGTGGAGATTCTCCCCTTTCTTTTTTTAGGTGTTTGTTTTTCTTTATCCCAGTGTTTTTTAGAACCCTCAGTTGATTGCTTGGTAGAATCCTTATTGGATTTACCCTGTAATTTTGGTTTACTAGGTTTGGCTCCCAGACTACCTCGACCAATGCTAGAGTAGTTCTCAGCCGATCTTTGGCAGCTTGCGTTCTTGATCCTGTACGGGAATGTCCCAGTGCCGCAATGCACACTGTTGTGCTACTGCTTCCCCTTTAAGGTTACTTAATATAATTGAAGATACAGTGGCACAATTGCCCATTAATTGCATCCCCAAATCCAGGGCCGGGGCAGCCCGTATTGATCTTGAATTTGCTTTAACACCTCCAAAAGACTGGTAAGTGTTGGAGTACCTTGTGTGGTAGTGTAGCGTGTGGCAAATACTGTGCCCCAAGTGTTGAAGTTATCTACTGTGGGAACCATCCCAAATGGCAAGCACATAGTGATTATTCTATGCTTATCCTGAGGTCCCATATGTGGAAAGACTACTTCCAGCACATTTATTTTGTGAGATAACCAAAACAGAATCTCCTCCCATTTGGCGAGTACCGTACCCATGATTGAATGTACAGTTGCAGGGTTAATGCCTGGTGTAACTGCATGTGGTTGCACTGAGGCAGCAAGTGCTGTGTTAATAGTTAATGTCTGCATTACGAACTGTACTAAGATTCTGTATATTGCTGTAAGCTCAATGTTTAAGTGGCGAACCTCAGCTACCGCTAAGGTGTATGCCTCAGGATGCAGTACATATGTGGTCAATAAAGGGGAGTAGGATCATCATTGCTCAGTAGACCTAACCTAATGTGTAGTATTGTATGTGGTAGGGTGCCATCAAGCCAGTTATTATGCTCTTAATAAGATAGAGGTATCTCTAAATATGCATAAGCTCTGTATTGTGCAGGTATGTTACCATGTGTGTAGTAATGGAATGTATTAGTGTTTCCATCAGCTGCTGGAAAAGTGACCTAAGAATAGAATATTTCTGTTCTGTAGGCTGGATTAGCCTCAACTACAAATGTTACAGGATCCCCCCGGGCTCTGAGGCCATTTGCTAACAAATGAGCAGTAAGGGGAGGTTGCATTTTTACTCTAATTGCTACCCATTGAGGGTTCACCAAGGTGGATATACCTGTTCAG
The DNA here is from genome assembly GCF_031143425.1 of Pleurodeles waltl. NCBI lineage: Eukaryota > Metazoa > Chordata > Amphibia > Caudata > Salamandridae > Pleurodeles > Pleurodeles waltl. The sequence goes on from NC_090451.1 coordinate 341,957,659, forward strand.
AGATAAGGATACCAAATGGAGATAGATCCTTTTAAGGTTCAAGCTTGAACAACCTACAGCATCTTATAGATACTACCTACCTAGCTGAGGAGGAATCCTCAATACCAGGGACATCTCCGTATATAGTATTTAGGTGTCTTTAGCATGTAGCGAGACAGAGATACTCAAGAGGATGCGAAAAACAGTACCTGACCAAACGTTGGCAGTGCCATGTCGCATAGGCTCTCATTATCTGAATAAGGCTGCTGGATTTGGGCGACAGCATCACCTGAATTGTGAGGAAGTGAGTACAATCCTACACCTGTGACAACTGTCAGCCTGATCCATTTCCGGCCAACTAGCAGTGCCTCATCTCTGTCTGAGAACAGGGATGATTGTGGCAACCGGGTGAATGCCGAGAATGACTTCTCAGGGAAATCGTGGTGTATCAGATCCCATCCTTTTCTCTTAGTTCCATTAGTTTCACACATGCAAAGACAGACAGAGAATGGTTCAATAAGATTTATTGAAACAACTGAACCTTGGAGAAACCTGCATGAAATGCAATAACTAAGTTGATAAATCACACTAGAAGCAAAATGGTGACAAGGAAAGTGAAACACAAGAAAAGTCCCACCATACTGTCACTATGCATACTATATGTGGTTCCTACCTAAGCTAAGCACGGCGTGATAACTGTAATCAGCCCTTCAGGATTCACACCGGGAAGACATCATTCCCCTTATGTGGACAAGAAAGCCAGTTATCTAGAGAGACACCATCCCCATGTAGGCCAGGGAACCAGTAGTCTCAGCACGCAGTTGTAGCAAAGGCAATCAGCATGCGGTCGTAGTCATCTGGCTGGAATCTCCCTTTAATGTGCATGGGACAGAGAAGTGCTTTTATAAAAAAACAACTAATGTTCTGGGAAAAGTCCCCACGTAAAGATGTGCATGTTTCTGTGAATGCTAGAGATGCAGTGTATCAATTTACCAGCAACTCTATCTCCCTGAAGCTTTGAGGAAAGCACAAAGTGAGAACAGTGTCTTGCTAAGGAACGCAATGCTTTTGTAGGCAAAAAGATAACTAGATAAAGAAAATAAAACAGCACCACAAATGTGGCTGATGCAGAAATATTAAAAACGAAGCAGAATAAAATGTAACTGTGCTAACGGGCACACATGGCAGGCTTAGTTGCTAAAATAACATGCCTAAAGGTAGCATTAAAATGGCTATACAACAGTATAATGCACCCACAAAAACAGAGCATCCTGGCTCTTAAAAGTCAAGGATAAAACAAAAAGCAATGGTGATCTAGAAGAATATACACTTAAAGGTCAGGTTTAAAATTAGGTTAATGTTTTGAAAGGCAAAGATCAAAGGGAAGTGAGGTCCCAAATTTTGCATCCAGGAAGGAGATGTAGCTGCCAACTTGCTTGGTTCCAAGCAAGCAGCTTATCTTGTGGAGTGATAAAGGTGAACAGCTCATAAATATACACCACAGCAGTGTTTGCCAGCGGTGTTTGCCAGAGCTTTAAACACAAAATAGCTGGCATTAAATAAGCATCTTTTGTGTATCAGTAGCTAGTGTAAGCCACTTAAAACTGATAGTGACTGTCATGGAGGCAAAGGTAGAATAAGCAGCACAGATGAGTTATGGACTGTTTGCAATCTGTGTAATAGGAATCTGAGTAAGCCCAAGTTAATTTGTCTTGCCTCAAATTTACTAGAGCCTGAATTACAGTTTTCCTGGATGACTGAGGAAGGAGAAGAATGTCTTTGTTAGACCTCTTAGCGTGGCAAAGCCGAAAGATGGTGCATAAAAGACTAAGGGGCTCATTACTAGATGTCATTTGGACAAGCCGACTGCCAAACTCACGGGAAGGAGATCGCCGTGGAGCTGGCGGCCTCCCCCATGGGACCATTATGATGGTTCAGCTGAAAAGACCAGTGGAAACCTTCATATTTGGAACTTTCCACTGGTCAGCCCAGTGAAAACATTGTGGCACCATTGGCCTCGGCTGCCGTCACACAGAGGGGGCACTCTCGGAATGTGCTCTGTCTACACAGCAGAGAGTCAGCATTCTGAGGGTGCTGGGCAAGGGGGCCCCCCTGCACTGGGTTTTCCTCAGCCTTTCAATGGTGGTGTCCTTGCCATGGAAAGGCTGTCAGAAACTGGACTTGTGATTTGCACGGCAAAGCTGAACTCAACTCCGCCATGGCTAAACCTGACTCTGACCACCGTCACGCCACCCGGAACCATGATCCTGGTGGGGACAGCTGCCCCCTGGTGATACGACTGCCAGGGTCCTAATGTGGTGGTCAGACCACCTGAAGTGCGGCAGTCCGACCGCCAGTGTGGCAATGTCATTCAGAGGTCCTTGGACTTCAAATAAATGTTTCAGATTCAAGTGGGATCCCAAATATTTTGCAGACAGGGCAGGTAAGAGAGGCTGTCCTAATTCAATGGGCTACCAGTGTGTGGACCAGATTCTGACTTTTTTCACTATTTAGGTTATTAATTGTTTCCCCTGAAGAAGTGATAATATGACTCACGAAAAACATATTTGCAATGTGTAATATGAGGCTAAATGAGATATGAGTGGCATTTTGAAAGATAATAATAAAAAGGCCAAAATATTTTGGAACAGAAATATTGTTAGGAGTTTATTACCAGGTATGCACAAGAAACTTTTACGTAAAAACGTAAGAGGAAAACTAAAAAGTGCACCTCATAAACCATTTTACGGCAATACCTTAGAACTCTAGCATATGGTCACTGTGAAATGTAAGTGACTAATTCATATGGGATAAATGCGGACACACAATGTTTAATGATCTTAGTTGGCAACCTATGCTTGATATTTCTTTGTACTTCAGTTAAATATATAAATCTCATAAGTATAAATAATCGCTAGCAAAATGGCAGTCGTGGTTGATCCAGCTGCAACAGTCAGTCCCTTGTGTAATTTGATTTCTGGTGCCCAGTCCTCAAGTTGTGACTGCCTACAACCAACTAACTTATAAATTTAACTAACCACATGGAGAGCACCTTAATTCAATAGATCATATCTTGATCCAAATTTCAGGATCTATGTTGAGCCACATCCATTTTGATGGCATGAAAAAAGCTATTCAATCAAAAATTGTCCGGTACTATGTTATTATTCAGCATTTTCTTTTTAGTTCCTTTATTTTCATTCCATGCAGACCCAGCCAACGCAATTCGTCACATCCTGGGAACTTCATCAGGGCCTATGAAAACATATAAATACAAGTCACCATTCATAGTTTGATAAGCACATCTTAAGTAATGCAGTGTAAAAATATGATTCCCAATATTTACGTAGTTAAAATCCAAAATCACAAACATTCATTTACCCAGTCATCTATCCTTCCATCAAACAGTATAGCTTCTTCGTGCCTTTAAAAGTCATCCAATCTATGTCACCGTGTCAATTTAGTTACTATCATGAACTACCCTTAATATTCCTATAATATTGAACTATAGCCTCACATTCATCCTGCTTTCATGTACAAAACCAGAAGTTTCATAAATGTCACTTACACAATGCCATGTATTTTAAATTGTTTAATCATGATGCTCTCTTAATTTATTTCTGCTGATTCAATCTGGCAAACAAATATATATATATTTCACATGAGGACAACTTCGTTTTTGATATTTATCCGGCCTGTCCAGTCGGGAAAGCAGCACCACTGCACATCGTAGCAGGTCTGTGTGACTAAAAATGGATTGTCACATAAGAGAAGTCAGGTCGAGATATTCACAGCAAATCTGAAAATTTTACTTTGGATTCGCCTACAAAGGTTTTGCACTTTGGTTCATTATTTTGTTTGGCTCCAGCAACCCACTTGGGGCAAAATGAAAAAATTGCAGGACCACCACAACCAGCATGCACTGCTCACTTGAGAGGCCCACTAGGGCGGACTAGTATTTAAAGAGACTAATAAGGTGCCTGTAATTAGACAAGCTGAAGCCATGCCGGTCTTTTCAGTAAGAAGAAATGCCTGGAACACTTCCAGCACTGGCTGCACCTATGAGGGTGAAACACTTTTATATTTTTCTCTGCTGAAGAAAGGATTGACCTAGAAACACGTGTCCAGAGATGATTTTATAACTTAAGGCCTGGAATAATGAAACTGCTTAAAGAATTCACTGTGAGTTGCTGGCTTTGCTTTTTCTTCCCGTTTATATAACCTGTTGGGAGAGCGCTTTCACATGAGGACAACTTCGTTTTTGATATTTAACCGGCCTGTCCAGTCGGGAAAGCAGCACCACTGCACATCGTAGCAGGTCTGTGTGACTAAAAATGGATTGTCACATAAGAGCATTCAGGTTGGGATATTCACAGCAAATCTGAAAATTTTACTTTGGATTCGCCTACAAAGGTTTTGCACTTTGGTTCATTATTTCGTTTGGCTCCAGCAACCCACTTGGGGCAACATGAAAAAATTGCAGGACCACCACAACCAGCATGCACTGCTCACTTGAGAGGCCCACTGGGGCGGACTAGTATTTAAAGAGACTAATCAGGTGCCTGTAATTAGACAAGCTGAAGCCATGCCGGTCTTTTCAGTAAGAAGAAATGCCTGGAACACTTCCAGCACTGTCTGCACCTATGAGGGTGAAACACTTTTATATTTTTCTCTGCTGAAGAAAGGATTGACCTAGAAACACGTGTCCAGAGATGATTTTATAACTTAAGGCCTGGAATAATGAAACTGCGTAAAGAATTCACTGTGAGTTGCTGGCTTTGCTTTTTCTTCCCGTTTATATAACCTGTTGGGAGAGCGCTTTCACATGAGGACAACTTCGTTTTTGATATTTAACCGGCCTGTCCAGTCGGGAAAGCAGCACCACTGCACATCGTAGCACGTCTGTGTGACTAAAAATGGATTGTCACATAAGAGCAGTTAGGTTGGGATATTCACAGCAAATCTGACAATTTTACTTTGGATTCGCCTACAAAGGTTTTGCACTTTGGTTCATTATTTCGTTTGGCTCCAGCAACCCACTTGGGGCAAAATGAAAAAATTGCAGGACCACCACAACCAGCATGCACTGCTCACTTGAGAGGCCCACTGGGGCGGACTAGTATTTAAAGAGACTAATCAGGTGCCTGTAATTAGACAAGCTGAAGCCATGCCGGTCTTTTCAGTAAGAAGAAATGCCTGGAACACTTCCAGCACTGGCTGCACCTATGAGGGTGAAACACTTTTATATTTTTCTCTGCTGAAGAAAGGATTGACCTAGAAACACGTGTCCAGAGATGATTTTATAACTTAAGGCCTGGAATAATGAAACTGCTTAAAGAATTCACTGTGAGTTGCTGGCTTTGCTTTTTCTTCGCGTTTATATAACCTGTTGGGAGTGCGCTTTCACATGAGGACAACTTCGTTTTTGATATTTAACCGGCCTGTCCAGTCGGGAAAGCAGCACCACTGCACATCGTAGCAGGTCTGTGTGACTAAAAATGGATTGTCACATAAGAGCAGTCAGGTTGGGATATTCACAGCAAATCTGACAATTTTACTTTGGATTCGCCTACAAAGGTTTTGCACTTTGGTTCATTATTTCGTTTGGCTCCAGCAACCCACTTGGGGCAAAATGAAAAAAATTACAGGACCACCACAACCAGCATGCACTGCTCACTTGAGAGGCCCACTGGGGCGGACTAGTATTTAAAGAGACTAATCAGGTGCCTGTAATTAGACAAGCTGAAGCCATGCCGGTCTTTTCAGTAAGAAGAAATGCCTGGAACACTTCCAGCACTGGCTGCACCTGAGGGTGAAACACTTTTATATTTTTCTCTGCTGAAGAAAGGATTGACCTAGAAACACGTGTCCAGAGATGATTTTATAACTTAAGGCCTGGAATAATGAAACTGCTTAAAGAATTCACTGTGAGTTGCTGGCTTTGCTTTTTCTTCCCGTTTATATAACCTGTTGGGAGTGCGCTTTCACATGAGGACAACTTCGTTTTTGATATTTAACCGGCCTGTCCAGTCGGGAAAGCAGCACCACTGCACATCGTAGCAGGTCTGTGTGACTAAAAATGGATTGTCACATAAGAGCAGTCAGGTTGGGATATTCACAGCAAATCTGAAAATTTTACTTTGGATTCGCCTACAAAGGTTTTGCACTTTGGTTCATTATTTCGTTTGGCTCCAGCAACCCACTTGGGGCAAAATGAAAAAAATTACAGGACCACCACAACCAGCATGCACTGCTCACTTGAGAGGCCCACTGGGGAGGACTAGTATTTAAAGAGACTAATCAGGTGCCTGTAATTAGACAAACTGAAGCCATGCCGGTCTTTTCAGTAAGAAGAAATGCCTGGAACACTTCCAGCACTGGCTGCACCTATGAGGGTGAAACACTTTTATATTTTTCTCTGCTGAAGAAAAGATTGACCTAGAAACACGTGTCCAGAGATGATTTTATAACTTAAGGCCTGGAATAATGAAACTGCTTAAAGAATTCACTGTGAGTTGCTGACTTTGCTTTTTATTCCCGTTTATATAACCTGTTGGGAGTGCGCTTTCACATGAGGACAACTTCGTTTTTTATATTTAACCAGCCTGTCCAGTCGGGAAAGCAGCACCACTGCACATCGTAGCAGGTCTGTGTGACTAAAAATGGATTGTCACATAAGAGCAGTTAGGTTGGGATATTCACAGCAAATCTGAAAATTTTACTTTGGATTCGCCTACAAAGGTTTTGCACTTTGGTTCATTATTTCGTTTGGCTCCAGCAACCCACTTGGGGCAAAATGAAAAAATTGCAGGACCACCACAACCAGCATGCACTGCTCACTTGAGAGGCCCACTGGGGCGGACTAGTATTTAAAGAGACTAATCAGGTGCCTGTAATTAGACAAGCTGAAGCCATGCCGGTCTTTTCAGTAAGAAGAAATGCCTGGAACACTTCCAGCACTGGCTGCACCTATGAGGGTGAAACACTTTTATATTTTTCTCTGATGAAGAAAGGATTGACCTAGAAACACGTGTCCAGAGATGATTTTATAACTTAAGGCCTGGAATAATTAAACTGCTTAAAGAATTCACTGTGAGTTGCTGGCTTTGCTTTTTCTTCCCGTTTAGATAACCTGTTGGGAGTGCGCTTTCACATGAGGACAACTTCGTTTTTGATATTTAACCGGCCTGTCCAGTCGGGAAAGCAGCACCACTGCACATCGTAGCAGGTCTGTGTGACTACAAATGGATTGTCACAAAAGAGCAGTCAGGTTGGGATATTCACAGCAAATCTGACAATTGTACTTTGGATTCGCCTACAAAGGTTTTGCACTTTGGTTCATTATTTCGTTTGGCTCCAGCAACCCACTTGGGGCAAAATGAAAAAATTGCAGGACCACCACAACCAGCATGCACTGCTCACTTGAGAGGCCCACTGGGGCGGACTAGTATTTAAAGAGACTAATCAGGTGCCTGTAATTAGACAAGCTGAAGCCATGCCGGTCTTTTCAGTAAGAAGAAATGCCTGCAACACTTCCAGCACTGGCTGCACCTATGAGGGTGAAACACTTTTATATTTTTCTCTGCTAAAGAAAAGATTGACCTAGAAACAAGTGTCTAGAGATGATTTTATAACTTAAGGCCTGGAATAATGAAACTGCTTAAAGAATTCACTGTGAGTTGCTGACTTTGATTTTTATTCCCGTTTATATAACCTGTTGGGAGTGCGCTTTCACATAAGGACAACTTCTTTTTTTATATTTAACCGGCCTGTCCAGTCGGGAAAGCAGCACCACTGCACATCGTAGCAGGTCTGTGTGACTAAAAATGGATTGTCACATAAGAGCAGTCAGGTTGGGATATTCACAGCAAATCTGAAAATTTTACTTTGGATTCGCCTACAAAGGATTTGCACTTTGGTTCATTATTTCGTTTGGCTCCAGCAACCCACTTGGGGCAAAATGAAAAAATTGCAGGACCACCACAACCAGCATGCACTGCTCACTTGAGAGGCCCACTGGGGCAGACTAGTATTTAAAGAGACTAATCAGGTTCCTGTAATTAGACAAGCTGAAGCCATGCCGGTCTTTTCAGTAAGAAGAAATGCCTGGAACGCTTCCAGCACTGGCTGCACCTATGAGGGTGAAACACTTTTATATTTTTCTCTGCTGAAGAAAGGATTGACCTAGAAACACGTGTCCAGACATGATTTTATAACTTAAGGCCTGGAATAATGAAACTGCTTAAAGAATTCACTGTGAGTTGCTGGCTTTGCTTTTTCTTCCTGTTGGAAAATGGGTTATTGGTAAGGGCAGGTAGGTACCTACACCTAGCAACAAGCCACTAACCTCCACTTAGGTCCAGTTAGGTCTCAGTAAATTAACCCCAGCTCAACCCTTGGTAGCTTGGCAACGGGCGTCAAGGCTTAACTTAGGAGACAGTGTGTAAAGCATTCAAATATCACAAAACAGTAATTAAATAAAACACAGGAAACAGTTTAAAAATCCAAAACCAATTTATAAAAATAGTTTATATTTTTATCTTTAAAATGACACCAAAACGAATAAAATCGGATAAAGGGAACCGGAGATATGAATTTGTAAAGAATTATTATTTTTCTAGCGCTTAGAAACAAAAAGCGCCAATCGGGTCATCTGGTTGCACCTCAACCGGGGCAAAGTCAAACTTTCAGGCCGACCGCGATGGAGCCCTGCTCGGCTACAGGTCGCGGGAGGCCTCGGTTAAAAAGTTACCTTCTGACTTAGTCTTTATTTTGAAGATTTTCTTCAGCGGGACGAACCTGCCAGTCCTATCCAACCTCCTGGAGCCCTTCTCTGGATACGCGATGCTGGATTCCTCGGTGGAGATTTTTACCTTCGGACTTAGTCGTTTTTTCTAGGTGAAAATCCTTCGACTGGGGAAAACCTGGATCTTGATCCGACGTCCATGGAGCCCTTCTCGGATACGATGGCTGGGAGGTCCCGGTCAACTTTTTACCTTCGGACTTAGTCTCTTTTTCAGAGATTTTTCATTACCGGGAGGAACCACCAGATCAGGCCAGGTCACGGTTGAGGCAAGCCGGCTAGAATTTCCGCGGCGGGTCGGTCCCTCTATGGAGCTTTTTTACAAAAATTCTCAAATCTTCTCCAAACTACTGGGGCTTCACCCAGATGTTCTTTTAAGGTTCTTTTGGGGCCCACAGCTCACCCCAAGGGTCCAGGAGTTCTGAGATGGTCCTTGGGGGGTGCGGAATACCACTCCCAGAATGCACCCGGCGCAAACTCCTTTTTGGCCACTGGACAGTGGTCAGCTGGTCACTTTCTTCAGGAGTTGGTGCAGGGGACTCTGGATAGCAATTTTTCACCTGTAGCAAACAGGGAGTCCCTCCTTGAACCAGTTGAAGCCAGGCAAAGTCCTTCTTGTGGTGAAGCCCAAGTGTGCAGCTGGTGCAGTCCTTCTAAGTGCAGGTTCCAGGTGCAGGCCAGGGGTCCAGCAGGGCAGTCCTTCTTCTCCTTTAGTTCTTTTCTTGTTGAAATCTGGTGGGGATCTGAGGTGTGGGTGCAGGTCTGCCAGTTTTTATCATTGCTCCTGGGTGAAAAGCAGGGGGGTCCTGGTTCTCCAATCAGGTACAGGGTCGTCCGCCTGTGATGACCACTTCCTGGGAAGTGTGGCAAAAATCCATCCCAGAAGGCAACATTCTCTAAAAATCCAACATGGCTGAATCTGATTTTTGGAGGTTACATCTGGCTGAGCCCACCCACTGGTGTGGCTAAAAATCATAAACACACCCCTCTCCTGCCCTCTCCTAATCTAATCAAGGGGGCACCTAGTTGTCTGGGGTTGCAGGATGTGGGGGTGTTGCTGGTTGCTCCAAATGTCTTTCTCTGCCTTTGAAGACCAGTTTGGCAGCCCTCCCCCTTCCTGCCTCACCATCTGCTGAGGGGAGATTCTCTCCCACAAGCACATTCCTTTGTGTGAAGCCAGGCCTCTTCACACCTCATCAAGGCAGCTTGGCTAAGCTGCTGCAGGCTGGCCAATCAGAGCACAGCAGCAAAAACAATGCAGGGCTGAAATTGGCAACTTTTTAGGTAAAGTCTAAAACTTTTTACCTGAACAAGTTATATTAAATCCAACAACTGGAAGTTGTGGGATTTATTACAACAATTAATTTGATACCAAATTCTTGGTATGCAACATTTAAGGAGACTTTAAAATTTAAAATAAAGTCCCCCCATTCTAGCCTACGAAGGCCATTTACTTCAAAGAGGGAAAAACGAATTTGGCTGTTTTTACCTCACCAGGGTTTATAAATCTATCTTTATAAAGTCCCTGCTTATAGTTACATGGCACCCAGCCCTAGGGGCACATAGGGCACACCTTAGGGGTGACTTATATGTAAAAATAAGGTAGTTTAAGACTTTGGAACTACTTTTAATTCCAAAGTCGAATTTGCATATAACTTTAATTGAAAAGCAGCCAGTAAGGCAGGCCTGCCTTTAAAATGACACTGGGCACCTCAGCAGTGCACCTATGGGTGCACTACCTATGCTGTGGTCCCTAAACCTACATGCCCTACCATATACTAGGGACTTATAGGTAGGTTAACTTAGCCAATTATAATTAGCCTAATTTGCATATTGATTTTACACAGAGCACAGGCCCTGGGACTGGTTAGCAGTACCCAGGGCACCATCAGAGTCAGGAAAACACCAGCATAAAGTGGAAAATGGGGGCAAAAAGTTAGGGGGCCTCTGCAATCAGCCCTGTTTTCTAACACTTCCCGTTTATATAACCTGTTGGGAGTGCGCTTTCACATGAGGACAACTTCGTTTTTGATATTTAACCGGCCTGTCCAGTCGGGAAAGCAGCACCACTGCACATCGTAGCAGGTCTGTGAGACTAAAAATGGATTGTCACAAAAGAGCAGTCAGGTTGGGATATTCACAGCAAATCTGACAATTTTACTTTGGATTCGCCTACAAAGGTTTTGCACTTTGGTTCATTATTTTGTTTGGCTCCAGCAACCCACTTGGGGCAAAATGAAAAAATTGCAGGACCACCACAACCAGCATGCACTGCTCACTTGAGAGGCCCACTGGGGCGGACTAGTATTTAAAGAGACTAATCAGGTGCCTGTAATTAGACAAGCTGAAGCCATGCCGGTCTTTTCAGTAAGAAGAAATGCCTGGAACACTTCCAGCACTGGCTGCACCTATGAGGGTGAAACACTTTTATATTTTTCTCTGCTGAAGAAAGGATTGACCTAGAAACACGTGTCCAGAGATGATTTTATAACTTAAGGCCTGGAATAATGAAACTGCTTAAAGAATTCACTGTGAGTTGCTGGCTTTGCTTTTTCTTCCCGTTTATATAACCTGTTTGGAGTGCGATTTCACATGAGGACAACTTCGTTTTTGATATATAAATATGTATATATATATATATATATATATATATATATATATATATATATATATATATATATATATTACCTGACTTGTTATTCGTATTTACAAAGATAATTCCTTCATAGTAAAGCTCTATTCAATCAGATAACATCCAAACCTATTTCACTACGTCATCAGTGCTTCATCATTCATCGGTTTCATCAGTACGTCATGTTTAAACCCCTACCTCTACATTTTTTATTTACCAATTATCTTTGTACTTCTTCGGCCTTGCTAGGCAACAGTCACTTCAACAAGATGTTTAAAATGGGTGAATGGCACAATCCTAAAGAATTTACCATTTTAAAATATTTTTCCTGATCTTACCATTTTTCTGCAAGTGCCCTCCTACAGGACGCTAACGCACCTTGGTCCAATAACTAAGGGGCAGATTTACGAAAAGTGGCACTACATTACATGTAGCGTCACTTTTCTTGCGGCCTCTTGTGCCCCCGACTGCCACCTTGTGTGCCCTGTATTTAAAATATGGCGCACCATGGCACAGGGTAGGGGGGAATAGCATCAGAATTTCTGACGCTATTGAAGTACTGTTCAGGGTTAGCACCAAAGTTTTGGTGCTAACCCTGAACCGTACATAGGGGCCGATTGAAAACAATGACATGCCCTCTTTTAAAGCCTGCTCTTAGCAGGTGTTAAAAATGCAGAAAAAAATGATGCAAAGAAATATTTTAGATTTCTTTGTTCCATTTTTTCTGCCGCCTCTAATGGGGGAGCGGCCCCCCATGCATAAATTATGTCTGGCACAGGCATATTGTGGACCAAGGGCTACCAAAGTGGTGCAATGCATGCACTGTGACATAACTTGTGACATTATGTGCACATTTTCTCCCCTCATTTCACTAGTCTAGTACGAGCATATGCCCCCTGCAAAACATGAACATACCTTGGTCAGGCAGCTCAGTTATTTCAACAATACAAATAGGTAAATCTTGCACCACTACCTAAATACTCTTCCTTACCTTTCTACTTGCCACCAAGGTGTTTGACAAATGGACTAGAGTTCCAGCAGCATCTCTGCATACCAGCATTAAGTTGAGTTCTCTTTGTACCAACATGTATAGTCCCTCTTCTAATGCCTGCTCCATCCTTTATAGGAATTAGTGGCACTAACCCAGATGCCAAATGTCACGAGCGCTATGTTGGACTTTCCATCCCAATATCGCCTAAATTTCCCCTCATTTATACCAGTATTATCATTTTTTTTATATTGCAGAGGTGTGAATGTGTTTTACATTATTCCACTACACCAATATCCATCTACATATAAGTATACTAGTTATAAGTAATATTTTCTGCTACTTATCAGAGGCTCAACCGAACTAGGGCACTACTTAAAATAACTCATAGACGGCATTGGGGGACATCTTAAGCTCTGTACACTGAAGTTAAATCATCTTCCCTATATTTAATAGATCAACTTATAACATGACTAAGTAATTCGCTACTATGTTGTTAGACATACAAGATTATAGAAGTTGACAACACCACAAATTATATTTACCATTTATGTCACAAAAATCCTCAATCTTACTATCAATTTTGCTTCAGCTTGTCTAAGAATCAGTTCATAGTCTCCCCCTCTTTTAGTGAAGTTAACTCTTTGGATTCCATGCAATGTAAAATACAAACGTTCATGGTGTTTCTCTTTAATGTGTTGCCAAATTGGATTCCTTATGTCCCCATTTTTTATGGCTCTCTGATGTTCCTGAATTCGAAGTTTGAGCATCCTGATAGTGCCACCCATATATACCAATTGACAGTTACAGATAATAGCGTACATAACATATGTACAATTACAATTTATAAATTCATTTATAGAATATCTCTTGATGGAATTATATGAGAAATCTTTTCATTTATCTGCGCTATACCTGCAAATGCTGCAACCAGAACATTTCAAATTACCTTTACGTTGTCCCGGTAACCAATTGGTCTATACCTTAGGGGATATTTAATTGCGGGAAACCAAACTACCAATGGCGGGGCCTCTTCTTAATGTTCCTCTAGGTTTCTCTGTGAGTATATTAGTGAGTCCTCATTCTCTTCTCAATAGCTCCCAGTTTCGATGAAGACTCCTATAGATTTCATTATTTTGTAAGCTGTATGTGGTTATGAAAGACATCTTTCTTTCTTCCACTATGCTTCCTTTTTCTGTAAGGTAATGCTTCTCCTGGTCAGTGTTATCTTATTTTCTGCCTTTGTCAAGTTACTATTACCATAACCACATCTTTGAAATCTATTTTTTATATCTTGGGTCTCTCTTGTGAAGTTTGAGTCTTTGCTACAGTTTCTCCTGATTTTCATCATTTACCCTATAAGGAATGCTGTTTATGACATATTTAGGGCACGTGCTAGCTGCTCTTAGTAAGCTGTTGGTTGCTGATAAGTTTCTAAAACTTTTACTGCATGTCTTCCTCTCTCTTATGAACAATTCAACATACAAAAGTTATTGATTTGCAACTATAACTCATAGTAAATTGCACATTAAACATATTGTCAATTTAGTAGGTGAAAAACATTTTCCACATCGGTATAGAGCCTGTCCAGACAGGCAAAATATCATCAATGAAGTGCCTCAAAAATATATTTGGGTCCACTTCCCTGCCTTTTGGGACCGGACATGCATCCTCTCGAACCACCTTATAAAGAGGATCACATATGAGGGCGCACATCTGGTACCCATAGCTGTCCCTTGCAACTGTTGATACCAGTCTCCATTAAACAGGAAAACGTTGTTATAAAGAATAGGCTCTGCCATCTCAATCAACATTTTTGAGTGCTCCATATAGCTTGCACTTCTTGAATTTAGAAAACACCACATGGCTTTCAAAGCATGATTGTGTTGAATACAAGTATATATACCCACTACATCCAGAGATACAAATAGCATGTTCCAGGTAATGTCCTCTAGTTTGTTAAGTGTGTCCATTGTATCATGGATGTACGAGGGTAGGTTTATCACTAATTGTTTCAGAAATGTATCCACATATTCAGATAGTTCCTCTGTGGGTCCATCTGTACCAGATATTACGAGTTTCCAGAGGGGAAAAGTCCCTCTCTTATGCACCTTTGGTGAGATAGATATAAAGGAGCTCTAGGGTGGTGTTACCCTCAAGTACTTATATTCCAAATCTGTTAGTAATTCCACCTCTTTTAATTTGGTTAACCTAGCCAATAAAGCTCTCACTAGGCCTTCCATAGAGTTCCCTGATATCAATTTATAACAACTAGTTTCTCTTAGTTGGCAGGCAATCTCGGCACTATATTTATCTCTATTCATGATGACGATATCCCATCCCACCTCTCTGATTACAATAGAATCATCTTCTTTTAAGTTTCTAATGATTTGGCATTCCTCCAATTTGACGTTATTGGGGGGTCTTATAATGTTTACAGTTTTTTCACGAACCCTTATCTTCTAATCCATGTAAGTCTTCTGTCACTTTCTGGAAAAATTATTCAATACCTATATGTTGTTTACTTTATGGCATGAATTTAGATGTGGGTCTCAAGCCACTGTCCTCTGTAGAATCCATCTCTATGCCTAATTGAACACAAGTTTACTGAATATCAAGACATTCATCATTTATAGTCAATAGAGAGTGAACATCTTTGACATCAGCAATTGATAAGTCACATATGATATCTTTATTGATCAATATTTTATCTTTTATATCCACTGTTTCAAAAAAACGATCAATTTGATGTGTCTTATAAATGTAAACAAACCAATTTCCAATTCAGTGAAGTTACTGTTTGTCATGACACAGAATCTCAAACCTCTTTTCAGGACTTTTGTCTCAATGTAACTTAACGCTCTGTCAGTTAGGGTAATCACTTCCAGATCCTATTCCAACTTCCCAGATTCAGATCCCATTTCAAAACCTAAGTGTGACTCTGATAGACCTGACAGCCTTAGGTCAGTCACCCTCAACTTTTTGCCTGCCTCCCTCCACTTTTTGACACTGTTTTTGCTGGTTTTAGGACTCTGCGCACCTTACCACTACTAACCAGTGCTAAAGTGCATATGCTCTCTCCCTTAAAACATGGTGACATTGGCACATACCCAATTGGCTTATTTAATTTACTTATAAGTCTGTAGTAAAAGTGCACTACATGTGCCCGGGCCTGAAGATTAAATGCTACTAGTGGGCCTGCATCATTGATTGTGCCACCCACATAAGTAGCCCCCTAACCATGTCTCAGGCCTGCCATTGCAAGGCTTGTGAATGCAGTTTCACTGCTAGATCGACTTGGCATTTAAAAGTACTTGCCAAGCCTTAAACTCCCCTTTTCCTACATCTGTCACCTCTAAGGCAGGCCCTAGGTAACTCATTAGGCACGGTGCAATGTAGGGAAAAGGCAGGACATGTACCTGTGTAGTTTATATGTCCTGGTAGTGTAAAACCTCTAAATTTGTTTTACATTTCTGTGAGGCCTGCTCCCTTTATAGGCTAACTTTAGGGCTACCCTCATATACTATTTGAGTGGTAGATTCTGATCTGAAAGGAGTAACAAGATCATATTTAGTATGGCCAGAATGGTATTACAAAATCCTGCTGACTGGTTAAGTTGGATTTAATATTACTATTTTAGAAATGCCACTTTTAGAAAGTGAGCTTTTCTCTGCATTTAAACCCTTCTGCGCCTCACAATCCACGTCTGGCTGGGTTAGTTGACAGCTCCTTGTGCATTTCACTCAGACAACCCCAAACACAGGATGCTCAGTCACACCTGCACACATCTGCATGCTGAATGGGTCTTCCTGGGCTGGGAGGGTGGAGGGTCTGACACTTACATGTCAAAGGACAGTGGCCTGCCCTCACACAATTGACTGCCTAACCCCCTACTAGGACTCTGGCAGACAGGATGGAACTGAAAGGGGACCTTGTGCACTTCTAAGCCACTCTTTGAAGTCTTCCCCACTTCAAAGGCACATTTGGGTATTTAAACAGGGCCTCTGGGCCAGTCAACTCAGACACTTCTGGACAAGATACAACTGGGGAAGACACTCTGAACCAGAACCTGCAACCTGCCAAGAAAAGCTGCCTGGCTGCCCAAAGGACTCACCTGATTGCCTTGCTGAAAAGGACTGCTGCCCTCTGGCTCTGCTGAGAAGTGCTTTCCAAGGGCTTGGATTGAGCTTGCCTCCAGTTTCCTCAAATCTCAGGGCCAAAAAGACTTAATCTCTGTAAAGAACTCCTTGTGTGGCGAAAAATCAACGCACAGCCTGCCGGAACCGACACACAGCCTGCATCACTGTGAGAAAATCACTGCCTGCCGAACCTGAATGATGCATCCCTGCTCCCTGAGTGGAGATCAACGCAGCGCCAGCGTTGCGACTGGAACTTCGACGCACAGCCCACCGGATCGGAGCATAGCCAAGCTGGAATGACGCAGCCCGACTTCCTGCGAGAAGAAGCGATGCAGCTCCTGCTGTGCAATAGAAATTTCCCCACATTGCCCACCGGATTGACGCAGCTCCTGCGACTTCATTCTGCACACCCAGGACTTCTCCGCATCATCCCCGGGGCGCCCAAATAACCCTCAACCCGAAGAGGATCAAAGCCTACGTTCCGGAAATCGATGCAGAGCCCCTGCTGCATGGAAAAACATTGATGCATCGTCTGTTTGCGCCCAGAGAAACCGACGTACACCATCCCATTTTCCACGCATCTCCTCCTCTCTGGTCCTTTGCAGATAGTTTAGATGCAAACCAGGTTCTTTGTGCTTGCAAGAGACACTTATTGCTTTTTAAGAACTAAAGACTTTATTGATCATTTAAAAAATGATATTTCAACTTGTATTTATCAAATCTTGATTGTTTTTTTACCTTAATCTACTCAGATAAATATTCTATATTTTTCTAAACCTGTGTGGTGTATTTTTGTGGCATTTATACTGTGTTATTGAATGATTTATTGCACAAATTCTTTACACATTGCCTTTTAAGTAAATCCTGACCGCTCAGTGCCAAGCTACCAGAGGGTGGGCACAGGATAATTTGGATTGTATGTGATTTACCCTGACTAGAGTGAGGGTCCTTTCTTGGAGAGGGGATAACCTGACTGCCAACCAAAGACACCATTTCTACCAAACTCATTATCCAGTTTCTCGTATGTGTTCACATACTTCTGGTTTTTATTCTTCCTCTCCTTGTCTTACCATTTTTTCCACATGCCTATTTTCCAGCCTGCCCCATTACTTCTTCTAGGGCCCTAAGAAAGGGTATGAGTTCAGGAACTGTCCAAAACCGCCACCAAAACAACAATGGCTTCAGGCCAACTACATGGTTAATGCACCTTAGGCCATGATCTAACCTCAGAGGGTACAACAAAGTACATGTTGGAAGATTATGTATATTCCTCATGACCCAGTTCTCTACTTGCTTAAGGCCCTTACATCTAGATGGCCCTTCTGTTCTCCACCCATAAATAGAGGGGAAATCTGATGGAAAAAGAGCCATGCTGGGCCCTTAAGATTCCCACACAATATTGCTCAGGCTTGAACGTACTCTTCTGAATGTACTGAGTCCAATCAAAATGTTCAGAGAAGTTGACTCACGAATGCTGATCAAAGATCCACAAATATTACATAAAGGCTACCTCCTCTAAAAGAAATGTACTTCCAGTTTAACAGCTGCAGGAGAAATACCTGATTAATTGTTCCAACACTATCTATAAACCCAGCTTGGACTGGGGTCGGGACACCTGACTCAGTCGTCTACTCACTCAACCTATTCATTAGCATGTGAAGACCTGGAATCCTTCTTGTATTTCAGAATAATCTCTGCCCAGCCCAAGTATGGGGTATAGGCACACCAGCCATAAGAGCATTAAAGAAGAGGACACAATAGGGATACACTATTTTCTTAAACGTCTTAAACAAATCTTCAGGCACTTTGTCCAGCCCTGGTGCTTAGGTGCAATCAGTTCACGGGCTTTACGATTCTCTAGGCTAGTTATGTCTAGGGCCTACCAGTGCACTGGTTCAAAAATAAACTCAGCAGTGGTCATGTCACAGTATTTGCCACACATCCACAGGTTTTCTCACCACTAAACTTGGTGTAGTATAACATCTTACTAAGGGGTTCAATAGAATCTATGTGGGGGTGCTATTCTCTTCCCTTGTTCCCTGGTTAACAAACTAGGCCTGTGTCAAACACTGTGCCTTATCTACCGTCTGCGTCTTGGGCAAATATTGGATTATGGGGGTCATTATGGCCCTGGCGGTCTTCTGACCACCACGGCAAAGGTGCCAGTTTCACCACCAACAGGCTGGCGGTGAAGACTTCCACATTATGAGTGTGGCAGGTTGGCCTCTGCCAACCCGCCACATCTCCACTCGTACTGCCAGGGCGGTTGGACCCGATGGGCCAGAGATGAGCATCTCCGACCCGGCAGTCCACAAAAGACCGCCAGCGGTATTAGGAGCCACCTTTCCACTGGGGTTTCTGCAGTGGTAGCACCGCCACGAAAACCCTGGAGGAGAGGCTATCGGTGACACGGAATTTCTTCCCTGTTACCGGTAGACGACTCCCCCACACCCTCAGAAAGCACTTAACCTCCCACCCCCCTCCATGCACAGCACCCCTCTACCACCTTTACCCACCCTCCAACCCCCCTCCAGGTACAGTGACCCCCTCCCCGCATACATGCATACGCACACAGACACCCACACGCACCACGCTTACACTCATTCACCTACACTTACATACACACATTCACTCACACGCATCCATACTTGCATTCACCTCATCACTCATACACGCATTCAAGCACGAATGCCCACACCTACCCAAACACGCATACTCACACCCATCCGAACACGCATTCGCCATGGCGCTCATACCCACATACACACACGCATACACACTTACATGCATACACACACTTACTTCTACATTCAGACATACGTACAACCACGCATACACACATTCATGCACACACGCAGACAAAACACACTCACACACGCACACACAACACATCCCACCCTCCCACCCCCTCCCCTGTCCGACAATCAATTTACGTGGTCAGGGGAGGAGGTCGTACGGCAGGGACCGGGAACAAGTGCTTCCACCTCTGGCAGCGTTCTGCCATCAGGACATCGCCAGACTGTATTATTGTACATAATACAGTGGGCGGAGTCCTTCTGGCAGGGTGGGGCCAGTGGAAGAACCGCCCCAGCGTCTCCGCCCACCAGCATGACTACTGCTGGATTTCTGCCAAAAATGTGCAGAAATCCAGCAGTACCCGTAATATGGTGGGCAGAAGACCGCCAGCACTGGCGGTCTTCTGGCACCCGTGGCTCTGGTAGTCTTGCTCAAAGACCACCAAAGTCATAATGAGGGCCTATGTCTACCAGAACACAGCTGGGAAAAGTGCTCAACCCAGACATCTGCTGCATTATTGCTGTCAAGTGGCACGTCGGTACCTAAATTGCCCCTGGCAACTATTCCCCAAAAGGTGTGATAATCTTTGCCTTTAATGGAATCTAGCATTGTGGCCCACTTGGCGCACTCCCTGTCTCTTTTTGCTATCAGGACAGCTGTTTTATAGAATGACCATGCTGTTGTAATGGTATCTCTTGAATCTGCTTAAATATCCTTGATAGGGCTTGCTTAGCGTCCCAGCATTATTTGCTATACAAGGAAGCTACCTTCCTTTTCTCTAGGAGCCTTTCATATCTTTTGTGAGTATATGCTTAAGGGAATCAAACATGGGGTTGTGGATTGGGCACAGGTTCAACAATGAATCTAGGCATTCGCTTGTCACATTTTCAGTTACTACAACATCCAAACCAGCAGAGTTTCTTGTTGACTCTGCCACCACGCTCCACTTTAACCTGCGTCAATTGTTAGTGGGAATCAACCTTTGGTCTAGTGCCTCATGTAGGGCTTTTCAAAGGGAATCCCCCAGAGCTACCAATGTTAGACCCAGGGCATTGTGATCACTGTCCTGCCTTGAAATTACTTTCATGTCAAGTAGGACTGGCCATAACCTAATGTCCAAGAGGATGTAATCGATTAAACTTCTGCATTGCAGGCAATGATACGTGTGTCCACCCTATCTGAATTAGTTCTTCCATTGAATGCCTGCAACCCATTATCAAGAGTGAACGTGTTCAACTGCAATACGGCAGCAGACCCCCTTTTCACAGGAGAGGTTAATGCCAGAAACGCCCCAGACATATTCCTCATCACTACTAATACCCTCTTCACAAATGGACAATAGTTCAAATCTATAATTAAAAGCTCCTGCCACTAGTTTGGAAAATTCCTTATTTAAACCATCTAATTGGCCACTGTTCAAGTCAATTGCTTTCAATTCAGCATTATTACTCCCTGGTCTACAATAGACCTTGACACATAATGAACGCCACCAACCAGTAAGCGAAACATAGGTTATCTAAACTGCCCATATTGATTCCCTTAAGGGTACAGGATAAAGAGGCCTTTACCAAAATGTATCATCCCCCCCAAAGGCCATCCCTTCCCTGAAATAATAGACAACACAGAAAATTAACAAACCTGGCACAATAAAGCGGGGCTAATGCCCATGTCTCCTGGAATATACAGATATCAAATGTGTCTATAACCAAGCACCAACTTGGACAAGCATGCTTGGATGCCACTCTGGCAACATTCCAAGAAACTAACTTTGTAATGCTGAGGGGGCAGGGAGGGATAATACTCAAATCAAGTTGGCCTGACAATGCCATTGGCAAAGAGGGTTGGTCCTACTCCAGGCATCCTAGGTTGAGGTTGTAGGTTATTTAAAACCTGAAAACCCCAAATCTTTTGGGCCAAAGGTGCATGAGCTCAATGGAGCACAGGCGAGGACACAGAAAGAACATCTATATGCCCAAAAATGCCTCCACATAAAGAGACCAAAAGTGTGGAAGACTGGGAGGCAATGGATACAGGTATTGAAGAAATATTGTGCATGTGTGGAACAGTCAGTTACTGGAAACATACATGAGGCACTAACCCTCTCTTGTTGTCAGTCAATATCCACAAGTACTGCATATCTATTGGGCGCAAAGGGAACTTGGAGGGCCAGAGGCAGGATGACTATAAAAGAAGCCTAAGGACAGGGGTGGCTTAAATGAACCCATCCTAGCCCAAAACAGACACAATGGATGGATCCGGAAAGTTAACAACTACAGTATACAATCACCCTAGAATTCCTGTGATAGTGGCCTAATCCCCTCCACCCTGCGCACAAGGAGAATATCATTGTCCAAATTTTGTGGTGAACCTACAGTACTATAGATCCAATTACCCCTTCATTTTTCAAAACTGAGATGGACTCAATTGTCCCTGATGACAGAGGTTTGGCATTAGCTTGTTCAAGCACATATAGGCAGAAATCTATCTCTGGGAGAGGACTCTGGGAAGACTGAGACCCTGTTGCAGATACTGGACCTACATTCTCGACCACAGGCCTAGCATGCATTGCCTCCTGGCCAGAAACAGAAGTTGGAGGGGGTGGCCTTAAATGTGCACTTGCACAATGTCTTACCTGTGGTCCCCTGACATCAGGCCCAGTACTAGACCTAGAAGCAGTTGGAAGTTGTAAAGTCCTCCTCCAATCATTAGGGAGATCCATAACAGGGGCTAATGACCGACCCTCAGCCTTCTTGACAAGGGAACTATATGGCCCTCTTCAGCTGACAATCATTAATACAAAGGACACAATTTGTGGTCCATAAATTGAATTAGACTCCCACTTATACTATCCCAAGGGGCTGTATGTAGTTCTTGGTTGTTGGGAACTCTGGATGTCTTCCATTTGCCAGGCAGGACCTTTTTTAGGTGGCTCCCCTGGCTTTTAGGCACTCTTCTCCTGTGTTTTTGTGCCAGTCCATGTTCAGAGGAGTTCATGGATGAGTAAACATCATTATTTAGGTCATTCAAACACCCCTCCTCACTTGGCCCCTTTGCGGGAATGTTGATAGTGTCAGAGGCACCTGTTCCTGCAACAGGATCCTCATGCGTAATGGCACTGGCAAAAGCACCTGCATCACCCTTAGCATTATCACATGTCTCTACCAAGGGCTGAGGCTCAACAATGGAAGACCATTCAACTCCTCAGCAGTGAAGGAAAGTGTACTTTCCGTAGCTGAATCTCTTTTGAATTACGTCAACTGAGAGAACCAAAAAACTGTCTACTGTAGTTTGGGAGCGTGTCTGGGTGGGCATTTGGGTGGGCATTTGAATGGGCAGAGTTATCCCAGAAACTACTTTCCTTTTGTCCATTAGCGCAAATGCAATTAAATCAAAGGATGGAAAAATGAGAGAATACAAAAAGTGTTAAAACTGAAGGACAGAGTTCCTCGTAATACTTTTGTAGAGAACCTTGAATGGATTGCTACTTAATGACAATTCAAGGAGGGTGCCTCTTCTGGACGATGATGGGCAAAGATGGGCCCGATTTTGGCCTTGTCTTTGCCCGGGCATGCACCCAGGCATGTCTAGCATGCGTCCTGCACCACGGGTGACCTTCAAGTGCTTTATAGCGCTGTGCATGGCTGGGTGGAGCATCAGGTACTGGTCCCTCCTCTGGACCATCAGCGCTCTAGTACTTAGAGTCCCCACCATTAGCGCTTTTCCAATAATGTGTGTCCCGCGGCACAGGTGACCTTCAAGTGCTTTATATCGCTGTGCACAGCTGTGTGGAGCAGCAGGTTCCAGTCCCTCTCTGGACAAACAGCACTCTAATAATTAGAGTCCCCTCCATGAGTCCTTTAACAATAATGCATGTTCCATGCCATTGGTGACCTTAAAGTACTTTATAGCACTGTGAATGGCTGAGTGAAGTGTCAGGTTCCGGTCCCTCCTCTGGACCAACACCACTTTGGTACTTAGAGTCCCCACCATGAGTCCTCTCACAATAATGCATGTCCCGTGCCTCGGTTGACCTTCAAGCACTTTATAGAACTGTCTGTGGCTCGGTGGAGCTTTGGGTTCTGGTCTATCTTCTAGATCAACAGAACTCTGGTACTTAGAGTCCCCACCACAAGCCCTTTCACAATAATGTGCCTCCCGAACCTGAAGCGCTTTATAGCCCTGTGCGTGGCTGGGTGGAGAAGCAGGTTCTGGTCCCTCCTCTGGACCAACACCACTTTGTTACTTATGGTCCCCACCACGAGTCCTTTTACAGTAATGTGCATCAATTACATCTCAGTAGCAGTGGAGGCCAAACTGCCAATTTTACTATTTTTTTTAGAAGATCAATATTGTCTATGGCTTCATTTGACTGACTACAGTCTAAAAGATTTAGGTTTTTGAACAAATAACATGTTTGGTATACCTCTAACTACAGACTTTCGTATGTTTTTTGTTGAACTTATGGCGTCTAACACCAGCCACTTAAATCCTCTCTCAAAACATTAGGTCTCAGACTGATTATGATGGTAAGAATTTTAATGTGTTTAGTCCGAATTAACACAAAACTGAAGGGTAGCTGGCAGCCTATTTATCTTTAAAGAAAAGGTGATGTTGGCCTGATAATGACCGTCGTGGGAGACAGAGCAGATGGAGGCAAAGAAGTTTTATTTTTCTACAAGGTTTTAGAGCAATGGAACTGCAAGGGAAGGAGATGCAGTGATTGGAAAAAAGTGCTTCATTCAGTGATCATTGACTGTTAGATTTTTCACAACAACCATGGTGTTGGACCTGGCCATTCTGCATATCCTCAAAGTTGTTGCCTTCTTATGCCTATTTTTTTCTGACTTGGTTTTTGTTGGCTTTAGATCTCTGGGCACTTTACCACTGCTGACTAGTGCTAAAATGCATATGCTCCGTGTGTGAGTTGTACTGGTGATTGGTTTATCCATGATTGGCACATTTGATTTACTAGTAAGTCCCTAGTGTAGTGCACCTGGTGTGCCTACGGCCTGTAATCAAAAACTAGTGGGCCTGCAGCACTGATTGCTCCACCCGCAAGAAGCACCCTGCAAACTTGTCTCAGGTCTGTCATTGCAGTGTCTGTGAGTGCAGTTGTACACTGCCATGTAGACATGGCAAGTGCTCCCACTTGCTAGGCCCTAGCCTTCCCTTTTATTACTTGTTAGTTAAACCTAAGGTAGGCCCAAGCCAACCCCTCGGGAAGGGTACAGGGTATTTTCAAGGTAGGGCATGTAATGGTGTGTTTTACATGTCCTAATAATGAAATACTATTCATTTTTGTTTATACTATTGCAAGACTTATCTCTCCCAAAAGATAACATGGGGATTGCCTTGAAATATCTTTTAAGTGTAATTTCCCATTGGGATAGACAGAGATATGGAGTTTGCAGTCTCTGAACTCACAATTTTAAAATACATCTTTTTGTGAAGATGGTTTTTGAATTGTGAGTTTGAAAATGCCACTTTTAGAAAGTGGGCATTTTCTTGCTTTACCATTCTGTGCCCCTGGCTGTCTGCTGAATACCTGTCTGGGTCAGGATGACAGTTGGGGTGTTTGAGCATTCACTCTAGAGTGTCACTCAAAGGGAGCGGAGGTACACCCTGCATATACTGATAGCCCATCGCTTGGCTGATGGGACTTCCTGAGCTAGAATGGTGGGAGGAGCTGACACTTGCAACTGATTAGAGCTGTGCCTGTCCTCACACAAAGCAGTCTCCAATCCCCTGGAGTGTGTCTGGGGCCAGGGCAGAGGACGGCAGGGTTTTGTGCACTACAAAGACTCCTCTTTGAATTTTGCCTCATTTAAAGACAGAAATGCGTAGAACTACTGGACCTCTGACACCATATAGCTAGACTCCTTCTGGACTGAGGATATTCTGCCAAGAAGTAGAGCTAGATGCTGCAGGAGGTACTGCCTTTTTGCCTGTTGCTTTGTTTTGTTGGCCTGCTTCTTGCTGCCTCTGTCCTGGGAGTGAAAGGACTGGACTTGGCTTTATTCATCCTGCTTCAAAGGTTCTTCAAGGGCTTGGGCTGAGCTTGCCTCATGTTAAGAAGTCTCAGTGACATCAAAGACTTTATCCGACAGTGACTGGGATCTCTTGCTGAAAGTCCTGACCTGCCAGGTGTTGCAAAATCCATTTCCTGGGCCATTGGGAGTAGGTTCTGGTGTAACAAAGACGAAACTGGTGCATTGACTTCCAGAACGACTTCAGAACTGGCACCGCTTTCTGTCCCCGTTCCTCTGCCTGGTCCCCGCTAAGTGCATCGACTGCGATCTACAATGCAGGTCAGCTACAGCCGCAGTGCCTCTGAGATCCTGCCACAGCATGAGTCCTGAGTGCCATGTCACAGATGTCCATGACACCTGACTTTAACTCTGCCGCAGCACCTATCGTCCTGTGGTATGATTGCAACATTGTGAAGTTGACGCCTCACATCCTGACCTGCTGGATTCGTCAACCCCACCTTGTCGTAAGGAACTGACACCTCCCTGCCAACACCTAATCACCTCCTCTGTAGCAGTAAGGAACCAACACCTCACCTCTCCTGCCTAGCAGTATGGAACCAATTGCTCACCTCCCCGGTGGCAGTAAGGAACCGACTCCGCACTGGTTCCAGCAACGCCTCACTTCACCTCCCCGACTGCATTTGAATTCTTTGTTTGCTCAGCATTTTCCAAACTACTGTAACCGGGTTTTATATGACTCTATGGCCAACCGCGCTCCCTCTGGGTGGTATGGGACTGTTGGAAGCAACTCCGTTAAGCTGTTGTAGTAGCCACAGTTGGAGCTATTGTGTTTCTAAGTGCTATACTTCATTTAATCTTTGAAAGTTTGCATCCTTACTTGTGTATGTTGGATTTTTGTCATTTTGGTCTCGTTTTACTCAGATAAATATTGGCTATTTTGTAAAGCTCGTGTGAAGTACCGTTGTGGCATTTTCACTGTGTTACTGTCTGTGTGTACAAATACTTTACACATTGCCTCTCGGATATGCTGAACTTCTTGAGCCAAGCTACAAAGGGGGTGACCAGGGGCTATCCCAGTTGTGTGACTCTCTTACTCTGACTAGAGTGAGGGTCCCTACTTGGACAGAGTGTGCAAACCACTGCCAACAAGAGACCCTATTTCTAACATAGATATTAGAATGTGCTGCACAGTCTATACTGTGCCTTGCATTTTTTTATTAGGTTTTGTGTGTAAGGTCACTTGCGCCATTCACGGTGATTATGTGGTAATTTATACATATACTAAAGGGCCTTGGTTGAGCCTTCTTGAGACATAGGCTTTTTGTGCTCAGGAACATTCAGCTATTTGGCATGAGACATTGGCATCACATCTTAGATCAACCAACCGGAGTGCTTTAGTCTCACCTCTTTTTATTGGCTATTTGAGTGCTTCCCTCTGCTGCCACTGGAATGCACGAGGATCTGTTTTATATCTAAAAAGTACGCTCTGGCATTACAAATTAAATTCTCGATCTTATAGATTCATTGTACATATAAACCAATTATTTAATTGTTTTTGCACTGTAGCAAGCTGTATTTTGTTATTTTTCTCTGCACTAGAGTCCGAGCGTCAAAACTATTGTCTTTGACAATGCTTGTTACCGAAGGAACGTGTCCTAGTGCCATGGATCAGTACGTTTAAGCGAAGATTTTTGACAGCTGGCTGCACGCACAGAGCCTGTCACGAATTTTAAAATGCAACCCACTTTATCTGTTATTCTCTCTTTCGTCAAAATGCTAATAAAAACTACTGAAACGGAAAATGAACCTCATATAATCCAAAGTAGACATCTAAGCAACCCTGTGGCTGCGTCTCGGATTTATAACTATAACCAGAACATGTGAAATACCTGTTTTCCACTCTTCTAAGGTGAAACCACTCCTTCATCGAAGCAGTGAGAACAGTTGCGTGGGTGAAAAAGCCCAAACTGAAAAACGTGGTAGGATCTCTTGCATGATCTGCAGCCGCTGAGACACTGCGCAAAAACTGGATACACCTGTGCTACTACTCTGCAAAAAAAGGACAACTCTTCCTGTACTGCCTCAGAAAAACAGAAGGTGAAATAGAAAACTGTGTAGAAACACTGAAAGAGTAAGATGTGTTTCTTTCATAAATGTCCAATGCCACATTAAAATCCATCATGCAGAAACACAAAATCAATGCAAGTCTTCCGAAGAAGCCATTTAAAGAAAAATAATATTTGGAAAGCTGCGTACCAATAAATCTGTACTGTTTCAAACTGGTAAGGCCTTTACAATCCATTCCAAACGGCTGCCTGTTCCCAGAAAATAATACACTTTAGTAGATCTGGCTGACAGTGCTAGTATCACGCCACCTTAAGTCATCAACCGAAAAAAGCGCTTTAAGAAGGACTAAAGGAAAGGGGGGCTTAGGCTCCACCCACAGGCTTATCTTTCCCCTTAAGGGATTTCATTAGGCAGAAGGTTTGTTCTGAAGCTAAAAAATAGTGCTTGTATTTCACAGATTATGCTCAAAATGGTAGAGCCAAGTTGGTTATGGTGACAAGTCAAACGTCAAGACTGTAAGCCTGATTGGTTTATTCAAAAATGTTAATGTAGAGGTAACAGGTTTGATATGTTTATTGCAAAAAGGTATGACAAAGGGTGTAAGCCTGAATTATTTGTTGTGAAAGGCATGTGTTAAAGTGAATAGGCCTTAATGAGTGGATTGTTATTACTCTGTGTTAAATCGTGTGGAAATGTTTTTTCTAACAAGAATTCCTACCGCTTACCTTAGTAGTCAACATTTTTGATTACTTCTTTCACAAGCCAATTTCCTTTTTAATTTCCTTTGTGTTTAGGCCTGGCTTCACAGCACTGCTTCTTAGTTAAGGCACTCTGCATGGGGCAGAAGACACTTGCTAGCACTAGCCCTGAGTATCTCGGTTCTCTGCTTCAGCCCTACATATGCTCTCATATTTCGTGTCGGTTTTTATGTACTCCTGCTTTTGTCCCTACTCCACTGTATTAAAGCAAGCAGGCGCTCTTTCATGGATCTCACTCTTGTTCTCAGTGCACCAGATGTAAAAGCCTGTGCCCAAGTGCAAGGTGAGTGGTGCACCCGTGAAAATGCAGCACATATAAAGCCCTACTTATTTGCATTACCATTACTTATTTATTATTTACATCGTTTGCTATCTAGACCTGAGTCTTCACTACCTTAGGATAGAAAGCAGTGTCCAGTCTTACTATTTAAAAATTACATTACTACAGACATCATTATGAACCTTATACTTATGATACGATAATCACATTAATACAACCTCAACCACCATTGTTATAGCACATTTTCCCTGAGTGTCTTCTTGTATTGGCCTGCAAAGCATATCAGTTGGATTTGTGGGCTGTTCATTTTAAGGGTTGTTCATTTGAAGAATTTGTTGGTTTAGCTGAGAGATAATGTGTGGTTAATCTGGCTCATTTGTTTGTATCAGACTTAAATAGTCTCCTGACGGAAAATTAGCTATTAGCACACTAAACAATTAGCATGTTGTGAGTGGTCCTTATTTCATATTGATAGTTTAGCAGTTATTATGGTCTTTGATGGACAAGGATGCGGTTCATTTTATGTTTTAGCATTAGATTCTGAATTTTCTGTTTGTCAGAAGCCATAAATAGTGGTTTTGTTTGACTCATCTGTGAGAGCTCAATTTTTTATTTCTATCCAGACAAGCTTTGTGAATGCTGGTCTCCACGTGGCTCTCGAAAATGCCACCTAGTGGCTGGATGACAGAACCCTGACATTCAGGTAGCTGCATGTTGTTTATGCTACTTATGTTACATTTTCAGGTGTAAGTGTGAGTGCATGTTTTATCCAATGATGGTAGGACAAATGACTTGCCAGTAATCATGAATGTAAAAGAGCCTATGGTAAGGGATTTAGTGAAATTGGCTTAAACTAGGACTCAAAAAGTTTCCCACAAGCTGGACACAAAGTTCAATGCAAGCTTATTTTGTCTCTCAATACTCTTTTAAAACGGGTTCACAACAGCATGTGGTTTCATACTTCAGTGAATTTGATTTCATTTTCAATTTTTCACCCAATCCCATTTATGTAAAGCCTTGACAGGCTTTATGCAAGCATATGTGCATCATTGAATTCCCAATTACTTTTGCTTTTAACCCAGAACACAACAAAACATAATTTTACTGATGATGTAGTGTTGGCCATTTAGATTGAAATGCTTGATTCCATAAGAACCATAAAGTCACCCCCTAAATATCTCGATCACATTAGCAGTGGCACTCTTTGAGGATGAACCCCAAAATGTTACTGAGGAACAATGACAGCACATTGGGACTGCCACTTTTAGAAATAACTATTGATTTCTCCTCCACATGGCTGAGCACATCTTGTGGCAGCTATAGAGTTATGTGGAAGAACCACTGCCTATTCAGTGTGTCAGTAACATTGTGAACTGTAACAAACTGGGTTACAGGTTGACAGTGGTGGAACCACCACTCAAGCAATAATAACAACAATCCTTGTCAGCATGAACCACAAAAATAATTGAATTAACATATGCTAAACCCTCTGGCATCTGGCACAAAGCATTTAGGATCAACTTAGAGGTAAAATGTAAAGTATGTATGTAGCACACAAATAGTACTAAAGTGAAAACCCAACACAAGGAAAATCCCAAACCAATTTAAACAAATAGAGTAAATTCTAATAAATAAAATGATACCATATGGACAAAAATTCAATCAGTAGCACTTGAGATCTGCAATTTCAAAGTTTTAGATAGATATACCACCTAAAAGCAAAAAGCACCACTTGCGGTTATCAGATCATGTTGACCTGGGGAAAAACACAAGTTAAGGCTAACTGTGATGCACTGTGGGCCAGATACAAGGACATGGTTAGTCCTGGGACAAAAATTTCCCTCTGTGATGAAGGAGGCTGCGAACAGCAGGGAGAGCGGCATGGATGGTCATCGCTGTTGAAAGATGAGCAGCACTGACATTGTAAATAGTTATCACTGTAGCACGAAGATCCAGTCAGACGCTGCAGATTGTCGTATCTGGAGCTACGTGTTGGAGATCACCGGGGACTGTCTTTGGTGTAGCACAAAGTGCAGATCATGTGTTGCTGGTCGTCGCTGGCAACTGATGCAGTGTGCAGAGTCGGGTTCACCGGATCTTTGCATTGGTAGTTGTGGCAGCAGCAGAATCTTGACACAATCAACCCATTTGTGGTTGGGAATAGCCCCAAACTTCAGGTTTTCAGCTTCTTTCATGGATGAAGCACAACTGATGCCAGTCAATTGCCCAGGATTCAGGAAGGCACCTCTTAGGGATCAGAAACTCACTTCAGCAGAGGCCTGCAGGGCTCAGGCAGGTCCAATTGCAGGAGGTCACTTTTGCAGTTGCAGAGAGGCCTCTGGAGCATGTTGTGTCTCTGTAACTCAGATATTAGGTCAGCTAACTGACCCTGTGAGTCGCTTAGGCTAGCCTAGGGCAAAGGGAGCAGGTCCAGTCTTCCTTCTCAGAGAGCAATGCTGGCCTTAAAGAGCAGGCTAGTTTTCTGGGGTCAAAGCAATCCTCAAGCATCCTTCAGTAGCAGTGCCAGAGCAGTATTCTGGGGAACAAGGCAGGTTTCAAGGAGCAGGACAGTCCTATGGGGAACAAGGCAGTGTTGTTCACAGATCCAGCAGTGTACCAATGAATAGCTCTGGAGATCCAATATTTATAGCTACTGTCAGCCTCTGAAATGGGGGAATTCCCTATACTACTCTCACATGTGGTTCTGTAAAGTTTTTTCCTACCACTGTGACGGCTCCAAGATGACTGGAGTGACAAACGACTAGTATCAGGTTCCTGTGTGTGTGCAGGATTCTAAGCCCTTTGAAATGTAAGTGGGGCTACACCTAATCCCCTTTTGGGTCACTTTCTGGAAAAAATACACAAACCCTAGCAGCAGAGTCATTCACAGTGATGTGACCCAGGTTAGTGGCAGAAGTCACAAATTATTAGGACAAGAAAATGCCAACCTTCTAAAAGTTGTTACAAATAAACAGGTTATGCCAATATATTGCCCACAGAACTGGGTAATCTAAAGTGTGAAGCACACAATGTTCATGGAGGAATCCCTTGCATATAAATATTTCAGTGATAATAAATACTGTACATTTTAAATGTTTAATAGTTTGAAGATGTACTCATTTATGGAATTTGATTTCTGGTTAATTACAACATTAATAGTATTTCATATTGCTGAAATATTTGTATGCAAATGATTCCTCCATGAACATTGTGTGCTTTACAACTTCCTAAAAGTGGCATTTTCAGAATTGTGAATTAAAATCTGACTGTACCATTAAAGTGGATTTTAAATTGAATCTAAACAGTATAACTCCATCTGTTCCCAATCAAATGTTATCACTTCTTTAATTTCACAAAGTAACCCCATGCTGATTAAATGGAGAGATAGGCCTCACACTACCAGGACATGTAAAACCTAAACCTGCATGTCCTAATTTGTGGATACAAGGTACCCTTGCTCTTTGACACTTTAGGATCTACCTGGGGGTGACTTACATATACTAAAAAGGACGGTTTAGGCCTGTAATAGCTTGAGTTTTCCAGATCGAGATGACAGTCTAGAACAACACAACAGGCTGCAATGAGAGGCCTGAGTCATGTTTTCCAAGGCTATTTCAGTGTGGGGCACAGTGCATGCTGCACGCCCACTAGTGGCATTTAATTTATGGGCCCGGGTACTTGCAGTAAAATTTACTGGGGTCTTATAAGTAAATTAAATGTGCTAAACAGGTGTAAGACAATTTCCATGTTTGAAGGAGAGAACAGAAGCTTTCAGAGTGTTAAATCAACAAAAATGCATACAGCAAAACAGAAGAAAGTGAAGACAACATGTTTGGGGAAAAAAAACACCCAAGGATGGCAGTTCTAACATAAACCTATTAAATCAAATTGTTTATTTGAATAAGGATTTGTCTGACCTGATGAGCAGAGGGTTACCATGGTACTCTATTGATATTCATGACTACAGGTATGCTTCCTTAACTATTGGCATGTTATGACACTATGCTATAAATGTTTCTATGACAATTGCATTTTAGGTACATTCTTTATACTTTCTGAAGGTTTTTTGTACTTTCTAACACTACATGAGATAAAATGGTATTGACAATTAGAGGACTCTATGAGATATGAAACTTTCTATTATTGATAATACATTTTTGTAATATATTTCTACCTATCTAAGTACCTGTTCTTATACTATAGTTAATATCTCTATAAGAAAAAGTTAAGGCAGACAGGCAATGTCGATACAATTGAGTGGTTTGAAGTATATTGGAAACCTATTAGAATAATTAGTTTTCAGATGCTAAGTAAGTAGTATATTACATATGACCAAATTTAAAACAGCCTTCTCTCTCTTCTTCGAAAAGATATAGGGCCTCATTACCACCCTGGCGGGCGGCGGAGGCCGCCCGCCAGGATGCCGCCCTCCAAAATACCGCGCCGCGGTCAAAAGACCGCGGCGGGTATTACAAGTTTTCCCCTGGGCTGGCGGGCGGTTGCTGAAAAACCGCCCGCCAGCCCAGGGGAAAATGACCTTCCCACGAGGATGCCGGCTCGTAATCGAGCCGGCGGAGTGGGAAGGTGCGACGGGTGCAGTGGCACCCGTCGCGTATTTCAGTGTCTGCAAGGCAGACACTGAAATACTTTGCGGGGCCCTCTTACGGGGGCCCCTGCCGTGCCCATGCCATTGGCATGGGCACGGCAGGGGCCCCCAGGGGCCCCGCGACCCCCCCTACCGCCATCCTGTTCATGGCGGCTTTCCCGCCATGAACAGGATGGCGGTAGGGGGGGTCGGAATCCTCTGAACCGCCGCGGTCAGAATGCTTGTTGGAGCACCGCCAGCCTGTTGGCGGTGCTCCCGTGGTCGATGACCCTCATATTGTTATTAAATAATGAATTATTAAGTTATCTTCACTAACACTTTAATTATTGCAATTCTTGATTATGACTATAGTAATGATTAGGATTATTGCTTATTATTTTCTTTTCAGATCATTTGCTTGTTTGCTGTTATGCTAATAGACCAACATATACGTTTTTCTATCTAGAGCAAATATCAATTTTCTCTTTTGTTCTAGAATGCTAACTATATATCTCTACTCCATGCATTTGTGACCCTTTAAATAATTACTACTACTATGAATGATCTATGAAGTGAGTTTTAGTAATCATGAAACACGTATTGGCGTCTTGTGTTTGGTTATTACCAAACCTGTAGAATCAAACTAAAGGATTTATAATAACTGTTTAATATTAAATAAAGAAATATCTTGAAGAAACATACTGATGAATCTCTGAGTTATGTTTATCAAGAAACAAGCAACTATAACATATACTATTGTTCTGCACACATTTGATCATCAACAGGGCTCAATTTTGGCTGATACTAGTATTTTCTTTTGGGATCAAATACTTTCGGATCAGTAACTAATATGAGGTTCAGCTAGTTGGCTTACTGTATACGGTACGGGAAACTGGAATAAGAAAGTGTGTCTTTGTTTTCAGCTGCTTGTGGTGAAGAATATTGTTGAATATAGATTTAGAGTTGAGACTTGCACTGGAAGATGCAGAATTAAGTTTTTTTTAACAGTTCTGGAGTCTTTTAAAATTGCAAGATACGTCCTCATATAACTTGCACACAATTCCTTACCCTGAGTTTTACCCCTTAGTTGAGTAATGTAGTACCCTTTCTTTGTCTCTGATTCTCTCAGCAGTGCAGGCTATACGCAGCCCATTGTCAGTATGCTCAAGTAGTTCTACAAATGTTGATTGCTAGCTAGGAACCTGCTTGTCTTTGATATCATCCTGAAATTCTTCTGCTATTC
This sequence comes from Pleurodeles waltl, assembly GCF_031143425.1. Taxonomy (NCBI): domain Eukaryota; kingdom Metazoa; phylum Chordata; class Amphibia; order Caudata; family Salamandridae; genus Pleurodeles; species Pleurodeles waltl. Next base: position 341,991,919 of record NC_090451.1, read on the forward strand.
TTATACATTCTGTAACAACTCTTGTAACAAGCAACAGAGCTGCTGACATTTCTATCTATGGATACCACCAGGTTTCATGAAATGTGTAGTCTTTTGCTCACTCCAATGGTTGTTCTTTTGTTTCAGAATGTCGCTGCTATTCTGGTAGACCTTTGACACAGCTTCTCTTTCCTTATACATGTTAATTTTTTCTTGAGCTTTTGATTATTAGTTAGTTGCAGTGATTCTTCATGTGAAAGCTATGTTGTAGCAGTTATGAGAGACCTGGAGGCACTACCTTGGTGTGCACATAAGCATTCTCCAGATGTATTCAATTGTTTTTTAACGTAGTGCCGCTCCAAATGTGCTGCACTGCATTGCACAAAAGGAAACCCACAGCAGAGAGCCATATCTACTAAGGTTGGCCCCTACTGCTCCCGTCAACCCCTACTCTGGCACTCCAAAAAGATTGCCTTCCTTTCACACAGCCTCACACAATTGTGCAGAGTTGAGTGTTCACTCTAGAGTAGTGTTTGTACTGAAAGCATACCCTTACAGTACAAAGACACATTAAGAAGGATCACATACATTGCATGTGTGCCATGTACTGAAGCACACATTCAATGTGTCATTTTTTTAGAAATAAACACATTTTCCTTTGATTGAACGTGCTTCTAGTACTTTTTGACATAAAGTCAAAATGACTGTTTAGTAGATACTGTTTTCCATCGAAACGTATGCGTATTTGCATTAACCCTCTCCTATATCATCCCCTTGAAGCTAAGTAATGCAAATCAGCGCAAAATGTTTTGGATTGAAAGACTGACACTCTTATAACACAAAACACCTTTTGCTCTGGATAGTAAATAGCATGCATCCATTTGCATCATTTTGCTCCACTCTGTGCAAGTGTAAAACATAGGTATACCTGGTCCAGGTTTCCTTTATTGATCAGCGGTTCACTTATTTCAGTGTTTGTATTAACTGCTGTTTGTCTCACAGTAAATACAACTGCTGTTTCCTGCCTTATGCCCCGTCATCCTAAATCAGAAACACTATTTCATCCAGAATAACTATTTTTCAAACATAACTGCTACAAATGTGGGGATTTCCCTCATGTCACATGAGTCTGACTTTGCAAGCTGCCTCAGATTTTGAATAGATTTTCTCAATCCTAAGTGAACAAGGGAGGGTTCATCTGCCTGTTCAGTGCCCAGTCTCCTCTCAGGCCCGCTGATTCAAACATCAGTTTTTCCAGATAATCAATATTTTTGAGGACATGAACGTGGCTGGCAATAACTGTAAATACCCAAAGCTCAGTGCCAACATTGGGCATGGAGAAGAAAAATATACTGGTGTATTTTAAAGCAACAGTTCAAGTTCAGCAGTGCCATTTCATGACTTAGGCCCTCATTACAACCCTGGCGGTCGGTGGAGAAATGGTGGTAATAGCGTCAACAGGCCGGCCGAATAAAAATGGCATTACAAGCATGGCGGTGATCGCCATGCTAAACCACCACTTCTCCACTCTGACCGCCAGGGTGGTAACGACCACTGGGCTGGAGACTTCGGTCTCTAGACCAGCGGCTGTCACTACACCACGGGAGGTATCACGACCCTGCATACTGCCATGAATTTCGTGGGGTTGTGTACCGCCACAAAATCCATGGCGGTAGGCACTATCAGTGCCAGGGAATTCCTTCCCTGGCACTGATAGGGGTCTCCCCTACCTGCCTTCCCCACACTCCGAGTCCTCCACCCACACCCCTGACCCCCCTGCAACCCCCCAAAGGTGGCAGGACCACCCTCCCCACCCCCCAACATCGACACCACCCCACACGTACACTACAACTACACATACCCGCACACATACAGACATTCCATCAGACACAGACATACACGCACACATACTCACAGACATACAAACAGACAGACACGCACACATTTTCAAAACAAACAACACACCCTCTGCATGCATACCTGCACTCACACACCCCCTCTATACACTCACACGCACACCCTCATGCACGCACACAACACACAACACACAACACCCACGACCCCCTCCCCTAACGGACGATTACCTTATCTGATCCGGTGATCCTTCGGGAGGGAACGGTATCCATGGGGGCAGCTCCACCACCAGTTCCCCGACACCAGAACACCGCCACACCGAATCATGGGATGTGATTCAGTGGGCGGTATTCTGATGACGTGGCGGTGGAGGTGGAGCAGCCTCCACTTCCCCGCCAACCGCCAGTATGGCTGCTGGCGGCTCTCCGTCTGAAAAGGAACGGAGGGCTGCCAGCAGTCATAATACATTCTGTGGAAAACCGCCTGCACTGGCGGTATTCAGCACGGCGGCACCTCAGCGGTCTTGCAAAAAGACCGCAGAGGTTAAAATGTGGGCCTTAATGATTTGTAGTGAGGTTTTTCCAATGATTCGAGACAATGTGGGAGTTATACAAAAACAACTATGGGTTCTGTGTGGAGAGTGAACTGTCTATTTAGTGGAATGGGAGAAAAGAATTGTATGGCTGCTTGGGACATGGGAATACTGGGGGTGGAGCATTTCATGGAGTGTTTCCCCTGCCCGCTCCATGTTGCCTTACCTTCTCAGTTCATCATGCTCCAACAAAGCCTGATTCAATTCTAGGATTCTCTGATACCATCTCTGATGTACATATGCTATATGAAGACTTTCTAAAGTTGTATAGTCAGAGTCTTCTTTCTTTATGTCTACTTGTAATTCCTCTTGATGGTCAATTTAAATTTTAAGGATATTTTGTTACAGTAACTTGGAAATTAAGAATAAATTGTACACTGGATAGTTCTTGACTCTGATGTGGTGATATGTTGGAATGCCGTCCACCAAGACATTAGTTTCATTGACACTGGATCCTGGTACAATGGTACTCACATTTACGGAAGGTATGTTTTGCAGTTCTATTGATTTTCATATCTTAATTTTATGTATGTCATTTTGTGCTTTTCAAATGTCGGGCACAATTGCCTCCCTTCACCGTCAATGATATACAGTGATAACACGCTTGAAGTGTGCCTCCTTGTGATTACACTTTTTTCCTTGATACAAGTGTTGACAAACCAGGCCATTTCCTTTGTGTTTGCCATGAGTTGAAAGATGTATTTATATACATGTATTCATTTTTTAGTATTTACATGGAACAGACATTGCACCAAGGAGCAGCATGGGATTTTAAAGGACAGTTTGATTGCAGTAGGAGCAACTAAATGATAGGGTTCTTTACATAGAGCTGCTCTGTGGGCGTGTGCATGTGCAATAGTTGGGGAAGATCCACATGAGAGCAGATTGTTGTTAATTGCAACTTGACTCCTTTACGTGTGATTGTAGATAGGCTATGTCTGAATGCCTTCTAAACAGAAATACTAGGCTCCATGAGGCATATGTTGTCAGATTTCATTCTATTCACATGTTTACTTATATGAGCCTGATCCATCCCTAACCCTCAAGTCTGCATTTTGGGATTACTCTTTAGTGCTCACTTGTCCCTTGTGACACAGCCAACGTAGTCAACAAGGAGGCCTTTTACCACATAAGATTCCTGCATACAAAAATTTGCTTTAAACACCCCTACAGCTTCTACGGGCCCAGGCCGCAATCAGCATTGGTTCCAGGTTGAATTTCATCCCATACCTACGATTGAATTATTACTTTGGAAAGCTCTGTGTCTACTAAGGCCAATGAAATATAACCTGGTCTTCAGGCAAAGTTGTTGTGATGTATGATGTCTTAAGGCCATACATCGATTACCTTAGACTTGATTTGTGCTTCCCAATGCCTTTTAAAGAGAGGTAAAATTGTTTGTTTAGATACTCTGTGACCATATGCTCTTGTATTACAGATTCAACCCTAAATTCCCAAGGCAAAATCAATGACTAAATCAGGTTGTGCATCCAGTACTAGTGCTTCTAGGTTGAGGTGATATATTTTAATGGAACAGACTCTCTTTCCCTCTAAGACTAGTTGGGAGAAACCAACCAAGTTGGCTGTCATTGAAATAAAAGTTAAAGCAAGTCTTCACCTGCTACTAGTGATTGGGCGTCCAAAATGGAAACAGTAGTTTTCTCCCAAGAAGCTGGCATGAAAATACAATCAAATGGCATCCTTCAGCTTTGTCCCCTCCTTTAATTAAAAAACAAGAGTTTTGTACCATCTGGCATTACGAAGTAGCTTGGCTGTATATCTAAAAAGAAAACAAAAATACAAGCTCTGAAATTCAAGCACTTACCTATACATTTGAACAGCCGTTCCTAATATTGGCCATTTTACTGGTATTACCAAGATTCAAACATTTGACCTGCGGGCCATACATCCATCAGAGATGAGCAGATGATGATCCTTAAAAACGTTACAGCAACAGAGCCTATTTATAACTACAGATTATTAATACTATTATATAGGTGTCAATGCCACAGAAGGTGGGGGAAGAGAAATATATTTAGCAATTTGCATACATAATATACGTCTGGGCCCATTTGACCATAAAACAACCAAGACTGTGCTAGAAATCCATTCTGAGTGGCTGGATCAACTATAGAGGTCATACCCAGCAACCTGCCAGCCAACTGATGTGTATGGGACATAAAGCTCTTCCCTAAAAGGCAGCAAAAAAAGCATGCAGTCATTGCTCTGACATTCGCCCCAACAGATATCTTCTGATACTGTGGTCTCAAACCTGCTGAAACCCTTTGCACCAGGTGCTCAAGTTCATACTGACATCCAAAGCTCTCAATCTCTGAAATCTTCTATCACCAGCAACTTGTTTTTTAAAATTATTGTTCACCGCAAATTTGCCATTTGTAATTGATGTGTAACTCTCTGGGCCAAACCGCTAACCAGAGGGATTGCCAGTAGTGAAAGACCCAACTCAGAGCCCACAAACTTCCTTCTCCCAAAGTTCTGTGATTCACTCTACTGGGTGGCATGCAAAACAAAGTCTCAGCTGGAATAAAGCTGGTGGCTTTATCATCATAGGTTGCAGAGACATGCTACAACAAACATATTCCTTACCTACTCTTGAAACAGGTGCTACATGGTCTTCAGCAAAAACTTTGCTTTCTGTTCCTGTATGGTGAGTCAGTACAGGCACCATCCTTGACTCTACTCTTTCCATGACCAGTCAAGTCAATGGCGTCTCATGGTCATACTTCCACACCCAGAGCCTCCTTCGAAAGATTTTCAAGTGGATCTCCACTGAGACAACAAAGACATTCACCCACGCACTTGTCAGCAGCAAGCAGCAAACTGGACTACGACAATGCACCCTATGCCAACACCACACAGAAACTTAAAACAAGACTTCAAAGAATCCAGAACGCAGCAGACAAACTCATCCTAGACATCCTCCATCCCACCACATCTCCGCCCATCTCAGAGACCTGCACTAGCTCATGTCGACAAACCCATTACTTACAAGCTACTGACACATATCTACAAAGCACTGAACAAGACTGGACTACCTCAATGTGAGAAAACTTGGCTGACTGTAGAAGGCCCCTAACTTTTTGCTCTCATTTTCCACTTTTTGCTGGTATCTCTCTGACTCTGATAGTGCCCTGGGTACTGCTAACCAGTCCCAGGGCCTGTGCTCTGTGTAAAATGGGCAGGCAAATTAGGCTAATTGTAATTGCATACGCCAACCTATCTATAAGTCCCTAGTCTATGGTAGGGCATGAAGGTTTAGGGACCCCATTATAGGTGGTGCACCCAGAGATGCACTGCTGAGGTGCCCAGAGTCATTTTAAAGGCAGGTCAGCCTTGCTAGCTGCTTTAAAATTAGAGTTACATGGAAATTTGACTTTGGAATTAAAAGTACTTCCAAAGTCTTAAACAACCTTAGTTTTACATATAAGCCACCCCTAAGGTGTGCCCTAGGTTTGGGTGCAGTGTACCTATAAGCAGGGACCTTATAAAACATGTTTTGTAAGCCCTGGTGAGGAAAAATAGCCAAATGTGTTTCTCCCTCATTGTAGTGAATAGGCTCCATAGGCTAAAATGGAGAGACTTTCTTTTAATTAATAAAGCCTCCAAAGGAGCTAGATATGGCAAGTGTGGTCTCAAATTGATTGTTATAATAAATGCAGCAACTTGTCATTGTTGGATTTAATATAACTAATTCAGGGAAAGAGTTCCAGAACTCTTCCCAAAAGTTACCAGTTTCAGCTCTGTGGTGCCCTTCTCTGATTGGCCATGCTGCCTTGATGAGGGGTGGAGTGGCCTGGGCTGAACACAAAGGATGTGCCTGGGGGACAAGATCTGCCTTAGGTGGTGAAACAGGATGGGGGAGGGCAACCAAACTGGTCTTGAAAGTAGGGAAGGACATTAGGAGCAGCTCAGGACCTCCTCCCCCCATTTCATGCAAACCCAGACAACAAGGTTTCCTCTTGATTAGATTAGGAGAGGGCAGTAGAGGGGTGTTTAAGGAGTTTTAGCTAAACCAGTGGGTGGGTGCAGCAAAACCTAACCTCCATAATTCGGTTTCTGACATTTTGGATTTTTAAGGAATGTTGCTCCTTGGGATTGATTTCCACCACACTTCCCAGGAAGTGGTCATCCAAGAGGGTAGTGGCCTGCTTTTGATTTGACAGTTGCCACCCTGCTTTCCACTCCAGGAACAAGGAGAAATATGGCAGAGCTGAACCTGTACTTCAGGACTGACTGCCCTGCTGGACCCCTGATCTGCACTTGGACACTGCACTTTGAAGGACTGCACCAGCTGCACACTTGGGCTTCACCACAAGAAGGGGTTTTGCCTTGCTTCAACTTGTTCAAGAAGGAACCCTCTGATTGCTACAGGTGAAAAATAGCTAACTAGAGTCTCCTGCATCAAATCCTGAAGAACTGACCAGCTGACCACTGTCCAGTGGTCATTTTTGGAGTTTGAGCCAAGTGCATTCTGGGAGTTGGAGTCCTAGCCCTCAAGGAGCAACTCAGAGCTTCTGGAACCTCGGGGCAGCTGCGGCCCATCCTTTAGGCAGGAGGGGTCATGCCCCCCCACCTTTTGCCCCTCATGAAGACTGCCTCTCAGGCTGAGCAAAGGTCAGCCTAACAGACACTTTTCATGTTCAGCTCAGGTAGCCAGGAACGAGACATGCACGATTTGTGCAGACTCCTGGCTGCCTGAACTGAACTTTGCTGGGCTGAAGAGGTCACAGCTCCTATGGGCAAAGGTGCCTCGAGGAAGCGTCACCCATTGACTTTGACCTGGTCGCTTCAGGTTTAAGCCCTAAAGCACCCAGGGCGAGTGTCAATCAGTGACACCTCGTCGCAGAGTGGGGTAGGGTCAGAAGTTTCACTGACCCCATTCCACTCTGTGACAAAGTTGGGACTGCTGCCCTCCCTCATGGGCTGACCTAAGGTCAGCCAGTGAGGGAAGGCAGCAGTTCCAACCCTACTGGGATCTCCGCGGCTGAAGGTAAGTGTGTGTGTGTGTGTTTTTTAAATGAATGTTTGGTGCGTGCGTGTATGTTTGAATTTTGATGAGTGTTGTGAATGGATGTGCGTGCGTATGTGAATGAATGAGTGTGGGTGTGCTTCCCACCCGCCCAGCTCCCTCCTAAAATTACCGCCCGCCATTGCCTTGAGGTGAGCTGTGGACTCGTAAAGAACCTTCAAAGAACTTCTGGAAGAAGATCCATCAGTTTGGAGATGATTGGAGATCTTTTGGTAAAAAGCTCCATATTGGGATTAACCCATTGTCATGAGTGAAGCCAGCTTACGTCCATTGCGACCCGGCCTGGCTTGCAGGTTTGTCCCACTGTAAAGATTCAGAGCCCCTAACATCCAGGATTTCACTGTGGGCTCCTGATAAGGCAATCCGATGACGTTGACTCGAAATTGGCTTGCTGTAGAGGGTTGTCTGACGTCTGAGACAAAAAGCTCCAATTAGTGAGGTAAAATGTTGACTGGGACTTCCCGCGCAGCGTATCTGAGAAGGGCTCCAGGAAGATCAGATCAAGATTCAGCTTCAGCCCGGACGAAGATTTTTGTTCTAAAAAATCGTCTAAGTGTAAAGGTTAACTTTTGACTGAGGCCTCCCCCTTGCTTTGGCTGAGCAGGGCTCCATTGCAGTCGGCCTCAGACTGTGCCCCGGTCTAGTGTGACCAGATGACCAGATTGACGCTTTCAGTTTCTATGTGCTAAAAAACATTCATTCTTTAAAAATTCACTTCTCCGGTTCCCCTTAACAAATTTTAATCATTTTAGTGTCATTTTAAAAATACAAATATACTCTATTTGTATAAATTGGTGTTGGATTTTTATTGTGTTTTGTGTTTTACTTATTTACTGTTTTGTGATTTTTAAATGCTTACCTCCTAAGTTCGCCTTGTCTCTCGTTGCCTAGCTACCAAGGGTTGAGCGGGGATTAAGTTATTGAGACCTGACTTGATGTAAGTGGGAGTTAGTGGCGTATTGCTAAGTGTAGGTACTTACCTGCCCTTACCAGTGATCCACTTTACAACACTCAACCACCACCTGAGTTTCTACACCCCCACCAGACAGCTCCAATCCTCCCAACTCGCCCTTACCGCCATCTCCAGAATCAGGAAGAGAACAGCCGGGGTCAGATCTTTCTCAGACATGGAACACCCTCCCTCACAACCTCAGACAGGGTACCTTGTTGAAGCAGTTCAGGAAAGACCTCAAAACCTGGCTCTTTGAGTGAGCAGCACACCCACAACAGCAAGTTGAGACCCCGTGGGTAATAAGCCAAGCTAGTTAAGTCTCTGCTTGATCGATTGATTGATTGGTTTGATCTTTTTCCTCAATGCTTTAGAAGATTTACCTGTCCACAATTCTCAGGCTACATGTTAGAAATTGGGTTTCTGGTTAGCTAAGATAAATATCCAATCAAGACAGAACCCACCACTCTAGTCAAAGGAGGACAGATACACACGAAGATAACCTGTGCAAACCCTCTGGTAGCGTGGCACAGGGCAGGCAGTGTTATCAACAGTGGGAATGTGTAAAGTATTTGTGCAACACACACATAGTAACTCAATGAAAACACCTCAAAAATACTCCACACAGGTTTTATCAAAATAGATATTTGTATTTGGATAAAAACAAGACAAGGACAATCAAAAATACGTGGGGTACTTTTAAAATTATACAGGTTCCAATGATGATACTCTTTACACTGAGGGAAACGAGATCAAACCTATGGTGATTCAATCAATAATGATTAAAAAATAGGCAGGGGAAATCACAGTGCAAGAAATGCGTTTGCTTCCTTTAGGAAAATTACAGTAATGTTCGCAGGGAATGCTGGAAGGAAGCACTTATAGTAATGTTCATAGGCAGTGCTGGAAAGAAGCACTTAAGATTTCTGCCTTTGTTGTGGTCCCACCAGACCGAAGCAATTAAACAGGGGCCCTGTCAGGTATAGGCCCTGTATGAGTAATTGGTCACGGTTCCCTTTGGACCAGTATGCAGTAAAATACTTGTGTACAAACAGACAAGGATGAGCAACTATGAGCAGCTGGTTGGGGAGTAAAATCTCAGAGGACCTCACCGGTCCTGAGCCAGGGCACAGTACCTTTCGTAGTCCGAGCAGTCCTTGCATCACTGGGGACCCTCCGTGTTGACAAAGTGGTGCAGCACCGGGCTGTGCTGGATTGCCCTGGGAGGTTTGGAGTGCCTGACGAGGTCAAACTGATCTCTCCCTGCAGGCGTGCAGTGTGGTCTCTTCTTCAAGGAGAAGCTTGGTTCCTATGGCATGCCATCAGGAAGGCTACCCTGAGTTCTGCTGCATCAGCTTGCGTTCAGCAGCAGTGGTTGTAGTTAGAGCGTGGTGCTGAATTTTGCAGGTCACAGGACTCAAGAGAGTGCCAGGTGCAGGCAGAGTGTAGTCCTTGATATCGGGAGGCAAAATCCTTCTCTTCTGCAGAGCAGACCACAGGGAGTGTGCTGGTTCTTGAAAGACATCTCTGGCAGCAGGGGAAATACGTAAAGCACAGAAATTAAGTCTTTGATGGCACTGAGGCTTGGGGAACATGGGACAAGCCAACAAGCCCTTGAAGAACACAAAGTCACAAATGCGGAGATAGCAGGCAGCAGGCCAGCACAGCAAGACAGGTGGCAATCCCTCCAGCAAGCAGCAGGTCAACACAGCAGAGCAATTAGCAAATTGACAGTCCCTCCTGGCAGCACAGTAGTTCTTCTGGCAATGTGCAGATGTAAAGCCAGCAATGTCTGTTTACAGTTCCAAATGTGTCTGATCTTAGGGGGTCATAGACCCAGTACTTATACCCAAAAGTGCCTCTGATGTAGATGGTGACTTCAAAGGAGCTCTCTGAAGTGTCAAGAATCCCTTCCAACCTGGTCCTGTCTGAGGGAGGTAATCAATCCTTTGTGTGGTGCCCAGCCACAATCTTTTGAGGCTCCATCCTTCCTGTCCAAGAAGTCCCATCAGTATTCAGATGAATGCAGTTGCAGTTGAGTGTCCTGTGTTGCGGCTGTCTAGAGGGAATGCACAAATGTAGTTGTCATAAAGCCCAGATGTGTATTGGAAGCAACCTGTAAGGTACATGGAGCAGTAAGAGCATAGAAATGCCCACTTACTAAAAGTAGCATTTCTAAAATAGTGATGTTAAATCTGATTTTAGCAGTAAAGAGAATTTATCATTACGATTCCAAAGATATGAAAAAGGATGTAGCTACTCCTTCCTGAGCAGGAAGTAAAGTGCAACCATATATTAAAGAATTCTCAATGATGACCTATGTGAGGAGTAGGCCTGGCAGTAGTAAAAAAATGACTTTTGGAGCTTTTTACTACCAGGACATGTAAATCTTAAAAGTACAGGTCCAGTCTTTTGTTTACATTGCACCCTGCCCTATGGGTGACCTAGGGCGTACCTGAGGGGTGACAAATATACAATAAAAGGGCTGTTTAAGGCTTGGCAAGAGGTTTTAAATGCCAAGTTGAAGTGGCAGTGAAACAGCACACACATACTATGCAACGACAAGCCTGAGACCTGTTTAAGGGCTACAGAAGGGGATGGCACAAAGAGTGCAGCAGGTCCACTAATAGCATTTAAGTTACTGGCCCTGGGTATATGGTATACCACTTCACAAGGGACTTACAAGTAAATTAAATATTCCAATTGTGTATACACCAATTTTACCATGATTAGAGATGAGACCACATGCACTTTAGCACTACTTAGCAGTGGTAAAGTGCTCAGAGTGCTAAAGTCATTAGATTAAAATGTAATTACAGAACAAGGTATGAAGCATGTTCTATATAATTTATCCCGATACTAAACTAAATAAGATGAAGAAAACATCCACAGAACCCATAAAGTACAATGGTCTTTACAGCATGCAAGCATGCAACAGAAATTCCCATAACGAGAGACTCAGGAAACTCAGTGGAGTCAGCATGAATTCAGTAGTAGAAGTGCCTCTTAGAATTAATTCAAGATGTAACAGCAAAGAGTCTGAATCAAAATGTATCTGAGTCAAAGTGCCCTCAAGAAAGTCTGCGAAAGGGACTCTCAAGTAGTCTAGCAAAAGTGCCATTCAGAAGAGTAGTGGTGGATCTGTGTCTGACTCTCATTCTAGTCTGGGAACACACATTTATGCAACAAAAGAAATAATAATATGCAACATTCTGCACGTCTCGTGGTAATATCTTTTTGTCTGGACCTATAGCGAAACTTGTCTTAATGGGAACCGAACAGCTTTTGTTGATTTAGCAAACTTAAACAAAGAAGTTCTAAACACAAGATAAACTGTAACTCAGAACATAACTATCAATCAAATATTTTCTCCCAGTGCTTCTTCTATATAAAACAAAACAACTCAAGTACAACAAATTACTTCATGAGATTACTTCCATTCTCATAAGCTTCTATTAACAAAACCTATTCATAAATAAATAACTTTTGAAAATTAATCTTACATTTCAAAACTTTATCATAGTTTGCATAGCTCAGATAGATAAACTAAACACATACTCCACTCATGAAACATTTTGATGAAGGCATTCAGGTCATGAATAAAATAGACTAGTGACCATGACACAGGTCAGAACTAACAAAGGGGAAAGGAAGAGAGAGAAAGGAAGTAAAATAAACATGTATTTGTCAGTGGTTTAACTAAATGCATGTCTCTGTGAAAACTGTATGCAAAAAGCCTGATTGAAATACAGCATTTGGCTGAGGCCTACAAAACAAATCGGACAGGTTAATTATGTTAAGTTTAAATTAGTATAAATGCTTCAGCAACCTCCTGAATGGGGAGGACTGGGCACAAGTCATAGGGTCTGATTAGAGTTTTTCGGATAGATAATTACATCACAAATACAACAGATATTCCATGAGCCTCATTATGAGTGCACTATATCCTATAGCACTTGTAAGAAGGTTGACAGAATATTTGTCACATTTGTGACAGAGCATCCCTCCGCCAAACTCTAAATCAGTCCCATAATTAATAGACAACTCCTCCCAGAAATGTTCTCACGTTGCATTTGCTGGGTGCTTCCTTGTAAGGCTTTCACTTTCAAATCATTTAGCTTTATCACTCCGCAGACTCATCTTACCTCTCACACTCTTGTGTCTTACAACCACTGTGAGTAAATCACGCAGCTCAACTAGTTGCATGAGTAAGTTGTGACTTGGCGTTTCAGAGGAGAGCATTTGTACTATTAAGGCAAATCCGTATGTAGCCAACTTGACATCACTTCTCAAACACAGATCAGTCGCAGTCTAACACTACAAGGACTCCCTAATGCACAACTCTTGGCTGACCTATCTGCACTTCACCTGGCCTCCCTGACACCTGCATCAAAAAATCAGCTGTGCTCTAGGAGTCCCTAACCCCTTGTGACCTCTACCATCCAAGAGGACCCACCAGACTTACCTTTAAGTTCACCTGTGAGGGTGTTTTGACAAGTGGCACCCTTCTCAGTTTTGCACCAGCTCCAAGACTTTCAGCTGCCGCTTCCGCTTGAACCGGGAACCGTCAAAACATCTCCGGCTGTCCCACAGGACATCTCAATGACTTTGAAGTAAAAATAAATATAAAAGCTGACATTTGTGAGAGCATTGCCTGAAGTGGGAAATAAATAGAGGTAACTGGAAGTTATACATCAAAGTAATATGCCACAGTGACATTTTATATTCTGTAATGGATTAACAGCTTTATACCGTATGAGTTGCTAGTTATGAAATCTCAATGCTTTGATAATCATAAGGTCTGCACACAAAAATAATTTTTAAGCCATGCTGTACACCAGCTGGTGCAGCTGTGCGACGTCTTAAAATACATTGTCAAAAACAATAGATTTTGCAAAGTTGAAACCTATTGGCTTTATCAGTGCTTGTCGTGTTTAGAACATGAAGTATAATTGATTTGCCCGTAATCACAAAATGTTGAACTGATGCCAAGGCTAGGAAGAGGATGTGGTGTCCTCTAGGGAGGGCCGGAGCTGCATGCTGTGGTGCTGGAAAACTGGTTCGAGCCACGGCTTCATCTCAACAGCCAATGATTCTGGGCAAATTACTAAGAGCCTTAGTTAGATTTTGGCAGAGGGGTTACTCCATCACACTTGTACGCTGTATTACAATTTCCATAGGCTAGAATGGAATTGTAATACAGTGGACGGGATATCCATCACATTTGTGACAGAGTAACCCCTCAGCCTAACTATAAATCAGACTCTTAATCTCCCTGTGCCTACAAAAATAAATGTGTCCTTGTGTAAAGTAACTGGTACTCCTGTAAAGGGCTCCAATACATTTGGGTGGTGTTTGTGTTTTATAAAACTGCAAAAACAAAAAACAAAAAAAACAAAAAACAAACAAAAATGAGAAAAGCAATGTTGGGGAGGAGAGAACCTGGGAGGAGGAGGGTGTCTGTGTACAGCAATGGGAGTTCAGCGGGTACAAGCAGCGACAGGCGGGGGGTTGGTAATAGAGGAACAGGCAAATAACAGCAAATGAGGGCAGGCACGGGGAGTTTAAGTTATTTGTCCATAATTTAAATATGTTCAGCTTATTGATACTTTAATAAGAAGATGCAATCATTTTTTTTTAAAGTCCCTCTTCAGGCATGTAATGGGAGGAGGGCGACAACGAGCTGGGAGAAGATAGATGGCCTGCAGATTCAGTCATATGGAGTGCTTGTTCATAAATTAAAGAAAAATGTACCTGCCAGTGGAGGGACACTGGCCAGTAGCGAGTGACTGGAAGCTGTTGATGGTCTAAGTTCCATGTGATGGCATGGCAGGCAAAGCAGAGTGGGAATCGAAAGGAGACAATGTGCTGGCCAATCAGAAGCATGTAAATTAAAGCGATGTTGGAATCAACGAACAGTAAGTTCAGATAAGTAGGGGGCGGGTTCTAATCCCCTTTTAAGATTTTTTTTTTAATACAAGGGATTTCGCAAGCATGAGATAGTGGGATATGTAGTACAAGCAAATATTTATTTTCATACAACAGGATAATAGAATCATTGAAGGATGCAGCAGCACCATATATAATGTTAATATGATAAAGATGTGCAATGGGATGGTCCTGGTATGTAGCAGCACAAAATATTGATCTTTAATAGACAGAAGGACTATGAGGTGAGTGAAGGATGCATTGGACAGCAGAGCATTACATCAGATTGAGCATGGCAGTGCAGTGACTGTGCAGTACAGCACTATAAGATGATTGTTATGCTGTGCAGGAGGATGTGGATTGTTGAAGCATACAACAGCACACCTAGGAGCATATTAACAATGATTTGGTGTAGGGCAGTGCCACAAGCCTTTCTGTTGCGCTGCCCTATGCCAATTTGAAAGGGCAGAAATACATCATATTTACAAGATACTGTGCTTTTCTGTCATTTTCCCCTATCCAGACCTACAAATTGCTGCCTAGTGCCAATGCAAGAGGATGCAGGGGCCAGGGAGGCCAGGTGCAGTGCCAATAGGTCGGCTAAGAGTCGTTCATCATGGAGTCCTTGGAGCCAGGAGCAGGTGATTTGAAAGATTGTTTGCAGGTCAGCAGGGCCACTCTGGTGGGTCGTTCTTGGGTGTCCTGAGGTGTCTCAATGGGGGCTTGCCTGTGGGCTTTTTAGAGTCCAGAGGGGACTTTCCTTCTAGGTGTCCGAAATTGAGGGCCCAGTACCCCTGGTATTGGCACATTTTGAGCCCTGAAAGTTGCAGTGCCACCAAACATGGCATGTTGGTAAGTTCTGTACTTCAGGTCTCTTGGGTGGATTTTGGTTGGGCTAATGTGTTGGTCAGTGGTCAGTCAGTATACTGGACTTCACTGGTTTCTTGCTGGCAAGTTGTAGGTGAGGGATGCCTTCACTCAGAGGGAGATTCCTGGTGATTTTTAGAAGGCTGGAGGTGCTCTGGGGTTTCTTAGAGTTCTTCAGTTGTCCAGTTGCACCCCTCATGGCGATTTTGAGTCCTGGGTACAGCAGGCAGGGTTTGGAACCTTATTCTTCATGCAGCAGGGCTTCTGTTCTCAGGCCTAAGGTCTTCTTTGTCACTGGTCTCCTTGTGTCCATTGAATTAGATCTGTATGTCTAGGGATGCCCCATAAATACTGTATTTAGTGAGAGTTAGGGGGAGTACCTAGTAGTGGTCAGTAGGCCTTAGGGTGGCTACATGCAAGAAATGACCAGTACCTTTGGAAAGGGGTCACATTCCTAGCCTTGAATGGCTATTTCCTACAATCTATGATGGACGAAAATGAAATAGAGTAGTCACCTCACTTGCCCCATCTGAGGGGTGGTGCAAGCTGAGGATTCCCACTCTCCCTACTATGGCTAAGTTTTCCCACCGATTTTCTCACTCAAAGTGGAGAAAAACCCATTGTGCTACCATCTGATGCCATCAGCAGAAAGAGAGGTCAGATTTCAAAGGCGGTAAAGCCTTTGGAACTGACCACTGGAGGAGGGTGCCTGCCTGGGGGAGGAGGTGTAACACCTCCACCCAGGAAAGGCTTTGTGTTCTGGCTCCAGAGAGCAAAGGATCTCACCCCAGGATTCCAGACTTCTGTCTGGTGGTGGCACGCTGGCTCAGACCAGTCAGCAACCATGCTAGAGATGTTAGGTTTTGCAAGAGGCACCTCTGGCATCAGTGTAGGCTTATGATTCTGAGTTGTTTTATACCAAACAACCCAGTATTCAGAGAGACCATCATGTAGCTGGTGAACTGGTAATGACCAGTGTCCAGCACATGCATTTGCTATGGCTTCCCTATACACTTACTATGTCTTAAGGTTTTGCAAAAACACAGTAGGGAAATAAATGTTCATGCACATATATACTCTCACATGCATTATACTGCATCCTGCCTTAGGGCTGTAAGGTCTAAGAAGGGTGGCTTACTTACAGTGCATGCAGTGTTAGTGGGCATGGCACTCTTGGTGAGTGCCACGTCGAGACTGTAACTTCTAAATACACCTTGTCATGCACTTGCAATGGCAGTCTGCATGATGTTTGTATGTAGTCACTCAAAGTGGCACAATTGGTCCTGCAGCTTTGGGGGGGTCTTCAGTACCCATGCATTAGGTACCAGAGGTACCATTTACTAGGGACTTAGAAGGGTGGCTGAACTGCCAAACAAAGTACAGTTTTGAGGAAAGAGATCGGAACCTGGGGACCTGTTTAGCAGGGGCCCAGGGCACTTACAGTTTGAAACCACATCATCTTCCAAGCAAAAAGAGGGGAGCTTACTATGTCAAAAGAGGTCCTTTCTCACACTGATGCACCAACTCATAGACCGACTCAGAGACTCATGCACCCACTCACAGACCCACTCAGAATCTCACAGACCCACTCAATCATGCACCCACTCAAAGAACACTCAGGCACCAATGCACACACAGATACTCATGCACTCACTCACAGACCCACTCAGACACTCATGCACCCACTCACAGGCCCACTCAGACACTGATGCACCCACTCAGAGACTCATGCACTCACTCACAGACCCAATTGGACACATGCACACCGATTAATAGATCCACTCAGAAAATCATGTACCCACTAACAAACCACTCAGAGTCACATACCCACTTTCAGACCCACTCAGAGAGTCATGCACCCACTCACAGACAGACACTGACGTACCCACTCACAAACACATTCAGACACTCTTGCACCCATTCACAGACCCACTCAGATACAGACACCGTCACTCACATGCCCACTCAGAGATGCATGCACCCACTCACAGACCCACTCAGACACTCACACACCCACTCACAGGCCCATACAGACCCTCATGCACCCAATCACAGAACCTCTCTGATAATCATGCACCCACTCAAAGACCCATTTAGACACTGACACACTCACTCAAAGACCTACTCAGACACTCATGCACCCACTGACAGATCCACTCCGAGTCACACACCCACTTTCAGACCCACTCAGACAGTCATGCACCCTCTCACAGACCCAGTCAGAGACTAATGCACCAACTCACAGACTTATCCAGACCATCATGCACTATTCACATAACCACTGACACTCACATAGCCATTCACAGACCCACTCAGAGACTCATGCACCCAATCACAGACTAACTCAGAGGGCCACTGTTAGACCTGACAGTCTTAGGGTGGTCATCCCCCAACTTTGTACGGCCACCTTCCACTTTTCTGACACTGTTTTTGCTGGTTTTAGGACTCTGCACACTTTACCATGGCTAACCAGTGATACAGTGCATATGCTTTCTCCCTTAAACATGGTAACATTGGCTCACTCCCAATTGGCATATTTGGTTTACTTATAAGTCCATAGTAAAGTGCACTACATGTGCCCAGGGCATGTAAATTAAAAGCTACTAGTGGGCCTGCAGCACTGATTGTGCTATCCACATAAGTAGCCCCTTAACCATGTCTCAGGCCTGCCATTGCAAGCCTGTGTGTGCAGTTTAACAGCCACTTCAACTTGGCATTTAAAAATACTTGCCAAGCCTTAGCCCCCCCCTTTTCTATATATAGGCCACCCCAAAGGTAGGCCTTAGGTAACCCAGGGCAGGGTGCCATGTAGGTAAAAGGCAGGCCATGCACCCATCTGTTTTATATGTCCTGGTAGTGGAAATTTGTTTTCCAATACTGTGAGGCCTGCTCTCTTCATAGACTAGCATTATGTCTGCCCTTACATACTTTTTGAGTGGTAGATTCTGATCTGAAAGGAGTAACCCTATCATAATCCTGCTTATTGGTGAGGTTGGATTTTCTATTTCTATTTTAGAAATGCCACGTTTAGAAAGTGAGCATTTCTTTGCACTTCAAATCCATCTGTGCCTTACAGCCTGTCTCCAATCAACATCTGAGCTGGGCTGGTTGACAGCTTCCTTGTGTATTTCACCCAGACAACCACAAACACAGGACACTCAGTCACACCTGCACTCATTTGCATATTGAATCAGTTTTCCTGGACTGGAAGGGTGGAGGGCCTGACACTTACATTTCAAAGGCTAGTGGCCTGCCCTCACATAATAGACTGTCAAACCCCCTGCTGGGACCCTGGCAGACAGGACTGTACTAAAAGGGGAACTTGTGCACTTCAAACCCACTCTTTAAATTCTCCCGCACTTCAAAGGCATTTTGGGGTATATAAACTGGGTCCCTGACCTCACTAACAAAGACACTTCTGGACCTACACCTGAACCCTGGCATGAAGAACTGCCTGGCTGCCCAATGGACTCATCTGGTCTGCTGCCCTGCTGTTGCCCTGCTGGCCTCTGACTGTGCTGAGAAGGACTCTGCCTTCCCCAAAAGTGTTCCAAGGGATTGAATTGAACTTGCCTCCTGTTTTCTGAAGGCTCAGGGCCAAAAGGACTTCATCTCTTCAGGAAACTCCTTGTGCATCACAAATCGACGTAATGCCTGCCGGAATTGATGCAAAGCCTGCATTGCAAGCAAGAAATCGCCGCACAGGTGACCAGAACGACACAGCTTGACTTCCTGAGTGGAAATTTGAAGCAGCACCTACCTTGCAAGCGATTTTTCCCTGCATCATCCCTGGGTGTCAAAATACCCAGCATCGCAGTGAGGAACCAAGTCTGCGTGGCAAAAAATGAAGTTAACCACTTGCAGCATGGAAAAAAACAATGCATCATCTGTGCCATGCCGGGAATCCGATTCACACCTTATTTTTCCACGCATATTATCTTCTGCACACCGTTATTTTTGACGCATACCAGGTACTGTATGTAACAAAAAGACAACTGTTTATTTTCAAGGATTACAACTCTTTTGAACCTTTTTAAAGTGATATGTCAACTTCTGATTATTAAGGGAGTCATTACAACATTGGCGGTAAAAGGCGCTTACCGCCGTGCAGAAGACCGCCAATACACTGCTGCGGCCACAGTAGACCGCCACAGCTATTATGACACACATCACGGAATCCGCTGAAATTCAGACACCCACACAACACCGCCACACCAAAGGTCAGCGATAAACATGCGGAAACAAATCCTCCACCTCCACGCCAACAGAAGCACGCCCATGCTATTACGACCCACGAATCCACGCAACGGTCTGTCAACCACGGTATTCCATTGGAGGTACACACCGCCGCGCTCAAAATACACACACAGCACCAAAACACCGCCACATTGGACAATTCAAAATACACACACCTGATACACATACACACACCACTCCCACACACCCAACACAATATAAAATACACACCTACATCACCCACAAACCCCTACAACCAGAAATTCTGAGAGAAGGCCAGAGAGAGAGCACAGCTATTGACAACCCCATCACACAGAGGCACACAACATCATCACCCACACAACATCCAGGCACAAAACACCACATACCACTACACATCACCACACTCATCAACACATACACCACCCCACACCTCACACACACCACCCCATACCTCATACACACCACCCCATGTCACGCGAAAGACACCCCCGCTTCTCCGAGGAGGAGCTCAGGGTCATGGTGGAGGAAATCGTCTGGGTAGAGCCACAGCTATTTGGCTCACAGGTACAGCACACATCAGTAGCCAGGAAGATGGAGCTATGGCGCAGAATAGTGGACAGGGTGAACGCCGTGGGACAGCACCCAAGAAATAGGGAGGACATCAGGAAGAGGTGGAACGACCTACGGGGGAAGGTGCGTTCCAGGCTCTCCAGGCACAACATCGCGGTGCAGCGGACTGGTGGGGGACCCCCACCTCCTCCCCCACAACTAACAACATGGTCTTGACCATCTTGCATCCTGAGGGCCTCAGAGGAGTCGGTGGAGGATGGGACACTGGTAAGTCAAATCTTAACTATCACATCCCCCACCCTACCTGCATGCTATCACACACCCCCACCCTCACACCCTCCCCTATCATTCCAAATCCTCACTAATGTACCCATGACACCAACCACCCATCCCAACACCAAGCCCTGCATGACACAACTAAGCATGGTCACCCCTCACCAAAGTATGCCCACTGCACATACCCAGAACACCCCCCCAACCATCAGCACACAAGCCCCCACACAGGAATGCCTGCACTGGGGTTCACGCACACCCAACCATTGCACTCCATGAAACACACACATGCAATAATCATGTTCTTATAACCCTCCATGAACCCGAAGGAAAGTCACCACACCAGAGGGTCCAGACAACACCACTCCACCCCCAGAAGAGGCCCACAGTGACGACAGCAGCTCTGCCCCACTGGATCTTGATGACCAGCCCGGACCATCGTGGGCCTCAGGACAGTCGGTTCCCCTTGCCCAGCCACAGCCCAACACCGAGCTTCCACCCTCTGGTAACACCAGCAGAGCACCCACCCAGCGGGCCCAAACCTCCCTACCCAGGACAGGTCAATCAGCGGTGTGTCCACCACTACAGGGCACCCAGGGTAACCCACCACCCCAACAACAAAAGGGACCTGGGTCAGTGGTAGTGGGCACACGGTCCAGGGGACGGAGGCACAGGAACACAGGGGAACTGGGAGGGCTGCTGTGCGACAGAGGGAGGACAGGCCAAGGGAACCAACTCTCCACGAGGCCCTCTCCTCCATCATGGGAGCCTACCACCACTCCCAGGAGACGATGGCGACGGTCCTGGACAAGTTGCAGGAGACCCTGCGTCTGCAGGAGGAGCAGTATTTGGGGTTCAGGGAGGAGCTCAGGACCATCGGCTCCGCCCTGGGGACCATCGTAGGTGTGCTGATGGATATTCAAAAGACCTTGAGGGACACCGTGGCACTCCAAGGGGCCCCTGACACTAGCCAGGACGACAAACTGCCCACCACCTCCGCCGGCGCTAGTGGACAGGACGCCCCGCCACAGGACCACCACACCAGCACCCCACCCCCTGCAGACGGACAACCACCACGCAAGCGGGCCCTGAGATCCAGGAACAGGACAGAGCAAGATGGCAAGACCCTCGCCAGGAAATAAGACCACCCTGATTGTCCCCCCACTGTCCCACTTTGTCACCCTGTCCAGATTGTAACTGCCCCAGCTCCACTTCCAATGCCCAGATGGGCAGTGCACCTGTGAGACTAATAGACTGGACTCTGCCATGGACATTCCTCCACCATCACCCATCCCCATTTTACATCCCCCCTTCATTTTTTGAGCACTTAAATAAACACCCTTGAAACACTAAAAAAACTGGAGTCAGTCTATGATTTGGAACTTTGTATTATCAATTACATTGTCATAATGGGTTACCCATTGTAAGGCTAACATACCAATGTCACACATCACAAGCCCTTCAAGGATGCAAGCAGTTGACACGTAGGTTACCACACTTGTGAAACTGAAATGGAAGGGTACAACTCAATTAACAAATAGTGAGTGAAATGTAGGTACAGGATAGAGGTAGACGTGTGAAAGTTAATGTAATGTTAAACCAGAAAATGTTCTCACCTGTGTGTCACTGGAAATATTGCTGTATGACTGACTCCCTGTTGTCGTTTTCTTCTTCCTCAGCTTCATCCTCATCACTGTCCACAGGCTCCACAGCTGCTACAACACCGTCATCTGGATCATCCTCCTGCAGAAAAGGCACCTGGCGTCGCAATGCCAAATTATGGAGCATGGAGCAGGCGACGATGATGTCGCACACCTTCTTCGGTAAGTAGAATAGGGATCCACCTGTCATATGGAGGCACCTGAACCTGGTCTTAAGAAGGCCGAAGGTGCGTTCGATAACCCTCCTAGTCCGCCCATGGGCATCATTGTACTGTTCCTCTTCTCTGGTCCTGGGATTCCTCACTGGGGTCAATAGCGAGGAAAGGTTGGGGTAACCAGAGTCCCCCAATAGCCATACACGGTGCCTCTGGAGTTGACCCATCATATCAGGGATGCTGCTATTGCGCAGGATGTAGGCGTCATGCACAGAGCCAGGGAACATTGCATTTACCTGCGAGATGTACTGGTCTGCCAAACAGACCATCTGGACATTCATCGAATGATAACTCTTCCTGTTCTTGTATACCTGTTCACTCCTGCGGGGGGGACCAGAGCTACATGGGTGCCATCAATGGCACCTATGACGTTGGGGATATGTCCAAGGCCACAGAAGTCACCTTTCACTGTAGGCAAATCCTCCACCTGAGGGAATATGATGTATCTCCTTACGTATTTCAGCAGGGCAGACAACACTCTGGACAAGACGTTGGAAAACATAGGCTGGGACATCCCTGATGCCATGGCCACTGTTGTCTGAAATGACCCACTTGCAAGGAAATGGAGCACTGACAGCACCTGCACGTCAGGGGGGATTCCAGTCGGATGGCGGATTGGTGACATCAGGTCTGGCTCCAACTGGGTACGTAGTTCCTGGATAGTGGCACGGTCAAACCTGTAGGTGACGATGACATGTCTTTCTTCCATTGTCAACAGGTCCACCAGCGGTCTGTACACCGGAGGATTCCGCCATCTTCTCATATGTCCCAGCTGACGGTGCCTACGAAGGACAACAGCGAAGAACCAGTCACTATTCCTCCAGGTATGTACCCACAGTTACACACAAGACTACACCAGACACAAAGCCCTTCCTGTATGTGTTGAGTGTAGGCCTAGCTATGTGTGACGCAGTAGTAAATGAAGCCATGTGGGCCCCTGAAATGGTGGCTGCCTGACCTCTAAACTGGGAAAATGGGATTGTGGGGTAACTGCGCTGGCGTTGCACACCGTCGCGGTTGGCGTTCGTAGACCGTGGCGCACTGCTGCATTGGTTAACATTGGACCCTATGGGTCTAGGAGCCAATGAACAGGTGCGCTGGAGGTGATGATGCGCACCGCCGCGGACGTCACCGCCGCGGACGTCACTACCATTTTCTATCTGTTGAATCACTAGATACCTGACCTTCGACAGGAGAGGACCTACACTGCTAGTGCTGCTGTGACCTCGGTCTGGAAGCGACGATGGCTGCTGCGTCTGGGGAAAGGGCCCCTGCCTTCACTGCACAGGAGTTGGAGAAACTTGTGGATGGGGTCCTCCCCCAGTACATGCTACTCTACGGTCCTCCAGACCAACAGGTTAGTACACAGGGAGCACGTTGTATGGGCTAGGCCTGGGTGGACAGGGCTGGTTGGAAGAGGGAAGGGGGCAGAGTTCATAGAACATTAATGCATGGGAATGAATGGGCCACATGGCCAGAGTAGGGAGGGGGCCACTCACATTGACGGTGCAGTTGGTAATGACTGTTCCTCTTCCCTTGTGCATGTCATGTAGATCAGCGCCCACCAGAAGAGGGACATCTGGCGTGCCATCGCCAAGGAGGTCCGGACCCTGGGGCCGCACCAGAGACGGGGCACCCACTGCCGGAAGAGATGGGATGACATTCGCCGCTGCAGCAAGAAGACGGCGGAGGCTCAGCTGGGGATGGCCTCCCAACGTGGGAGGGGTGCCCGTCGCACCATGACCCCCCTGATGTTCCGGATCCTGGCGGAGGCCTACCCGGAGATGGATGGGCACTTGAGGACATCACAGCAGACACAAGGGGGTGAGTACAACCTCATTCTGCTGACTTTGCATGCAGTGGAGGTGTCTGGGTGGGGGAGGTGGGCTGTGGGTGTCCCTAGGCCAGGGCGAGTTCGGTAGGCAAGGCCCCTCCGTAATGTAGGCCATATGGCACTTAACCCCACCTCAGCAGAGTGCCAAGTTGAGGTATAGTTGCCCCTGTGGCATCCATGTGCGCCGATTTCCACCATTGCCATGTAGGCCATATCCCAGATATTGCATGTGCAGAGGTCAGGAGCACGGCGTAATGCAGGGGGATGCTGCGTCTGTCTTGTCCGCCAACGGTAGCGGAATGCCATGCACTAAAACTCTCTTTCTTCTGTCTCCCCCCCTTTTCCTGCTCTCCCTGTCCTTTTGTACATCAGCATCATCAGGCGGAGGTACAGTGGCACCGGAGCACGAGGGAGCTGCATCCCACATGGCCATGGAGGGCCACACCACAGACTCTGAATGCACCAGTGGGACGGAGGGCGAGGGGAGCTTCACTTCGGCCACCGGATCACCAACCAGCGACACGGACTCGTCCGCCGATGGGAGCTCCCCTGTAGTGGCGGCACCATCTGTGCGCCCCACTTCTACAGGTACAGCCGCCACCTCCCCTACCAGCACTGCCCTCCCAGCAGCCCCTCAGCTTTCGCCCCGTGACCGCTCACCCAGGAGGGTGGGAATCACCTTTGCCCCAGGCACCTCAGGCCCTGCCCCAGTCACCCCTGCTGTCCTCAGTGAGGAGGCCATTGACCTCCTCAGGTCACTCACTGTTGGGCAGTCTACCATTGTGAATGCCATCCAGGGTGTAGAACGAGAGTTGCAACATGGTAATGCATTCCTGGAGGGCATTCACTCTGGTCAGGCTGCCCTTCAGCGAACCCTGCAATCTCTGGCCTCAGCACTGATGGCAGCCATTGTCCCTGTGTCCAGCCTCTCCCCTCCAACTTCCTCCACCCAGACCCAATCCCCTGTACCCCAGCCCATCCCAAGCACACCTACAGACCAGCATGCACACAAGTCAACACACAAAAGTAGCTCAAGCAAACATAGGCACCACACACACCACAGGCACTCACGCAAGCCTCACCCACATACAGACACAGCAACATCCACTGTCTCCACTGTGTCCCCCTCCTCCTCTTCTCCCTCCTCCCTCCCAGTCTCGTCTACACACACACCTGCATGCACCACATCTACAGGCACTAGGACTCGCACCAGGACACCCAGCACCGCAAGCCGCTCACCTGCACTCACCACCTCCACTGCCATTTACACATCCCCTGTGTCCTCTCCCAGTGTGTCTGTGACGCCCCCTCCCAAAGTACACAAACGCTGGCAATCACTCACCCAACATCCATCCACCTCACGACAGCCTCCAGTACCTGCACCTGCACCCAAAACACCTAAAGTGACACCTCCTACAACCACCTCCTCTTCCTCCACTCCCAGACCCCCTCCAGCTACCCATCCCAGCGTCCGTCAGAAACTGTCCCTATGTCAAATTGACCTTTTTGCCCCCACCCCCCCTCCAATTCATCAGTCCCGTCGTAGTGCCTCAGCCAAAAAGCCTCCAGTACCAGTGGTGCATGTTCCAGGTTTGTTGAGTGCACCGGCCACCAGGGCAGGCAGTAGGACCCGGAGCCAAGGCACTGGCAGACCACCCCCTGTAAAGGCTCTGAAATTGGAGAGTGGACGACGGGACCGTCTTCAGACTCCTGGTGGGACAACAAGTGACATGGGTTCGAAGGCGATTGGTGAGTCAGCTGTAACTCCAACAAAGGTGGGGAAGGGCCAGAGGAAGTCTGCCCAGCCTGTTCTGAGTGTCACAGCGGAGAAGTGCGCCATCATTTCCGGCGGTCCAGACACATCCGCCAGCACCGTCGTCACTGGTCCAGAAGCCACCGCCAGAGTCACAGCCCAGGAGGGCCCAAGTATCGTTACTGGTCAGGAGACCACCGCCGGAGTCACAGCCCAGGAGGGCCCAAGTATCGTCACTGGTCCAGAGACCACCGCCAGAGTCACAGCCCAGGAGGGCCCAAGTATCGTTACTGGTCAGGAGACCACCGCCGGAGTCACAGCCCAGGACGGCCCAAGTATCATCACTGGTCCAGAAACCACCGCCGGAGTCACAGCCCAGGAGGGCCCAAGTATTGTCACTGGTCCAGAAACCACCGCCAGAGTCACAGCCCAGGAGGGCCCAAGTATCGTTACTTGTCAGGAGACCACCGCCGGAGTCACAGCCCAGGAGGGCCCAAGTATCATCACTGGTCCAGAAACCACTGCCAGAGTCACAGCCCAGGAGGGCCCAAGTATCGTTACTTGTCAGGAGACCACCGCCGGAGTCACAGCCCAGGAGGGCCCAAGTATCGTCACTGGTCCAGAAACCACCGCCGGAGTCACAGTCCAGGAGGGCAAAAGTATTGTTACTGGTCAAGAGACCACTGCCGGAGTCACAGCCCAGGAGGGGCCCGGCTGCCACAGCCCGCTGGGCAATGATGGAACGTCATGCCACACACCAATGCCCATTGTAGAGATCGTCATGCCACACACCAATGCCCAGTGTAGAGATCGTCATGCCACATACCAATGCCCAGTGTAGAGATCGTCATGCCACACACCAATGTCCGTATCAGAACCGCCATGTCAAAGCACCGCTAAACAGTCCAGAACCGCCATGTCAATGCACCGCTGAACAGTCCATAGACCGCCATGGCAAAGCACCGCTGAACAGTCCATAGACCGCCATGGCAAAGCACGGCTAAACAGTCCATAGACCGCCATGGCAAAGCACGGCTGAACAGTCCAGAACCGCCATGGCAAAGCACCGCTGAACAGTCCATAGACCGCCATGGTAAAGCACCGCTGAACAGTCCATAGACCGCCATGGCAAAGCACCGCTGAACAGTCCATAGACCGCCATGTCAAAGCACCGCTGAACAGGGCAAAGACCGCCATGTCAAAGCACAGCTGAACAGTCCATAGACCACCATGTCAAAGCACAGCTGAACAGGGCAAAGACCGCCATGTCAAAGCACCGCTGAACAGGGCAAAGACCGCCATGGCAAAGCACCGCTGAACAGGGCATGCACCGTGTAGGAATGAAGAGGCCGCCACATCAGGCATCCTTATCCCATGTGCAGCTGGGACAGTGACAGGACATGAACTTTCACGGGGAGACTCATCCAGTCTGGGCACCAGTCCCACCCAGTACCAGTAGAAAACTGCATCTACTTGAGAGACTGTTGCTTTGCACTCCCCAGGATGGCACAGTGGGTAGGCCACCCACTGTAGAGACTTGAGAGACTATGGCTTTGCACTCCCCAGGATTGAACAGTGGGCAAGCCACCCACTATAGAGACTTGAGAGACTGTGGCTTTGCACACCCCAGGATGTAACAGTGGGCAAGCCACCCACTGTAGAGACTTGAGAGACTGTGGCTTTGCACTCCCCAGGATGGCACAGTAGGCAACCCACCCACTGTAGTGACTTGAAAAACTGTGGCTTTGCACTCTCCAGGATACATCAATGGGCATGGAGCCCCGTCGTGGATCTGGGTTCACATTCATCTGGCTGAGGTGCCCCCCCTTCCCCCTGAGGTGCCTGTAGTGTTTCTATCTGATGCCCCGGCAGTGTTCCCTCCGATTTTGGTCAGGTATCTATTGTGGGCCTCGCCCATGCATTTTTGGACTGATGGTGCACGGACATTGTTGTGTACATATCTGCACTACTTCTCGGATTGTATGTGTAAATAAGAGTGATTTTGAGTTAGATATCTGTATATTTTTGTATGACATGTATATTGGCACATTACAATGTTTGCCCGAATTTCGCATTGCCTTTTCATTCTTCCGGGGGGATTGTGGGTTGTTACTGTGATTTTTGTGACTGCATTGGTGTGTATGTTGTACTATGCGAGGGTGGGGGTGTTTGGTGGGTGTCCCCCTAACTTTTGCCTCCGCCCTCCCCCGTGTCGTAGATGCAGTACTCACCGGTGTCTTCTGCGCCTACGTAGCTGTTGGTCGTAGAGGAGCAGAAAGACAAGGGCAGGTAGGATTTGTAATTCGGCCTCCATGGTGTCCTTGTTCCTCGTGGGAGATGTTCAGGTGAGCGTTTTTCCACTGCAAAAGCTGTTTCTGCCGTGTTTTTATCCATGGTGAATCCGCCCCGGAAAAGGTGGCGGATTGGCGGGTTGTAATAGTGTGGGCGGTACATTGGCTCCCGCCTGTCTGTTGGCGGTAACCGCCGCGCTGCTTGTCTGTACCGCCGTGGCGGGCGGTGTGTTAAAGTGGCTGTCTTAGTTGGCGGTTTCCACCAGTGTCATAATTCCCTTTTTTTGTCCGCCGGCCTGTTTGCGGTATTGCCGCACCTTTAACACCGTCCGCCAGGTTTGTAATGACCACCTAAATCTTTGTCATTTTGACCTTAGTTTATTCAGATAAATATTATCTATTTTTCTAATCCTGTGTGGTGTATTTTTGTGGTGTTTTCTTTGTGTTACTGTATAATTTATTGCACAAAGACTTTACACATTGCCTTCTAAGTTAAGCCTGACTACTCAGTGCCAAGCTGCCAGAGGGTGGGCACAGGATAATTTGGACTGTGTGTGACTTACCCTGACTAGGATTTTGGTCACTACTTAGACAAAGGTGTATACCTCTGCCAACTAGGGACCACATTTCTATCAGTCACACACTCAATTTCAGACCCACTCAGACAGTCATGCACTCATGCACAGACTCACTCAGACACTGACACACTCACTCAAACAGCAACTCAGAAATGCATGCACCCACTCAAAGTCCCACTCAGACACTCCAACTTACAGTCCGGCTGAGACCATCAGGAACCACTCTCTGACCCACTCAGACACTGATGCACCCACTCACAGATACACTAAGAGTCTCATGTACCATCTCACAGCCCCACGTAGACACTCACACACTGACTCAAAGACCCACTCAGACGCACATGCACCCACTCAGATCTTCATGCACCCACTCACAGACCCACTTAGATACTGATGCACCCATTCACAGATCCACAGCGACTCATGCTGTAGTTACAGCCCTTGTTATGGTCTCTGAGAAATGTAGAAACATTTTTATTAACATATTTCCTGGCTTTGTCAATCTGTAGGCAGAATTATTTAGACCACTTCCATGTCTGCCTTTGGCATATGTTGGAGCACACCAAGGCAGTGCACACATAAATAGGCAAAACCCATGGTGGTGGGCAGGCTCATAATGCCGCTGGCGGTACTGTGCCGGCCGCTGGGCTGAAGATTGATGTCTCAGTCCTGGCAGCTGATACGGCCATGGCACTATGAGTGGATAAGCGGCGGGTTGGCTGCAACCAACCTGCCATTCTCATAATGATGCACAAAGCCTGTTGGCGGTACTACCGCTGCCTTTACACTTACTGCCGGGGTCTTAATGACCCGCTAGGTATGTGAGAAGTTGGTTCACAAACTGTTGCACAGAACTGCATATTGTACATGTGCTGCTTTACTGTATGCTCTAATTGCTCAAAAAACTGCATGCTAAGGGTTAAACCTACACTTAGCAATGTACTAGAAGATGTGGAAATTCAACATGTCTATACATTAGGTGCTGTTCACAAAGAATGTTTTTCTTTGAATTCTGGAACTTGTAGTCCTATTTATTCCATTTTAAAAGAGGACTACAAGACTCAGAAACGAAAGGAAAAAAACTATAGCTATATATGAAGCATGAACCTGTGAAAGTTGAGAACAGTGTAATAGATACTGTTGTAAAGTCCCGATTTGGATGGTCACCCCAACACTAACTTTTTGCTGCTTAATGCTGTCGTTTTTTACCTGAAACTGCACTGAGACCTGCTAACCAGACCTCAGTGCGAGCGCTCTTTTACTTAAATTGTACTATGATTTTGTAAACCCGATTGGCAAGGACTTTACCACCCCTTTAAGGCCCTAGTAAATGGTACTAGTGGTACCCAGGGCAGGAATGATAAAGGGGTCACCAGGGCTACAGCACTGATTGTGCCACCCTGGGTAACCCAACTAAAAGCAAAGCCCTCAGAGCTGCCATGTCATCCTGCACAAACAGCTTGTCTGCTCGAGTTTGACTCTTCCCACACCAAGTGCAGGAAGAGTCCCTTCACTGCCCAAAGCACAGGTCAATCACCCCTAAGTCAGGCCTCCTATAGTCCAGGAGGCAGGGCGCAAGGTGTTGTGAATGTGAACATATATGCACAAGCATAGATGACCCTGTGATAGCACTTAAAACGTAATGCTACCACAAGTGACCACCAGTCCATAGGGTAACATGGTCTGGCACTTGGGCAAACCCCAGATGTCCAGCTCAATGATGGCCTGACCCATTTCCCAGTGTTTGGTATCAAACACCATGCTTTTTAACCATGAACATTATTTTCATGCCCAGGATGAGCTAGCATGTACCCTGGGGGCGTCCTTGGACAATGACCAGCAAGATACCATCTTTCTCTTGCCTTCGTGGGCTCTCCTGAGCCATTTGCCATGAAGACAAGAGCCTTCTCTCTTGCTGGTAATGCTAACACTCACCCCAGGATTGAGGCAAAGGACCTGGGCAGGAAGGAGGTCACACCTGCTTCCTCCCAGGATGGCTAGTGTTTATACTAATCATGACAATGAGCCTCAAAGGCTTTCGCTGCCCTTGCTAAGTAATCTCTTGTCCCCCACTCAAGGACAAAGCCCTTCCCACCCTATTCAGAAATGACATGTGAGAAAATTAGTTATTTAGGAGGTATATACCTCTAAAAGGCTAGCTACATCTTTAGTGTGGGCTACGTGGCCTGTACAGCCAAGGAAAGGTTCTACTATGTTGGCAAACCATGAAATTAGAGGATTCTGGGTAGAAATGTGATGTGCTCTCACTTGAAGTCATCACGTTAGAGGGGGGACTAGCTACAGTGCCAGTAGCCCATTGACCACTGTCCCTAATGCCCTTAATGCCCCCTAAACTGGCATTTCAGGGGCTCCCTTGGCACTAGAGCCTCAGTTCTGATTTTGAATCTGAGAAGATGCACAAAGAAGACACCGACAACATGACTTGGAACTCCGCTGCTGTGCAAAGAGACAACACTTAAGTGCCCTGAGGAGACCATAGACTGGAACTGTATGATCGACATGTCCCCATGGTGAAAACGCATTGCTCCCAGCAAGAGGGATTTCAGAGGACACCAGAAACAAAAGCAGATTCCCCTGACTGGTGGAACCAGTCACCTTCAACCTGCAGAAGAATCATGCTGCGTTGTAAGAAACACAACCGTCAGGCCCCTCTTGAGTGAGCCCCAAAAAAGTTAGTGACCTGAACTTTGTGAGCCGTAGTGAGGCTGACACCAAATTGTGAGCTGCTACACCACTCCTGAATACCTCCAGCCAACAAAGCACCTTTGACTACTTTTGCTGCTGCCAAGCCTTGTTGGTCACCAGCCCAGTAATTGACCCCTTCCCAGACACCACCAACTCCATAGCAACTCCCAGCAATAGTGACCGACGTCGGCAACAACCCCTCCTGAGATCTTGCATCCTGATAAAGGTGACTTCGACCAAGCGGCAAAGCATCTTTGGCCCGACCTTCCCATGTTTTGCATCTACCTCTGCTCCCCGAACTGCCATATGTGGTAGCAAAGTTCCAGCTGTGGAATCCAGGTCATGGGACCCCAAAGGCTTCTACTGTCTGAGGGTAGAGTGTAGTTCTTCCTCCAAGTATGTTTTTGTCAAGTGCTGCAATTTGACAGCGCAGATCCCATCAGCACCAAGGACAACCAGAGCACCTCTGCACCCGAACTCCCTGGGCAAGAAAACAAGATACTATCTGTTGAATCTTGGTCTGGGGACCTGCAAGACCTTATCTACAGATGGGCATCATGGAACTCACTCCACAAGTGTCTGATTGCACATTGTGTTTTCACCCATAGACCTCAATGTTATCCGTTTGTCAACTAAAAGTGCATCTGATTTTAAATGCATTAAAGCCCACATATCCGGTTGTATGTAAGATACAAAGTTCATTTTGGTTTCTAAATTAAGATAAAAATCTGCTTTATTTTTCTAAATTGGTGTTGAATTTCTTTTGAGTCTTGTCATTTACTTATCGTCCATGTGGGTGTTGTGAAATGCTTTACATATGTTCTTCTAAGTAGCCTGATTGCTCTTTGCCACTCTACAAGGACTAAGCTAAGGTTTAATGGTTTGAACCTGAGGTCCATTTCTGGGTAATGTGTTAGTATTACATGGTAAGACCCCTAGTCGTGGATAAATCACCCTGTAGTTTCTTAAACCAGCTAACCTTAAACTCTAATGGGATAGTGTTAAATAAGAAAGTGAACTATGGAAGAATACACATCTTCAAAATATTAGATCTTCCAATTATAGAAAGTGGAAGAGCAGCCCACGCCTTTAACAATTTTTTAGTTTCCCTATAAGCTGTATCAAAATTTAACTTAGCTACGTCATTAAGATCGGTTATAAACCGAATTCCCAAGTATTTAATCTCCTGTTTAACTAAGGGAGAAACATAAGCCATATTCCAACACATGATTTCTGTCTTTTCTGTATTTATACTATAACCTGAGAATCTACCAAATTGCTCCATCAATGTATTGACAATAGGTAAAGTAGTCATCACATCACTAGTGTATAGCATAAGGTCGTCCGCGTATAACGCTACTTTCTTTTCCCAACCCCCAATCCGAAACTGGGGAATGTCCTTACAAACCCGTAATGAAATTGCCAAAGGTTCAATATATAAACTAAAAAGCAAGGGAGACAAAGGACAGCCCTGTCGCGTACCCCGACTAATCCTAAATTCCTGCGATAGCTGACCATTAACCAAAATTCTCGCAGAAGGGCATCTATACAGTTCCCTAACAGCCCTGATAAAAGGAATTCCTAATCCACCTATTTCCAACGCGACCCCCAAGAAGGACCAGTTGACACGATCAAAAGCTTTTGCTGCATCAAAAGTCAGAACCGCTAATGGAGCCTTTTCTTGTTCCGCCAGGTCTACTGCAGCGAATAACTCGTGAGTTAACTCATGAAGTTGTCTACCCTTCATAAATCCCTTTTGATCTAAGTGAACCAAGTTGCCTATAACTTTCCCCAATCTCCTAGATAAGATCCCTGTATACAGTTTATAGTCCGAATTCAACAAGGAAATGGGTCTATACGATGAACAAGACATTGAATCCTTACCTGATTTTAACAATAAACAAATTATAGCTTCTCTCCAGGATTTAGGTACCTGTGCCCCTTCTAAAAGCATAGAATTGAATAATTCTAGTAAAATCGGAGTAGGTTCCTCACCCAGTGTCGCGTGGGCTCTCATTATTCTAAATGAGACTACTGGATTTCTAGGTAGCAGGATCGATAACGGTGTGGGGGACTGAGTCTGACCCACGTGTAAAGAACTCTGTCACCCTAAATCCGGTTTTTGCTCCGGCTAACTAGCAGTGCCTCATTTCTCCCATGTGGAAGGAATGATTTGGCAGCCGAGCGCATTACATCTTTGGAACTTCTCAGGGAAGTCGTGGTTACTCAGATCCAAACCAACTCTCTTATTTCCAATATGATCTCATATACAAATGACAAAGACAGTATAAGTTTTATATTATGTTTTAAGAAAACGACTGTATTTTAGATATTAAGGCGTGAGCCGCAATAACCAGAACGATACAACACAGTAGGATTGTAATAGTTACCAGGAGAGTAAAACATAAAAACAATGCTATCATATTGTCAAACAGTTTCTACTCTCCCTCTGCTTGTTCTATCTAGAGCACAGCATGTTAAGCTCCTAGCTTGCCTATTAGAATCACTGTGGAGATATCAGCCCTCATACCTGAGCAAAGACCTGTGATCTTGGTTCAGCATCTGCAACGAGGCAGTCAGCGTCAAGTTGTGGTTCCCTGGTCGGAATCTCCCTCTCGCGTGTATTGGGACAAGGAAGTGATTTTATAACTAACATGTCAACGTGATCACAAAATGTCCCTACGCAGGAATGCCAAGTCTAAACTCTTACCACGTCTATCGGCAATGTACCAGACTGTATCCTTGACTGAACCACAGAGTAAATATGTTATGGTGAACTCCAGTGCTGAAGTATGCAAAACAGTGTGATATGAATAAAAAACAACACCGTAGAACTGGCTATTTGAAAAATAACAGTACGAAGCCTAATAAAAAGCATGTAGAGCAGAGTGCACAGAGGCTCTAAGCTGTCAGCAAATGAATAAAATATATTCAGGGCAAAATGCACAAAGGCCTAAAGCCTGAAGCTAAAGCGCAATGAATACGTAAAACTAATCACACTACACCCTCCCCTTGTCGGTAGCAAGTGGTTCCAATAATATAAAAGGATGCCCTAAATATAAACAATATCTAAAACAAGTATTTCGACAAGGTGAGAAGACAACAAAGTCATAAATTTAGGTAACATGTGAGCATAAAACCAAATTCAATAAAGTGTCAATTTCGTAAAAATCCAATCGTCAGACAGAAGCAATAGAACGCAGGAGTTCCTCCACTTCGATATATGTCAATATCGGAAGATCCACGCCACAAAGTACCATGGAGCAGGTGTGATCCGAAGCCCCAAAACCAGTCAGGGCGGCACCCCGTGCAGGGCCTATGAAAGAGACAATACCATCTTCCTCCAGGAAGGGAATCTCAAAAACTGCCTCACGAAGCAAGCGCATCCGTAGTGCACAAGTCTGGGAATGAGCCCTAATCGGGAACATCAACAGATCAGTATCGACCATTGGAGGGCGCTGGAATGAGAGACAGAGAGCCAGTGCATGTTCAAACGAGCACCAAAGGCATCGAAACACGGGTTGCACACAATCCAAAACCGGTCTGAATGACAGAGACCAGTCGCACTCCAAATGTCAAAGGAGTGTTGCTCCAAAATGCCGCATCATGCGTTCACGACACAGCTGCGCTGATGGGAGCAGCAGTACAGGATCTCGTTGTGATGGGACAGCCATTGCAAAAAAATAGCAACAACAGCAAGACTCCAGCTAATAAAGCCAAAGTAATCGGGAAACCCCCAAAAATGCTTCTGAAAATAGAATGTATAGCCGAAGGTATCAAACCGAATATGGAAGAGAAGGTATGAGCAAAACCAACACCAACGACTTTGAAAAAATGTGCAATGCCAGCGGTGCTGGATGCATTAAATATACGTCCCACAAGTTCACCGAAGTGATTCGGAAAGTTAGTATTCAAAAGGGACTGTATCTCCGCCGACGACCTTGCCACCTGAAGTGCGTAGGTCTCTCTAGCAAATGTAAGGGCCACATGCTTTTGAAACAATAAAGCTTTTAGCCGACTCAACTTGTCGAAATCAACCTTGGAAGCAGCAATATGAGGCCAGATGTCTGCTACCTCCCTAAATTGAGTGGGGGGAAACAACACATTCCCGCAGCACGTAACGGCCTTGTTGACAACGACGATGTAAACTATTCCGGCACGCATGCCACAGCAGCGTTCGCTGTTAAGAACAATGTAACTGCCGTTAGAAAGCACCTGGAAAGTGTTTTTAATAACCGGGACTGGAACTCCCTTCAGATAACAAGCAAAGTTAGCAATCGAAGCGTTACACGCCCCGTGCAAGGACAGCTGTTTACAAACCATTGAATGGCTGACAGAAGCTTCGCATTCGCTGCCGCTAAGAAAAACCTCCTTCAAACCATTAACACATCTGTACTGAAAGGGAAGGTCCCACACCTCGTGTATGTAACTGTCTCCCAATAGTTCATATCTACCCACCGGAATGTGCTTCAAACACGAAGTAAATTGCAAAGTAGAGATAGGCAAATTAATAACCCCATGGATCAACCATTCAGCTGACGGAATCTCAGCTACTGTGAAAGGCAGTTTCTCTAATTTCTCAATATTTAACATAACATATGTCGCTTCCTTTTTAGCCATCAGTTGTTGTTGACGAGTTAAATTAAAAGAGATAAAGATCTCTCTGGCACGAACGCGCTGCCATGGAACGCGACCCGCCTTCAAGGTCTGAAGAGTCCAACCCAGCTGCATGATGGACCGCGTCTGACTCTGCCCATGATATAAAGAAGACATGTCCGATTTAATAATGTCAATGGCAGAGGAAAAAATGCTGTCAATCGTGTAAACACGTTCAGAAAGGGTATGCATGCCATTATCTACAACAGACAAAGTCTGCATCAGATTTTTTTGATCAATCTGCCTCAACCGGGCTGCAGCTTCTTGTTGTGAAAGCTTCCAAATTTCATTATAAACCTCGTATAAGAACCTTTTCTTCCGTGGTACTCTGGGACCTGACAAAAAATCTTGTAAATCAGTATTATTAGACAGTAACATGAGATGTGACTTAACTGCATCCAGCGTGGATGACTTCAACCATTGCTGACAAAGCTTCCCCACACTGTATGTAGTTATTATATCAGCATGTTCTGGTGAAACATAACGAGGGTCTGCCCTACTAGTCCTGAACCCCCCTGAAGAGGTGACAAAACGTTGATGACACATATTAGTGTCTACAGGCCATAATAACCACCCGTCTGGATGTAACGATGAAGTGTTAAGCGTACCATTCTGGACCCAATGTGTAAAATCACTGAAAGTAGCATTCACATAGTGCTGCCAATTTTTTAATTTAGAAGGGACAGGTATACTAGGCAAAGTTAACTCCCTAATCGTCGCTAAGCCCAAACAGCTAGTCTGTTGTACTGTGTCATTGAGGAAAATCATCTGCACAGGGATAATACATGCTCTAAATAACGTGTCCCTGCCTTGCATTTGCCAATTTTTCGTACCCCAAACACTTTTCAAGTCAACAGTTTTAAACCAGTATTCATATCCCTCGACCGACAGTTTAGATACAAACAAATTGGAATACAGTAATTTAGTATCGGTCAATAACATTTGCTTATTAGAATACGGTGTAACTTTAAAATAGTAGGACCTAGCATTACGTGGATCATGCCCAGCAAAATATGCAAATTTTCATAATACGTTTTTGAACTCCCTTGTGGAGGAGTCGAGCAATGTTCCCATTGCACATAATTAAACATGGGCTTAGGGCTACAAGCTTTATGAATAAAGTGGTGTCCATAATAGTTGTAACAAAACATGTCACCATGATTATCTCTAAACTGGTAAGCATCTTCATCGTCATAGACAGTATAATATTGCAAATCTATTAGCATAGAATCTACTGTCTTCACATCCCAATCATCAGAAACAATGCCAGGTATAACAATATCATTCATTGATAATTTGAGGACATACGGTATTTGAATCAATTCAGTGGGACCATATATATCAAACATTACTTTATCCCACACAATTCCATCCGGAACTGGTATAGCAGAAATGTTCACTGTGGACAAGTCTCTTCGAACCATATGAGACGAAAAATGTGTTTTTTTACACAGTCTCCACGTGCTCAATGTCAGATCGATCAGGAAGAAAATGACCATGTATTATCAGAAAAAAAGTAACCACAAATCCCAACCATAATAAAATAGTCATCACGGCCAAAAACAGCCAAAAATAGTTCCAAGGAAAAACAAAATATGTTCGTTTAAGCCATCCCAGCAGCCGTCGTGGACCGTGGACAGAAGACATCGAAGACGAGGAGCCGGACCCATCATTATCAGCGTCGTTGAAGCAGCCAGAAGCAGTTCTAGCAAAAGGTGCAACTGTGAACGAAGAAGCAGACGGAGGCTCTCGCCGTGGCACGCTATAAACCACATGTTCAGAAACGTCAGTAGAACGTACAGCAATTTGATCACAAGATTCCATATTAATCGCCGTCGGTGGAACAATCGCAAGATCATCATCCACCCTCCCCAAGCTCGGAGAGGAAACAGTGTCGGTGAAAATCACCTGCAGCGGGACTTCTTCCCCAGTAGTGAGAGGGATTCCGGAACTACTGGGTGTCCCTCTTGGTCTGCTGTGCAGAATCGGCCACATGTTGTAACTTGACATTATCAATGGAAACAAAGCGATTTCCTTTGGTCCCTCGCAGCGGCGGTAAAATCACAGTTCTCGTGCCGCTTACCCCTAACACAGGGACAGGTTCTCGATAAGAAGGACCAAATTCTTTTTTAACTGCGACCTTTTCACGCACTAAATCCCCAATCCTGGGTATCCAACCAGTAGGTGTTACTGGCTCATCCTTAATTCCTGAGGAGGCAGCACTGGCAGAAGAGTTAACTTCACGGAATTGTTGTAAATCCTGCAAAACAGTGACATGATCATTTATGTCAAAGGGCGTATCTGACGCCTCCACACCAGGACCATCTAGATCAGGAACATACATTCGTGTTCCAAACAGGCACTCCTATGAAGTACGACCCCCCAGTGACCTTCTAGGCAAGTTATTAAGTGCTCTCTGTACTCCATATAGGTGGGCTAGCCAACCACGACCCGTACCTATAACTCTGGCCGTTAAGGACTGCTTTAAATCACGATTTAAACGCTCCACGACAGAATTTCCCTCAGGATGAAATGGAGACGAGAATTGGAGTTGGACCCCCAACGAAGCCATGGTGTCCCTGAATGCCTTAGAGGCAAAAGCAGGGCCCTGGTCCGAATGAAAAGCCGCAACTGCAAATATATCGACAAAGATGCGCAAATCTTTAATAACAGTTCGAGCGTCAGCCGAGCGTTGTGGCCATACCCATACAAATCTGGAGCACGAATCTACAGCAACCAATATATACTTGTATGCACTATCTGGTGTCAGCGGACCACAATGATCCAAGTACACACACTGTAATGGTTTGTTTGAAATCGGAAGGGGCGTCTGCTGCGGGCGTCTAGCCGACGATGCCTTAATTTGTTGACAAACGTCACAACAAAGGACATACTGCTTCGTCTCTTTATAGAGACCAGGCCACCAGTAACGAGCCTGTAAAAGTGAAATTGTGGCAGCCACCCCAGCATGTGCAGAAGCCAACCCCTCATGTGCTGCAGAAATCAATCGAGGTCTCTCAATTTTATTGGGAATTTCACGTACACCAATGCCTGGAATTGTAACAGTAGCATTTAGCGCACCATTCAAGCAGTAACTATATTTTGAAGGAAATCCTTTAGGAAAGGGCGTGCCATCAGCAGTAGCTTTTATGGCAGCCAAAATTTCTGTGTCTGGTTTGGAACTCAAACGAGTCACTGCGGCCACAGTAGCGACAGCCACTGCCGATTTCGCGGCTTCATCAGCCAAAGTATTACCAGCAACGTGTATTCCAACGCGCTGGTGTCCAAGTGTATGCACAACATGGACTTTAGGAAGCGTTTCCTTCAGATCCGCAACCTTACCCCACAACATTTTATGCTTAATGGTGTTGCCTTTAGAATCTCTGAACCCATTCATCTTCCAATAGTGTAAATATTCGTTAAAAGACTGCACACAGTAGTAGGAGTCACAGACCAGCATGGTTAAAAGTGCAGGATCCGCATGCTCCAACGCTAACAATAGAGCTTTGAGCTCAGCCAGCTGTGCCGTGCAATCTCCCAAGGTTTTAGTATAAGTATGTCGGGGGCAGAACACTTCCCCCTCCATAGTGCCGCTCACCACCGCACATGCAGCAGAATACTGTTGTTTAGTCCCAACCGCTGGTTGCGCAGAGCCATCTGTATACATGACCACTTCATATTGGTCAATAGGCAATGTACCAGCAGGAACAGGGTATTCTATTTCGTATTGAAGAAATTCCTGAGTCTGCAGTTTAGGGTCAAATACATAATCTACATCAGTGGCTGTCAAAGACGTAGCCCATTGTATCCATCGCGGGTGTAAAGCTTTCGAATTAGGAACACTCGCTTTTGTAACAGCCTCTAAGGCCGGAACCGGGGAAACGACAACTATGCGTTGACCCTGGGCCAGCGGTCTTTCTTTAATAACAGCCATCTGAACTGCAGTGAGAATTTTCTCAGTTTGTGCAAAACGTTGCTCTGCAGCAGAATACAAGGGAGACTTGTATGCAATTGGGACAGTCTCCCCTTCATTAAAGGTGACATAAGTAAACCCAACAGCCCCAGGTATCACCCTGATCACTAAATGTGTCTTATTGTCCCGTGTGTGTAAGTGTTTTACTGCTAAGAGACCACTCTGCAATTCTCACAGTATGTGTGTATGTTCAATCGTCCAAAATTTACTCGAAAAATTCGGGCGAATCAACTCGTATAAGGGTTTTATACGCGTTGCATAATCAGGAATGTAAGTTCTGCCAAAATTCAGAAACCCCAACAATGACTGGAGCTTCCGAACCGTATTAGGAGGCTGCAATAAAGCACATTTCTCCCAAAAATGTGGCGCTAGGCTCTTGCCCTCACTCGACAACTCATATCCCAGGAAAATGACACTGAGGAAGGCAATCTTTGATTTCTTAAAATTAAACTTATAGCCAATATCAGCAAACCCCACAACAATGCGCGATACACGCCTTAGATGTTGCAGAATCTCATCATCTGTCAGATATATGTCATCAACATATGATAATGCTTCAGGGTCGAACTCATGCAGCATTTCAGTTACACGAGCCGAAAACAGTCCTGGGCTATTCTTATACCCCTGAGGCAAACGACAAAAAATTTTCTGAGAGCCAAACGCACTGAAACAGGTATAGTCCCGACTCTCGGGCGCTATATTCTGGCAGAAAAATCCATTTGAGATATCTAACGTTGTCTTGTATTTGTTACGCACTATATTATTCATAAGCGCTGCGCTGTGTGAATTCTGTATTGCATATGTGCATGTATGACTATTTAAATGTCGGTAATCCACCACTATCCTATATGAATGGTCCGGTTTAGCAACCGGAAACAAGAGATTATTCATCGGCGAGACACAGGGCTCAATTACACCCTGATACTCCAATTGTGTAAGAATTTTCCTAACCGATGCCCTAGCTTCAAATTTGATAGGATATTGCGGTTGTGGATGAGGTTCGCCCTTTATCGGTATTACATGATAAGGTGATTGTCTGTCCCACCCCACGTTATTTCTATACAAGGCGGGAGCCTGTGCTAGAGCCCATGATTTACTATAGGACTCCGCAAGTTCTCTCGGAACAAGTGGTGAGAAGGAAGGTGTAATAACCTCCTCCCCAACTGGACAGTCGCGAACAAAGTCAGGTGGCCAATCTTGTTCGGCCAACAGAACATCATATGATTTTACCACATGGTCCCAAAAAAATGGCGTTTATAACACGGTCAATGTCCCCTTCCAATCGCATAGTCACTTCATATACTCTATCAGGATCAGAGACACGCATATCCGCCGTCTCGACTTGTATGAAGTCATCAGTTGCTTTCACCTCCAGATGCTCTAGAAGACTCCGGCGAACTATTGTGACCTCTGCCGCGCTGTCTAACAGAGCTAACGCCCATGTCTTGTTCGTCAAGAGAACTCTCTTCTTGAGCGGCATGTCTAACTGAGACAGCTTCCACTTTCTTCTTTTTAAATTGCTGTTTCTGTTGCAGCGGTTTCTCTTCTTGTTTAATAGAAACCTCCGCTGAGCGTTGTGAATCCTGTCTCGGTTTCACGTACTCCGTCCTCTGCTCTGACCGCCCACCTCTCTCACTTCTCTTTTCCGAGGAGTCCTGAAAGGAACGAGATTGGCGTGTATCAGTATATTGATATCTATCAGGCGTCTTCAAAGTATCCCTATTCCTGAGATTATATTTATTCTGTGGGGTCTCCGGTTGCGGAGACTGCCCACCATCTTTCTTCGGTGTTTGCTGTTTCTTTTCCCAGTGCTTTTTCGAACCCTCAGGTTGTTGCTGTTTAGCATTTTCTTTATTATTTTTACCCTGTAACTGGGGTTTTTGTGGCCTAGCCCCTAGGCTATCACGACCAATACTAGAATATGTTTCCGCTATTATTCTCAGAAGTTCCCGCTCCTGATTAAGCAGCGGTACATCCCGAAGACGCATACGCACTGCTAGTGCTACTGCCTCTCCTTTGAGATTACTCAAAATAATAGAAGAAACTGTGGCAAAATTGCCCAGCAACTGCATGCCCAAATCCAAGGCAGGCGCAGCCCCATATTCATCCTGAATCTATTTAAGTACGTCCGGTAAATTAGCTAATGTCGGTGTACCGTGTGCCATAGTGTAGAGCGCGGCAAACACCGTGCCCCAGGTATTACAAAGGTCCACCGGAGGAACCATCCCGTACGGCAAACACATCGTCAAAATTCTATGTTTATCCTGAGGTCCCGTATGGGGAAATACTGCTTCCAGCGTATTAATTTTTTGCGCCAGCCAAAACGGAGTCTCCTCTCGTTTAGCCGGTACTTTACCCATAACTGAGTGTACAGTGGCCGGATTAAGACCCGGAACCACCGCCTGTGGGTGCGCTGGAGCAGCACGCGCTGCATTCGTGTTTAATGTCTGCATCACAAACTGAACTAATCGTCTATATGTAGCCGTTAATTCTGTATATAAACGACGAACTTCAACCACTGCCAATTGAACAACCGCAGGATGTGGTGTATATGTAGCCAATAAAGGCCAGGTAGGACCATCATTACTCAGTGGACCTAACCTAACTTGTGCTATTGTGTGTGGGAGGGCGCCATCAAGCCAATTATGGTGTTCTTGATAAGATAGAGGTATTTCTAAATAAGCGTAAGCCCTTTATTGTCCAGGGACATTCGCAACTGTGTATTCGTGAAAAGTATTTGTTCCCCCATCCACTGCTGGAAAAGCGACCCAAGAATAAAAAAGTTCCGTTCTATAGGCTGCATGGGCGTCCACCACAAAAGTGACTGGACCCCCCTGGACTGTCAGTTCATGTGTCAATAGATGTCCCGTGAGCGGATGTCGCATATTAATTGCTATGTTCACTACATTAGGATTCGCCATTTTATAAAAAACAGCTACAGGTCAGAGAAGGCACACCAATATCGGGGTTTTATTCCTTTCAAAGTTCAAGCTTGAACAACCAACCACTAAGCAATAGGAAGCACCTATGCCGTGTCGGCGGAAACCCTCAGCCCCACGGACGTCTCCGTATACGGAACCGAGGAGTCAAAATATATATGAGACCAAGAGAGTCTGTCGGACCTAATCATTAGATCCAGACCAAACGTTGGCGGCGCCATGTCGCGTGGGCTCTCATTATTCTAAATGAGACTACTGGATTTCTAGGTAGCAGGATCGATAACGGTGTGGGGGACTGAGTCTGACCCACGTGTAAAGAACTCTGTCACCCTAAATCCGGTTTTTGCTCCGGCTAACTAGCAGTGCCTCATTTCTCCCATGTGGAAGGAATGATTTGGCAGCCGAGCGCATGACATCTTTGGAACTTCTCAGGGAAGTCGTGGTTACTCAGATCCAAACCAACTCTCTTATTTCCAATATGATCTCATATACAAATGACAAAGACAGTATAAGTTTTATATTATGTTTTAATAAAACAACTGTATTTTAGATATTAAGGCGTGAGCCGCAATAACCAGAACGATACAACACAGTAGGATTGTAATAGTTACCAGGAGAGTAAAACATAAAAACAATGCTATCATATTGTCAAACAGTTTCTACTCTCCCTCTGCTTGTTCTATCTAGAGCACAGCATGTTAAGCTCCTAGCTTGCCTATTAGAATCACTGTGGAGATATCAGCCCTCATACCTGAGCAAAGACCTGTGATCTTGGTTCAGCATCTGCAACGAGGCAGTCAGCGTCAAGTTGTGGTTCCCTGGTCGGAATCTCCCTCTCGCGTGTATTGGGACAAGGAAGTGATTTTATAACTAACATGTCAACGTGATCACAAAATGTCCCTACGCAGGAATGCCAAGTCTAAACTCTTACCACGTCTATCGGCAATGTACCAGACTGTATCCTTGACTGAAGCACAGAGTAAATATGTTATGGAGAACTCCAGTGCTGAAGTATGCAAAACAGTGTGATATGAATAAAAAACAACACCGTAGAACTGGCTATTTGAAAAATAACAGTACGAAGCCTAATAAAAAGCATGTAGAGCAGAGTGCACAGAGGCTCTAAGCTGTCAGCAAATGAATAAAATATATTCAGGGCAAAATGCACAAAGGCCTAAAGCCTGAAGCTAAAGCGCAATGAATACGTAAAACTAACCACACTACACCAGTACCTTATATAGTTCATTTGGTAAATTATCTGGGCCAACTGCCTTC
The DNA here is from genome assembly GCF_031143425.1 of Pleurodeles waltl. Lineage (NCBI taxonomy): Eukaryota > Metazoa > Chordata > Amphibia > Caudata > Salamandridae > Pleurodeles > Pleurodeles waltl. The sequence continues at coordinate 342,036,080 of NC_090451.1, forward strand.
CCTTTTTTCAAGGCTTTTATAACTTCAGCAAGCTCTGCCCCACTTATCTCACAACCCAATGACTGCTTTGCTGATTCATCCAAAACTGGAAGATGCGCTTTTTCCAAAAATGCCCTAATCGACTCCTCTGAATTTACCAAACTTTCTGAATATATTTCTTGAAAAAAAGATACAAATGCCCCCTCAATCTCATCTTGCTCCACACAAATCTGATTCGTAAGGTCTGATTTAACCAATAAGCTATGCCTTTTAGAAAAATCTGACTTAACCTTCCAAGCTAAGAGTTTGCTACAACCTTCTCTGTATTCATAATGCGCATATCGACTACTTTCCCACTTTAACCTATTGCGCTTCTCAAAAAGAAATCTAAGTCGATCCGAACCTTTTCCTCTTGACGTACCAGTTCCTCTAGTAGCTCTTCCTTCCCTTCTCCTCGTGCATTATGAATTAAAACTTGAAAAGTATTTAAAGATTATTCCATACCCCCCAACTTCTCCCTTTCTTCCCGACGCTTGTATATTGCCAGGCTCACAAGCCTCCCTCTAATATAGGCCTTATAGGCATCCCAGACACACCATAAACATTAGTGTCTCTATTTAATGAATAGAAAAACGTCTTTTGTTTATATCAACAAGTCTGTGTTGGCCTATGTCTCACCAGTATATTCAGTAAAAAACTTTGTTAATTACGCCAGGGGTACACAGCCGCACCATACACTTGCTAGGCAAGACCTCACTTCAGGTTGTACATTCCAGGTCTCAGTTCATAGGCATTAACAAATACAAGCCACAAGTTGAACTTCTGCTTCTAGTACGAATCCCATTTCTATCCTTTTAGAGACCAGTTCCGGAGTCACAAAAAAACCCCAACCGATAGGTTTCAGCTAGGTCCCCCCTCAATTTGTATTGGGTTTTGAGGTAACAGCGGTGTTCTAGTCTCCCCTAATCAAAGGGTTAGAGTTGCAATATGTGCGCTTGGGAACCCGGAACAATGCCTCAATCAAGATCCATCAGCGCCCCCTCAGCAAGACCTCTTGCATTCTGCTTGAGTCTGCCCGCGGCGTTCGCATTAACAAAAAAATCCTGGTCTCCTTAAGCACACTTCCAAACAGTACAGCTGCGCCGAGGGAGCACAAACAAAACCCCTGAGAGAAGCCACTCCGTGCCGGGTCGCGCGGCAAAGAGGAAAGAAAAAAAAAAAAAGAAGTGAAACCTGCCGACTTGATCTTGCTCTGCGTTTCCTCGGAGCGGGCTCCAGGCAAATCTGAGCTTCGAGATTCGCCGCCGTAAAGAAGTGACAGTAACGGCTAAGCGGCTCCCAAAACGCCGGTTTGAGAGCTCCAATGCTCCGGGCACAGCACGGCGTTACGTTCTGACGCCTTCCCGTCCGACGGGGAGCTCGCGGACCAGTCCTCTAACTGGCCGCCATGTTCCCTCCAATATCATCCTCGTTTGTTTGGGCCTCCAAGGGAGTAAGGATTTCTTGGAAAAAGATGAGTAGAAAGAGTGGGGGGTATTGCATCTCCAGTTATTTTTAGGTATTATCTGGCTTTTCAACTAAAAAATATCAGAATGTTATTGAATAAGAAGTCAGAGTACTCATTGGTCTGGAGAGCTTTGACGGCACATCTTGAGGAAGGAGTGGATAATTTCGTATATAAATTTGGACATCCAAAGTACTTCAAGAAGGTGCGTTTGAAGCTTGCCAGACATGCTTGTAATGTTTGGATTCATCTTCGGAAGGTGCTAGGGATACCTTATTATTGCAGTTCTGCTCCTATCTGGGACTCACCCGGTACTCCTGAATGTCTTATGGACAAATTATCAATTCCTTTGAGAATAAGCGGGTTGGTAAAATGGGGTCAGATTATAGAATGTTCTGAATTGTTAACCTGGTCTGCATTGCAGGAGTGTACTATAGGGACAATTTCTAAGTTTAAGTATCTTCAGTTATCTAGTTGGGTTAAGTCTCGACGAGTAGGAGAAATAGGGAGGAGCTCATGGTAAGGGAAACTAAATCAGGCAGGTATTAATAAAGAAATTGCTTTTTGGTATCATGCACAGTTGGAAGCAGTAGATGACGCTTCTTCCCTCCCTTTGTTGAAATGGGGGAGGATTTTTCCAACCCTAGAAGTTACAGCCTTGTGGCAGAAGTCATGTTCAGAACTGTGGTTTACTATTAAACCTGCAGGGTTGAAGAAAAACCATTTGTTTACACTACACAGGGTTTATTGGTCACCTGCTAGATTAACAGCTATCTGGAAATTTAAGAAAAACTGTCCACGGTGTGGGAAAACTAATGCAGATGATGTTCACATGTTTTGGCAATGTTCAATGTTGACTAAGTATTGGAAGGATATAGGAAGTATTCTGAGGGTAATTTTGGATGTAAACTTAAGAATAAACCTTCTTATGGTGGTGTTTGGGGTTTGTGAACCGGGCATAAATTATCAGAAAATGTCAGTACAACAGGAACACTTGTTGTTTGTACTAATGCTTTTGGCTAGACGGGAAATATGTCGTAAATGGGTGGATCCATTGCCCCCCCTTGTTCAGGACTGGCAATTATCAGTAAATCGATTGTGTAAAATGGAACAATGCGGTCCTCATACTAGAAGAGATAATTTTTGGGTGGATTGGGAAAATGTTTACCAGTAGCTTATAAGTTTGGAGTAGTTTCAGTTGTATAATTTTTGTTTTGTGGTTTTCTTGCTTGGTCTTCTCCTCCTGGAAGTTAAGTCCAATGATTAGAAGTCCCCTCACCTTATTGGGTGCCGCTTTGGTTATGATCATGTCTTGAAGAAAACAGTAAGACGTGGTCGATGCCAGTCGATTGGGAAAAGTGCAGTATGTAGAACAGGTGGGGTGGCCCAGCAGTGCTGTGGACCGCACACTTGGAATCATACTTTAAGCGCCTCGGCCTTTGCCTTTTCCTCTTAGCCAAAGCGAGGGTGGCGAAATGAGGACAAAAAAAAAGACCCCTAGTCGTACCTCATAATACTGCCACCTTGCTACAGATACCTTTTAGGTTATGTGTTGATAGATTACAACGAAGACTTTTATGTGCTAGAGTGGTAAGATAAGTTCTTTAAACTAATACTGAGTCAGCTGTGTAGTACAAGACTGCTAGGCTTAGTTAAAAATGCAGTGTTTAAATATTGGTCAGTGATACCAGTGCAGACACTGTCTATGGTCTCACACATGCAGCTTCTCGTGGCATGTACAAGCTGTTTGTCAACTGTCAACCCCACGTACTAGTAGACATAACTAATCCCTGAAATATACTGTAGGTATGTCATAAAGTATGGTGCTTTGTGCATAAAGCAAGAGAGATCTGTTTCTGAGATGAATGAGTTAATCATGCACTTGCAGGCCTCTATGCCAAGTACTTCACAGAGTATACCACCTATGAAGCAAGTGGCATACTTATTCACAAAAGCATAGAGCCTCTATCCCACCCAGTGAGACAGCTACATGAAGACTTATACATTCAGGCACACACTCAGAAACTATTTATGTGTGCATCAGTAACAAAGGCAGTTCATGGTACAGCTCTATACCCCTCTATTCCCTAACACAGGCACTTACATACACATTTAGATGAACATAGAGGTACAAACACATAAATTCACGTCCTGGCCCATTTGCTTCAACATCACATGACACTACTATAAGTGGACTCCTACAGTTACTCAGATATGTAGGAAAGTAGTGACACACCCTCATCATCCATCTAGAGAAATAGTCCGGAGATAAGGTGTAGGTATGCCATAAACGGCAGTGCTTTAAGCTTAAATGATTGAGAGATGTAATTTTGAGTTTTAGTAACTTACTCCTGCACTTGCAGATTTCTATGCCAAATGCTGCATAGAGTATACCACTCATAAAGGAACTGATATACATGTTTCCAAAGCAGAGATCCTCTCTTTCACTCAGTCACAGAGTGCCAGAGGGAGTTATATATTCAAACTCATACTCAGAAACAACCTATGTATTCAATAGTATGGAAGGTAGCTGCAGACACACCTACATACCCCTCTATTCCCTAACACAGGCACTGAGGTAGTTGTTCAGTCACTTACATACACATTCATGGAGCCATAGAGGTAGTAAAACAGAGAGTCATATACTGGTGCCATTCACGTAAACATGTCATGCCACAACTATAAGTGGACTCCCACACTCACATATGTAGGTGTTGGACCTGTCAGCTCTTGGCATGGTTTCCCCATGTCTTTTTGGCTTCTGACCTCCTGTTATGATCCTGTGCTGAACTTTGTTTTTGCTGGTTTTAGGACTCTGGGCAATTTACCACTGCTGACCAGTGCTAAAGTACAGGTGCTCTCTGTCTAATTGAATTGGTAATTGGTGTATCCATGATTGGCATATTTGATTTACTAGTAAGTCCCCAGTAAAATGCACCAGACGTGCCCGCAGTCTGTAAATCAAATGCTACAATGGGCCTGCAGCACTGATTGTGCCACCCACAAAAGTAGCACTGTAAACGTCTCTCAGACCTGCCATTGCAGTGGCTGTGTGTGGAGTTTTTAACTGCCATGTTGACTTGCTAGGCCCAAATTATTCCCTTTTAGTACATGTAAGGCACCCCTAAGGTCGGCCCATGGTAGCCCCATGGCAGGGTGCAGTGTATTTAAAATGTAGGATATATACTAGTGTGTTTTACATGTCCTGATAATGGCGAGAATTTGCAGATTACTTATTTGTGGAGGAACAATTTGATTGCTCCAATGACAAATTATTTGTAAGTACTGTTATAATAAGTTAGAGGACAATAAAAATTCAGCTAGAGCAGTGCCTAACAAGTTAGAAGAAGTTTAAATTCCATGAGAACTTCAAGATTTGAATGTTTATGAGTCTATTATACAATCATACATCCATTTCAAGCTATAGTCCATATGGAACCAAAGACAGGAAAGTTACCTCCAACTGAGGTCCAGAAAGGTCATAAAAGTTGAGCTGTGTACTTGCCATTAGATCCCACCACTTATCTCTGTTGTCTTCCCCAGTTTTTGAAGACACAATACCATAATGACTTTGACTTTTATAGTGAGTGCATTGACAACATATACAAACACAGTCTGGTTTATATGAAAAGACTGTGTTAAACTTTCTAATCTGTTCATAAAACAGAAATACCTGTCTCCTGTTCCACTGCACCTGCGGATACCAAGTCTTAATTTTCCCTACACTCCTCTTCAGGTCCAAAGAAATTAAACTGGTAATCATCACATACCTTTTCAACCTCTGCCACTATACCATGCAGAAGAACTCTATTAATTTCTCCAAAACATAACACAGGAGTCTTCACATGGTAAAGCCTCCTAACTAAAGTTTGCATATGCGAGTGGTGGACAGCTAACATTATAAAATTATGAAATATACTTTGGCACATTTTCTTTGATTAACATGCTAGTGAATGTCCATATAAAGTTGTATATTTCCTTACTTTGCGTGGATATAATACTTGCAAAATGGCAATTTTCTGTTTAAGACTTTTGCATGGAAAAATACGTAATACATTTCTTAATATGCCAATTGATTGCTGCCCACCACCACTGCATGCAATATAGGTAAGTCACCCTTCTGGCAGGTCTTACAGCACCAAGACAGGGTGCACTATCATGTATTTGAGAGCATATGTGTGTATGAGCAAATATGCTCCTACTGTGTCTTTGCAAAACATTGAGAAATAGGTGGTCATTACAACCCTGGCGGTCGGTGTTAAAACGGCGGTAAGACCGCCAACAGGCCGGTGGTAAAAAAATTGGAATTACGACCGTGGCAGAAACCACCAACAAAGACAGCCACTTTAACATTCCGACCGCCACGGCGGTACAAACAAACAGTGCGGCGGTCATCGCCAACAGACAGGTGGAGGACAATGTACCGCCCTCAGTATCACAACCTACCAATCTGCCACCTTTTCCAGGGTGGATTCACAGCGAACAAAAACACGGCGGAAACAGGACTTCGAAGGGAAAACGCTCACCTCTACATACCCCACGAGGAATCCGGACGCCATGGAACCCGACCTCCAGATCCTGCCAGCCCTTATCTTCTTGCTCCTCTTCTAGGAGCACAAACGCCGGTGGCGAAGACCACGGTGAGTACTGCACCTACAACACAGGGGAGAGGGGAGGGAAAAAACAGGGACACACACGCAACACATCCACCCCCACCCTCACCCACCACAACACACACACTAATACAGCATGATACATAACAGTTACACCCCCCAACCCCTCAGAAGAATGCAAACACAAAAGGAAATGAGTGTAACCATTGTAATATATTAAAATCCAGTACGCAAAAATATATATACACTATAAACAAATATATACACCAAGAATAGTAGTCCAGGTAGTGCTCCATTGAAGTCCGTGGAACACTGGGCCCACACTCAATCACCTAACATGACAGAGAGAACACTGCAGGGGCATCAGATAGCAGTAAAACAGGCACCTCAGGGGGAAGGAAAAGGGGGGGGCACCTCAGCCAGTTGAGTGCACTACGCCAAATCCATGAGGGGGCCACATGCCCACTGTTCAATAATCCTGGGGAGAGCACAGCCACAGTCTCTCAAGTCTCTACAGTGGGTGGGTTGCCCACTGATCCATCCTGGGGAGTGCAAAGCCACAGTCTCTCAAGTCTCTACAGTGGGTGTGTTGCCCACTGTACCATCCTGGGGAGTGCAAAGCCACAGTCTATCAAGTCTCTACAGTGGGTGTGTTGCCCACTGTGCCATCCTGGGAAGTGCAAAGCCACAGTCCCTCAAGTGGATAACAGTCTCCACTGGTTCTGCAGGGGGCCTTGTGCCCAGAGTGCTTCATCCTGCCAAGGACAGAAGTAGTGGATGCATCTCTCCACTGGTTCTGGAGGGGGCCTTGTGCCCAGAGTGCTTCATCCTGCCAAGGACTGAGGTAGTGGATGCCTTACTCCACTGGTTCTGGAGGGGGCCTTGTGCCCAGAGTGCTTCATCCTGCCAAGGACAGAGGTAGTGGATGTATCTCTCCATTGGTTCTGGAGGGAGCCTTGAGCCCAGAGTGCTTCATCCTGCTTGTGACGGACTCAGTAGCGTCAGTGCCCTTGGCGCTCATGGGCCAGCGGTGCTTATTGCGGCGGTGTCCTTGGCAGCAGTGCTTGTTGTGGCGGTGTCCTTGGCAGCGGTGCTTGTGGCGGCAGTGTCCTGTTCAGCGGTGCTTGTGGCGGCGGTGTCCTGTTCAGCGGTGCTTGTGGCGGCAGTGTCCTGTTCAGCGGTGCTTGTGGTGGCGGGGTCCTTGGCAGTGACTCAGCTGCTGGCGGTCCTTTATGGCCCAGTGGGGCTGGTGCTGGCGGTCCTTTATGGCCAAGCGGAGCTGGTGCTGACGGTCCTTTATGGCCCAGCGGGGCTGGTGCTGACGGTCCTGTCTGGCCCAGCGGGGCTGGTGCTGGCGGTCGTGTCCTGTCCTGGGCAGCTGGGCTGGTGCTGGTGGTGGCCTCCTGGGCAGCAGGGCTGGTGCTGGCAGTGGCCTCCTGGGCAGTGGAGATGATGGCGGTGTCCTCCTGGGCAGCAGGGATGATGGCGGTGGCCTCCTTGGCAGCGGGGATGATGGCGGTGGCTTCCTGGGCAGCGGGGATGATGTCGGTGGCCTCCTGGGCAGCGGGGATGTTGGCGGTCTTCTCCACTGTGCTGCTCTTCCCAGACTTGCTGAGTTTCTTGTGGCCCTTCCCCACTTTGGAAGGTGTCGCAGCTGACTCCACACTCCCACCTGTACCCCTGGGAGCAGCTTTGGTGGCTGGAGTCCTCCCCCTCTCCCGCCGGGCACTGGCCAACTTTTGATTCTTGACAGGTGGGGGACTGTCCGTGCTGTGGGTCCGTGCCACACTGGCTGCCCTGCTGCCCGGTGCACTCCAGATTCCAGTGACTACAGGCACCACTGGTCCAGGAGATGTTGTGGCTGAGGTGCTAGATTGGGACCTGGAGAGTCGGGACCTAGGAGACTGACGGGGTGGGGGAGGTGAGGGAAAGAGGTCAAGGTTGGACAGGAAAAGTTTCTTGGGAACACTGGGACGGTAGCTGGAGGGGGTTTGGGAGTGGAGGAAGAGGTTGTGGTTGTAGGAGGTGTTCGTTTGGTGACTTTGGGTGAAGGTGCATGCGCTGGAGGCTGTCGTGAGGTGGATGGCTGTTGGGTGGGTTTGTGTGCCTGCGTTTGTGTATCTTGGGAGGTGGCGTCACAGACACACTGGGAGAGGACACAGGGGACGTGTGAATGGTAGTGGGGGTGGTGACTGCACGTGAGCGGGGTGTGGTGGTGTGTGTGCTGGTGATGGAAGTAATAGTTGTAGATGTAGTGCATGCAGGTGTGAGTGGAGATGAGACTGGGAGGGAGGAGGGAGACGAGGAGGAGGGGAGACACAGTGGAGGCAGTGGATGTTGGTGTGTCTGCATGTGTGTGATGCTTGCGTGAGCGCCTGTGGGATGTGTGGTGCTTATGTTTGCCTGAGCTTCCCTTGTGTGTTGACGTGTGTGCATGCTGGTCTGAAGGTGTGCTTGGGATAGGCTGAGGTACAGGGGATTGGGTCTGGGTGGAGGAAGTTGGAGGGGGGAGGCTAGAGACAGGAACAATAGCTGCCATCAGTGCTGAGGCCAGAGTCTGAAAAGCTCACTGAAGGGCCGCCTGACCAGAACAAATTCAATCCAGGAATGCATTTGTTTGTTGCAACTGCCTTTCTACACCCTGGATGGCATTCAAAATGGTAGACTGCCCAACAGTGAGGGACCTGAGGAGGTCAATGGCCTCCTCACTGAGGGCAGCAGGGGTGACTGGGGCAGGGCCTGAGGTGCCTGGGGCGAAGGTGGTGCCTGGGGCGAAGGTGATGCCCACCCTCCTGGGTGAGCGGGCACGGGGCAAAGGCTGAGGGGCTGCTGGGAGGGCGGTGCTGGTGGGGGGGTGGCGGCTGTACCTGTAGATGCGGGGGGCACGGATGTGGCTGCCACCACAAGGGAGCTCCCATTAGAGGACGAGTCTGTATCACTGGTGTCAGTTCCTGTCCACGCCGTGGGGCTTCCCTCGCCCTCCTTCCCACTGGTGAATTCCGAGTCCGTAGTCTCGCCCTCCAGGGCCATGTGGGATGCCGCTCCCTCCTGCTCCGGTGCCACTGCTCCTCCTCCTGATGATGCTAATGCACACAAGAACAGGGAGACCACAAAAAAGGGAACGACAGAAGAAAGACATGTTGAGTGCATGCATTACCGCTACCATTGGCGGACACAACCGACACAGAAGCCCCCTGCACTACGCCACACACTTGGGGTCCACTGTTCAATCCCTGGGACATGGCCTACAAGGCTATGGCTGGCATCTGCACACATGGATGTCACAGGTGCCTGACTAGGTGTACTTGGCACTGTACGCAGGTGGGGTGGGGTGCCACAGGGTCTGCCAGAACAAGGGGACCTAACTAGCACACTCGTACTGGCCTAGGGAAACCCACAGCCCACCTCCCCCACCTAGACACCTCCACTGCGGGCAAAATCAGCAGAATGAGAGTGTACTCACCCCCTTGTGGCTGCTGTGATGCCCTCAAGCGCCATCCAACTCCGGGTACGCCACCGCCAGGATCCTGAACATCAGGGGGGTCATGGTGCGACGGGCACCTCTCCCACGTTGGGAGGCCATCCCCAGCTGGGCCTCCGCCGTCTTCTTGCTCCAGCGGCGAATGTCCTCCCATCTCTTACGGCAGTGGGTGCTCCATCTGTGGTAGACCCCCAGGGTCCGGACGTCCTTGGCGATGGCACGCCAAATATCCTTCTTCTGGTGGGCGCTGACCTACATGAATTGTACAGGGGAAAAATAAAGGTTATTACCAACTGCACCGTCACAGTCATTGGCCCCCATTCCTACCCTTGCCATGTGGCACTTTCACTCACCGTCGTTTCATGCACGCCTCAATCTCCCCCCCCCATCTTTCATCCACCCCACTCCACACAGGCATAGCCCATACATCATGCTCCCAGTGTACTTACCTGTTGGTCTAGAGGACCGTAGAGTAGCGTGTACTGGGGGAGGACCCCATCCACGAGTTTCTCCAACTTCTCCGATGTGAAGGCAGGGGCCCTTTCCCCAGACGCACGAGCCATTGTCTCTTCCAGACCGAGGTCACAGCAGCACTTGCAGTGTAGGTCCTCTCCTGTCGGAGATCAGGTATCGGGTGAATGAACAGATAGAAAATGGCGGTCACGTCCGCGGTGGTGCATACCGTCACCGCCGGCGTCCATCCTCATTGGCTCCTGGGACCCATAGGGTCCAATGTTAACCAATGCAGAATTGCGCCGCGGTCTTTGACCGCCTACCGCCACGGTGTACAACGCCAGCACAGTTACCTCACATCCCATTGTCCCACTTTACAGGTCAGGCAGCCGCCATTTCAGGGGCCCACATGGCTTGATTTTTAACTGCGTCACACATACCTAGGCCTTGCCTCAACACTCATACATTCTAAATTTCGGATTATGATTCGTGTTCTGTGTAAGCTGTGGGTACGTACCTCTGAGTTGGTTGACTCTGTGCTCGCTGTTGTCCTTCATAGGCACCGTCCGCTGGGACATGTGAGGAGATCGCAGCATCCTCCGGTGTACAGACCGCTGGTGGACTTGTCGACTACGGAGGAAAGACATGTGATCATCACCTACAGGCTTGATCGTGTCACAATCCTGGAACTGTGTGCCCAGCTGGAGCCAGACCTGATGTCAGCTATCCGCCATCCCACAGGAATCCTCCCTCTAGTGCAGGTGCTGTCAGTACTCCATTTCCTTGCAAGTGTGTCATTTCAAACAACAGTGGCCATAGCATCAGGGATGTCCCAGCCTACGTTCTCCAACGTGTTGTCTGCCCTGCTGAAACACATGCAGAGCTACATCGTTTTCTCTCAGGTGGAGGATTTGCCTACAGTGAATGGCGACTTCTATGCTCTGGGACATAACCCCAACATCATAGGTGCCATTGATGGGACACATGTGGCTTTGGTACACCCCCGCAGGAGTGAACAGGTGTACAGAAACTAGAAGAGTTATCATTCCATGAATGTGCAGATGGTGTGTTTGGCAGACCAGTACATCTCCCATGTTAATGTAAAATTTCCTGGCTCAGTGCATGACGCTTACATCCTGCGGAATGGCAGCATCCCTTATGTGATGGGTCAACTCCAGAGGCACTGTGTGTGGCTATTAGGTGAGCACCTAGAAGCAAGTCAGTGGGAATAGTTGTCTGGGTCTGGGGATAGCCCTACAGGTTAGTGTGTGTCTAACAGTTACCCTCGCCATTTGCAGGTGACTCTGGTTACCCCAACCTGTCATGGCTACTGACCCCAGTAAGGAATCCCAGGACAAGGGCAGAGGAATGCTACAATGAGGCCCATGGGCGAACTAGGAGGATTATAGAGCAAACCTTCGGCCTCCTGAAGGCCAGGTTCCGGTGCCTCCATATGACAGGTGGATCCCTATTCTACTCACCAAAGAAGGTGTGCCAGATCATTGTGGCCTGCTGTATGCTTCACAACTTAGCTTTGCTACGACAGGTGCCTTTTCTGCAGGAGGATGGTCCAGATGGCGGTGTTGTGGCAGCTGTGGAACCTGTGGAACCTGTGGACAGTGAAGACGCGGAAGCAGAAGAAGAGGACATCGACAACAGGAACTTGGTTATCCTGCAATACTTCCAGTGACACACAGGTAAGAATACAAACATGCCTACTACATGCACTTTAACACTACTACCTCTCTACTGTCTGTCGTTTTCACCCAGTGTATGGTGACTGAGTTATCACTTTCCCTTACGATTTCACAGATGTGGGTCCCACTGTGTGACATCTGCTTTGTTTCCTCATAGACTAGAGCTGTGTGACATAGGTATGTTGACATTGCAATTGTAAGAGCATTTTGTCACTGTAATTGCTAATACACTATTTCAAAATCACAGACAGACTCCAGATTGTTTTGTGCTTTAAGGGTGTTTATTTCTGTGCTCAATATTGGAAGGGGTTGTGAAATGGTGAGGGGTGATGGAGCAGGAATGTCCATGGCAGAGTCCAGTCTATTAGTAACACAGGTGCATTGTCCAAAGGGGCTTAGGAAGTGGAGCTGGGGCAGTTTGAGGATGGACAGGGTGACAAGGTGGGACAGAAGGATGACATTGAGGGTGGTCTCATTTCTTGGCGGGGGTTTTGGCATTGTTCTCATTGTCCTGGATCTCAGGGACCGTTTGCGGGGTGGTTCTCCCTCTGCAGGGGGTGGGGTGCTGGTGTGGTGGTCCTGTGGCTTTGCCTCCTGTCCACTAGCGCCGGCGGAGGTGGTGGGCAGTTTATCGACCATGCTAGTGTCAGGGGCCCCTTGTTGTGCCACAGTGTCCCTCCTGGTGTTGAGGACTTCCTTCAGCACCCCTACGATGGTGCCCAGGGTGGAATTGATGGATCTGAGTTCCTTCCTGAAGCCCAAATACTGTTCCTCCTGCAGGCGCTGGGTCTCCTGAAACTTGGCCAGTACCGTTGCCATCGTCTCCTGGGAATGGTGGTAGGCTCCCATGATGTTGAAGAGGGCCTTGTGGAGAGTGGGTTCCCTTGGCCTGTCCTCCCCCTGTCGCACAGCAGCCCTCCCAGTTCACCTTTGTTCCTGGGCCTCCGTCCCCTGGACCGTGTGCCCACTGCCACTACCCCCAGGTCCCTGTTGTTGTTGGGGTGGTGGGTTAGCCTGGGTTCCCTGTAGTGGTGGACACACTGCTGATTGACGTGTCCTGGGGACAGCGGTATGGGCCCGCTGGGTGGGTGCTGTGCTGGTGTTTCCAGAGGGGGGAAGCTCTGTGGTGGCCTGTGACTGTGTCAGGGGAACCGACTGTCCAGAGGTCCCAGATGGGCCGGGCTGGTCATCTAGATCCAGTTGGACAGAGCTGCTGTCATCACTGTGGGCCTCTTCTGTTGGTCGTGTGGACATGTGTGGACCCTCCTGTCCGGTGACATTGGGTAGGGGTCCTCCAGGGGCATAAAAGGATGTTTATTACATCTGTGTGTGCCATGGTGTGCAATGGGTGGGTGACCCTGTACCCCAGTGCTTGCATTCCTGTGTGGGTCCTTGTGGGATGATGGTTTAGGGGGGTGTATGGGTATGTGCAGTGGCCACGCTTTGGTGATATGTGTCCATGCTTTGCTGTTGCATGTAGGGCTTGGTGTTAGGATGTGTGGTTTGTGATGTTGGGAAATTTGTGAGGAGTTGGAGTGATGGGGGTGAGGGTGAGGGTGGGGGTATGTGATAGCATGCAAGTAGGGTGGGGGATGTAATAGTTAAGATTTGACTTACCAGAGTCCCTTCTTCCATCTACTCCTGCAAGGCCCTCAGGATGCAGAATCGCCAAGACTTGCTGATCCGATGTTGTTAGTTGTGGGGGAGGAGGTGGGGGTCCTCCGCCAGTCCTCTGTACCGCGATGTGGTGTCTTGAGACCACGGAACGCACCTTCCCCTGTAGGTCGTTCCACCTCTTCCTGATGTCATCCCTATTTCTTGGGTGCTGTCCCACTACGTTGACCCTGTCCCCTATTCTGCACCATAGCTCCATCTTCCTAGCAATGGAGGTGTGCTGCACCTGTGATCCGAATAGCTGTGGCTCTACCCGGACGATTTCCTCCACCATGACCCTGAGCTCCTCCTCAGAGAACCTGGGGTGTCTTTGCCGTGCCATGAGGTGGTGTGGGTGATGTATGGGGTGGTGTGTGTAGTGAAAAGTGGGGTGATATTTAGTGGTGTGTTGTGTGAGGTGCGCGGAAGTTATTTGGGTGATGGTATTGTGTGCCTGTGGATGCTTGGTAGTTGTTTGTAGTGTCTCTCTCTGGCCTTCTCTCGCTAATTTGGTCGTAGGGGTGATGTGGGTGTGTGTTTTATATTGTAATGGGTGTGTGGGAGTGGTGTGTGTATGTGTACAGGTGTGTGTATTTCGAATTGTCCAATGTGGTAGTGTTTTGTAAATGTGTGTGTATTTTGAGCGCAGCGGTGTGTACCGCCAATGGAATACCGCTGTTGAATGACCGCCGCGTGGATTCGTGTGTCGTGATAGTGTGGGCGTATTTCTGTTGGCATGACGGTGGAGGTTTTGTTTTCGCTAGTTTAACACTGACCTTTGGTGTGGCGGACTTGTGTGGGTGTCTGAATTTTGGCGGATTCCGAGCAGTGGGGCATAATGACCATGGCGGAATTCCGTGTGTTGGCAGTCTTCTGCACAGCGGTAAATGGCTTTTGCCGCCAATGTTGTAATGACCCCCATGGTAAGTATACAGTGAAGCCGTAGCAAATGCATATGCTGGACAATGATAATTACGAGTACCCCAGTTACGTGATGGCCTCTCTGAACACTGGGTTGTTTGGTATCAAACATCTCATAAAAATAAACCCACACTGATGTCAGTGTTGGATTTATTATATCAGGTACCCATAGGGCACTTTATAGGTACTCCCTGCAAAACCTAACAGCCCTGGGATGGTTACTGACTGGTCTTAGTAAGCGTTCCACCAGCTGACAGAAGTCTAGACCTCTGGGGTGAGAGCCTCTGCTCTCAGGAGTCAGAACATAAAGCCTTTCCTGGATGGAGATTCTACACCTCCTTCCCCCGGCAGGCACCCTGCACGAGTGGTCAGCTTCAAAGGCTTTACCTTCTTTGAAATCTGCCTTCTGCCTCTGTTGATAGCAGCATATGCAAAACTTACCTAGAGTAGGGTGAGTGACCACCCGTAGCTTACACCACCAGGTGACCACACCATTTAATTTTCCTTAATCTTGGATAGCAGGAAAATAGCCAATCAGGGTTAGGGATGTGACCTCTTCCCACAAGAAGTGGTCACTTAGTGAGTGTAGTCACCCTAAAGTAGGTGGCCCATTGGTCACTACCAGGTACACCCCCTAATGCCCACTAAATGCAGTATTTAGAAGACATTCCTAGACCTACAGATAAGATTCAATGGGCACAAAGAGACCAGTGACAAAGGATACCCGAGATATGAGAACAGAAGTCCTGCTGTAAGAGGTCAAAGGCCTCAAACCCTGCCTGCTGCACCCAGGACTCGACAATCACCACTGAGGGGTCGACTAGAAAACTGAAGGACTCTAAAAAAAAACAGAACACCTCCAACCTTCTAAAAATCACCAAGAGCCTCCCTCTGAGTGAAGACATCACTCACCTGCAAACTAAAAGCAAATTACCAGTGAAGTCCAGTTCAGTGACTGGCTGCTGACCTAAGTACTGGACCCAGCAACCTGACCAAATTTGACTCAACAGACCCAAAGAACCAATCCTATCAGTGTGCCAAGTTTAGTGGCACTGCAACTTTCAGGACTCAAGACGTGCCAATACCCAGCATACTGGACCCGAGGGTCAGACACCCAGAAGTCATCACCAGACTCTTAAAAGCCCAGAAGCAAGCCCCGGTCAAGCTACCTCAGGATACCCAAGAACCACCCACAAGAGTGGCCTGCTCACATGAAAGCAACCCTCCACGTGACCGCTCCTGGCTCCCAGGATATATGCAATTTTAAGTTTTTCCCTAAAAGCATATATTTTCTAAACTTTGAAACGTTATTGCCCTATTTTGATGATCTTGATCTTAACTACATTTATAAACATCTGAAGTATTTTTAGGAATTGGTCTTGAGTTATTCTGTGACTACTAGAAACGCTTAGCACATCTCCAAGATAGGCCTAACTGCTCGCCCCCACTATCACAAAAACAGAGTATTAGGTGGTCTGATTTTTACTTTGGATACCAAGGTGGGGTTTCTTAAACTTTCTGCACAGTGCACATCATTTTTGTACACTATATAGAGAGCCACCCTCCTACAACACCACCAGACTGTTGCATCCCTGTTGACACACACACACACGTTTATTTATACATCGGTGGCTATGTGTTTGCATGCAAGGTCAAGGATGGAAGAAATTGCCCTTGGCTTTGGCAAGTGGGAGAGCCCCTTAGTGCCCCTGCAGAAGTGGATGGTCAGGCCACCAAAAGAATGTGCGCGAACGGTGGAATATGCAGCAGGAATATAAGAACGAGAATAAGTGACTGTGTGCATGGCTGATGCATAAGGAGGTCCTACCCTTTGGGTGTCAGAGCCCCAGATTTATCACCCATGGAGACCTAGGATATGTCCTTTGTTGTCCAAGAACAGCCATTTTGCCCCTCCAGGTTGATGGGCTGTGGACAAGGTGAAGGGGCTGCTATCAGTGCTATAGGTGCCTGAGTTTGATATACAGAGTTTGAGTGAGCAGCAGCAGTGCCCCCTCTGTGCCATAGACTTCTCAGAAAGATTCCACTCTTAGATGCGACCGGACCAACCCAGCAACACAGGAAGCGCTGAAACATGCAAACCCACTCTGAGCAAAGGGTCAGCCACCAGGACCTCTAACTCAGTTACACCCTCTCAACAGTCAGAGAGCAGATAAGGGGGCAGACGAGCCTGAGGAGACATCAGTGCTTAATTTGAGCTGGTGGTTTCTGGTGTTTGGCACTGGCACTTTATTGTCAACAGTGGCTCTTATAACAGTCTGTCACATGGTGGAACTATTTATCTAATCTTGTGAGGAGCATAACAATAGTTGTTTAATAATTAGAAATACATAACAATCACTAATACTGCCACCCAAAGCTACAAGAATAGCTTGGACGGCATGTATCAGACATTTTAATGCATGTTTAAAGACTGAATTGTCCCACTTGTATGAGTATGATGGCTAGTTGTGAAGGCACTGTCATTGGCCGCGCTAGTGGTGGCAATGGGTGGTGCAAGCTGCTGTGGCCTTTTGACAAGGGCTCTGTTGCTTATTTGTTTATTACAAATTAGGTACTGGGAGACATACACATGGGCTAGAAGGGCTAGAAGGCAGCAAAGAGGCAAAGAACCAGAACGCAGAAGGAAGGAATGCATAAATAGGTGAAGCTAGATAAATTCACATAAAGGAAAGACATTGGAAGTCACAGACAGAGAACGAGATTGGCAATAAAAATAATGTGCAATAATGTGCAATATTTAAGCAAATAAGACTATTAAAAAAAACTGAAACAGGGAAACATGCGGAGACAAAAGGAAATAGGATGGACTCATTGTTTAAATAAAGAAAAGAGCAAACAAATTACATGGATAAATAAATAAGTGGAGGTGAACCCACATGCTGGAAGAAAATGCAAAAGGTGTTGAAGTACACTTGGGGAACTGAAACTGGCTGGAAAGTACAGGAAGAAGAAAAAAGGAAGAGGAATTTGCATGAAAAGTGGAACTAGGCAAGGCAAGTCTACCAGGAGAAATAAATCCACAAGAGCAAATGAAGGAGACAGTGCTTGTTTGTAAATTTAATTTGAAAAGATACCTGCAGAGTGAGTAGCCAGTGGAAGGACACTAGCTAGTGACCGGAAGTTACACGCCGTGGCATGGATGGCAAAGCAGAGCCGAAAGTGAAAGCAGATGACATGCTGGCCAATCAGCTGCATATCAAATGGAGTGACATTGAGATCAACGAATGGTAAGTTCAGGTAAGCGAGGGGTGAGTTTTAAGAACCCTTTAAGTTTTTGTTTTTTTGAATACAAGAGATTTCAGAAACCTAAAAAGGTATACAAATCTATTACATTTTTTTTGCTATGCCTTTTCTGGTTGAGCAAAATGTTCTCAAATCTGAAAAAGAGTTTATTGGGCCTGCCAATCTAATGGGTATTATGCTTGTGTTGTTGTATCAATGAGTGCTTGAGTGAGTGACAAACTACAATAGTTGCACAGTCTAAAACTGGAAATATAATTTGAGTCAATTTGAACTAAGTAACCCAGATAACAATTTGGCATTACGGGTCAATACAGGTCATTGGAGAAGTGCATATAAGGGGCACATTTGCTTAGAACATGCATGATTACTGGTTCAGTGATTCTGTCTTTTGAAGTTGATAAAATATACTACTGAGTAGCTTTGGAAACCAGAGTAATATTTGCCTATGGTATGAAACTTTTTGCCTGGGGAAAAATGACGCAGAGCAAATCACGCCACACGTTTTGGAACGCATACTATGGTAAATATTATTTGTGTGAACGTCCACAATGTGTGTTAAAAGTTTTGTATTCCATAAAGTTACAGCTTGGAGAATGAAGACACAAACTGATTTCCACAACATTACACAATTTTGATTTGCTGTGAGTGGCTAGCCCCTCATGTTCAAAATAAAAAATGAGTAAGTCAACGCTACACAGTCTGACTTTAACAAACTGTGTGGAAGATTTAAGAGCCACTAGCGCCTCCTTGTGCCACATTAGCATCATTATTTATAGACCAATGTGGCCCGGCAAGGCCAAAGTGCTGCGCTAAATTTACAAAGTGACGCAATGCATACACTGTGACACTTTGTAACCCTTTGTGCTACATTATGCCTGCGCCAGGTATAATGTATGCAAAGGGAGCTTTCCCTCATTATGGGGGACGGAAAAATGACGCAAAGAAATCTAAGAGATTTCTTTGCATAATTTGTTTGGCACTTTTAATGCCTGCTCAGAGCAGGCATTAAAAGGAGGCACACCATTGTTTACAATGGGCCTCAATGGGCTTTGCAAGATTACCACCAAAATTATTGACGCTAATCCTGCAAAACGCTGAACTAGAGTAAAAAATGATGAGGCTAATTCCCTAGCTATCACCATGGTGGCCCGTATATTAAATACGGTGCACTCATGGTGGTGTTAGGGGGACACTAACAGGTGCTAGAAAAGTGCAGCGCCACCTTTCATAAATCTGTCTCTGTATTGATGGTGCTTAGAACAATCGCAAGTACTTAAAAAGATCAGACACAATTCATGAAGATTATCTCTTAAATCTTTTGGAACTGCTAACGTGTCCCTTTATGTCGATTTATAAACATTAGGACTCGTTTTAGGCTGATGAATCTTTTGACCCAGTGGTGAGACACTGTAGAACGAGATAATTGATCAATATGTCAAGCAATATATCAATGATGTTATCAACATATATCACCACAATATACTTTACTTTGGACATTGATTAAACTGCCGGCGCAACCATGACCTTTCAGTCATGAATAACCACACCTTTATTGAAGTTTTGTGAATTTTATTCCCTATTGATTACAATCTAGTAGCAAGAATATTAATCTCAAAACCAAGAAGCAAAAGAACATAGTCACGATATGGCAATTGAAGTAAGATTTTGACAATGCGAAGATGATGAACATAAAAGCACCAATGTAAGATATACACAGATCAGAGTACATAGAACATCATATACGTCTCAGTTCAGCATAGCACCATGTCAGTCACGTCCGTTTGCGTCAGTCAAGGTGAACGCCTAATCTAACCACTAATTAGCATTAGCATCTTGGACTTCATGCAAAACAATTTAGAACACCGATTTAGAAACATCTAACTAAGGTCTCTATCCAAAAATACAGCAGTTGGTACCTAGAAAGAAAAAGCAAATAGACAAATTACAATAGTAATTGTCATAATTACCCTCCTCGGAATGAGTCAGCATACATGATCAGTCTTCGTCTTCAGGACATCAGTTAGATCGCCGTCAATCTATTTTGTCTAAGGGACAGGTGACACTTCCCTCATAAGGAGGAAAAGTGTAATGGGGCACTCTATGGATGAGGATGGTTTATTTAAGTCTCAAATCACCAAACAGAGTGACAGACTTTCTGGATGCAATCAATATCATTCCCTACCTAGGTCTCTCGAGTCCTCTGTGTCATGAGTTTTTATCCCTTTTTCGTAATACCTTCCCCAAAAATTCTATTGGATAATCTCTATACCCCACTATCTTTAACCTATCTAATTATACATTAGGTAATTCGTATTGTCACCCCACGATAATTTATAACACTTTGATTGGTCTTCATAATTGACGTCTTCGTAGGTGGCACATCCGGGGTTACTTCATTCTCTGGCACGTTCTTTGGGTCAAAAGTTCTCTTTTCCATGGTCGATTGTCCTTGGATGTTTCGAATATTGTTGCAAAAACGTACAGTATAAAACTTATACTAAGCGGCTAACATGCGGGTGAGAAGAAACCTAAGTTTGCAACATAAAACAAATAATAAAACACATGCTGGGTCATGGCCTGGGTCATGGCCTTTTGCGAATCAGCACACTGGAGAACAGAAAAATATGCTTTAATATGAGAGCTACACAGCTAAGTTTTCGGTTCACGCTAACTTAAGGCTTATGGATTCTAATAAATGCAATCTTCGTAGGTGTTAACATATTCAATTAATCATAATGCAATTATTTCTTATAGTCGACATTAGTATATGTGTACAATAATAACTTCACTCTTATAAGTATGTTTAGAATACATTCAAACGAATAATACTTTCTATTTTGTTATTGCAGCATTGGTAAGTATAAGCATTTCACATCTAATGTATGTAATATTTAAACTACGCTCTCTCAAATCTATATTTAGGCATGCACGCCTGCTCAAGGGTATGGTATGGATATTTATTTAGCACTTAATACCACTGACCAGGTGCTAAAGCGTTTCGCACTGCTCTGCTGGCAGCCGTTGTTAGTGATTAGGCTTTACACATGAGCTGTGGTTTGTCATGTCATGGTCTTCAACATGACATTTTCATTTAGGTTGGTATTCTTCTTATCTAACTATATTATACAATTCCTTATGTAAATACATTATGTATTTTTGTTGTGCATTTCATTTATCGATGCAGTGCATCATTATTGATTACGTTATGCACAACACTGCAAAAGTCATGCTGTATGTTGCCTAGGGCTTAAGTATTCTGTGTTCGTTTTTCTTGTCCACCATGGCAAGTGCTTTGTGATTTAGGGCCTGGTGTATGTAGGTTTGGGTTTGCTATTTCCTAATAACAAACCTTAGCTATTCACTATTAGAAAATCGCAAACAGGAATGTATAACAATGTGTTTAACACTGTGATCCCAAATGGAGTCGCAAATGACCTACCTATTCATGAGATCAGTTGCAATTTGAGATCCAATTGGGAATGGCCGCACTCACAGGGATGGTGGCTTGCTGGGGACAGCAGACCATCATGTCTGTGACTTCTTTTTAAATAAAGCTGTTTTTTTTTTTTAAATGCAGTCAATTTTCCTTAAAGAAAAACAGGTGCATTTAAAACAAAAAGAATTAGTTTTCTTTTAATTTTTTCAGATTAGGCACTGGTCCGTGGGATCACTACATGCTCTGAAAAAATATTTTCACCTCCTTTCACAAAAGGGAAGGGGTCCTGTGGGTCCCCTTTCTGTTTGCGAATGGGTTACCACCATCTTGAAGTTGGTGGTAACTGATTGTTTTGCGACTGCATTCACCGTGGGAAAACAATCTTACATCCCCCTGCGACTCGTTAAGAAGAAGAGACGCTTTTGGCATGCCCCTTCCTAATAGCGACTCGCAAACCTATTTTGTGAGCCAGTAACAGGTTACTGGCTCACAGAATAGTATTTGCTCACTAGGAAAAGCCTCTTCCCGGTCGCAAACGGCCAGATGGGCCATTTGCAACCTGGAAAAGGCTTTCACACAGCTTCAAGATCTCTGCAGTGTGAGCGTTAAGATGTGTGATTCTAGTAAATATTTTTGTCCTTCACACAGTATGATAATGGGATTTGCCTGAGGTTTTACAGGAAAGTAAGATCCTTCGTCTTCCTTCCTCTTCACGTGAGGTGGGAGTAGTTTAAGGTTCATATTTCCCTATCCTTCGGCGACAGCTAGGAATTATCCAGAGGCCTTATTCACAAAAGTAAACTTACACTTTTGTGTAACTTTACTATTTATTGGCTGTTCACAATCTTCCAGGTTCACAGTAAGTTTACCACTGCAGAGTCCACAGTCAGGGCGCAGAATTTTGCACATAATAAGATAGGTCAGTCCTAGCTTTTTAAGTGTGAAGTTCTTTGCCCCAGCTGCAGAGTGGCAAACTTACTATTAACTCGGAGTTTCTCAATAGCAAAAAAGTAATAAACTTAAACAAAAGTAAAAGTGTACGTTTACCTTTGTGAATAAGGCCTATATGCCTAGTAATGTAGCGAAAGTAGATATGATAGTTTTGGAGCAGAAGAAACCATAAGCATCATCATGGACCAGTACCTACATAAGGCACTTAAAGTAGCACGAGGGAGTACTGTTGCCAACTGTGTGAAAGAAAACACAAAATGTAAGTAAGTGGAAAATTTATGTGCAACTTAGAAGCCATTAACTGCTAGATTAAACTGTCTCGCTTCCCTGAAGACACAATGGAAGCCCCCATATGATGGCACAGACTGCAACAGCTTCACGTTGGTGGAAATGTGCCCAGTGTAAACATCTACACAGTGAGGGTGACTGTGGCAAACCTGAGGAGATCAAAGAATAGTAGTGGCTGAGCACTCACAAAATGAGGCTCATAAAACAAAGTGCATCTTTCCTGCCGTGTATGTTGGAGTCAATCATGTCCATCGTATTACAGCACCTCAGGTTTTCCACACTAGGCCCTAGTCAGCAAGATGTGAAACGAGACGTGCAAGCCATTGTATAACTTCTCAAAATGATTACTTCCCACCTAGAAAGGCGTTATTCTCTCTATTTCGGTCTTCCTAAATACTTGGCACAAGATTTACGTTAAAGTGGTGCAACAAGATGCTGCGCCAAAAATAGCAGCGCCACAGCACTTTAGAAACACAAAGGTGTGCTGTATGTAGAGGAATACAGCGCACCCCTGCGTTTCCCCCTGCGCTGGTGCTGAATTAAGTTGCCTAGTGCCAACACAAGCATCCGTGTACCATAGTGCAAGGATGTCTTCATTGACGGAATAGATAGTTTAAGTGCACGAAGGTGTCCCTTCCTGCACATGAACAATCTAAAATAGAGATTTAGCACTTCTATGTGTACTGCAAAATGCAGCACACAGAAGTCCCAAAGTGTAATTTGGAATATTTGTTTATGTGCAGTAAGGTGTCCCTTTCTGCACGTAAACAATCGTTCATAGCATTTTGCTTTTTCTCTATGTGTGCTGCAGAGCACACATAGAAAAAGCAAAAAATAAGGGTGAATAAAAGCATTTCTCCTTGTTTTGCAAAGCTAATGCCACCCCTGGGGTGTCGTTAGTTTTCGGTGCTGCCTCAGATTTACAACAACTGGTAAATCTGAGGCAGCGTCAAAGCAATGGATGTTGTGGTGGAACACCCACCGCAACTCCCATTGTACTCCCCTCTGATACAGAAAACTGCATCAGAGGGTCCCGCCCACATTTACAAGGAGGCGTAACGCTACAAAAAAGTGGCGGTCCACCTAATATGGAGCCGTGCCTTAGAGCCACCAGAGCCTCCCCAAAAGTAATGCTCCGGTGGCACTAGGAGCTCTTAAATATGCCCATCGATACAATGGTTCCAGGTTGTCCAAAATGCTGCTGCTTCTTAAGTTCCCCACTTACTATTCTGTGAAATCATCTCAAACCCTTTTACTGGCTTCCTATCAGGAAAAGATCTCTGTTCGAGGTCTGTTTCACAAAGCCTGTTCCAAAAAGAGCCATCTTCTTATTGAGGACAAGGTCCTGCATTACCATATAATTAGATCTCCAGACTCAGCTTCTCTGAACGTAGTCCATATTCCTTGCTTCCGTCTTTGCCATATGGGAGGAAACTCTCTACGCTTCAATGTAGCAAAATACTGGAACTCCTTTCCATCTGATCTTAGGAGCATTCAAAACCATTTAGTCCTAAGAAAAAATGAAAACCTGGCTAGTTTACTACTTAAGAGGTACCTGCCTTTGCTCCTCCACTGCTGACTGCCAGTCTAACAGTTGTAGGTAATCGAACATTCTACCAAACCTATAAAGAATAGAATATAGTAGAATAAATACAATTAACATGAAATGTCCTGGAGATGCTTGACTATACACATTACATTAGCACCACCTGTAGATCTGGCACACATTTGCATGCACAAACTCAAACTCTACAGCATAGGTGTCCAGCCTTATTCCTCGAGGTCAAGGATGATGACACCAAACACAAATCCAAAGAACTCAGTAGAACAAACTGACAAAACAGCACAAGGGCACACATGGCATCACAACGTGGTGTTTTGGCTTACTCGTCTAGATTTCGTTGTCTAGATCTGTTGGGTGGTAGACACTTATACCTCCCCAAGGTTGTCTGTGCATGATTATTGTGTGTTGCACATTACACTAGGGATAAGCCAAATATATTTTTTAAGACCGTGTCATGCACATGCAAAAGTTCGGAGCAATTCCTGACTTCACTGCTTTTTGCATCTGCCTGCCCTGAATTTAAACAAAGACAAAACGTAGGATGTAGGCATGGCAGCACAAACGTTCTGTGCTCTGCATAGTAAGGGAAATTAAGAATAAAGAATACATGTACTGTCCACCACTGCCAGGGGCGAAACAATCTAATTATATTAATGGCAATTGTATTAAGGTAGTTATACTGCTCAGCCCCTAACAGTACAGAAACGCAATATTCTGTGCTTCATAGATGCATGATAGAGTGCCACCTGGAGCCTGCTGGCAGAGGCTGCACAGAGGGTTCCCTGACGGAGAGTTTGCTTTGAAAATCACTGTGAGAGGTCCATGTAATATAATTATCTGAATGCAATTATCATTAAGGTAATTGCATGGCCCAGCTCCTCACAGTGTTCTGGAAAGCAACCATGGTAGGCTTTGGTCTATTTTTATCTTGCTCGCAATCCAATGTGAAGTCCAATTTGAATTTTGCCTTTTCCAAAATTCAACTGAACTTTTATTCAACACCTGCAATACTCAGCCTAACCACCAGAGATGAAATTACCTCTTCACGATTTCCCAGCTAGTTCTCTTCAATCACATGGGGATAGAACTTACTCAAGCTGCAAAAATAATGTTGACTTACAGGAGGAATGGCTAACGAGACAGGAAAATATACAGACCTTCTGTACTGGGATGTGACATAAACATAGTGCTCATTATATGAGTCACTCAGTAGCTAGAGTATTTCCATGATGTCAGAAAAGAACTTGTTCATAAGTATGACTAAGCAACTAAATAAAAATGAGTTTAACACGAATATGCTTACATGCCAAATTAGTAGAGCACTGAGAAAACTGGGTGACATGTAAAAAACTTATTTTCATTTTCAAGCTTTTCAGGCATATTGATATGCCACTGTTAGGAAGGTGATTACTGTTCCTTCCGTTGAAAGACTCTCTAGCCCTCATTGTGAGTGTGGTGATCTTAAGACCGCCACACTCGCGGTGGTGGTCGCACTGCCGCCATAGTGGCGGTCTAACTGGCACATTACGATCATGGCGGAACCGCCATGGTCCGACCGCCGGCACCGACGGGTTACCACCAGTCGACAGCCTGGTGGTCTCAGCAGTCGTAATCTTCCAGCGCAGCGCTGCCCTCCAGTTTACGAGTACACTTTCCACCAGCCTTTGCATGGCTATCGGACTGCCATGCAAAGGCTGGCGGAAAGGGGGTGTTGGGAGCCCCATGGGGGCTCATGCACTTTCCATGGGCAGTGCCAGTGCCGCAATGGACGGTTGTCGTAGCCGATACATGGCAATATGGCCGTCAGCTCGATTAAGAGCCGGTGTCAATGTTTTGGTGAATTTCCTACTGGGCCTGTGGGAAACTCGTTATAGGGCCCACGAGGGGTGACCACATAGGTGATCATCTCAACACACCGTTTAGATGGACAGCTGGCTTCCGATGCCCACCAAAGTCATAATGAGCCCATCAGTCCTTATTTATGCCACACTCTGTGGTGTGGAGCTGCCTGCCCCTTTTTATTATTCTGCCCCACCATGGTTTATCATAAAATGGAATTGGAGTGATGTTGGGTCACGGGGAAAGGAGGGAAGGTTGTGTCAATGCCTGAGTCTTAAAACTGATAAATAGGATCACTGTTTGAGAGCAGAGTTTATTTAAGTGAATGATATGGGAGCTCCAAGAGCTTCATCAAGATGTTTAACAAAACATTCTAAGAACAGGTGTTTATTCCCTCAGCCAGCAATATACATTTCCTCACCAGTTTAGCTCTCAGGCAGAGCAAAAAGATGGATATTCGTTATTTGTATAACATCATCTTCCTGGTACATTGATAATATTTTGTTAAACCGTGCAGTCTCCCACTACAGCTGCGACCTTGAAAGTTACTTGTAAATGCCAGAATAAGAACCTCATATCTTACTCCTTTGCCTTCCCATGTTATCCAGAACTGAGCTCTGAAACATACTCTTTAAAGTTAGCTGCTAAAACCTGTGTGTGTATTAGGGAAACAGCAATGCTTTCACATGACTAGAACAATATGGAGTCAGCTCAGGTTTTGTATTTGTGGCCCAGTTGCCCACAGTTGTGCATACCATTACGTATATCAATGATGTGCTGAACTACATCGGTGATATTTTTAATGATTTTTATTTTCCTGAAAAGCCAATAAATTGCCGAAGCCAGGCTGCTAATCTTCGATCCAAATGCCCTTAGGTGACTTTAAACCTTAAGGAGACTTTCAAGCAGAATCATTCACAAAACAAACCTCCCCATTGCTGACATTTGTCCAAGGGTCTTCTCTAATTGAGTTGTGTATTGTCCACAAGAAGCACCTTAAGATCTATGAAGGCATCATCCATTCCTATATTGAAACCTTTTAGGTGTTTTGATTTCTGGACCACTGTATTCAAGGGTTTCAATTGAGTTTTACTGGCCTGTACTTCTTCTTCATGGATAGCTGATAGTGCCTTTGAAAAAAAAGTGGACATGTTGTTCAGTCACTGTATGCCTTTGTTATTGAAATCCAGCACCTTGTGTTTAGCAACAGTGACCAATCTTTCAGCCTGCAATGTGGATGTTGCTCCATTGTCAGTTGAATACCTAGATGGGGTAGGTATGAACATGGCCATTATCCCTTTGACCATTGGCCTTTCAACATTGTACTGTGTTTCTGATAGCATTTAGTTTGATGAAGTACACTGATGGGTTAGAATTATTTCACTTTGTTCTGCTCCGGAGTGTCATATGACACATGACACATGCATTGATTAAGTGTACTTTGGGTAGCTAGGTATGACTTAGTTTTGTGAATGATTTGATTCATTCATTGATTCAAAGTACTGTAAAGATAGCCATATTTCTGTTGTAGTTTTTACACTGAGTTTGACATTCCTTGAACATGGGTGGCACATTGGTATTGAAGTATGAGACATTCAAAATTGGATGTATTTATGGCAATGATCAGTATGGTAATACTGGGATCTCTCTGGCCTGTCTCCCTTTCTCTATTGTGTGTGTGCACAACTGTGCTGATATATATGGGGATTGGGCCTATCATGTGTGAGTATATGGAAAGGCGCATGGATTGCATATCTTATATTCCTATGTGTCCATGATGACTGATAGACATGGAAGTATTTGGATCGGCTTACAA
Source organism: Pleurodeles waltl (assembly GCF_031143425.1). Classification (NCBI taxonomy): domain Eukaryota; kingdom Metazoa; phylum Chordata; class Amphibia; order Caudata; family Salamandridae; genus Pleurodeles; species Pleurodeles waltl. The sequence continues at coordinate 342,063,539 of NC_090451.1, forward strand.
GGAGTAAGTTCATCATCCAGCAGTGTCTATGCTCTCAATCTGTTATGTTACTGTGGCACAGGTTTAGCTCACCTCTGTTAGTCACTTGCAGTGGAGTGTTCATGGGTGTCTGAACCCCCAACTGATGTCTTTTCCGCTCTCTTTTATTAATGCCCTCCATATTAGTGAGTGAGACAGCATTGATTTTGCATATGATTTTGTTTGAATAGGCTACATATTTTGTTTGTTTTGATGTTTGGTGACCTCAGTACTTTCCACCTATATATAGTTTGTGTGGTAGAGTGGTTGTACTCTTTGCACGTACGTAGATGATTTCATCGTTGCTGCATGATGCAAATTGTTTTTTACACAGTGTTAATAAGTTTGGTCTATGCGAAGCAGCACAGCTAATAAATTCAATTCAAAATTCATTATTCGGTGCAAACAAGTTGAGCATAAGAGAGCAATTGATACAATATCAACAGTATTTATAAAACGAAATGAGATAAAAAGATTAATACCCTCAATTAAAAAAAGGATATAAAATAAACATTCTAAATCAAGAATTCCAATCATCACACCTAGTACAGGCTCACTATTTAGAGAAAAGAAGAATACTTAAGTGTGAAAACTCCATATTATGTTAAAAGGAAAACTCTTCCTAATACGTATTGTGACCCATATAAATGATGCAACACTAAAACATAGAGACAGATTCGTCAGAGCACCAAAGTATTTTAACACAGTTTTGTAGTCCCTAATGTTGTTCTTGATAAATAAATATTTCAAATAATGTCGTCTCAACCCATCATAAAAACTACAGAAAAGAATAACGTGCTCATTGCTCTGCTAAGAACTACCATCACATGACTGTTCTTGACATTAGAACAGCATTGTTGGCATAAAGTAACATAGGGATGAACGTCAGGTGACAGTAGGCATGTCGGCCTGCAGAGTCCTAAGGACATCATCAACCCCATTAATATAAAGTGAAAAAAGGAATGGGCCAAGACACAACTCTGTCTTATCTCCTTCTTAACTCTAAAGGAGTGACTGCATTCCCCATTTAGGCCAGAACATACCTTGGCGGTCAAATTCCCTTATAAGCTAGCAAGTAAGCTAACAATATTCTCAGGTACCCCAAGTGAGAGTAGAGTTTGCCATTGCAGTGGATCAAATTATCCACCAGGTTAAAGGCACTGCTAAGGTTGGCAAACACATATATGGTGAGCCAGACTTGGTCTTTGTATATTTCCCAATAAAGAAGTCCAGGATAATGCACTGTTCTACCGTTCCCAACTCTTTCTTAAAGCCATACTGAACTTCTGTCGAAATAGAATTATCAGCGGTCTTCTAATCTAATCTTTGTAAAAGAACCTTCGATTTGGCCATGGTGTCCAGTAAAGAAATTGGACGATAACAGTTAGGGTCCGATCTGTCCCCCTTCTTAAAAACAGGCACTATGATTGAATATGCCCAACAGTAGGGGGTCATATACTCTGTAGCTGTGTTTAGCAGTCAGGTCAGAATAGGGCCCCAGAGTTTTCCCACATCATTTAAGGCATCGACCAAGGCACAATGTGGCTGGGGTGCTTTACCCCCGCATGGCAATCTATGGCAAGAAGAAATTCCTCCAAGGTTATACCAAGGGGTCTGCTCTCTTTTCAACTATCTATCACTTTTGAATCGCCCGCTAAGAAACCAAAGATGTCAGAATAGTGCTCAACCCAAGCATTGGATGGAACATACGAGGTGAGTATTGGGTCTGTATCATCTATCAGGAGTGGAGCATTTACAGTATTCCAGAACAGGGTGGCATCATTAGTTGCATCTGCTGGGCTAAGTTAGCCCAGGCGTCCTCCCTGAGTACCCTTTTCCTGTTGTTTAAAAACATTTTATAATCCTTCCCGAGTTGCAGGATGGCAATATGGTCCGATGGGTAATTATGCAGTGCTTACTGCAGAAATTTGGAGGACTGGGTACATGAACGATCAAACCAACGTTTTTTTTTCCGGACTAGGGCATAGGATTTCGGGTCAAAAAGGCATTGAGTAACCTAGTAATGGCTTTGAACGTTAAAATCCCCAGTCCATATAATATAACAATTTGGGGAACAAGCTTGTTGGAACATGTCTAGGTCTGCCTTAAGGGAAGTAATAACCATGCTATGTGTGGTGTCAAAAATATTGTTGTAAAAATAATTAGAACCAACTCAGATCCTCCCAAATAAGACAGCTACACAAACTAGTAAGAAGGTGAGGCATTCCCCCAAATAAGAGAACTACACAAACTAGTAATAAGGTGAGGCAGTAAAAGATCTCTTGAGGGCCAAAGGTGACAAGTTAAATTAGAATTTGGAGCCCACCCTTTTGTCGACCTGGCAATGAAGGAGGTGTTAAAACAGTAAAAAAGCCACCAACATGGGAGGGAGTTACATTCCATGTTTACGGCAAACAAATCACATGGGAACTTCTAGTGTCTTGAACCCAGTCAGGAGCATCTAGCTTGTTTTTGAAACCAAATAAATTCCATGTTGTAAAAAGAGATGCCCATTTTTCTTTCTCTAACACTGGCAGAAGGGATACATCAATTTGGCTGGCAGTTCCTAGTAACACTGGATCAAATGACTGGGTAATGTTATTACAAAAAGTTACAATAGATCTATCAGTCTTCCCCTAATTGATACATTGAAGGCCATTTGATTGATCACCCTGTTCCTTCTCGACACATGAAACCTCATTGGTGCTATGTCAGTCTATTTCCAGTAGCTCTCTTAAAGTCGTAAATCTAATAAATGTAGGAGCAGCGGGTTGATAGTCATTCAACTGGAATTGAGCATGTGGGTTAGTATTTGACACCCTACAAGACAGATGCAAATGGCAATAAAAGTACCCAAGGGGAAGAGCAGCAATGCTTTCAGGATAAATGCTAAGTGCTTGAGATTTAGATAAAATCTCCCCTGCAACCATAGGGCATTTGATATTTATAATAACACAGTCCCCCTTGAAAGCTTTCCTAGTTGGTCCAATCCAGCAGACTCTTCTCATCATAATTATTAGACCAGCTCTCGCTACTGGAGAAGTAAACTTAGATTGTAACCAATGCAGAACCTTGTTCCTTAACTGGTCTGTGGACTCAACCTCACCTAGGGGCAAGGGGGGGCATCAGTTATGATTGGCACATACAGACAACATGCAGGGTTTAGCTCAATAGGCACATTATTGGTTACATTATCATTTTGCCTCTCACCCTGCTCAGAGTTAGGTGACTGCCTCGTATGCTGTGAAACACCTCTTGAAGAAATACCAGGGGGACGTACAGTATTGAGGCATGTAGTCTGTGTGAGAAAAGGGCTCTTTTGACATGGTTAGCCCTCCACTTTTTGCCTGGTAAATGATGTAGGCTCAAAGTTGTTAGTGTCCATGGCAGCTGCTACCCAGGTTCCCTAGGCTAGATCTCCTTCCCCAAACCTTTTGTGATGCATTGCCACAACTGAAGACACCCTCAGCTGTCACTATAAGTCCCTAGTAAATGGTACTTAGGTACCCAGGGTACGGGGTACTAAGGATAAGCCCCTGAGAACAGCAAAACGGATTGCGCCACCCTCTAGGGCCATGCATTCAGGTGCACCCATCACTGCCATTGCAGGCTGTGTCCTGTTGCAAACCCAAAAGACATATTCAACATGGCACACAGCCTGTGTGCCCTATCCACCATACACTGCATGTCCTATAGATAAGTCACCCCTCTGGCAGGCTTTCCTGCCCTAAGACAGGGTGGACTATATGGTATGTGTGGGCACAGGTGCATGAGCAATATGCCTCCACTGTGTCCTTGCCAAACCTGGGACATAGTGAGTGAATAGATCAGAAATTTTAAGTTCATGTGCTGGACACTGGCCAATACTAGTTTCACAGCTGCACGATGGCTACTCTGAACCCTAGATTGTTTGGCATCAAACAACTCAGAATGATAAATCCAACCTGGTACCAGTATTGGATTTATTGCAAAATGTACCCAGGGGTCACCTTTGAGGTGCCGCCTGCAAAAGCTAACTACCCTGGCATAGTTCCTGGCCAGTCACAACTAGCCTGCCACAACCAGACAAGAGTCTGGGATGAGAAATTCTGCTCACTGGGATTCAGAACAAAGCCCTTCCTATGTGGTGGTGCTAACATTCCCTCTCTCAGGAATATTCTCTGCCCTGCTAGCAAGCTTCCAAGGGCTTATTGCCCTTGAAACTCGACCACCAGGCCTTCTGCTAGCAGCAGATGGCCACCTCAGTTGCAAATCCCACTTTTGGCAGGAGCAACGGCAGGAAACCAGACAAAGGACAGCAGGAGTGGCCAGTCCTGGGTTGCACCACCCCTAAGGTGTTACATGCAAGGTGCCCTCTTCATTTTATTTTCCTCCATCTTGCATGGAAGGAAATTAGCCAGTCAGGTGTAGGACAATGACCTCTGCCCAGCTGTGAGCAATTGGAGTCTGCCCTTCTCTGGAATGCTAGGGGACGTAGTCCCACCCCAGCCTCAGCATCACCACAAGCAGAAAGCAGAGAGTCAAGGTGTGATTAATCATATTACATTATACTACATCTGCTATTACAAGCCTGGTTTGGAAGCAGTTACACATTTTGGGTAGGGTCAAATTCTAAAGGTTGCTCAAAATAAGTTAATGGAACGGATGGCAAAGGGTAGATTTGATATAATGTAATAAAAGTTAACTTTATTATTCCTTTTCCCTCAACTGTTACAATTTAGGACATTATAATTTGATGGTGTACACCAGATTTTTGCCTTAACTCTTTTTGATCTCTTTAACATTCTATACACTTTACCCCTGCTACCCAGTGGTAAAGGATCTTTGCTCCCCTTTTCAGCATGATGAATGTGGCAACCACAGTACCCTCCTCAGAACACAAATGGATCTGTTGAAGATTAGCAAAAGACTGAACCTGCTATTTGAGACCGGAGAAGAGCCTAGAAAACTGGACGTGCTCTTCCTGTTGTTCCCAGGACAAAGAAGTAGACTCCAATGGTCACAAGGCTGAACTCCTGTTCAGGCTACAGGGACACAACAACCTACAGGATGCTTTTCCTGCAGCAGCCCAACTGACCAATTACAAGTGGGCCTGCCTTAGACCCTGCTATTGGCCTCTGCTGGAATGAGTCTTGACTCTCAAGTGCTATCCCCAAGGTCCTGAGACCCTTGGCTGTGTCCAAATGTATTCCTCCTAACATTTCCTGAAACATAGGACTCAGAAACCTTCTGCCTCCAAATACCTCTAGAGGTATCCAGCCTCCTGGAGCCCTATTTGGCTATGGCCTACAGCCTTGCCCTGCAGATAGAATCTAAACTTCAAAAAGTGACTACATCTGAATGTAGAAATCTTCACCAGACAAAGGTGCCAACAGTATCTGACCGGTGACAGCTCTTCATTGGGACCAAAATTAAAATTTCTCCCATTCTGAGCTTATTATTCCTTTTCCCTCAACTGTTACAATTTAGGACATTATCATTTTATGGTGTACACCAGATTTTTGCCATAACTGTTTTTGATCTCTTTAAAAATCGGTACACTTTACCCCTGCTACCCAGTGGTAAAGGATCTTTGCTCCCCTTTTCAGCATCATGAATGTGGCAACCACAGTACCCTCCTCAGAACACAAATGGATCTGTTGAAAATTAGCAAAAGGCTGAACCTGCTATTTGAGACCTGAGAAGAGCCTAGAAGACTGGACTTGCTCTTCCTGTTGTTCCCAGGACAAAGAAGTAGGCTTCAAGGGTTATAAGGTTGAAATCCTGTTCAAGCTACAGGGACACAACAAGCTACAGGATGCTTTTCCTGCAACAGCCTAACTGACCAATTACAAGTCGGCCTGCCTTAGACCCTGCTGTTGGCCTCTGCTGGAATGGGTCTTGACTCTCAAGTGCTATCCCCAAGGTCCTGAGACCCTTGGCTGTGTCCAAATGCATTCCTCCTAACATTACCGGAAACATGGGACTCAGAAACCTTCTGGCTCCAAATACTTCTAGAGGTATCCAGCCTCCTAGAGCCCTCTTTGGCTATGGCCTGCAGACTTGCCCTGCAGCTAGAATCTAAACTTCAAAAAAGTGACTACATCGGAAAGTAGAAATCTTAACCAGACAAAGGTGCCAACAGTATCTGACCGGTGATGGCTCTTCATTGGGGCCAAAATTAAAATGTATCCCATTCTGAGCTTATTATTCCTTTTCCCTCAACTGTTACAATTTAGGACATTATCATTTTATGGTGTACACCAGATTTTTGCCATAACTGTTTTTGATCTCTTTAAAAATCGGTACACTTTACCCCTGCTACCCAGTGGTAAAGGATCTTTGCTCCCCTTTTCAGCATCATGAATGTGGCAACCACAGTACCCTCCTCAGAACACAAATGGATCTGTTGAAAATTAGCAAAAGGCTGAACCTGCTATTTGAGACCTGAGAAGAGCCTAGAAGACTGGACTTGCTCTTCCTGTTGTTCCCAGGACAAAGAAGTAGGCTTCAAGGGTTATAAGGTTGAAATCCTGTTCAAGCTACAGGGACACAACAAGCTACAGGATGCTTTTCCTGCAACAGCCTAACTGACCAATTACAAGTCGGCCTGCCTTAGACCCTGCTGTTGGCCTCTGCTGGAATGGGTCTTGACTCTCAAGTGCTATCCCCAAGGTCCTGAGACCCTTGGCTGTGTCCAAATGCATTCCTCCTAACATTACCGGAAACATGGGACTCAGAAACCTTCTGGCTCCAAATACTTCTAGAGGTATCCAGCCTCCTAGAGCCCTCTTTGGCTATGGCCTGCAGACTTGCCCTGCAGGTAGAATCTAAACTTCAAAAAAGTGACTACATCTGAAAGTAGAAATCTTAACCAGACAAAGGTGCCAACAGTATCTGACCGGTGATGGCTCTTCATTGGGGCCAAAATTAAAATGTATCCCATTCTGAGCTTTCCCTTTAAGAATCAGCAGCTTCACTGAACATCATTCAATGGTTATTTGTCACTGTGCAGCCTCCTCCATCCACAGCCCACTGCCTTGCTGATGATTTTTGACTTTTATTGCAAAGACTTGCAGAAATGTCCGACCGGGTCATGCCTTGTTTCTGTAGCTGACCTACAGTCCTTCGTAGTCTCCCTTAGCTTGTGCTTAAGTATCAGGTCAACCACTGTGGTTGGAGCTATTGCCAATCTTAAAATTTAATAATTAATAACTCCAGTTCCCTGTATTGGATTTTTATCTCTTTGGTGACATTTTATTCAATATCATGTATTGTTTTGTGCTAAATTGGTTTGGAATTTTTCTTGTGTTGTGTTTTGACTTTATTACTATGTTAGTACTACATAAATACTTTACTCATTGCCTCTACGTCAAATCTGTCAGCTCTTTGTCATGGCAGCCAGGGCATTGAGCTCAGTTTAATTAAGTAACTTCAGTGATTAACCTTAACAAGCACTGTGATTAGTACTTATGATGGTTTGTTGCCTCGCTCTACTAACACTCCCAATTTCTTACACATAGGCCCTCATTATGATATAGGAAGTAAATGCCACCTACGGCCACAGCAACGCCTCCAAAAGACAGTCACCGTGGCACCAGCCGACCGCCATATTATGATGGTAGCCAGACTTCCGCCAGCCAGAATTCCGCCAGAAGTGTGTGTGTGTGGGTGTGTGTGTATGCTTGTATGTATGCAAAAGGCTGGCGGAATTCCGGCTACAGTCATGGAGGCGGACAGTGGTAAGGTGGCGCTGCTGCCAGCAGCAGCGCCACGCCAGTAGACGGCCGCCGGCCATATCATGATCCATGATACGGCCTGGCAGTGTTCTGCTGGTGGACGCTGCTGCTGGCAGCAGTGCCGCGTCCTGTATCCTGCCGGAGGGCCCCCTGCAAGCAGGGGAGGTGGTGGGGGTGTTGTGTGAGTGTGTATGTTTCTGTGTGCATGCATGCGGGTGTGGGGTGTGTGGAATGCGTGTGTGCATTAATGGATGTGAGTGTGTGAATATGTTGTGATGTGAGAATGCGTGTGTGCTTGTATGTATGTCAGTGTGTGTGGATTTGTGTGTGCATGGATGTATGCATGCGTGGGTGAATGTGGGTATGTGTGTGTGTATGCATGTGTATGTCTGTGCATGTAGGTGTGTGTATGTCAGGGGTGGAAGGGGGAGGGGTAGGACTCTGGGGAGAGGGAGGAGGGTGGGGGAGACCCCTATCAGTGCCAGGGAAGGAATTCCCTGGCACTGATAGTGCCTACCGCCATGGTTTTTGTGGCAGAAAAAAAGCCACAGAAACCATGGCGGTGGGCAGGGTCATATCCCCGTGGGTGGCCTAGTGATGGCTGCCGGGCTGGAGACTATAGTCTCCAGCCCGGCAGTTGTTACCACCGTAGCGGCTGGTGTGGAACATTGGCGGTTTGGCTTTAGCCAAACTGCCAATGTCATAATATGGTGGCATGTATCGCCAGCCTGTTGGCGGCACTACTGCCACTATAACACAGACCGCTCGGGTCATAATGACCCCCATAGTGATTTCCACTGTTTATTTTAGCACTACAGCTGGTGGGACAATTATGTTTCCCTCATCATATAAAATTTCAACTGGCGATTCATTCACTCAAGATTTCTGAATAAGAATGCACCTAAATATTGTGGTTAGGTCCTTACGTACTGTGTGTATTGTTGATTCATGTTTTCTTTAAGTAGCTCAGCCATACTTTGTTTTAGGAAATAAGAGTTTGCTATCTGTACTATTTCAGTCATTCAGTCAGTCAGTCAACAAACTGTATTTGATTACTACAGTAACCATAAAAGTACATCGAAATCGCATCATTAATATACTCATAACAATCCATTGTGCAAAATGCAACATACAAAACACCAGGAGTATATACAAATCATGAGCATGGTAAAAGACAAAATATAAAAAGCCTCTTGAGTTGAACATCACATCTGGCTGAGTCTAAGCCAGTACTTATCAAATCCTTCCTTCTGTCAACTGGTATAAAAACAAGTAAAGTGCAAGTAGAGAGTATCAAGAAGTTTCACAAGGGCCAAACAACACTTATAAACATATAAAAGACAAAGACATAAAAAGTATGAATCCTGCACAATATAATTTCATTGTTAAAAAGTGGCCACAGGGTGTCCCTAGTGCTAGTGTGCTGGTGCCCACCCAACAAGAAAGTCCCCACTAATTAGAAAATAGTTTTCCTTCTGGTAATGGCAACTTTCAAAAAGGAATCCATATTTACCCAATTAGATGGAGAGCTAAATTGTTGCAAATAATCCAGGGTAGAATCGCAGCTTCTGATTCCCCATTCCCTACTGACTCGAATTAAGAACCTTTTACTAAAAGTAAAAAACATTGACATATAAAGGTAAAATGTAGCAAGCCCTGGGGGGGGGGGGGAATTCATCACAAGGGCATGTCAATATTTAATTTGGATCAAATTAGCCAAGTGGGAAACCAAGGTGCCATCTCGCAAAACCTAACCTGAATCGGGTTATAGCATTCTATCCCAGGACTGCCAACAACTCTACAAATGGCTCAAATGCTGGTGTTGTTTGGAGCACCACATACTCCTTTATGGACATTTTTGGGGATTTAATTTTCTCCCTTGGTCAATGCTTCAACGCCTTAAAACTGCTTTTCACTCAAACTGTATCAGAGTTTGTCATGGCAGTGGTATTAGAAAAGAAGTCAGGCTTCCCCAGGTTCATCAGTTCCAATTTGGTATGTTTGCATCAGGGAATTTTCAGTCCTCTATGGCAAGATAGGCAATCAAAAATTGTCTCCCTATTAAATGAAACACGTGGGTTTTCCCAAATTGAACACCACAAGGCTAGGAGGGCCATTTTGATTATATAGACCATGTATTCGACCACAAGTTCCTTGTACATAATAAAGGTAGAGCAAGCAGGAGGGGCACCCAAGAGCCACCTGAGAACCCTGTTTTCTTCTCCCTAAAGGGAACTGATGTTATAATATCCCTATATACCAGGTCAATATGTGAGAATAGGGAGACACTTTCTTCTGTACACTTCCAACAAATGAGTCACTGTTTTTTTTACCAATGCAGGAAACTAAACCAAAAATATACCCTACTGAACTCACACATTTCTGGCTCACTTTGACAATACAATGTCCCCAGTTTCCCTTGCATCCAAAACAACCCCCAAATATGGAAATTCCTGAGTAGTAGCAACTGGGTGACCTTGTTAATGCACACTTTGCATTTTATGAAGCCATAATAAAAGTTTTAGTATTGTTGGTCACAAGGTCGAGTGTTCCCCATAAAGATAACAAACTCTTAGAACAGGATATTTAACCCGTTAGAGGTTCTGGAAAATAATACACCATAGTCCACATAGATTAAGACTAGAACCTTTTTATTGCCGATTAAGGGGGTATCCCTAACTTTTTCAGAGTGGGCTGTGCCTAAACCGCTGATAGACAAAAGGAACAATATCAGGGCTAGGACACATCCCTGTCACTTCCCTTTCCCCGGCCTAAAACTATCAGAATGCTCGCCTGATGGACCTTACCTTACAGAGGCTGATAAATCATAATGTAGTGCCTGCAGAAATTCTACTAGGCTGCCATTCAACCCTTAATTTAATCAAGATCTTCCAAAATTTAGATATCACCACGCTGTTGAAGGCGCAAGACAGGTTCATAAAGGCCAGGCAGATGGAGCCATGTTTACCCACCATATATTTGCTAATCAGAAATAACAAATTCAGGCATTGCTCCACTGTGCCTAGCCCCTGACAAAACCCATGCTGCACCTCCAACAGCATGTCAGGCTCCCTGACTCAAATTGGGAGGCGCTCCAAAACAACTCTCCCTGCCAGCTTCACTGCTGAATCGAGCAGCCATATCAGCTGATAACAACCATGTGATTGTGGGTTGCCCTTTTTGAAGTTAGGCACAATGATGGCAGTATGCCGCAACTCTGGGAGTCCTGTTTTAACAAAGGCGTAAATAAAACATTGCACAGCAAGGGTGCGTGCAGTTCTGGGATGAATTTATACAGGGCTATGGGCACCCTTTCCAGCCCTGGTGTCTTTTTTGATTGGCTCTTAATAATAGCCTCCATGATGTCATCAAGCGTAAATTTTAAGGCTAGGGGAGAAAAACATCTCCTCATCATCTTGCTGATTCAGGATGTCAGAGCCATTAAATTCCTTCAAATAGTTGACCTAATCCTTAGGGCTAACGGTGGTAACAACAAAATTAGTTTTTACACTTGCAGAATGAATATAATTTGCCTCAGCCCAGAAAGCCCTAGTATCTTTCATCCTACAAGCCATGACCAATTTTACCAGGATTAATTTTTTATCTTTTTGCCCCTATCCTGTTGGGCAGCGTTATATTTAGGGCCAGATTTGGGGCAATTCGACTGATGCGGCTGCACTGGGTGCCAATATGGAGAGAGGGGTGCTGACCTCTAGGGGTTGTTGTGGTTAGCAATAACTTACAATTTAAAAACACCTACTGCAGAATTCCTGATGAGTCCAACTTTCAAGTAGCAATAACAATGTCAAGGTAACTCTTGTGATTAATTTTCCCGCTAGAGAGAAAGATCAGAGAATTGTCTAGTTGCAGTTTTGACTTGTCATAATGTAGTATAAAGGGTTAATTTGCCTGCTGCACAGAACACGTACCGTGCAGAACACTGATATGTATTTCATGTGGCTAGATGAGTGGATTACTGCTTTTGTCACAGATATTCGTTTGTTACGGCAGTTCATAAGATACAACCCTAACATGGAACAGTGACTGTTACGAAACATATTCAAAGAGTAGCATGCAAACTGCATACATTAGATTAGGACGTTATGTTTTTCTCCCAGTCATTCATTATCTATTTCTAATGTTTCTGAAAAAGGGTTGTTTAGATAGATGTACATAAAGTCAAGCCAGCCTTTATCTGTGATTTAAACTAAATGAATGTATGTGAGAGAGAAGCTAAGGAGAGATGAAGGGCACTTTTGCCCAGTTGTAGTGAGGGAATCGAAGCCGGAGGTCATGGTGGGGCAGCAAAAATATTTTTCACACTAGGCGCCATCAGCGCCTCAAGTAGGTTTACAGAGGCCTTCCTACAGGGTTGTTCAAACCATTTGACCTCTTGATTACGTGGTCTGATAGGTTTCATGAGCAAACTGCTTACTGCTAAGCCCAACTGAGCAAAGTTGTTGGCTGCAACCCAATGGTCATCGGTGGAAATAAGAGAACTGAACGTCATGTGAAGGTTCTGGGTCAACATTTTTCCATGCCAGGCAGAGCCCTTGAGTCTTGAAAGATAAAGACTGTGAATCCACACCCTTAACACCTCTCCTGGAGATACATTAGGCAACAATTAGAGGGCTGTGTATGCTGTATGAGCTTTTAACAATTTCCCCTCTAAAAAGCCCATCAATTTTCGGGTAGCAAAACTGAGCAATACTCTCCCCTTTCAAAGATGGCTTCAGTTAGACCTCTGTCTCATAGTTTGCTAACATTACTGAGGACGAATGATGTAATGAGTTGAATAAGTCCATGGCCCCTGTACTCCCTTATTAATGAGGGAAAACATATAATGAGTTGAATAAGACCATGGCCCCTCTGGTCCCTATGATGGCTTTAAAAGCTTGTACTGATAGTATCAAACAGAATGCATTTGTTTTCCTCCTGTGTTAGCCCAAGGTTTGTGTTGCAATCCCGACTTAAAACAATTTGATATACTTTATGCAAGACACCAAATTTAACTTCAAGAGCTAAAATATAATCAGATAACTTATAAAAAATTGGCATTAAAATCAGACTCCGTTTAATCATAATAAAAATTGATTAGTGAAATATTCAGGCCATTAGGCAAAATAGATAAAAAGGCTTGGACTATATTGCTTATGTAATGATGTGGCTGATTTTGCACTGCGATGTAACTTTCAATCAAGCTACTTCCGACCTTGCCCTGTCAGACAAGGATGGTGCCATTGATAAAAGATAGGAAATATAGGCCCTCATTATGACCCTGGCGGTCGGTGATAAAGTGACTGCAATACCACCAACAGGAAGGCAGTAACTACCACCAAATTTTCACCATGGGGGAAAGATCTGCGAAAGACAGCCAATGTACCACACCGACCGACAAGTGTGGAAAGAATAGGCACCACGGTGATAGCCGCCTACAGTCAGGCAGAAGTCAAAGTTCTGCCCACCATATTACAACAACACAATCTGCCAACTTTTCTGGGGTGGTACCATAGACATCAAAAAACTGGCGGAAACAGACCTCAGAAGTGAAAGGACTCACCTTTGGAGACACAGGGAAGAACCACTCCACCATGGAACCTGAACTGGATGTTTTTCTGATGATATTCTACGTTCTGCTCCACCACAAACACCAATGCCGGTGAAGACGACGACGGTGAGTACAGCCACCTAGCACACAAGGGAGGGGGGAAGGAAAACGACAGTGACACACTCACGCACCATACACACCCCAGACACACACACCATACACACAACCATCAGCCCAAGAAAACAAGTTAATCCCTGTAAATCGGCTGAATAATGCAAGGACAAAAATCATTTACCAAAGTGATTGTAATAAGATCAACACAGTATAAATAATAATTTAGGCAATTTAACAGATGTATACAAATGTGCAGAACAAGGGGCACTGCCCAGTCCTCATTTTGCGTGGGCCACATGGCCACAGGCCAAAGTCCAAGGCCCCACTTGTCACCTGCATCAACATGGAGAGAACACTGCAGGGGCATCAGTTGGTAATTAGGCAGGCACCTCATGGGGGTGCACCTCAGCCGGGAGCTGAAACAAGACCACTGGTTCTGGAGGGGGCAACATGCCCTGTGCTTGGTCCTGGGGAGTGCAAGGGCACAGTATCTCGAGTGGGTGTCTTGCCCACTGGTTCTGGAGGGAGCAACATGCCCTGTGCTTGGTCCTTGGGAGTGCAAGGCCACAGTCCCTTGAGTGGGTGTCTTGCCCACTGGTTCTGGAGGGGGCAACATGCCCTGTGCATGGTCCTGTGGAGTGCAAGGCCACAGTCTCTCGAGTGGGTGACTTGCCCACTGGTTCTGGAGTGGACAGGCCACACAGCAGCCCATGGACGCAAAATTATATTGCGTCCACGGCCGGTAACGGCTGCACTGTGTTGGTGATGGTGGGTGGCTCCTGCACATCCCCTGAACCCTCAGATGGATGCACTATGGTGGTGCTGCTGGTGGTGGGAGGCTCCTGCATACCCCCTGCACCATCCGATGGATGCACTGTGGTGGTGTTGCTTCTGGTGGGAGGCTTCTGCACATCCCCTGCACCCTCGGAAGAATGCACTGTAGTGGTGCTGCTGGTGGTGTGAGGCTCCTGCACATCCCCCGCACCCTTGGATGGATGCACAACCATGTTTGGTGGTGGGGGCTCAGTCACAGCTGCTGGTCCGGGCTCCTTGCCCTTCCTGCCTGCTGGTGCAGGCTCCTTCCCCTTTAGGCTGGCTAGTGCAGGCTCCTGCCCCTTCAGTAAATGTGGCCTGGATTCCTTTCCACCACGAGCAGGTGCGGATGGAACTGGGCCTGTGGAATGGGTGGCTGAGGTGGTTGGTTGGGTTGTAGATACCCTGGCCATACGTGCAGGATGGGGGGGAGGGGTAGGGAAGAGGTCAATGGTGGATAGGAACGGTTTTCAGGGACATTGGGGTGGGAAGAGGGAGAAGGAATGGAAGTGGATGATGAGGGAGTGGTTATTGGAGGTGTCTGCTGGTTTTGGGTGCAGGTTCATGGGCTGTATGCTGTGAGGTGGATGGATATTGGGTGTCCGAGGGCTTGCATTTTTGTACTTGAGGGGGGACAGACACAGTGGAAGAAGTCACTGGGGACATGTGCATGGATGTTGTGGAGGTGTCAGCCAGTGAGGTGTGTGTTCTGCTTGGTGTGTTGATGATGCTGGTAGTAGATGATGATGTAGTGCATGCAGGTGTGAGTGTAAACGTAACTATGTGGGAGGTGGAGGAAGAGGGGGAGACAGTGGAAATAGTGGATATTGTTGTGTTTGCAACTGGATGGTGTTTGTGTGAATGCCTGTGGGATGAAGTGTGGTGCTTGTATTTGCCTGTGACTCTGTTTGGGTGTTGTCTTGTGTGCATGCTCGTCTGGATGGGTTGGGGTTGAGGAGAATGGGACTGGTCAGTAGAAACTGGAGGGGGGACGGTAGAAACAGGGACAATGGCTGCCATCAGAGCCTGAATCGATCTCTGTTGGGCCACCAATCCAGTGTGAATGCCCTCCAGGAATGCATTAGATTGTTGCATCTGGGCTGCCAGCCCCTTGATGGCATTCACAATGGTTGACTGTCCTACAGAGATGGATCTCAGGAGGGCAATAGCCTCCTCACTCAGGGCAGTAGGGCTTGCTGGGGAAGAGCCTGAGGTGCCTGGGGCGAAGGAGATGCCCACCCTCCTAGGTGAGAAGGCACGGGCAACTCGATGAGGGGCTGCTGGGAGGGCGGTGCTGGTATGGGTGGTGGTGGATGTACCTGTAGCTGGGTCGTCACAGAAGTGTCCGCCACCACCAGGGAGCTTCCATCGGAGGAGGTATCTGTGTCTGGAGTGTCCACTCAAGTCTCTACCGTGGTGCCCCCTCGCCCTCCATCCCACTGGTGCACTAAGCGTCAGTGGACTCTGCCTCCTGGGTCCTGTGGGATGCAGCTCCCTCTGCCGCTGGTGCCTCTGCTCCTCCGCCAGATGATGCTAATGCACATAAGGACAGGATGACAAAACAAAAAAAGGGGAGGAGAGAGACAAAGGATACACTGGGTCAATGGCTCCAGCAACACCACTGTTGGTGTAAACAGCACCCTCACACACAGGGGACAGGCCTACGCACTATGGATTGCACTACCGATGATATTGCTAGCCACCAAGGCATGGGGAAGGGCACACAGGCAAGTGCAGCACACCTGGGACCCACGCAGCCCTGACCAGAAGTGGATGCCTATGAGCTAGGTAGCTGAATTATCCCTTCAGAGCCCTAGCCACCAGGAGACCTACGCCGCAATGTCAGGCCTGGTCTAGGGGCACCCACTGACACCAATCCACCACCCGGATACCACCCTACTATGGGTAGGTTGTAATGATGAGCACTGTACTCGCCCCCTTGTGGCTGCTGTGATGCCCTCAAGCGCCCATCCAGCTCTGGATAGGCCACCACCAGTACGTGGGCCATCAGGGGGGTCAGGTTTCGACTGGCACCCCTTCCTCATTGGGGGGCCATCCTCAACTGGGCCTCCACCGTCTTCCATGCCCAGCGTCTCAGGTCCTACCACCGTTAGCGACAGTGGGTGCTCCGCCTGCCATAGACCCCAAGGGTCCGCACCTCCTTGGCAATGGCACGCCATATACCCTTCTTTTGATGGGCACTCACCTGCAGAAGCAATACACACAGGAAAATACCACGAGTCCAGCCTGTTACACATATGGCCCACTATACCCATTTCTATCACCATTAGCACACACGTAGCCCAGCACACAACTTGTATGCTTCCAAGAGGACATCCACCCATCCTCCTTGCACAAGGCCTTCACACAAACCACTCCATGCATCCTTCCCACATGCATCGTGCCCCCAGTGTACTCACCGTCGGTCTGGAGGCCCACACAGCAGTCCGTACTGGGGTAGGACCCCATTCACCAGTCTATCCAACTCCTCTAAAGTGAAGGTTGGGGCCTTTTCCCTGGTCATATGGGCCATGGTAGGTTTCAGGCACAGGTCACAGCAGCACATGCAGTGTAGGTCCTCTCCTATGGAAGGTCAGGTAGCAAGTGAGGAATCTGAAAGAGAATGACGGTCAAGTCTGTGACGGTGCATACCGTCACTGCCAGCGTAGATCAGCATTGCCCACTGTACCCCATAGAGCCCAATGTTAACCAATGAGGAATTGCACGGCGATTCCCGACCACCTTCCGCAACGGCACACAACGTCAACAGAATTGCCTCACTTCCACCTGTCCCTTAACATAGGACAGACAGATGTAATTTCAAGGGGGGGAGGCAGGCCTCTAGAATAATGCTAAGGCACAAGAGATATTAGCACATACTGGACAAATCACACTGACCCATTACATGTTTCCAGAATTCAAACTACTTTTGTAGCCCCATTGTTCAGTTTGTGACCAGCTCCTCACTCTTTTGTCCCTTAGATTCCTACTGCTGCAGATGAATAGGAGATGGAGACATACCCCCGTATACAGACCACTGGTGCATTTGGCAACACTGGAGGACGGGCACATTATCCTCGCCTATAGACTTGACAGGGCCACAATCACAGAGCTGTGTGCCCAATTGGAGCCAGACCTGATATCTTCTATCTGTCACCCCACCGGGATCCCCCCTCTTGTGCAAGTGCTATCAGTACTCTATTTCCTGGCAACTGGTTCTTTCCAAGTGACAGTGGGCTTGGCAGCAGGAATGTCACAGCCAATGTTCTCAAATGTGCTGACAAGGGTGTTGTCTGCCCTGATAAAACATATGTGCAGCTACATTGTTTTCCCTCAGGTTGAGGATTTGGCCACAGTGAAGGCCGAGTTTTATGCAATGGGACATATCCTCAACATAATTGTTGAGATTGATGGAACACATATTGCATTTGTGCCCACCCCCAGGCAGAATGAACAGGTGTTCAGGAAGCATAAGCTTTTTCTCTGCATGAATGTTCAGATTGTGTGCTTGGAGGACCAGTACACCTCCCACGTCAATGCTAAGTATTCTGGGTTGGTGCATGATGCCTTTGCCCTGCGGAATAGAAGAATCCCAAATGTGATGTCCCAACTACAGAGGCACAGGGTGTGGCTAATAGGTGAGCCCTGGTTCCCACCTAGTATATGCTGGTGTATGGGTATGGTGTGGGCCATATCGGATAGTGTGTGGCTAAATGTTTTCCCACAATATTTGTAGGTGATTCTGGTTACCCAAACCTATCATGGCTGCTGACCCGTGTGAGGGATGCCAGGACAAGGGCAGAAGGCACATGGGCGAACTAGAAGGAAAATTGAAAGGACCTTTGGCCTCCTGAAGGACAGGTTCCGGTGCCTCCATCCAACAGGTGGATCCCTGTGCTATTCACCAAAGAAGGTCTACCAGATTGGCATGCTGCGTGTTGCATAACCTGGCCCTCAGACCCCATGTCCCTTTTCTGCAAGAGGAGGAGACTGGTGATGCCCCTGTGGCAGCAGTAGGCCCTGTGGACAGTGAGGATGAGGAGGAAGGGGATGAGGATGAGGACAACAGAACATCTGTGATTCAGCAATACTTCAAATGACACACAGGTAGGACAGTGTAACTTTACATTTCAGTGACTTTGGTTGTAATCTGTGTGGCAATGGCATGCTGATATTTCCCACTTCTTTGCCCACTTACTGTTCCCTCTGGCAATTCATTTTGCAGATGTTGGTGACCTGACATATACTGCTGGTGTGATCACAACAGCCAGACAGAGGTCATTAATCTATGCTCATTCTATGTACAATTAATTCACAATGTTTGTACCTGTTTCAATGAATACGTATTTGATATACATGACATACTCCAAATTTATTTTTTTCAAAGGGTGTTTATTGAAGTGCTAACATATAGGGGGAGAGTGCAATGGGATAGGGTGATGATGGAGGAAAGTCCAGGGTATTGTTCCAGTCTGTTTGTAGCACAGGTGCATTGTCCAAGGGGCCACAGGAAGGGAAGCAATGGCAGTTCAAGGTGGACAGGATGGCTGAGTGGGACACGAGGGTTACAATCGGGAATGTCTAATTTCCTGGTGGGGGTTTTGGCAAGTGTCTCTTGCTTCTGTCTGGATTGCAGGGAATGTTTGTGTGGTGGTTCACCTTCTGCAGGGGGAGGAGTGCTGGTGGCCTGTGAGTCCTGTGGCGGGGCCTCCTGGCCACTAGCGGCAGCAGAGGTGGAAGGCTGTTCAGATGTCTGGATAGTGGCAGGGGCCCACTTGTGTGAGACTACCTCCCTCATAATGTTGGCCATGTCTGCCAGCACCCCTGCTATGTAGATCATGGTGGTGTTGATGGTCTGCAAGTCCTCCCTAATCCCCTGGTACTGTCACTCCTGCAGCCGCCTGTTCACCTGCATGTTGTCCAGGATGTGGCCCACCATTTTCTGGGAATGTTGATAAGCTCCCAGGATCTTGGCAAGTGCCTCCTGGAGAGTCGGATCCCTGGGCCTGTCCTCCCCCTGGCACACAGCAGTCTTCCCAGTGTCCCTGGTGGCCTGTGCCTCTCTCCCCTTAACTGTGTGCCCACTGCCACTTATCCCAGTCCCTGATTGTCTTGTGTGCGAGGTGTGGCCTTGGGTCCCTGTAGAGGTGGACACACTGTTGATTGATGTGTCCTGGGAACAGAGGTGTGAGTACGCTTGGTGAGTGCTTGTGGTTCCTGATGGGGGAGGCTCTGTTGTGGTGTGTGACTGGGTCTCGGTAACCAGTTGTCCAGTGGCCCCTGATGGGCCAGGAAGGTCATCCAGATCCTGAAGACCAGAGTTGCTGTCATCACTATGGGCCTCTTCAATTGGGGGACTGGATAGTGCTAGCACCTCCTCTCCGGTGACATTGGCTGGGGTACCTGTGGGGATGTAAATGATGTGCTATGGTTTATGTGTCTGGCATATTGTACAGCCATGGTTTCCCCTCTATGGTTGGATTTGCCCTGCCAGCTTCCACTTGTGTATATTAGTGTATGGTGGGATTGTTAGTTCTCTATGGTGTGCATGCTTTAGTGATGAGTGTCCATGCAGGGCTGTGTGGGGTGTCCATGCATTGGTACAGCATGCAGGGCTTGTCATTGGGATGAATGAGATGTGATGGTGGGGTGTGTGGGATGTAGTGGAGTGATGGGAGTGAGGGTATGTTTTTGGATGCAGGTATGGGGTGAAAATAGTGAAGAGTTGGCTTACCAGAGTCCAGTCCTCCTCTGACTCCAGCCAGGCCCTCAGGTTGCAGTATTGCAAAGACTTGCTCCTCCCATGCTGTGAGTTGTGGGGGAGGATGTGGCGGTCTACCGCCAGTCCTCTGGATAGCTAGCTGGTGTCTTGCTGCTATGGAACGTGCCTTCCCCGTAGGTCATTCCACCTCTTGCTGATGTCATCCCTAATTCTGGGGTGCTGTCCCATGTCGTTTATCCTGTCCACGATTCTCCGCCATAGCTCCATCTTCCTTGCTATTGATATCTGCTGCACCTGTGCTCCAAATAGCTGTGGCTCTACCCTGACGATTTCCTCTACCATGATCCTTGGCTCCTCCTATGTGAAATGGGGGTGTCTTGGTGGTGCCATGGGTATTCTGTGAGGTGTATTGGTGAGGGTGTGTTGGGTAATGTGTTGGGGTGTGTGATGTGGAGTGCGTGAGTGGTGTATAGGTGTGAGTAGTGTGTGGCTCTAGGTGTGTCTGTGGTCTTGGTGTCAGTCTGATAGCACTTATTGGTATTCGTAAAGAGTTGTGGGTAATGTCTGTGTGTGTTTTATAGTGGTGTGAGTGTGGTGTGTGTATGGGTGTCAGGTGTGTGTTGTTTGAATTGTCCAATGTAGTGTTGTTTTGTTTGTGGATGTCCATTTTGAGCGCAGCGGTATGTACCGCCAATGGTTTACCACCGTTGAATGACCTCTGTGGTGATTCGTTTGTCATAATGTGATGGGCATTGTTGTGTTGGCGTAACAGTGTGGGTTTTGATACCGCCACTTTATCACTGACCTTTGGTCTGGCGGATTTGCGTGAGTGGCTGTATTAAGCTGGATTGGTGTGTGTGTGTCATAATATGGTGAACGGATTTCCGCTGCCGCCGCTGTAAGTTGTCGACCGTCAGTGTGGCGGTAAGTGGGATTTACCGCTGATGTCATAATGAGGGCCACAGTCATCCAGGCTAATGACTTAGGTAACCCAAGTCACTTGGAAAAACATATGCCATATTTTCCTATAAAATCGCCCTAATTCTCACTACCCACTTTACAAGGAAGGCCAGGAATATTCCAAAACAGTATGTTAACCTCTTGCGCAGTGACAATTGAACTGCCTAGATTCACTGCCTCTGTCACTAAATCAAAAGTGTTGGTATTTTTTACTTCACTAATCAAAATCACATTCAAATATCTGGTGTAAAAAAGAGAGAGCACCTCCCATGCTTCTTAAATATTTTTATACCGGACTTGACCTGAAACTTTCTACACTGACTTTGCCCAAAGCATCAGTGTTTAAACTACAGCTTTGTGCAAGGTTTTGATGGAAGCATGGTTAAATTATAATTAAGTAACATAAATTTTAAAAAAGCGAGCAATGTTTCATTTAATGTCAAACATCATTCCTATATTCAGTGCGACTTCGGCCACAGAAAAATGCAAAAAGAAATATGCGCCAATGCACACCCTCTTTGTGACTGTGTATTTGTGTCTGTTTGGTGGGCTGTGCCACTCATGCAGAGAACTGTTGTGGATTTTGCCCTGTTGATGCTTCTCCCTCCGAATCTAGATAATTTGTGCCTTTTGGAGAGAAGACGTTGGCTTCATTTAGAGGAATATGTGTTGACCTAATTGTTCCTGTTCAGTGACAGCCTTACATTCATTTATGATTGTCTTGGGGACCATTCCCGTTTGCTAAACTAAAGATACACTTGAATTTTTTTTAAACCTGATCCAGTGAGAATTTCAGACGTTAAAAAGTCCCATGTGTCAATTTACATAGTTAGACCCAATAGTCAACGGACCTTGATTAATTAATGGTCATTGTAGGATGACATCTTGATCGATACTTTATAGGTGAGACATTTAAAACACAGCCAGTGGAAAAGCACATGGTAAGCTTGTGCAATATTGCATCAATTGCATTCAAAGTAGCGGAAAAGGCTATCAGTTAATTGGTGTAACCAGGCTACTATGTCTCTCACGTTTAATGTGTGATAGGCTTAAAACAGACAGCACAGAATTTAACAGTTCATAAATTTTACCCAATCAGTTTACACCTTCGACATATTGTTGCCCTTGGAATACCATATTTTGGAATACCATATTTAAATTACTCTATTTACAACACTATGGAATGAGTCCTACAAAACCCGACAGAAGGCGTCTTAAGGCACTAGGATTAAAACTTGTTGAATGTGCTGATCAAAATAGCAAATATTTTATGTAGAAGGTAACTTACAAGATGTCATAATAATAATAATAAATATTTGAAGTTCAATTATATATCTGTTTTTCGGAATACATTTACGAAATAATTCCAGCTTTCGAAATGTACAGAATTATCACTGGTTAGTGCAACCCATATAGTATTTACACATATATGTTAGCGCCCAAAAGTTAAAACGATATTGAGTAGGGATATCTGGTCAATGGTGGATATGACACTCCCATTGAAACTTAACAGGTAAACGGAGTTTGGAAAGTTAGGGCTCAGTAATGCAGCTCAGTGCATACCTATCACAATGAAGTATTGCGAATGTACTAGGGCAGCGGGACACATGGTCAAATGGAGATAAACATGAAAGATGCCTATAAGAATTGCATGACGGAATTGCACTGATTTGGAACAAAATTGTCAACATTCTCAGATCTTTGATTTACCATGAGCAGCAAAGTTAGGAAAGGATACTCAGTTCCAATACGGCCATCAACTGATTAAGTTAATCTTACCTAGAACGTTCTCCAGTGTGCTTTGCAAATAATTCTCATGAAATCTCAACTAAGCAAACACCACTTGAATTTATTCAAGCATTCATTTTATTTTTTTTCATTAAAAAATCTCACAGTTTCTTCGGTAACTTCTTGACATCATACGTAGGCGTGGTTGTAGAAAAAATGCTGCTGTTCTGTTCTTTTCTTTTGAAATATGCCAAACAAAGAATGCAAATGTGAGATTTGACTCAATAAATGCTGTGAAATGACATTCAAATTTGCAGCAACCTAATGGAAGTAATATAGAACTGAGCTTTTGAGAAGAGGAATTGCTGGCATTGTGATTGGTTGAGCTACGAGCATCTTGCTTCAGTAATGCAACTCGTGTCTTCACTCTATTCTTTTAACAGCTTTGCAGTTTTCATTGCTATGACACCGGTGGAAATAAATTTAGTATTCATAGAAACACTTCCATGGAGACAGTTCATTGCCTGGGCAACAAGGTTCATTCAGCGAGCATTTGTTATTTTTCACATGCCCCTGATAATGTTTTTTTGCATGATGTCCATGTGTATGGAGCAGAACTGTTCCAGAGGCTAGCGCTAATTGTATATAGTCAGACATGTTACTTGTAAGACACGAGTTCAATTCATGGTGCACTCTAGAAGTAAACAAAAAGTTAAAGCTGCAAAAACATCTCAACGAGTCGCACAGAGAAATGCAAGTTTCTAGCAAAACAAAAACGTTACATGTAGGTTTTATTATTCATGATTATATTTAGTTGATCTCTACATGATCTTAGCTACCTTGTGGGCAATGATTTGTGTGATATCGTGATATCCTCAGATAGTTTTGCTAGTTTTTATCTAATAGAGCTTTGAATTTTGATACTTGAACTCTTGGTTTTACCATTATAAGCATAAACTTAAAACTCTTTAAAAAATCTATTTTGTTATTTTAAATTGTAATAATAATTCAATAAAAATGTTACTGTTGATGGGAATGTGGTTTTGTAAATTATTTGTTAAGAATTACTATTTTCAAAGTAAATATGCACATGTATATTTTAATGAATTCTTTAATACACATTTTATTTTAATGGGTTAATGTGATGTAATATTTAATTTGAATGTTCCAAGTTTCAAAAAATTTAAAAGTATTTTACATTTATATTTCATATTAAACTATTTGCATATATTTTTTAAAGAAAGCTTCAATTTTATATTTACACCTATACTTTACTATAGGATCTCCACCTATGTGTGATAAGTTACACAGGTAAATCAGGATGTAGGAGGCTCATTCGGGTGATGGAGACATGTATGTCTTTAATTGGAAACAGTGAAAAGTAAAAAAGTGTAGCTTTAAACCTAGATGTAGTAATCAATTTACACATGAGTAAATCTAGAAGTGCACATTTACCTTCGTCACTCAGACCCTTAGAGTTTAGCAGACAGGATACTCTGCCACACATGTGTTGAAGTTCCCAACGCATCAAACTCTCACTAGACATGCTTATTTAAAGTACGATGAATTGTTTTGTTTCCTTGTGTGGAATCTATGACCGATGGCTCCACGACATCAGATTGTCATTCTGAGAAACGTATTTAGAGCCTAGGTTCTGATGTCTGTCAGGCTGTTTTAAACTAAAATAATAAGAAAGACCTCCTGCCCTGGGGGAAAACTTCCAGGGTGCCAGGGCCAATACAAACTTCTATTTTGAAAATGTGTTTTTGAAATACAAATAACTTCTCTGGAACAAGGTGGCTACTCAGCAAAGCTACACTATAATCAACAGTGGCACCTTGGTATCAGCTCCTTTGAAGGCACATAGATATTTGCCAGACAAGTAGAGACATCTATCAGTGATGGGTGGTTATCTACCAGAATGGAGGAGGTCATCACCTTAGCCACCCTGGTGGGATGGCAAGCCACCCCCTAAAGCTTAAATAAAGCCCCAAGTTCTCCCATTGTGGACAGCAACATTGCTGCTCTTGCACATTACACTGTTCCTTTTTTTTCAAACAATGCTATTCAGTATCAAGTGTGCACGTTTCTCTAAGCTGCTTCAATAGCATTGCCTCGGTGTACCTCATTTAGTGTTCCTCTAATGCACAAAACTCTCAGCTCCAATACATAATTTAACCTTGTGCCCATCCTCTGCTCTTGAGGAACGTAGCTGTATGATTGGCAGTCTGTGTGCTTTGGAGCCTGTGACTTTGTTCTGATTTTGTGTATGGACTTTAAGCTTGTTTGAACTTTTGCAAATGGGTGTCAGTTTTGTTCTTTCTACATGCATTAATTTTATATTTTTTCATTTAAAAATCTCACAGTTTCTTCAGTAACCTCTTGACATCATATATAGTCGTGGTTGTGGAAAAAATGCTGCTGTTCTGTTCTTTTCTTTAGAAATATGCCAAACAAAGGATGCACATGTGTGGTTGCTGGAACATGTTAAAAGAAGCTCTGCTAATATGTTTAAATACCAAATTAAACGTAGACACAACTATAACATGGTTATCAAGTTGAATATGCTCTGTCCTGTGAAGTCCGTTTCTGTGTATGGACTATAAGTTTGTTTGAACTTTTGAAAATGGGTGTCAGTTTTGTTCTTTGTACATGTGTGAAAGCTCTGTCTGTGTAGCAATATATTTTCTGCATCAGTGTGCATGCACTACACACAAACCTAGCCTATTGCCACTGACAATGCGTGTTTTGTTTAATTACCAGAGAAAGAAAACAGTACCAATGCTTTAAAATGATATACTTTTACTTTTTGTCAAGTTTCTTAGTGGTTCGAAAACAATCAAATAAAAATCTTTCAGTTTTGCTGATTCAGTTTCTCATAATAACATTTAACCACAGCAAGCAAATTCACTGCTTTCACTTATCCCCAGCCCAGCATACACTATAAAATACTTGAACTGATATGATTTATTTTCTATGAAACCCTTATACAAGGCCCATAAAATCTGAAAACGTGACAGGAAAGAACAAACTATGACAATCCTTGTTATATTGCATAATAAAATAGAGTTCGATGTTAATGTTATGACATTATCATATGCTACATATTTATTAGTGATTCACTGAGGCGCCAGTAATTGAACGCCAGTAGTAAGGAGGGATACCTTCTGCCATCATGAAAAAAGTGACAGTGGCGTCACTTCCGATACCGAGACTTCTGGGCCCCCTAGGGTCCTCCCACAGCAGTGATGTCACTTTCTGGGTGTCACATGACAGTGTTGGGTCACGTGTGTTTTGACATCACCCTGGTCACATGCTTATCACATTCTCATGGTCCTAAAACGTGGTTAGGATGCTGTCATAACCGGTACAGGCCCCTATTGTCCAGTGTCTGGGGCTTAGTCACTGGTAAAGTTGCAACACTCTCTGGGGTGCACAATATGTGAGTCTCTAACAAAGCAAGCCCAGGCCTATTCAGACAGCAGCAGTTATGAACACTTGATGAGACAACTAGAGGACACCCCAATGAGAGGCTCAGGCAAATACACAGACAAAACCCCCCAGGGCCCCCACTATCTCCCTAATCCCATCCGCTTTATCTTGGGCAGCGCTTATTTGACTTAAAAAAGGTCTTTGGTTAGAAATGTCTAGACACATTCGTAACTGAATCAAGACTGCTATGAAATGCAACCCATGCATCAATGGCTGGTACTCCTCAACTCCTTAAAGTGCTCTCATTGCATTATTAGCAAGCACTACTAAATATAAAATGTTGTCCCAAGGCCACAAACACACAATCAGAAGCATCCACCTACTATAAAATGGAACCCATACGCAGATGGCTGGTCTCCTTAACTCCCCGAGTCGACCCATGCATAATTAGAAAACTCTACTAAGTATAAAATACAGCCCCAAGGTCGCGCCCACACATGATCAGAAGCAGCTGGAAAACCTTAAGCTTAAGTTTGTGGACTGAGGGGCCCGAAGCAAGATGGAGCAAAGCTTTGAGATGAAATGCAATTTTTTTCCATTCAATGTGTTGCATAGAGAAGCCCAGTTTCTGGTATTCCTGGTCTGAAAAATGCCTGCTTCTTTTATGATTTGAAAAAACAGTGTGATAACTAAACCTCATAGTGGCTTAGCTTAGCATGCTGCAGGTCACCTAGAAACTAGTGTTTACAAAAAATGCACAAATAAAATCTATTGTTTAAACCAAGGGTTTGCCATAGGGTTAAAAGTCAGCAACATGCTTTGAATCTGTTTTCAAAAGCCCTGAGCAACAGGGCCAGGTAGGAGAGACGGAGGCATAGAAACTATGGCCCTCATTCTGACCCTGGCGGTCGGTGATAAAGCGGCGGCCAACCCGCCAACAGGCCGGCGGTCCAAAATATGCAATTCTGACCCTGGCGGGAACCGCCAACACAGCCCGCCGCATTAACACTCCGCCCGCCACGGCGGAACAAACAAACAGCGCGGCGGTCCCCGCCAACAGCCAGGTGGCAGACAATGTACCGCCCACCCTATCACGACCCACCAATCCACCACCTTTTCCGGGGCGGGAGCACCGCCGATAAAAACACGGCAGAAACAGACTACGAACGGGAAAACGCTCACCTCCACATACTCCACGCGAGATTCCGGCAGTATGGAACCCGAGTTGCAGGTCATCCCCGCACTCCTATACCTGCTCCTGTACCAGGAGCACGCCCGGCGGCGCGGAAGACATCGGTGAGTACTGCACCTACGACACAGGGGAGGGAAAAGATTACCGGCACACACCCACCCACCCACACCCACTACAACACACACATCAATGCATTCCCACAGATCACTGTCACAACCCACAAACCCCCCCCTCCGAAATAATGCAAAGACCAAAAGAAGAGATCTTAAACGGGCAGATATATTGAAATATGGACAGCAGTAATCCCAATAAATAAATAAACTATGTACAAAATATATACAGCTACTAAATGTAGTCCAACCACTGTCCGTGGACCACAGGGGTCCTGAGCAAAGGGGCAAGGCCCAGTCCCACGACAAGAACTCCACGGAGAGAACACTGCAGGAGCATCAGAAAGAAAAAAGGACAGGCACCTCAGGGGGAAGGGAAGGGGGGGCACCTCAGCCACTTGAGTACACGACGCCAGATCCACGAGGGGACTCCATGACCACTGGGCCATCCTGGGGAGAGCAAAGCCACAGTCCATACAGTCCATACTGTGGGTGGCCTGCCCACTGGGCCATCCTGGGGAGAGCAAAGCCACAGTCCATACAGTCCATACAGTGGGTGGCCTGCCCACTGGGCCATCCTGGGGAGAGCAAAGCCACAGTCCATACAGTCCATAACAGACTCCACTGCCACTGGAGGAGGCATGTTGGCCAGAGGACATCCTGCAGCCCTGCCCGAGACAGATCCTGCCCTGCCACGTCTGCCAAAGGGCCAGCGGTTCCTGCCTGGAAGGGACCAGTTCAGCGGTCCTTGCCTTGAAGGGTCCAGTTCAGCGGTTCTTGCCTTGAAGGGCCCAGTTCAGCGGTTCTTGAGACGGCGGTCCCCAGCGGAGCGGTGCTGGAGACGGCGGGGCCCAGTTCAGCGGTCCTTGCCCTGAAGGGCCCAGTTCAGCGGTTCTTGCCTTGAAGGGCCCAGTTCAGCGGTTCTTGAGACGGCGGTCCCCAGCGGAGCGGTGCTGGAGACGGCGGGGCCCAGTTCAGCGGTCCTTGCCCTGAAGGGCCCAGTTCAGCGGTTCTTGCCTTGAAGGGCCCAGTTCAGCGGTTCTTGCCTTGAAGGGCCCAGTTCAGCGGTTCTTGAGACGGCGGTCCCCAGCGGAGCGGTGCTGGAGACGGCGGGGCCCAGTTCAGCGGTCCTTGCCCTGAAGGGCCCAGTTCAGCGGTTCTTGCCTTGAAGGTCCCAGTTCAGCGGTTCTTGCCTTGAAGGGCCCAGTTCAGCGGTTCTTGAGACGGCGGTCCCCAGCGGAGCGGTGCTGGAGACGGCGGGGCCCAGTTCAGCGGTTCTTGAGACGGCGGTCCCCAGCGGAGCGGTGCTGGAGACGGCGGCCATTCTATGGCCAACTGCTCATTGCCTGGTGGTGCCCTCCTGGGCAGCGGGGATGGTGCTCCTTCAATGCCAACCTGGGCTGTGGGTGGTGGGGCCCTCCTGGCCAGCTGGGCTGGGTCCTCCCTGGGCAGCGGCTATAGGGGTGGTGGGCTCTCCCGGGGCAGCTGTGCCGGTTCCTCCCGGGGCAGCGGCTATGGGGGTTGCGGGCTCCTCCTGGGCAGCTGTGACGGGTCCTCCATGGGCAGCAGGCCTGCTGCCTGACTTCTCCGCCTTGCTGCCCTTGCCCTCCTTAGTCTGGAGTCTGTGGCCCTTTCCTCCCTTTGGAGCTGTGGCTGTTGACGGTGGCTGGCTAGTGTCCTGGGGGGATATCGAATCCGGGCTCCGGCGGCGGCCCTTCCGCCTTCTGCTCCTCTTCCCAGGGGGTGGGCTGGCTGTCCCCTTGCTGCTGGGCGAAGATCCAGACCTGCGGGCTGGTGGGCTCCAATACCCCTGCACCCTTGTCAAGGGGGCTGCAGGGCTGGAGGTGGCTGAGGTGCTCTTTTTACCCCGACGAGAAGGAGGGGGGGGGGGGCTCAGGGTCAGTAAAGAAGGTAGCAGTAGAGAGATAGATTTTCTTGGGACAATGGATAGTGGTAGGTACAGTGGGTATGGGAGTGGAGGGAGAGGATGTGGTTGTAGGCGAGACAAGTTTGCTGTCTTTGGGTGCAGGTGCAGGAGCGGGAGGCTGTCGTGAGGTGGATGGCTGTTGGGTGGGTGGGTGGCTGCGTTTGTATGGTGTGGAAGAGGGGGTGACAGACACAGTGGGAGAGGACACAGGGGACGTGTAAATGGCAGTGGGGGTGGTGACTGCACGTGTGCGGACTGGAGTAGAGGGTATGCTGGTGATGGAAACACTGGCTGATGGTGAGGTGAATGAAGGTGTGAGTGTAGATGTCACAGGGAGGGAGGAGGGAGACGAGGAGGTGGGGGTCACAGAGGTGGTAGTGACTGTTGGCATGTCTGCATCGGAATGTTGCTTGTGTGAATGTCTGCGTGATCTGTGGTGCTTATGTTTGGATGAGCTGCTCTTGGGTGTTGAGGTGTGTGCAGGCTGGTCTGAAGGTGTGGGTGGGACAGGCAGAGGAACAGGAGACTGGGAGGAGGGAGTTAGTAGAGGGAGGCAGGAGACAGGGACAATGGCTGCCGTCAGTGCTGAGGCCAGAGCCTGGAACGATCGCTGATGGGCAGCCTGACCCGAATGAATGCCCTCCAGGTACGCATTGCTGCGATGAACCTCCCTCTCCACCCCCTGGATGGCATTCAAAAGGGTAGTCTGCCCAACAATGAGCGTTCGGAGGAGGTCAATGACCTCCTCACTGAGGGCAGCGGGGGTAACAGGGGCAGGGCCTGAGGTGCCTGGGGCGAAGGAGATGCCCGGTTTCCTGGCAGAGCAGGCACGGGGCGAACGCTGAGGGGCTGCTGGGAGGGCAGAGATGGTGCGCTGGGGGGCGGCTGTACCTGTAATGGCGGGGGGCACGGATGGTGCCACCCCCGCAAGGGAGCTCCCTTCCGAGGACGTGTCCGTGTCGCTGCAGGGTCCAGTTGTCCCCGTTGTGGAGCTCCCCTCGCCCTCCGTCTCACTGGTCCAGTCAGACTCTGTGGCATGGCCCTCCTGGGCCATGTGAGATGCAGCTCCCTCCTGCCCCGATGCCACTTCTCCTCCGCCTGATGATGCTGATGCACACAAGCACAGAAAGACAAACAAAAAGGGGGGGGGAGAGAGAAATAAAGAGATTTTGAGTACATGGATCACCGGTACAGTTAGCGGACATGACAGACACAGATGCCCCCTGCACTAAGTTGCGCACTTGGGGTCCGCTACGCATTCCGTGGAACATGCCCTACACGCCTAGAGTTGACAACTGCACCCATGGATGACACGGCCCAGGGATGGCTGTACTGACACACTACTGAGGGTGGTGGCTGGGGACACAGGGGCTTACGGGGGTGCCCAGCCTACAGATATCGCCCTGGCCTAGGGGGACCCACAGCCCTCCTCCCCCACCCAGACACCTCCACTGCGCGACAACAGAGTAGATAATGCTTGTACTCACCCCCTTGTGTCTGCTGTGCTGCCCTCACGCGCCCATCCAAATCAGGGTAGGCCACCGCCAGGATCCGGAACATCAGGGGGGTCAGTTGACGGCAGGCACCCCGCCTACGTTGGGAGGCCATCCCCAGCAGAGACTCGGCGGTCTTCTTGGTCCTGCGGCGGATGTCCTCCCACCTCTTGCGGCAGTGGGTGCCCCGTCGATGGTGGACCCCCAGGGTCCGGACTTCCTTGGCGATGGCACGCCAAATCCTGATCTTCTCATGGGCGCGGACCTATGTGACACGTACAGGGAGGGAGAAATACCACGTTCAAGTTTGTCTGCATTTTCGTTGCCAGTGGCCCAACGCCCACCATCCCCACCAGGCCCAACATGCCCCCCATCCCCGCCAGGCCCCCCGCCATGCCCCCCGCCAGGCCCAACATGCCCCCCATCCCCGCCAGGCCCCCCGCCATGCCCCCCGCCAGGCCCAACATGCCCCCCATCCCCGCCAGGCCCCCCGCCAGGCCCCCGCCAGGCCCAACATGCCCCCCATCCCCGCCAGGCCCCCCGCCATGCCCCCGCCAGGCCCAACATGCCCCCCATCCCCGCCAGGCCCCCCGCCAGGCCCCCGTCAGGCCCAACATGCCCCCCATCCCCGCCAGGCCCCCCGCCATGCCCCCGCCAGGCCCAACATGCCCCCCATCCCCGCCAGGCCCCCCGCCATGCCCCCCGCCAGGCCCAACATGCCCCCCATCCCCGCCAGGCCCCCCGCCATGCCCCCAAGCCAGCCAGTGGCCCCAAATCCATATTGAATTAAACTCACTTGCTGGTCTGGAGGACCGTAGAGTAGCGCATACTGGGGGAGGACCCCATCCACAAGTTTCTCCAACTCCTCTCCAGTGAAGGCAGGGGCCCTTTCCCCAGTCGCAGCAGCCATTGTCCCTTCCAGACCGAGGTCACTGCAACACTTGCAGTATAGGTCCTCTCCTGTGAAAGTTCAAGTCGCAAGTGGATAAGTAGATAGAAAATGGCGGTCACGCCCGCGGCGGTGCGTACCGCGGCGGTGCGTACCGCCACCGCCGGCGCCCTTCGCCATTGGCTCCTGAAACCCATAGGCTTCAATGTTAACCAATGCGGCTTCGCGCCGCGGTCTTCGACCGCCGACCGCCGCGGTGTGCCACGCCAGCGCATTGACCTCACATCCCATTGTCACACTTCACAGGTCAGGCAGCCGCCATTTCGAGGGTCCACATGGCTCAATTTCAACTGCGTCACACAGGCCTAGGCCTTGCATAGCCACTCAGACACGCCATTCACTGCATAGAGAATCGTTTACTGTGCAAGCTGTGAGTACGTACCTGTGGGTTGCTTGACTGTGTGCTCCATGTTGTCCTTCCTAGGCACCGTCCGCTGGGTTTGGCGAGGAGACGGATGAATCCTCGCGTGTACCGACCGCTGGTGGACCTGTCGACAATGGAAGAACGCCACATTATCCTGACCTACCGGCTTGACCGTGCCACTATACATGAACTGTGTGCCCAGCTGGAGCCCGACCTGATGTCCCCCATCTGCCAACCCACAGGGATTCCCCCTCTGGTGCAGGTCCTGTCAGTACTCCATTTCTTGGCAAGTGGGTCATTTCAGACAACAGTGGGAATTGCTTCTGGGATGTCTCAGCCCATGTTTTCGAAGGTGTTATCCAGAGTGTTGTCTGCCCTGATGAAATACGTGAGGAGCTACATCATTTTCCCTGAGGTGGGCGAATTGGCTACAGTGAAGGGTGATTTCTACGCCCTTGGACATATTCCCAACGTCATTGGTGCCATTGATGGGACCCATGTGGCTTTGGTTCCCCCAAGAGACAGGGAGCAGGTGTACAGGAACAGAAAAAGTTACCATTCCATGAACATCCAGGTGGTGTGTTTGGCTGACCAGTACATCTCGCATGTAAATGCCAAGTTCCCTGGGTCAGTGCATGACGCCTACATCCTGAGGAATAGCAGCATCCCTTACGTGATGGAACAGCTAGAGAGACACCGTGTATGGCTATTGGGGGACTCTGGGTACCCCAACCTGTCGTGGCTACTGACCCCAGTAAGGAATCCCCGGACCAGGGCAGAGGAACGGTACAATGAGGCCCATGGGCGTACTAGGAGGGTGATCGAACGCACCTTTGGCCTCCTAAAGGCCAGGTTTAGGTGCCTGCATATGACAGGTGGATCCCTAATGTACTCACCTAAGAAGGTGTGTCACATCATCGTGGCCTGCTGCATGCTTCACAACCTGGCTTTGCGCCGCCAGGTGCCTTTCCTGCAGGAGGATGGTCGAGACGGTGGTGTAGTGGCAGCTGTGGAACCTGTGGAGAGTGACTAGGAGGAAGACGACGGGGCTGAAACAGACAACAGGGACAGAATCATTGAACAGTACTTCCAATAGGACACAGGTAACAATTCAAACATAATTTAGTACATGTGAACTACTCTCCTGCATCTCTGCTGCCTGTCTATTTGCCCCAGTGTATGATGACTGAGTTGTGGCTTTTCCCTCCCTATTTCAGATCTGGGGTCCCCACTACGAGTACTGTGCTTCGTTTCCCCATGGACTACAGCTTTGTGGCAGCTGTTTGTTGACTTCACTATGTACAAGGACATATTTGCACTGTCAAGTCAATTACAATATTTTGAAATCACAGCCAGACTCCAGATAGTTTTGTGCAAAATGGGTGTTTATTTCAGTGCTCAAAATGGGATGGGTGGTTTCAAGTGGGTGGGGGCTATGGTGAAGGAATGTCCATGGCAGAGTCCAGAGTAACAGTCACACAGGTGCATTGTCCAGAGGCCTGTGGAGAGATGGAGCATGGGCAGTTCAAGGATGGACAGGGTGACAATGTGGGACAGTGGGATGACATCAGGTGGTATCCTTTGCTGGCGGGGGTCTTGACATCCTACTCTGTCTTCTTGCGAGATCTCAGGGCCCTCTTGCGGGATGGTTCTTCTCCTGCAGGAGGTGGGGGTCTGGTGGGCTGCTGTTGTGCGGGGGCATCCTGTCCACTAGCGCCGGCGGAGGTGGTTGGCTGTTCTTGGTCCAGGCTAGTGGCAGGGGCCCTTTGTTGTTGTTGAGTGTCCGTCCTGGTGTTGATGAGGTCCTGCAGCAGCCCTACCATGGTAACCAGGGTGGAGGTGAGGGCTCTGATGTCCTCCCTGTACCCCCGATAGTGTTCCTCCTGCAGTACCTGGATCTCCTGGAACCGGGCCAGTACCGTCGCCATCGTCTCCTGGGAGCGGTTGTATGCTCCCATGATGGTGGTGAGGGCCTCGTGGAGAGTGGGTTCCCTGGGCCCGTCCCCCCCTGTCGCACAGCTGCCCTCCGAGTTGCCCTGTTTCCCTGGGCCTCTGCCCCCTGGCCGGTGTGCCCACTACCACTGCCCCCAGGTCCCTGTTGTTGTTGGGGTGGTGGGTTATCCTGGGTGCCCTGTAGTGGTAGACACACCGCAGATTGACGCGCCCTGGAGACAGAGGCATGGGCCCGCTGGGTGGGAGCTGTGCTGGTGTTCCCAGAGGGGTTTGGGTCTGTAGTGGCCTGTGCCTGTGTGAGGGGAACCGACTGTCCAGAGGTCCCCGATGGTCCGGGCTGGTCATCAGTGTCCAGGTCGACAGAGCTGCTGTCATCGCTGACGGCCTCTTGGGTGGGGGGTGTGGAGAATTCTGGGCCCTCCGTGGCGGTGTGTTGACGGTCGGGTCCTGCAGGGGTATAGAGGTATGGTTATAGTTTCAATGTGTGGCATATGGGTGTATCTGTGGGTTCCCGTGTCCCCAAGTGCTGGCATTCGTGTGTGGGGGCTTTGGTAAGGGTGGCTTGTGGGGGGGATGTGTATATGCATTGGGCATGCTTTGGTGATGGGTGTCCATGCTTAGTGGACGCATGCAGGCCTAGGTTTTGGGATGTGTGGGTTGTGATGGTGAGACATTGGCAGGGAATAGGTGTGCTGGGGGTGGGGGTGAGGATGGTGGTAGGGGTGAGGATGGTGGTGGGGGTGAGGGTGGGGGTGAGGATGGTGGTGGGGGTGAGGGTGGGCTTCGAGGATGGGGGTGAGGGTTGGGGTATGATTTGGCATGCAGGTGGGGGGGAAGCAGTAGTGAAGCTTCAACTTACCAGTATCCATTCCTCCGCCGACTCCTGCGAGGCCGTCAGGATGCAGGATGTTCAAGACTTCCTCCTCCCATGTTGTAAATTGTGGGGGTTGAGGTGGGGGTCCTCCGCCAGTCTTCTGCACGGCGATGTTGTGCCTGGATACCATGGAACGCACCTTCCCCCGTAGGTCGTTCCATCGCTTCCTGATGTCTTCCCGATTTCTGGGGTGCTGTCCCACAGCGTTGACCCTGTCGACAATCCTCTGCCATAGCTCCGTCCTCCGGGCAATGCTGGTGTATTGGACCTGTGTGCCGAATAGCTGGGGCTCTACCCGAACGATTTCCTCCACCATGACCCTGAGTTCTTCGTCTGAGAAGCGGGGGTGTCTTTGGGGTGCCATGGAGTGGTGTGTATGATGTGTGGGGTGGAGTATGTGTAGTTAAGTGTGTTGAGTGTGGTGGTGTGTGTTGTTTTGTGTGTGGATATTGTGTGGGTGATGGTGTAGTGTGCCTCTGTGTGATGGTATTCTGTGATCGCTGCTGTGTCTCTCAGTGCTTCTTTCTGAATTTTTGGTCGTAGGGGTTTGTGGGTGATGTGGGTGTGTGTTTTATATTGTATTGTGTGTGTGGGAGTGGTGTGTGTATGTGTATCAGGTGTGTGGAATTCAAATCGGCCAATGTGGCTGAGTTTTGTTCGTTTGTGTGTATTCTGACCGCGGCGGTGTGTACCGCCAATGGAAAACCGCGTTTGAAAGACCGCTGCGTGGATTCGTGGGTCGTAATGGCATGGGCGTATTTCTGTTGGCGTGACGGTGGAGGTTTGGTCACCTCCACTTTTCCGCCGACCGCTGGTCTGGCGGTCTGTTGTGGCTGTCGGATTTTCGGAGGTTTGGCTGCTGCGGGTCAGAATGACCGTGGCGGGTTACAGCGACCGCAGCGGAATTATGGAGGATTTCTGACCGGCGGTAGGCGCCTTTTACCGCTGAGGTCAGAATGACCACCTATGTGTTTAGTGCTAAACCATGTTGTGTGTTTCATTGTGTTGCATTGCTTACATGAAAATCTGTGTTTTACAAAAATGTACAAATAAAATCTGTTGTTTAAACTATGAGTTTGCAAGTGTTAAAGGTCAGCAACATGCTTTGAATGTGTTTTCAAAAGCCCTGAGCAACAGGACTGTGGTAGGAGGGATGGAGGTGTAGAAGGAAAACTGTATGTGTTTAGTGCAAGCTTTAAGTAGGAGTTATTTCTAATATGCTTTGAGCAATTCTGTAATGTTGGAGTTAAGGATCTGGCACAGCTCCTGTGCTTAGATGACAGAAATGTTTAGCGCCGTTTAAAAGCCCCTGCCTTAATTAGCCCTTTGTGCTACAAAGTTTGATAAGAATGCCAGTTCCAGCAACTTTACAAGATTTATTATATTGTGAAACAACACATGTCTAGAATATTGTTTTAAATGACTCAATCAACTATGACATGTGCTCTGTGAGTTGTCTTTAAAGCAACTCTGTCTCCTCTGCATACAGGATATCCCAGAATTAACAAGGAGCCATTAGCAACAAGTTGAATTTCAGCAAGGTACAGATATTTCTGAGACAGTTGCTAACCTTATTGTCTCAACATTGTAGATTTTTAGTTTAAATAAATTCTATTCTTATATGCGTGTTTTTTCAGGTTATGAGGACAAACTGCAGATAGCTATTGAAATTCTAAAAAAAATCTTAGCGTCTAAAGACACATAGGACGGCGTACAGAATACCTCTTCTATTACAGGCGAATATGGCGTGGGCTTGTATAGAAGATATGTCAAGATTACCCCATGAGCCCTAGGAGTGGTGACCGTTTCATACATTCCAAAACCCCCAAGATTACATTGTTTCCTCATAGAGTGTGCTAAAGTGGTGTATTGTACTGAAAATGTGACAGTGATTCATTTTTCGTCCAGTTCCCCTAGGGGCTCACAATTATGCCAAACCTCAGCAAAAGGCAGACCCTCAAGCAAAAGTGTTGGCCGGAGCCTCAACAAGTCCTGGAAAGGTCGTGACATCATTAAAAAAAGAATCCTCCGGACCTTTAGATGGACAGGCTATAAAGAAAGGGGCTCCAAAAAGGGGCAAAGCAGGTGTGTTTTACACAATGCAGCACCAAAAGAACCTTAATGTATTTTTGTAGTAATGGCTATTAAAAAAGCAAAGCAATAGTTAGACAGGCTGTTACAATGATAAGGTTGTAAAGAGTTGTTTAGGGTTTGTCTTTGTCTAATGTGCATTTTTTTATGTTTCGGTCATAGAGCCAACACAAAAGACCGGCGCTAGAGTACCACGCAAGGTTAAGAGTATGTCAACACCACTAAAGGACATCACAAAGATCTGTCAAAACGACCTAATGCCAGCAACCAGTGAGACACGCCCAGTGCGTCATAACAAACCATGCGTGTATTCTTCAACGAAGCCCTTAAAGCCACTTGTTACTCTAACCCCTATGCTGCTTTACCAGCAAATGCCACAACCAGCTCAGTGAACGCACATACTGGAAGGCATGTTTTGGCTGGGGGTGTAGACCTCAAAGGGGTGAACACTTCCAGTCACAGACATACAACAGCCAGGGTCATGTAAAAACCGGGAGGTAGAGCTCACACTAAACAAACCAAAATCGAGTCATCTTTCCTTAAAGAAGAAGAAGAAACCCACGGTCCCAGAACTACAAGCCGTCCTTTTAGATAGACCCTTAAAAACACAGTAACAGCGCAGCCAGGTCCCCATAATCTTCATGCAGGTAAATGTCAGGTAAATGTTCAACATCTGTGAGGGTGAATGTCGATGTGCTCCCCAGAGGATCCCCAAAACCGACTATAAATAATATGAATATCTCATATAACCTTTGGGATGAAGGGCTTGAAAACGATCATTCCGATGTGGACCAGTATTCTGCATGTATGGGGCCTCTCAGGGGGCTAACCCATGAGCCACACTCACATATAAAAATCTCACAAACCCTAGTTGATTAAGGGCTTAAAAACAATCATTCGCAAATGGATACACCGTATCTAGGTACAGGATTTCTCAAGGGTCTGACAGGGGAGCCAGTGAGTTCTGAAACACCAGCCGGTGCTGCAGACATTCACAGTGTTCCTACTACTGTAGACCCTGAGGGGCAGCAGCCACCTCGTTCCCAGCCCCAGCATTTCCTACTCCTCTACCGCACAGAGCTATTATGACCAAAATTTAAATTCACCATCTCCTATGTCACTAGTTACACCTCCAGGCATGTACAATCCTACCAGCCCCGCATTAAGTATAAAACCTCCATCACACACCTCCAAATACCCCTGCCAGTAGTACAGGTTGGAGTGAATGTCATAATCAGAGCTTTGAAACAGGGTATAGTAGCGAGGCATCCTCAGGAGCAGCTGTCAGAAACTCAGCTGGGTGTTTGGATTGGGAACCGCTTTTTTGACTGACCCCATTTCCAAACCTTCAGAATGGTGTTAGTGGTGGTAGCCCGAGAGCTGTTCTCAGGGAGATTCAGGGTAATATATGCCCCACACCTCCTGTCGCAGACGATTCCCCGGAATATTAATTTTTTGCCCAAAAAGCGGCATAAGGGTTAATTGTGAAAGACATGCAATAGGTTGTCAGAAAACTAAAATCCAATCTGAATTCTAAAGCCATAAAACTGTGGAAGACAGAAACCGAGAACCAACCCTTGAGGGTTGTATAGAGGGAAATAATCCAGAGGGTACAAGGGTGTAGAAGAGAGGTGTTACAATCTTGCAAAGCAGCCTTTGCAGATGTAGAGGTTATTTCATCTTGACACTAAAGAGCGGGGGTTTCAGCTTTATAAATAACTCAGTTCAAAGTTCCAAATATAAAAAGAAGGGATAAGACATCCTTACAAAAGTGTGATGGTTCTTACGAGTCTGCACCGCCAAAAAGAAATTTGAATTTCACAGACAGTTCCACATATGATGATAGCGCATCCTAAAATGGCTTGGATTGGATCCCAAACACAAATTTAGAAGGGAGTCTCAGTGCTGCAGGCTTTTCAAGCGTTCACAGGTCAAAGCTGAGAGACCTGGATACACCGAACACAAAGGCGGTCTTGTGGTCAAGGCTGTAGCCAGGGAATCAGGGTGGGCATCTTCAGCAAATACTCCTGAGACCATTCAAACCAGCTCCGGGAGGGCCGATAAGAATCAAAAGTGGGCTACTAGCGCTAAGCAACATAGGCTTTTAATCAGTAAATTAAAGAAAGCAATACTTTTTGCTACAGATGTATCAGAGTCAACCATTCCCCTCCAAAATGATTTGCCCGGAGAACTCAACATCCAATGAAAACCTTAATCTGAGGATTCAGAGTTGGGTTTTTTAGGAGAGCTCCAGAAGGTGCTGGCAAAATGTAGAGATTTAACGCTACAGAGTACTACGAAGAATTCTAGTTTGTTAACTTAAAATGCATAAACTCATCTGATCATGTGATTTTAACTATTCACTAGGCCGTGCAAACACTCGTAGAGTGGTTGTTACACAACATGGAGCCAAATTATTTCATCAGCTCCATTTCCATGTGCAGGGTATTGACAGCCCCATGTTCAGCAGATGAACCGCCCGCAATGTGTTTGATGCTATGCAATTTATAGAAAACCTCTCTGAACTTTTACAGAGTAAAACAGAAATAGCAGCATTTTGGACCTTCAGAATTATTTCCCTTGTTGTTTGTGGGTTCAAGGGGGGCGTCTCCTGATCTTTAACAAGAATCTTCTACAGTAAAGGCATTGCAAAAAAACAGAAGTTGTTGCTCCACTTTAACACAGGCGCAACCAACACGTGTCTTGCAGCTAGAATCACTACGTTACTAATGGATCGCAGCACTACCGATGCTGTCGTTCTGTCTAGAGCAGTTGAAGCGCATGCTACACTTGAAATAGCTACCAACAGACTGGTAGGCTTTTTGAAAACGATATTGCTGTCACAGTAAAAGTTCTTTACTACAGCGGATCTTGGAAGCACTTCACATCCAGAGAGCCTGTGAAAAGTAAGATGATTTAACCACAGTATCATATATAGGAACTTTAAAGCCATAAAAAATTCTTTGGGTTAGTTAAATGTCAAGTCTATCCACCCCGGGGGGGTTTACTTCCCCATACTACCATACAGAGTCAACAGTAAGCTTGTGTCCCCCCCCCATGTCGAACATGTGCTGAAAGTAAAGAAGCTAGGGAGTGCAAACACACTGAGGGGCAAAAGTTGCTCACTGGGACCCGGTGTTGCATTGAGATACAGGTGGCCCTAGAGAAAGGATACCAACTGGCAAAAATACACAAAATT
This sequence comes from Pleurodeles waltl, assembly GCF_031143425.1. Lineage (NCBI taxonomy): Eukaryota > Metazoa > Chordata > Amphibia > Caudata > Salamandridae > Pleurodeles > Pleurodeles waltl. The sequence goes on from NC_090451.1 coordinate 342,103,744, forward strand.
TGGCACTTTGAGAAGACTACATCCCAACTCTTTTCTGAGTATATTAACTTATTTCTCAGAAACAAGCAGGAGGCATCAGGGTTTCCAGAATGGTGTATTAATGAGGCCTCAAAGCAAAAAATAATGATGATTACTATGCTCATGAACGTATATGCTTGAGACCTAAGTTCATCGAAGTCAACCCTGCCAGACAACAGCTAGCCACGCTGTGCCTCTATTCCTTATGGGGAATATTGGAACAACATACAAACTTGTCAAAGACAACCATCATTACTAATCCAGATGAACTGTTTAAACATCTTTTTGCACCATGTTACAAGGTGTCCAGATGTGAGATTATCGATGATGAAACCACAGCGCTGTGTTGGAAATACACAAAAGAGTACCCCACAAGTTGGAATAATATCAACAACTTCATAGCCTGTTGCACAACCGCTCACGCTCATTTACATCTTTACATTGTGATGGATAAACTTCATGAATGGTGTCTGCATCACAATACCGACTCAGTTATTTTTGTGAGGATCCACAAGATCTCCAGCTCGGTGATTATCTAGGCAAATTGACCAGCTAGCTAGAAAAGTTCAGTTCAAGTCATTCGGGCCCAAGGCCTATTATTACAGAACTTCTAACCGTGCAGTATTTATGAAAATCAAAGGCCTTAAATTTAAAAAACAGCATCAAAATCAGTTTTGACAGTCTAAAGGATATGGTGAATGAATACTCTACCTTAAGTGACCCTGAAAATGATAAAACAATTGTTGTAAAACAACCTAACATAGTCCGGTCCAAAAAATGGTGGGAAATTACAGCCCAGTCATATAACACCAGGTTGCAACGCCCGTTCTCCTGCGTTTTAGCAGGCCCCTCAAATTGATATAAAAGCTATTTTATAAAGAAACTATTAGAAAATGCTCCTAATATTTTATCCTGAACCCCTAACAATATTGTTTGGCTAATTTGTGCTGGCAAGATCTTTATACAGAGCTATCCCTAAGGTTTCCACACATCAAATTTATAGAAGGCATCCTGAATAATCTCAATGACAATGCATTGTTACCTACAGGCCTTGTAAACATGGTGATTGTAGACAACCTTATGAGCGAACGTGGGGATCACCCTGAGATAGAGAAAGCATTTACTCAATATTCACATCATGACAATCTAAGCATATGTTACAGCATGCATAACTTGTTTTACAATGATAAGAGCAGTCATTCTATTGCTCTCAACACCTCATACTTAGACAAACAACAGATATCCATTATAGCTAAACAAATGTACCCAGGAAACACCCAGTTTTTCTTGGAAGCCTTTAATGATGCTACAGAAAAACCCCACGGTTACTTACTGGTAGACTTAAAAACCTAGGGCCAGATGTAGCAAACTGTTTGCGACTCACAAACGGCAAAAATTGCCGTTTGCGACTCGCAAACGCGTGTTTGCTATGCAGAAATGCATTTTGCGAAAACAACAAGTGATGGACGGAATGCTGAACATTGTCAAACACTCATCCCCAGTCATAGATCTGGGTTTAATCCATCGTTCTTTTGCTCACCATGCCACCCCAGTTTGGACCCAGCCATATGCAAATCAGTCTTGACCCCGTTCCTCATGGGAACAGTCCAGACCGAACTGCCAAGCCAGGTCCTCACTGGACCGGAAACAAGCATCCTGGGACCGGTTTCGGGGTTTCACCCCTCATCTGCCAGGCTAGCTTGAATCCAGTGGCATGGGAAGCACGGGACCCACGTCTGGGCATACCCTTCCCACTTAGGGTGACAAAGCAAAAACAACAAGTGATGGACGGAATGCTGAACATTGTCAAACACTCACCCCCAGTCATAGATCTGGGTTTAATCCATCGTTCTTTTGCTCACCATGCCACCCCAGTTTGGACCCAGCCATATGCAAATCAGTCTTGACCCCGTTCCTCATGGGAACAGTCCAGACCGAACTGCCAAGCCAGGTCCTCACTGGACCGGAAACAAGCATCCTGGGACCGGTTTCGGGGTTTCACCCCTCATCAGCCAGGCTAGCTTGAATCCAGTGGCATGGGAAGCACGGGACCCACGTCTGGGCATACCCTTCCCACTTAGGGTGACAAAGCAAAAACAACAAGTGATGGACGGAATGCTGAACATTGTCAATGCATTTCCGAGTCGCAAATAGGAAGGGGTGTTCCCTTCCTATTTGCGAGTCGCAGTGGTATGCAATTCCATTTGCGACCACGTACGCGGTCGCAAATGGAGTCGCTGTTACCATCCACTTGAAGTGGATGGTTACCCACTTGCAAACGGGAAGGGGTCCCCATGGGACCCCTTCCCCTTTGTGCTGGACCCAAAATTATTTTTTCAAAGCAGGCAGTGGTCCAAGGGACCACTACCTGCCCTGAAAAAATCTGAAACTAAAGGTTTTTTTTTTTTTTTCTAAGTGCAGCTCGTTTTCCTTTAAGGAAAAAGGGCTACACTTGGAAAGCAGTCATGGACATGGAGGTCTGCTGTTCCCAGCAGGCCTCCATCCCCGTGAGTGCCCAGAGTCGCTATGGGGGCGCAAATTGCGACCCACCTCATTAATATTAATGAGGTGGGTCTTTGCGACCCCATAGCGACTCGCAGAAGGTGTCTGAGACACCTTTCTGCATAGCAAATTGCGACTTGCAATTTGCGAGTTGCACGGACTCGCAAATTGCAAGTCGCAATTTGCTAGTTTCCTACATATGGCCCCAAATCTCTAAAAGACTAAAGACTGCACACTGGTATTTTCCCACCTAATTTCTCCGTCGCCACACTTAAAATGAAGCCCAAAGCCTATTAAAAGAATTGGTAATGAGACTCCGTAACATTTACTTTAAACCTTAATAGCCTTTATTGACCATGTCAGCATGTCTATGTTGTAATCTAGCCCTCCTAAACATGCTAGTCACAGTTAACCCTCAGCAAAGAAAAGCCATCCTGTGTGCAGCTTCGGACCATTTAGTGACTGCTATTTCAGAAATCGCCCTAAACACCCTGAAAGGTAATGTCCCTATGTTGGAGCGCCAGTTCCGTGTTTTGAAGAAGAAGTGCCACCTTAATAAGAAGCTCAGTAATAAAAGGGCTTCTCTAATTTCTAATAAGGAACTGGTAAAGCAGTCCGGAGGTTTTAAAGGTTCTTTGTTGGGCATAGCTATACCGCTCATTACCAGCCTCCTTACTATGAACTAATGGATCATGCCCAAAAGATGTACTTTGTACCACAAGAGCAGCTGGAACAGTTGGGGACATCTACAGGCGACACCTGGGATATCCAGAAAAAATTCCTGGATGCTGAGAATAAAGACATTTTGAACCAGACTGATTTAAAAACCTTACAACAAAGTGTTCTTCAAAACTTTTTAAAATATTACAGGCAGTTGAATGCTGAAAAAAACAGGTTGACTCTATATGCCCCTGACTGTGAACAGCCTCAGACATTGTTGTTGACTAACTTTAAAAAAATATGTCAAAGGTACACTTGCCAGGTCAAATTGGCAGTTTACAATTGCACACATAGACACTGCAGTGGCAGGTCTGAGCCATGGATGCCAGGTCTAACAGTGGCTTGCTAATCCCCATGGCTGCTAGACTAAACACACCCACCCTTCAAGTTCTATCCTGGAACGTCAATGGACTGAGAGTTAAGCTAAAGCTAGGAGTAGTGTTGCAATATCTTAAACACCACTCCTCAGATGTAGTTCTCCTTCGGGAGACCCATCTTCAAGGAAACACTTACCTATTAAGATAGGTGGGGCTACAAAATGGTAGCCCACACATGCAATAACATAGACTCTAGGGGGGTGGGCACATCAATGTGAAAATTGCTGCCATTCATTACATTCTATATCTAGCTTGAAACCCTGGTTGGGGGAGAGTCACTTGCTTGACATTGCCTCTGTATATTTCCCTCCACGTCTACAAGAAGCCGCACTTGCTGATCTCAGCATCCTTCTGCTTCGCTTGTCCGATGGGAAACTTTTACTGTGAGGGGACTTGAATTAGGCACTCTGCCCCACTCTGGAACAGTACCTCTAGACAAGCAGGTCCTTCCGGCAGGCTCCCGGCAGATTTCCTCACGACTCTGGGCTTTGTGGACACCAGGTGCACCCACAATCCCATGCTCCAGCAATACACCTTTCATTTAGGGACCCATGGGAGTTTATCGCACATTGATTATATCCTCACTTTGATGCATCACTTACCTCTTATTAGAGAGGTTTGACACTTATTCAGGGGTATCTCGGATCATTCACCAATCTGGGCAGTATATGGTAATCCAGACCACTGCGACCACAGACACATAACAATTAGCCCTTTGTACCTCAAAATTCCCTCTCTCCGTACTGAGCTCCGTGCAGCAACTGAGCATTATTTTGAGGAGAATGTGGGGGTCAGTCAGCTCCTCACAAACTCTATTGGAGGCCTACAAGGCAGTCATCAAGTGTCAAGGTCTTGCACTTATTGTAGGCATTTAAAAAAAAAAAAAAAAAACCCTCATAGACTCACTCGAGCCAGAAATTCTACACCTAGAAACCATGTTGACTGACCCAGATAAGAAAGCCTCCAACCACACCCTGGTGATAAAACGGAAAGAATACAGAGATGTAGCCTCTGAAGCTGCAAGAACACAATACTGAGCTGCACAACACCGGCTATAAAAGGTAGGAGACAAAGCTGGCAAGCTCCTTCCCTGGCTTAACAAGAGAAAAGGGACAAGACGGTGGGTCTCTGAAATTGTAAATTATAAAGGGGAGTAGGTGAGCTATAGATTAGTTGTGACAGATGGTTTGGGTGCTGATTATGACCTCCTCTACTCCCCAGCATGTATAGCCCCGGTGAAGGAGTCACACAAGTTTGTCGTGGACATTTGCCTCACCAAACTATCAGAAACTAATAGAGCAGTCATAGAACAGGAACCCTCAGAGGCGGAGATAGTGCAGGCCACCCATATTGTAAACTTGGATAGGGCAAGGAGTCCCAATGGTCTCCCTATCGAGCTACATAATCTCACAGCCCCAATAATAGCCCCACACTTATTGCAAATGTTTCACACTAGCCAAGTCATGGTGGCTCTGCCAAGAGACCACAGACTAGCAAGCATTGTAGTTATTCATAAATTTGGCGAACCAGCAGACGGCTGTGTCTGTTATCGCTATTAAACACTGAATTCAAAGTCCTGACGAAGCTGCTGGCATCAAGAATAATACAAATCATTAAGAGACTTATTCATCCTGATCAGTCCGGCATAACATGGCTCTCAATCTACGACGTCTTTATGGCATGCTGGGTCGTGGGGAAGAACTGAATGTAGAGGGGTTAGTACTCTCACTCGATAAATGTAGTTCATTTGATATGGTTGAATGGCCCTTGATGATTGAGGTACTAGCCAAGATGGTGTTTGGACCGTACTCTATGGCATGGGTTCATCTCCTCTATACTGATCTGCTGGCCCAGGTAATAGATAGTGGAGGTACATCCAAAATATTTTGACTTTAATGTGGAACCAGGCAGGGGTGCCCACTGTCCCCCTTGATTTTTACCCTGGTGCTGAAGTGGCTAGCAGCCTTGATCAGGTAGGATACCCCAGTACGAAGCTTACAGTTGTCCACAGACTTTGAAAATAAGATCTCCCTTTATCCAGATGACATTTTACATTGTCTCCGACCTGGTCTTCACCCTTGATAGACTCATGCAAATACTCACAACATATGGCTGCTCTTCTGCCCATAATATCAATCGGTATAAGTCATTCATTTACCTCCTACCAGGAACTGCACCACTTGTCCCCCGGGACTGTGCGGCCTGCATTGTCCCAGACTGGTTTTGGTACCTAAGGATTTATGAAACCACTGATCTAACTCTATTTTACACAAAATAATTTAGAACCGCTGCTTGTGTGCCTTCAGAGTGACGTCCAACACTGGAGAACTCTGCCCCTGTCGCTCCTTGGAAAAGTAGCCTTGTTTAAAATGACGGCACTGCCCCACTTCCTCTATGGACACTCCATACCAAATCCAGCCCTCCTACTTTTAAGCAATTGACAGTGAGACCCAAACCTTGCTTTGGGACAGTGGCCCAGCCCGCACTGTTACCAAGAAGCTCATGAGAAGCTGGTATGAGGGGGGAATAGCACTGCCCAATATCCAACAATATTATTGAGTGGCACAGCTCACTGCAATTAACTAATGGGTCCATTTGCCCCCAGGGGAACCAGCATATCATTTGGGCCATCGTGTCCTCCAGCCAGGTGGATATCACAGAGCCCTATATAGTACACCACACCAGCAGACTTTCCCCCACCAACCACAACTGTAATTACCCTATAGCACACAGCAGCAGAGGCTCTGGGCGGCCATGATAAAATCATGTAGGCTACCCCATTGTGGGACCCTAAAGCACTAGGTACTGGGTACTAATCCATGCTTGTTAGATGGGATTTGATTAGACCTTCAAGGATGGGGGATCCGTGGACTAGTGATGAAGGGTTCCCATTCACCACACTGCAAAGTGACTCTCACTTGGCACACACTGAAACTTACTGATACTTGCAAATAAGACATTCTTTGCACAAAGTGCTGCCAAAGGGGAAGGACCTCCCTGAGTCCTCGTCCTTGTGATTGAAAGATAGGCTACTGACAGATCGTGAGGCCATCTCTTTTACCTACCAAGAGCTGATCAATAACTCCCCCGACACCCTGACAAACTTGCATGAACGATGGGAAGCGGATTGTGGAGGGTTTGAGGATGTTGAATGACCAGAAGCTCTGGTATTCCCGAGAAGTAGCCATTCCATTTCGCTTTTGTCTGGTACAACTGAAGATTTTACACCATACCTATTATGCGCATACCACTATGGTGCATATGGGCAGGGTGACATCTCCCCTATGTAACCAACAATGTGGCCAAACATGTACATTCTTTTATATGCTCTGGGAATGCCCAGTCCTATAGCAATATTGGGAGTCTGTATTTTATTGTGTCAACACTGTTTGTGGGGGTAAATATGGCTACATCACCAAAGTGGTGCTTGTTAAATATATTGGAAGCCACCGACCTACCACAATTTGATCAACTGTGGATGACACTTGACTGATGATTGCTAAGTGCAACACTGCATGAAGACGGGGGTTGGAAGATGCACCTAGGATGGAGGAGTGGGACCGAGACATGGATTGGTGTATGTTGGCATAGAAAGTAGTGTATGAAAGTAGAGGCTGCCCAAACAAATGGACAAAGAAATGGTAGAAATAGAATGTTTATAGGGGAGGGTTGAGTGTAACTGAGGCAAATGTCATTGAGATGGAAGATTAGATACCGGCTGGGGCGGCGACTATGTAGGGAGGTTAGGGGAGGGCAAAAGGGGCCAGGGAGGACTGAGAGGGGGGAGAAATGACTTTATCTGGATGGGAAACATATGCTACTTAATGTTTTGTATTTTGTAGTCTTGTTTTTATCTATGATGACTGCAATAAAAGGATATGTTAAAAAACCAAAGGTTACAGGAATGTTATGGTTAGCTTCAGGTTTTGCAAGCACGAAACCATAGAAACTAGTATTGTTAGTGGTATTTCAAGTAACTATAAGTCATACCCTAAGGAAACTATAACTCGTACCTTCACCATGCACTGCAAATTACCTCAGTTATTATATCACTCATGACATCTTCTTTGACATCATTGATAATATCACTTTAATATTTGCAGTAAAATTATTGATGCGAAAACTGTGCATGGTGAGAGTGCATGTTATATGTATTTTTCTTCAGTAGATTACTAACTCTTCTTGAAGTCAAGTTATACCCTACCACCAGAGTTGCACTGTCTGGGAACAGAAAACTGGTTAATTAAAATCTATTTCACTTGATGAGGTTTTGAAGCACCCAGCCACCAATCAATTACACAGTATAGTATAGTAATAGTTAATGTAGTAACTGCTCTTGTCCTCCTGTCTGTAACTATTTGCCCAGTTATAGATCTGCCAACATAAACAAAAATGTATTTTGTCTCTCCTTCCAGAAACAACTTAACTACTAACTTAATTGGTTCTTCTAGTTCTTTCTTATCTGAATTGATTAGGTGATGGTGCCTCTTGAAAATCTATTCAATCCCTATTCCAGGATTTCTCATAAGGACCTTCTTATTATTGGTGGTGTTATTAGTGTTCTATTCTTGTGCTACCAAGGAAGACATCACAAAACGAGGTCCCACTTCCAAATCTACCAATGAGGTGAAATCCAATTACCAGATTTATTAGAAAGACTATTCATCACAGGCCACTAGACTGAAAGAAAACACAGAGTTAGTGGGTTATCAAAGACTATAAGCAGACCACCATGACAAAAACAACAATATTCATCAGGTTGATGGGCAGCATGTCATCAAATCTGCTGTGGAAGGAAAGTAATGACACTGTTCAATTAAATGCATTGCAAACACTCCTTTAGCCACAGAGACCCAAGTTATTATTATATATATAAATGTCCTGTCACCCACACAGTTCTAAAAAGTATGATTGTTAAAAGGAAAATCAAATATAAATGACAAATTGTGTGGTGCACCTGCTTTCTTTTCACAATGGTGCCTGGCTGAACTGGTTTGGTAAGGAAGCACTAAGCAGGAGTTTTATGGAGCTTTCACATTTCGTGTAGAAGAAAAAGTCTTTGGAATGTAAAACAGTGACAGTATTGTCGATTGAAGGAGAAAAATAGAAGGTAATCTTCATGAGGAGTGGAACAAGAGGCAGAGCAAGAGCACAGGCTGGTAAAATCATGATGAGTCATTTGCAATTAACAGAGCTGTGAGAGAAATTTTACACCCAATCCCAGACAAGTAGCTGCATTTACCTGGGTGATCAATCTCACAACTGTCAGAACATGGAGCAGAGTGAATCCCTCATGTGCTAAGGTGATATCACATGTCTTCCTCCAGTTACACCCTGACCATAACCACATGATAAAAGAGTTTGACATTTGAGCCAGCACACTACTTAGCGTATCCCAAATCAACACACCTCTCTCCAGTCCACAGGGCTGATTAGGCCTCGTAGAGTCACCATCATGTTGGTTTCCCTTTCAAGTAAACAACTTTCTTCTTTTGGCTGTGTGTTGAGGTAGTCCCGCCCTGAGCCCTGACTCAGAGTAAGAAATCAGTCTGACTCCTGATGAGATTGAGAAAGATAGACCTGTACTGCACTGCTGTTTATATACAAGAAGAGCAAAAGAATTTGAGCATTTCGTTTAGATGTGTATTTCTTAACTAAATGAACTGGTCTAGTCTCTGAAGAACCGGAATCAAAAAACACTATAGCAAGAAGTGAACCAGGCAAGTAAATCTAAGTATGAAAGGGACAATAACCTTCAGCCAAAATCACCTATCAGCCCCAAAACATTACAAATCATCGAAATCAAATTTACTAATTAGTTGAACACCCTCCCTGTCTCCCACCACATGACTCATCATCACTCACACGCATTCAATAAATATCACTCACTGGTGCAATACTTACCTATTCCAGTCCAAGCACAGTGGTATACAATTGCCATAATGTATCTCCTCTGTTCTCATGGAAGCAACACAATAGCAGTCTTGTAAATTAGTGATCTTTCATATGGCAGCCCTGTTAGGGAGTATAAAAAGAAGGATTGGCATGTGAAGAAGGCAGAAATTGTCTTCATGTCATGTCATGAATGGAGAGGCTTTTTCACTGCACACTGGCCCATTCTGAATCCTGCCGTGCATGTGAATAAATGGTGGGGCTGCATAAGTCAGACACAAAATACATAGGGGGTTATTACAACTTTGGAGGAGGTGTTAATCCGTCCCAAAAGTGACGGTAAAGTGACGGATATACCACCAGCCGTATTACGAGTCCATTATATCCTATGGAACTCGTAATACGGCTGGTGGTATATCTGTCACTTTACCGTCACTTTTGGGACAGATTAACACCTCCTCCAAAGTTGTAATAACCCCCATAATGTTCTTCTAGCCATATCCATTTGCTTTGTTTGGAAAAGCAGTTTGAAGGGCAAAGCAGTTTGATGATAATCTGAAAGTTAAATGGTGGCCTACTCAGTTAAGAATGTAGAGTGTGTCCTTAAACTCAGCAGGTTCACCCAGAAGTTGATCAGCTAACACACTTGAGTCTGACCAATTGCCTTCATCCTCCTCCTGTCGTGTTTCAGAAACAGTGTCATTGTGTAGTATAAAGTGGTTCATTTTAATCATGGCCAATCTCTACATGGTTTGAGGAAAGAGACTGGTCCTTCTGCTTGTGACAACTGCCCCAGCTGCACTGAGCACATTGTGGCACAGATGTACTCTTTGGAGGACACAATCTGTCTTTGCACCTTGACTTAACACCCAGGCAAAATATTAAGTTCTCAACCAACTCATGTACTTCTTCATTCACACCAGCGAACCTTTGCAAAACCTTTTTAACTGGTCCTGTAGCAGATGTAACAACAGAATAGCTTGGCTCATTATGCTGTCCTCCTTGCTGACTTCCCATGTGAAAACCTCAAAAGGAAGCAGCAGTTGTGTCAAACATTGGACTAGGCTCTATTTGTCCAGATCCATGTATTGACTTTCCCAGTTGCACCCTATCCTTTTTGTAGGAAATGTTGGTGATCAGTCTGTGCTGCTCAAACAGATGTTGCAACATGTAGTCGGTATAGTCCAAATGTGTTGGCACCTCCTGTATGAGGAATTTAACTAGTACGCAGCACGCTTCATGATCGTCAACTGCTGCTGGGCTTTAAAGGAATGGCTGAAATTAGTTCAGATTCTCCTGCAGGTGGGCAGTGTGTTGCTGACTATGGCCCTCATTCTGACCTTGGCGGGCGGCGGAGGCCGCCCGCCAAAGTCCCGCCGTCAGGTTACCGTTCCGCGGTCGAAAGACCGCGGCGGTAATTCTGACTTTCCCGCTGGGCTGGCGGGCGGTCTCCTTCAGACCGCCAGCCAGCCCAGCGGGAAAGAGGCTTCCACGATGAAGCCGGCTCGGAATCGAGCCGGCGGAGTGGAAGCTGTGCGACGGGTGCAGTTGCACCCGTCGCGTATTTCACTGTCTGCGCAGCAGACAGTGAAATACATGTAGGGGCCCTCTTACGGGGGCCCCTGCAATGCCCATGCCAGTGGCATGGGCACTGCAGGGGCCCCCAGGGGCCCCGCGACCCCCCCTACCGCCATCCGGATCTCGGCGGTCCGACCGCCGGGATCTGGATGGCGGTAGGGGGGGTCAGAATCCCCGCGGCGGTGCAGCAAGCTGCGCCGCCGCGGAGGATTCAATGGGGCCGCGGTACACTGGCGGGACCCCGCCAGTGGTGCCGGTCCGACCGCGGCTTTACCGCCGCGGTCGGAATCCCCATTGGAGCACCGCCGGCTTGTCGGCGGTGCTCCCGCGGTCCTCCGCCCTGGCGGTCAAAGACCGCCAGGGTCAGAATGAGGGCCTATGTCTTCTTTTTTTAGAAAGTACTGCAAAGCGTCACACACAGTACACTAAAGTATTCACTATCTGCCATGGCCTTGACTATATTATTGCTATTGTCCATGGCAAAAAATCAAATTCTGAGACCTCTGGGTCAGAACCATTCAAACACCTTGCTGTTAAAGTCTTCCTAGATGTTTGCAGCTGTATAGATTTTTTCCATGGCAAACATTGCTACTGTTGCATGCTGCTGAACACTCTCAAACGTTTCTTAAGTCTTGAGACCTGCAGATAGTTGTTACCTGACCCTCCTAAAAGAGATCCAATGTGCAGTGATACAGATGTAATCATCTGCTTGACAGCTTGTCCGTATGTTTGTCATTGGGTGGATAGTATGAACAGCATTCTGCTGCAAAGCTTGTGTGACCAATTGCAGCATATTGTGCAGAAGCACTGGAACAGCAACTTTGGCAAAATAGGTACAACTGAGAACCTGACATTTTGGGCAGATGGCTGCCACAATTTCTAAAAATACCACTCCTTCCACAAAAGAAAAAGAGTGGAGTTCCACAAACCTGGAGGTAGGTAGATGTGTTAATGATTGACTCTCTGCAGTGTGTTCAACAACTGAGGTAGTGGTGGATGTAGTTCTTGGCGGAGTCTTACAAACATGGAAGCTTTTGGAGGTGGAACTAGTGTCACTTCCCTCTGTTGTATAGGAGGGGTAATGTTGGTGTCCTCTGAGCCAGCTTCAATGACAATGACTAGCTCGAACTCCTCATTCCCTGCCATAATTCTACGGCTTTCAGAAACTTTCCTTTTCCCTTGTGTCTCTTGGCAGGTCTTTGACTGGGGTCCAATCAATGTCCAGATCATCAGAAGGGGGGCTTCGGGAAGATGGTGAGTATCCTTTCTTTTTCTTGCTGGAGATCGGGAAGCCATTGGTTCAAGAAGAAGTCATCCGTCTTGATCAGCAGGGAGCTGAATCTCCTGTTCTGCTTCTATTTCAAGACGACCTATTGCTGACTGTGATGTTGCTCCTGTTGTCCAATTAGCTCAGTTTCCTGTAATGATTTGGTACTTTACAGGTGAGACATTTCAAATTCAGACTCACTTCTTGTTGCCATGATTGCAGTGGCTGCTTCGCTGAGAGTCATAGGCTTGGGCTTAGGTTTGGGTGGTGCCATCGTTGATGCTGGAGTGTTGCTTCTAGCTTGCTGCCTGGAGGTCGGTGAGGCAGGCACATGAAGTTGCCTGTAAAAGGATGAGGACAGCAATCTAGTGGTGGCTCTCTGCTTTGTCTTCTCTTCCTCACGGGCCACTTTCTTGGCAGCACATTCTTTGAGGCCATCTTCAAGTTATGTCACTTAGTTGCAACAGTGGAAGCAGAGGAGTCACGTGTTATGGTCATGTCAATATGTGCCAGCATTCTGTCTGGCAGTACTGCAGGTGATGTCTCTTGTGCCATTAAAAGCAAACAAACAAGAAAAAACATTAGGTGAATTGTGACATTTTTGCAGCTTGAATGATTCATAGTACAGACAACATAATTAAGTGAGGCTATCCCACACCATAACATCATATTTCAATCAGGATAACAACATACAGATGCAAATGTTTGCTTTAAGTGGCCATCTTCAAGTTCTGCCACTTAGTTGCACAAGTGGAAGCAGAGGAGTCACATGTTATGGTCATGTCACTTTGTGCTGGCTTTCTGTCTGGCAGTGCTGTGGGTGATGTCTTTTGTGCACCTAACAGCAAACAAACAGGAAAAACATTTAGTGAAACGTGACATTTTTGCAGCTTGAATGATGCATAGTACAGACAATATAGCTTAGTGAGGCTATCCCAAATAATTAACAGTGGTATATCAATTCCAATCCACATCACAACATAATATTTCAATCAGAATAACAACATACTAATACAAATGTTTGGTTTATGTGCATCGAAAGGGTGACACCTGTGACAGGGAGGGGTGGGTGGGGAAAATGGAATCATTCTTTAAAGATAAATGCTAGTGTGCGCCTATTACAGGCAGGGGATGCTGAGGAAAATGGAATTATCCTTAAAAGATTATTCTGGAGTGCATCTATGAAGTTGGTGCTGGAAAATTGGAATAAGCCTTAAAAAATGAATGTTGATAAGTGCCTATGACAGGCAGGGGCTGCACAGGAAGATGTAATAATCCTTACAAAATGTTTGAATGTTTGTGTGCAGCTATGGCAGGCAGGTGGTGCAGAGGAAAATGGAATAATCCTTAAAAACATAATGCAGGTGTGCACCTATGGCAGGCAGGGGGTACAGAGGAAAATTACATAATATTTTCAAAATGAATGCTGATGTTAGTCTATGGCCAAAGAGATTAGCCTGTGCCCACCCTCTGGTAGCTTGGCACGAGCAGTCAGGCTTAACTTAGAAGGCAATGTGTAAAGTATTTGTGCAATAAATCATACAATTTCACCATATAGCACCACAAAAATACACCACACAGTGTTTAGTAAAATATATAATATATAATATTTATCAGGATATTTGTAGGTCAAAACGAATAAAGTCGATTTCTCCCCAGGTGCGCGTCGTTCTTCGGGGCTGCCCGTCGAAGTTTCGCTCTCACGGCAGGCGTCGCATCGATTTCTCCTCTGGAGGTCGGGCGGCGTTGTCTTTGCGAGGCCGTGCGTCGAAGTTCCGGTCGTCCCGAAGGCGTCGCGTCGATCAGCGTCGGTGTGCGGTGTTTTTCTCACCGCGGAACAAGCTGTGCGTTGAATATTTCGCGCACGAAGAGTCCAAGTGAAAAAGAGAAGTCTTTTTGGTCCTGAGACTTCAGGGAACAGGAGGCAAGCTCTATCCAAGCCCTTGGAGAGCACTTTCACAGCCATACTAAATACGACCTTCCTGCTCCTTTCAGATCAGCAGCTGCCACTTCAACAATGTATGAGGGCAGCCCCAATGTTAGCCTATGAAGGGAGCAGGCCTCACAGTAGTGTAAAAACGAATTTAGGAGTTTTACACTACCAGGACATATAACTACACAGGTACATGTCCTGCCTTTTACCTACACAGCACCCTGCTCTAGGGGTACCTTTGGGCACACATTAGGGGTGACTTATATGTAGAAAAAGGGGAGTTCTAGGCTTGGCAAGTACTTTTAAATGCCAAGTCGAAGTGGTAGTGAAACTGCACACACAGGCCTTGCAATGGCAAGCCTGAGACAAGGTTAAGGGGGCTACTTAAGTGGGTGGCACAACTAGTGCTGCATGTCCACTAGTAGCCTTTAATCTACAGGCCCTAGGCACATATAGTGCACATTACTAGGGACTTATAAGTAAATTAAATAGTCCAATCAGGTATGATCCAAAGTTACCATGTTTAAAAAGGGAGAGAGCATATGCACTTTAGCACTGGTTAGCAGTGGTAAAGTGTGCAGAGTCTAAAAGCCAGCAAAACAGGGTCCAAAAAGTGGAGGGAGGTAGGCACCCTAAGGCTTGTCAGGTCTAACAGTAACCCTATATGTGTATGCACAAAAGCCCCTTAGGAATTAGCATGTAATGTGAAACAGTGTGAGAAGTAGTCCAGTCCACATCTTAGAAGCAGCACTACAATGCATCATGGGAGAGGCAGTCCACAACCTAGAACTGAAAGTAGCACAACAATGTAATTAAGTATAGTGACACCCAGAGTAACACAACACACACAACACCGTGTAGAGCAGTACCTGTACCTTTATTGCCATTGTCTGACAGAAAATGTAACATACAGAACTGACATGCTGCATATTGTTGTTGCAGGTGGGCCAGGGCCAGCAGCCACAACATCTGCATGTGTATGAGAGACAGACACCCATCTGCCCTCAGATTCGAACACCAGTGGGTCCCTCCACATGTCAACTGGACGACGCAGGCCCAGGGCACTGCCACTGCCAGAGCTCAGCAACGACTCTGATGAGCAGCAGGAAGGGCCAAGCACACCATCAGCACCAGACAGGCGCAGCCAGATTCCGGAGGGCAGGTGTCAGCCAACCACAGCACCACGCAGGACTGCTATGGAGTCCTGGGCACAGCAGCATGAGTCAGGTGAGGGTCCCTCCTTATAGGGTGGCCTGGAAGCTGCTATGTTGCAGCATCAGCGTCTGCAAAATAAGTGGATCCTTGCATTAGACCGAAACCTGCGCAAACACAACCACAACATGATGGGCCTGCATCGCCAACTTGACTCACTCAATAGTAATATTGTACAGCTGCGTGAGGGACAGGTGCAGGCTTCACAGGACACCAGGGACCTTACAAGTGCTGTCCGTGAACTCTGCCAGGAGCTGCGCCATAAGAGGGTGAGCCAGCGCAGACAGGAGCACAGATTCCATACAATGTTTGGCAGCTTCTGCCGGTCCTCTAACAGGATGGCAAATTCGACAGCATTGATTGCCCGTCGCGCAGTGGCTGCGCAGGCGGAGGCTGAACACAGCAGCAGGGACGTTGTCAATGGACAAATGTGATCGAACACATCATGGGACCACGATCAGCCACTCCAAGTGAGCTAGCACTGGGGGACACTGAGGACAGTTCCAGCCTCAGCAGTGTTGCCGTACCAGCGGAGGACACCAGACGGTGCAGTGCCAGGCACAGCACTGCCACTGAGGGTGACAATAGAGCTGCCAGTGACGTAACTGGGCATCCGAGACGTGTGCGTGGTAGAAAAAAATGAATCTTGCTGCCATTAGACTGCTGTTGCCACTATGAAGAAATAGTGCATAACTCTGGTTATTCGTTGGTTTGTGTTTGTCACATCACCTGTTTCATTTCTTACTCACACGTACATTACCTGACGTAAGGTAATACATTTCTTTCACTACAGGTACAGTTTTCAGAGGATTTGTGTAATTATTACTCACGTCTGAAATGGTTGTGTGTGATGTCAGCACGCCTTTGCCTTCCCTCTGCTGCACTGGTCCTGTCTGCTGGCTGTAGAGGTGGTATGGGATTGTCATCCTCATCTGATTCAGTATCACTGATTTCTACAAGTATGCCCCTGGTTGTAGCTATATTGTGCAGGATTGCACAAGTGGCCACTATTCTACATGTTGTCTCTGGGCTGTACTGTAGTGCCCCTCCACTTTTGTGGAGGCACCGGAAGCGACTCTTCAGCAGTCCAAATGTGCGCTCCACCACGTTGCGGGTTGCCCTGTGTGCTGCATTGTATCTCCATTCAGCTGGTGTTGTAGGATTGAGGTAGGGCGTCATCATGTAGGTGCGCACTGCGTGAGCACTTCCTCCTGGAAGGGACAGAGGGTGTGATGAATAACTGAGCCATTTGACATGGGTTCGCCATCTATACACCAGTGTACAGAGTGACATTACCTAATAGATATCCTTCACCAAACTCCCCAGCTAGCAGTCTTGTATGAATTCCGCTGTGGCGAAAGATATAAGAATCATGTGTGCTCCCTGGGTACCTGGCCACGAGATCAGTTATGATGTAGGAGGCATTGCATATCACCTGTATGTTCATGGAATGTTGGTATTTCCTGTTGCGGTACGAATACTCTGTGGCTGATGGTGGACAGATTGCCACATGTGTGCCATCTATTGCACCTATGACGTGAGGGAACTGTGCTATCTGGTAAAACTCTAATTTTGTCTGCTGTAATTCCTGTGGGGTGTGGGGGAATCTGATGTACTGGTGTAGTTTGCTCAGCATGGTGTTGATGAATGCATTGGAAAATCTGGAGAGGGTACTCTGTGTGACCCCTCCAGCTGCTGCTATGACCCCTTGATAGCTCCCTGAGGCGAGTAGGTGGAGGGAGCATAATACCTGCACATGGGTGGGTATGCTGTGAGTCCTTAGTGTTCTGCGCTGCAGTATGGGTTTTAGCTCAGCTATCAGATCAAGTATCATGGCTGAGTTCAACCTATACCTCCTCTGTCAGGTCAAAAAGTGTAATGCACCCTCTGAAAATGCCCTCTCCTCAAACCTGCCAAGATCCTCATCCTCCTCGCCATAACGTAGAGTGCAGCCATTGTGGAAAAGAGTATTTATATAGGTTGCACCTGGTTACCACCAAAATGTCATTCTGCGAAAAATCGCAATTTGTGATTTTTTGATGCATCTAATTGTGACTTGGATTTTGCGAATCGCAATTTGCGCCTCGCAATTTCCTACTGGAAATACCGAATCGCAAAATGCGACTTGCAAAACCAGGTCACAACGCTAAAAATCAAAATTTTTGCGATTTCTTATTTTTTGTCTGCAAATGCCTTTCATGCATCGCAGACCAGGTTTTTGCACTCGCAAACGGCTGATTTTTGCGATTCGCACCGTTTGCGAGTGCAAAAATGTTTCATACATCTGGCCCTTAGATGCCTAACAGCAAGTGGGACTAAGGCAGGTGACCAGGGGCCCCATCCCACTTGGTCTCATCAACAAACATGATGAGACTTTGAAAGCCCACGATGGCCAAGTGGTATTTCAACTCACTGGGGACCAGATCATGACAATATATTCCCAGCTGAGGTGAATTAAAACATGTTTCTGCAAGGTGCTGGTGGGAGCTAGGACACACACAACTCCCTCATTAGCTGCTAACATTTCTGGCCTGCACACTCTGCATGATTTCTACAGCATAGTGGACATCTGAGAGGCACTTGGGTATGGAAACAACACTTACCTCTACGCATATACCTCTCAAAAACTACCCAGACACCTGCAGCCACCAATCTATCCAAAAACAATGGGGCTGCACTGTCGTGACATTTATATTCTGTAAACAGTGCTTCCCCATGATGTCAGTGAGCTGTGTGCAAACTCATGGAACTGATTTATTGAGACAGGGGACCTGGATGGCAGCAAATATCTTTCAGCCAACCAGGAGGGAAAAGCAAAGTGGAATCTCCCTGTGGCATCCACCAGAGAGATTGTCCTTCCTAGGTGTTTGGATGGAGTAGACTAATCTTCGCCAAAATCTGACCAGTGCGAAGTTGAGTCCAGCTCATCCATTGCACAATGGAGATTAAGAAAAAAATTACCAGCCACAGAAACCAAATGAGATAGAAGCATTCTGTTGTTTTCCTTTACTTTTCTTTCATATAATGTGTCAAAATGCTTAACAGACTTTAACTAATAAAGCAGAAAAACTTTTACAGAAACCCAATAACATTTACCAACATGATTTAGAATCTATTTTGTTTTATTTGTTTTTATAATGCAACAGAAGTACAATGTACACCACCCACAACCAGCTGGCCAATGGGTCAGAGGAAAGGAAGGAAAAAAGGAAAGGAAAAACACTAAACACTTTTAATCCTCCTCCACTGACCGGTAGCCCCATTCCCCACGCCTATCCCTTGAAAGTCCATGGGCATGAACAGTCAGCATGCCCCCTCATGCATGAGCTGAGAGCGTTATCTCCCATGTCAAAGGTGCAGCCAGCCAGAAAACCTTAGGTAAGGGGGTCAAGTTAGTTGTCTGAACTCAGTGGAAAGCAGACCCAGGCAATGTTTCCAGTGCTTCTCAAGCTCTATTCGCTTTTGCTCTATTGTCATAGAGATTTTTCTTTGCCCATTAGTTCTCATATTTTGTATAACTATTGCCAGTGGTCTGGGAACCTGCCCACAGAATGACTTGCTTGGCGGCACATAGAAGAATCATCATCAGCTTGCCCCTCTTAGATAGTAAAGGGTAGGAAAGTCTACCATCAACCCCAGGAGTAGGGTACACTGGCAGCCTCAGGATCTTCCTGTTGAGCGAAGGCATTTATTGAGCCAGGGAAATAAATCTTACCAAAGTTGTCAACTTGGCGGCAGTGTTACGTACCAGCCAGGACAAGCCTGTGCTGTGCCAAGCTTAAAAACTAGATTTCAACTGTGGATTAATTTAGTGTAGTTCCCCTTAGATGTGTTGTGGGCAGTGTGGGGCAAGTGTTTCTCAAAGTAGTAAATACTGTCCTTTGCCAATTGAAGCTGGAGCTGCAATTGCAGTCTCTGACATGTCTCTAAGGGAAGCTCCAGGTCCAGCAGCTGCAATTTGGTGGGCTTTGATTTTAAAGCCCAAAGTTTCTAAAAACTAATATAGTGCAGTTGAATGGAAGGACTCTGGGTCTGAATGTTGTCAATTAGACATCTACGTAGAGGCTCAATTTGTGCTCTGTTTGATCTACTGTCCCTCCACTGATCTTCATATTCCATCTGATAGTTACAGCAAAAGGCTCCATGTATTGTGCAAATGGGAGGGGGCAGTGGACAGCCTTATCTCATCCCCCTCCTTATCTGTATGGAAAAGTCAGTGAGCACATCACTCTAAGGGTGGATTGGGCATCTTTATAGCCACTAAAAGTCCAAAAGATGAATCTGGAATCCATCTCTATATTGCTCAGTACTTCATTAAGAAATGACACAATCAAATGCCATCTCGGCATCAACAGACAGTATAAATGTCCCCTTGCCTGCCTGCCTGCCCAACTTTGTCCATAAGGTTCAATATCCCTAATTTGACTACTGCTCACACATAACTGCCCAGGCTGTAAGCTAATATGCCAGTTAATAGTTAGGCATCAATGTCAATGTAAGCCAAACGATTGGGTGGTATGAAGGTATTAAGATGTGTTTTTTTTCCCAGTTTAGAAATAATAGTCATGGCCACGTCCTGCATCACCTGTAGCCTCTCCTATCTCCCCACTTCAGTAAATAATCTTGCAAGAACACGTGCAATCTCTCAACAAAAGGTTTTGTAGAATAGGAGAATGTATCCACTGGGGCCCAGGGTTGTCAGAATCCTGAGTCTTGAAATGGCTAAGATGATTTCCTCTATTTTTAAGGGTACCAGTACCGCCTCCATGTCTGTTTCCCGGGACTCTTCCTTTGCATATAGTTTAATTTAAAAGTTGCAAAGGACACATTCAGTTGTATTATCAGTGGTGTACAGTGCCCCATTCTCTGACTGGGTGTATTCTATTTGACTTTTAGGCGTCTCTGCCCTGAATGTACAGGCTAGTATCCTACTGGCTTTGTTACCACCTTTATAGCACTTCTGCTTCATTCTAGAGAGTGCATACTCATCCCTATCTGTTTCTAATGTCTTTAGTTGGGCACATGTCACTTGTAGGGCCCGCCATTTCTTGGGAAAACCAGTCTTTTGGTGATCCTCGTCCAACCTCCTAACTTTATTTTCTAACTGGGTGCTTTTGGTTGGTCAGTCTTTATTGTTGGACTATGATAAAGTGATATGGGTTTCTTGGACAGTAACCTTTAATGTTTCCCAGAGCGAATATAGGTGACATTTTCCAGTCTACTTTGTTCTCTAGATAGAAGGGTATCCCTCAGATGCCATGTGTTGTGCTGCTTAGGTCTCTAGGGGCATATAGAGTGAACAGGTTCTGCTGGCCGATGGAAGCTGTAGATTTTTCTTCTGGTGGACTTTTATGATGAATGTGTGACTACAGGCGTCTCCACCCTCGAGCAACAACATAAAGTAAATACAACATTTATTAGGATGGGCTCATAGAAATGATGAAGGTACAAACTTCCTGTTTCGCTTGCCATGTTTTCATGGAGCACTAGCAAATGAGGATCCTTGTACAGCCCTGATGAATGACCTCGACCAATCCCTAGGGTTACAAATGGAGAAAAAAAACATGTTGCCATCTTAAAGGATGAAAGAGGTATTGTACCCAATACCATCCTGAACATGCTTTTAACCATAGCTAAGATACCAGCAAATAAATTAAATTTCTATGGTATACCCTAATTTTTTTTTAACCCCATCTGGCTTTCTGTCCGATCCAGCAATAACATTATATTAAGAACTTCCTCATACAAGAGCTAGAGTCCTGTCTAGTAGGACTAGCTAGGGTGAGGCCGCTGATAATGCAATATGCCACATGCTAATGTAGGTGCTGCTTCCTCATGCAGAAACAATTGGTTTCCCCATTTTCTCCTGGGCTCAAATAAGATAGGAAAGTAAATCCACCCTCTTTGGTTATACTTTGGTTTTATTTGAGATCTGTGAGGTTTCTTCCAGGAGGATGTACAGTGATATTTCCTCCTGTTCTCTCCATGTGGTAGTATGGGGGCATAGAGTGGCCCAGATCAGTGTGCGGTTAGACAACGCTGAGGTTCCTCTTTTCATCTCATCAGGCTTAGCAATGCAGAAGTGCCCTTGAAGTTGTGGAGCCTAGCATACATTTTTGTAAGCCATTGAGAAGAGTGTGTAATCTAAGTTGTTGTTATGCAAATATCAAATATCCCACTCTGAATCCAAGTCCTCCCATCTGTAGGGATCACTTCTACCTGCTACTCCCTATGTGTAGATCTATCCTGGTTGTTATTCATCAGAAGATTAAAGTCTCTCCCTATAACAACCTCATTATCCATTGACTGCACAGTGTGCTGTTTTAGGGAACCGTTCCTGACCAGAATTAAAGGCATAGATGGATGCAACCAAGAAGTGTAATCTCCCAAGGACAAGCTTGGAGCCAGCACCTCCCCACGGATATCCATTGCCATATTGCCAATTCCTACTTTTTTTCTTAGGGTCACAAAAGAAATACTGTCAGACAAACCACGTGGAGTGCACCCTGCACCAGTCTTTCATGACTAAATGATTCTCTCGCAACAGG
Organism: Pleurodeles waltl; assembly: GCF_031143425.1. Classification (NCBI taxonomy): domain Eukaryota; kingdom Metazoa; phylum Chordata; class Amphibia; order Caudata; family Salamandridae; genus Pleurodeles; species Pleurodeles waltl. Next base: position 342,125,791 of record NC_090451.1, read on the forward strand.
CATATCTGACTGCTTCAGTCTTTGAGAAATGATAACATTGCCCCTCTCTTGGTCGGGCATTAATGCCCCTAACTTTGAGGCTGAATATTTTAAGGCTGTCCATAGTGGGCACATGGAGTGTAGTGGGTGTGCAGGAATTCTTCCACACTGTGCGCTTCCCCCCAACCCACAGCCATGACCCACCCAAGTTATAAAAGCACCCAGCTATTGTGATGGTGTTTGAGAGCCACCATACACCTCCCACAAGTTCTGCAAACCCTCTCCCAACAAGAAAATATGACGTTACAAAATAAACTAATAGTGTCCCACCCTTGGTTTGGGCACAATGAGGCCAATGAGGCCTAAGTAATATTCCTTTAATCTCTGTAGGTAGTCGTACCTCGTCTCTCCATGCCAAAGTAATGTTCCTTCGATCTTTGTAAGTAGTCGTACTTTTTCTCTCCTCAGTTATAAACATTGACCCCCTCCGATCCGATTAAATTAATTTTGGGTGGTCCCCTCTCTTGCAGGGTCAATCTTGCAACATCACCACCTCCTAAGGGACTTGGTGCTTGCCAGTTTTTTTTGTTGTTCAGGACTGCTTGCCTCACAGCTGCTAAGATGTCCATAGAGACTCCTGAAGCTTTTCACTGAGTGCATCTCCCTCCAGCAGCCAGGTTTTGAGGGGTGTTTTGGAGCTGTTGCCAAGGGCCTCATGGTGGACTGTGCAGCACTTTAGCAATTATCCAACCCCAAGATATGAAAGGTTTTTCTCAGTGATACAGCTGGTCGAGGGTGCTTTCTCAAATGAAAATTAGCCTGAATGGGTGTCACCACCTATAGTGAACACCTTTGTTCTTAAGGAATTCCATAGCTGGATAGAAGTCTTGCTTTTTCTGTAGAGTGAGTATGAGCCAAATGGTGTAACTCTAGTTTATGTCTCTAAACTCAATCCTCTCTAAGTTCCTTGTGGCTTCCATGATGTTTTCTCTCTGACAGAAGTGCTGGAGGCAAGTAAGCATATCAGGGTCCTGGTTTGCATGGGTGAGCATTAGGCTACTTGATGCTTGAAGTCCAGGACAAAGTCTCCCTCTGCTAAACAAGGAGTATCTGCCTAAAGATTTGTTTGACAAATCTTTTTATGCCATCTCCCTCCGCTGACTAGGTTGCTCCTTTAATCCTGATGTTTTGTTGCCTGGAGCGGTTTTCATTGTTCTCCATGTGGTCTTGTAGATTTTAAGTGCGATCCTTAAGTTTGAGAATGTCTTGCCTCGTGAATTCCATTTCTTATTCTCTGACGTTGCTTTGCCCCTCAAGAGTATTGACCCTGTCGCCTGTCTCCTCTGTATATTGTTTTAGTGATTTGATAGCTCATCTTGTGAGGGTAAGAAATCTTCTCTCATGTCCTGTAAAAGTTCCTGAATACATGTTTGTGTCAGTGAAGATTCAATCAAATGAGCAGGCCGTCTCATGCTTCCTTTGTTGTTTGGATGAGGTGCACTGGTGTGTGTCTTGTTTAGAGCCTGGGGTTTAGACAGCATATCCTTTATTATAGAGTCCTTTTTCCCCTTATCGTTGGCCATGCTGTCAGGGTCACCAAAGAGGATTTCTTCAGGCTAGGAGTGCTGGCTATTATTGTGTCTGGAACTGTGATGATCCCTGTGACGACTGTCCTCCCACAGTTAGCCACTCTCAGTTTTCACCTCCCCCCAGGAGTTTGGGTCTTCTGTGCTTCTTTTTTGCCCGAGGGGATCAGCAAGGGCAAGGAAAGGTGGTCTATGGGCTTAAACAGAGCATGTGCAATCCATTTGGTTCAAGCTTGCCCTGTGTTTACATTAATGGAGATGGGGCTCAAGCCATTGTGGGTGGGTGCCACACCCCTGCCCCGACCTAGTGTCTCTCTGTTAGCATGAGCCCCTGTGAGTTCAACAGGCTGCAAGGGGCTTGTTGCTGCCATACCTCATCTGGTTGGCATATCACTGACTTACCCCCACCTTAAGTGCTCTTGAGAAAGCATGGGTCAGCTGAGTGCCTTAAGGGGAGAGTCTTTTCAAAGGTTAATCTCTTTTGTCATTGCCCTTGAGTCTTACGTTACTTGGCAGCCTGATGGCAGCAAGATCATTGGTACACCTCCTGCATATGCTGTCGGCTGCTTCAGGCCCCAGGACCAATCATGCAATGACTTCGGGCTACCACTCAGTAGTAGCTCAGAAAACACTTAATGTAGTGGTTTCCAGTGACACAAGTTTGATGGTCCAACCAGGGTGTTCTGCTCCGGCATGGATCTATGCAACAGCCCCTTGTACCAGCAATCATCTTGCTTACTGTCACAGCAGCTTACTCACCAGTGGTCGGATAACTAAATTATAGGGTCTCCATTGGTCTCCGAGAGGTCAGAGCAATGTGAAACCCTGATATTCCATTAAGCAGGTCTCCCTGGGGAAGATACACACTTATGTTCTCTCCATCTTTAATTGACTCAATTTAAATATTTAAGGCAATATTTTAGTATGCCACTGATTACAATAGGTGCCCACATGAACAATATGTTGAGGTCTTGCAGGTGATGTACACAAGTTATTGTCCTTTTTATATTAGTGAGTGTGTCAGGCTATGCCTAACTGTTGGTGCTCAGACTGAAGGGGTGTGTTAAGAGGTGTGTTATGCACAATCGTTCAGTTGTTTCACGGTGGGATTCCAGAGAGCTCCAGAGGCAGAAGCAACTATCATGAATTAAATTCGACCAGAGCAGGTACTCTCTCACTTGGGAGGTGGCATTGACTTACTGGAATTCCTGAATAGAACTTTACACCTCTAGAGAGAGTCGAAACTCTTCATATCAATGGAAATTTTGTTCATATTACTACTGACCTTAAAGCCGATATCATCTTCATAACCTGTGGTGTCCACACAGGGGTGTGAGAACCGATGCATCTCCGTAGGTGGCTGAAAAATGAGCCAACTCAGGAGGTCAAAACATCACAAGACACCAATACATATCCAGGAGTGCAGAAAAAGAAAACACAGGGAGAAACCATCACAAATAGTGTTGCAATATGTACTATACCTTTAAACCACATGTTAAAGCCACCCATTTTCTTATTGTCCTGAGAAGATAACAACTCACCTCTGCACAGGGGATTTCGTAGATCACCACTGAGCTACTCTCCTCTTCCATTCCGTGAGCCTGAACCCAAGCATATCTTTATTCTTTTGCATCCTTCCACTTTTCACATTCTATTTGTGTATGTACATAGCACAGATTATAGTAAAAATCCAATCTAATTAATAACCCGTGTGAGTGAAATAGAGGTCTTCCCAAATGCTGCATTTTAAACATGCATTTCTTTTCTAAATTCTGCATTACCTATATTTGCTTGACTTTTTTGATTTGCTAGCATCTTCAGTGTAGCAGAAATGTTTCTACCGTGACTTTTGCATGGTGTTTGCATGATGTAAACTTCCTGTGCTAACAAAGAAATCTATATTCTTCTATTCTTTTTAATGGATTGACCTGCATTGGAATCCTGAAATTTGCTAAACTAATCTTAATCTTGCTTCTTTATGAATAGACTTTTAGTGTGGAGATGTGTGAGAATTGAAATGACATAAGCTGTTTGCTCATAAAACTTACAAGAATGTTCTGTCTTTCAGAAACCAAATGGACCTGAAAATACCAGAATGTAGCAAAGGTGTTAAATTGTAGTTGAATGTTTCTTTTGTGTTGCTAGACTACTTGTTAGAATTTTCCACTTTGACGGAACCTGTTCCTGTTTTACGCTGTTCCATTCATCTCATTGGTTGACTAAAATGAATATCTGAAACAATTGTTATAATTTGTTCTCATTGTATTCTGTTATAAAAAGACCCCAGGAAAAGAAAAGAACAGACTGCACGACACTCAGAATCTCTCTCATCTCCCAGACAGACTTTTGATCTCTGCCTCGGCTATTCTCTATCTGAATCTGATACTGTATTCTTTATGAGTACTGATACCTCTTCTGGCTAGACTGATTCTCGGACGCTTGTTCGATTTTATTATTTTCTGACTAAAATGATTTATTTCCACTGATTTAGAATTGTCCAGTAGAAACTAGATGAGTGGCCGATTTAAGCTTTGTTCTGTAAATGATACTGACTAATAAAGAAAATATTTAAAATGTGTGATAAATAAAACCTTTAAATTTTTAACTACAACACTCCATGTATTAATGTTAGAATTGCAGTTTAATTTGTGGTGTGCTTTATAAATCTAGGATTCTCAACGCTCCCACATACATCATTCTGAGATCACTGCTTGAAAGTTATGTTAATTCTCCACTACTTCATAGATAGGCCTGCTCTTTGTAAATTCTTCCGTGTAGATGTACTACATATAAAACCATACATATATTTCCTCCCACTTACACATGTGCGTGATCACACACACCCCACACACATTTCCACCTTATAAAGGACATTGGATTTTACTAAGAAATAACAAGGGGGCTCTGAGTAACAACTTCCCATCTCAGGCAGAGGCCTTGTGCTTTGTAGTCTCATGGGTGGTAAGGACGCATCAGAGAACAGGGCCATTACAGGATTAGTTAGCAGAGCACTGGATACAATGAAGGGGGAGAGCTGACTGAAGAAATCAGGCATCATCGTGGCAGGCTGGCGTGAAACAGCACCAGGGGACAAATGCATCATCTATCATAAAACATATTCATTATTACCTTTAATGAAAAGGCCAAAGTGTAGCACTTTAATTCCCACTATGCTACGGTCTCAAAATGGGTGGGAAATTATTTTTTGAAAATCACAGACGATGGGTTAACGAATCTCAAACCTGTGTGATTTTGTCTCCGGAAATACCCACATTTATGTTCTTCTAGAGTACAACAAAAGCCACAAATGTTCTAAGAATAATATAAAAAAATCACCTCAGAGACCCTTGCAGTGAAGAATCATCCAGCTGGGATAGCTCTCATGGAATTTAGAAACAAACAGTATTGATTTTCTTGTATCCACATCAATTGCACAACAGCAGTCCGCCTCTGCTCCAAATGTCCAATGAAAGAAAGATTCCCAAAATAAGAAATCAAACACATCAAGGATAGGTCACCAAGTCTTAAATGTTCCGTTTTTCAAAGAAGGTATTTTATTCCCCACACAATGGCTTCTCCATCCCAGCCCATGAAACGTTACACCAAAAACATTTCATAACATTCATGACATTCTTCACAATAGAGACAGATAAAAATATAAATGTGCCCACTTCAGTAGCTGATTAGGTACCATAGCTGCTATTGACATTCTGACTTTTAATACACTGTGTATGGCGATGGTATAAGGCAAAATCATTTCTGTTTAGCTGCCTTACATTTATTATTGTTTCCTAGTGTTTAAACTCTAATGCCTTACTTAAAATATATATCTCAACAGTAAAATGTTTTGGCCTAATCGGTGACTGAAATTCGACTTCATAACAGGCATAGGTTATTTATCGATTATTTTTGCAAAACGCTGCACTCAAAATAATGTGACAGACCACTCTTCATTCATCTGCGAAAACTTGCTTAAATCAATTCATGATTTGCCCAGTTTGCATTGATGTTCTGGTCAGAGGGAAGGCAAAAAGCCTCCATAATTCCATGAAAAACACGATTCCACATAAAAAAGAGTATCAATTCCGATCTGCAAGTGAAATTTCACAAAAGATTCTAACCAGATTCTGGTAGCTGTCATGCAGTGCAAGCGCAGTGCAGCATCCAAAAAGCTGTGCTGTCCTGCGTGACAAGGAGGGGCATATTTATACTCTGTTTGTGCCACATTCGGGTCATTTTCTTTATGCAAATGCAGCGTAAACTGAACTCCATATTTATATTTTGAACCTAGACATAGCAAGTGTGAAAATATTAGAGTCTGCACCAATTGTATGCGTGAATCTACCTTGCGTCAATGAGATGCAAGGTAGGTGTTCCCATCCAAAAAATGGTGCTATCCCCATAGCGCCATATTTACCCCCATGCAAAATTGACGCAGTGGTGGGATGCTGCCACATATAATGGCGCTTAGCTTGCTTAGCGTCATTATTTAATGCCTGGGTCAGATCAAGCGATAGGGGACCTGTGAACCCCTTTCCATGGTCAAACACTATTAATGGGCCCACAGGTGCCCACCCTAAGCCCCAAGAGCACCCCACCCACACGAGAAGGACACCACAGGATGGGGGACCCCATCCCAGGTAAGTAGGGAAGTATAGGTAAGTAGTTTTTTCAAAGTGCCTTCGGGGGCCATAACAATGGCCCCCCTGCATGGTACTGAGGGCAATGGCCATTCCCAGGGCACACTGGTCCTCTGCGCTGGCCATTGGGGTGGTAGGCATGACTCCTGTCTATTCTAAGGTCTTAGGATGGTTGTGTGCCTGGAAATGATGCAAGGCCGGTTAGCGGCATTTTTTTGCTGCTATCCAGCCTTACATAATTTTTTGGCGCACAACCTCCTCACCCCATACCCCCACCCTGCTAGCATCATTTTTGTTGACCCTAGCCCAAGCTTAGCACTGGCTTGTGCCTTTCCTTAAATATGGCGCCCGGCTGACGCTGTGGAATGGCGCAAGGCAGCACTAATCTTTTTGTTTTGCAGCAAAAAAGTTTAAATATGCCCCGGAGAGAGCAGGGGAGAGCCATAGTAATGGCACTCTCCTCCCCTCTCCCTAGCGCCGGCACTGATTTCAGCTGGCATTCACCAATCACACACCTTAGCACCATTGTGCTAGGGGGTGTGCCTGAGTCTTGCAATAGTTTTGTACGGGAACAATATCCTTCCAGTAAGAAATACTATGCCTAGACAAGTGCAAATGTTTTCCCCACTTTGTATGTGTGCTGTACAGTGCAGCACACATGCAAGGTCAGAAAAGCAGGCAGAAAAAAAAACATCTCTCCATTTTGCGCCTGCTTTTAAAAGGCATTTTTGGCGCCAAACCCTTTCTTCTGATCTTTCAAAATAGGGTTTCGCATAAAAAAGCATGGGTGGTGGCATGGGTACTCCCATGTACCACCCATGTAAGGGGTCCTTGACATAAAGTAACTAAAAGCAGCATTTTGCGCTGCTTTACATTACTTTGCCACACCTATTTGTGTTGGTTTGCGAATGCCAAAAAAAGTTTAGCCTCAGTTTACTGTTAAAACGGCAACGTTAAACTGACGCTAAACCTTTGAGAATCTGGCCCTCATGTTCCACCGGAATATTTCACCTACCCCTATTTCACATGTCACATCTTTCCCTGCACATCTTTCCCTGCGCATATTCTCAATGCCTTGTATGTTGGAGATGTGCAGGAAAAAAGAATGTCAATCATTCTGCCCTCATTAAAGTAGGACGACCATCATTGTGACCCAGCTGTCCTGCCGTCAGGGATCACCTCCAGCAGACCAAGCAGAGGCGCCACCAATGGTACACCAGTGGTTTCACACACTTTAAATAGAGTGGGGAAACTGCAGGTTTGCTACATGCATTCCTTTCGCTCTCCCAAGCCCTAAAAAAGTCCAGGGTCTCCTCCATAATAGGGAATGTATGCATATTGGAGATTCAATTCCAGGCAGAGACATGGCACTCTTCTACCTGTGCGTACTCATGTTTAGTATATCATTAGTGTGTATAAGGAGGGTTAGTCTAATTGAATGAATCAGTTTAATTAAATAAACCAGTGCCATTATTGGGCAAATAAAAGCTCAGTGTTCCAATATGGTGTACTACGAAAATAGGATATCGCTTCATGCCTGCCTACTGCACCAGCTACTGACTGTAACTTTATTGTTTCTTCCCTACATGTGACCCTGAATCTGTTGTAAATCACTCTGAAGGGGGGCCACCCTTTCTGTGCAAGAAAAGTATAAAAGTGAAATATTCAAGTTCACAGTTTTTAGCCTACTGTGCCACAACAGACTGGGTTTAAAATTATACAATCATTTTTGGTCCTGCTCCAGCAGGAACGGACTCCACAGAACCTTCAGGACACATCTTCACTGAATGAGAACCAATGCAAGGTGAAGACCATGTCTGGGTATCTCAGTAGCATGCATAGGCCCTCATTCTGACCCTGGCGGTCGGCAGAGAGACGGCGGTCGGACCGCGAACAGACCGGCGGTATTAAAAATGGCATTCTGACCGCGGCGGTCCCCGCCGCGACCGACCGCCACTTCTCCACTCCGACCGCCACGGCGGTCATGACCGCGGGGCTGGAGTTTGCGCACTCCGGCCCGGCGGTCGTCCCAAGACCGCCAAGGGTATTATGACCCTGCCTACCGCCGCGGTTTCTTGCGGGCGGGAACCGCCGTGCGAACCATGGCGGTAAGCACTATCGGGGCCAGGGAATTCCTTCCCTGGCACTGATAGGGGTCTCCCCCACCCCCCACTACCCACCCTAGTCCTCCCCCCACACCCTCCACCCCCCTGCCACCCCCCAGAGGTGGTACGAACCCCCTCCCCACCCCCACCCCGACATGCACATACATGCACCCCGACATGCACACACCCCCAACATGCACATATACACACCCCCTACACACACATACACAACGGGGACACATACCCGCACACATACATGCAGACATGCGCACCTGCCGAACAGCACACATTACCCATAGACACAGCAGCACCCCCCGCCCGCATACATGCACTCACACACCCCCTCTACACACTCACACGCACACCCCCATGCACGCCCACATCACACAACCCCCCCCCAACCCCCTCCCCTCACGGACGGTCAACTTACCTTGTGCGTTGGTCCTCCGGGAGGCGACTGGAGCCATGGGGAGGTGACCGCCAACAGAAGACCGCCAACAGAAGACCGCCACACAGAAATGTGGGTCGTAATTCTGTGGGCGGTGTTCTGCTGGCGTGGCGGTGGAGGTTGACCAGTCTCCACTTTCCCGCCGACCGCCAGTGTGGCTGCTGGCGGTTTTCCGGCGGAACGCTCCCAGCGGTCAGAATGCGCACAGCGGCATACCGCCGCGGTCGGCGGTCTTCACCGCGGCGGTAACTCGGCGGTCTTGCGAAAAGACCGCCAAGGTCAGAATGAGGGCCATAGTATCTCACTGAAAAAAAAAGAAAAAATCGATGGATGGGATGTTTAAATTATTCACAGCTGCTTGTTAACACTCTTGGCTGCATTCCAGTCCATTGTTATTTTTATTACACTGCCAACTTATGCACATCGCCCTTGGTTCAGCTCCAATAGGAGCAGATCAGACCAAACTGCTTGGCCAAATGGTTTTGACCTTGTTGGCCTCATTGGTTAGTGTGTGTTTGAGTCCTGTGGCACAGCAAGCAAGGTAGGTCTGCATAGGCATCACATGTTGGTCCCCTCACTGATAATAACAAAAAATTACATTGTATGTACACATAAACAGCATCATACAACAACACATCCACCTTTAAACATCCCCACAACCAACATCATAATCAATCAATCAATCAATCAGGGATTTGTAAAGCACACTACTCACCTGTGAGGGTCTCAAGGTGCTGAGGAGGGGAGGGGGGAGTAAGTGGGAGGGGAGGTGCTGCTACTGCTCGAACAGCCAGGTCTTGAGAAGTTTCCTGAAGGTGAGGAGGTCTTTGGTCTGGCGCAGGTGGGTGGGAAGAGTGTTCCACGTTTTGGCGGGGAGGTGCGAGAATGATCTACCGCCGGTTGTAGTTCTGTGGACGCATGGGATGGTTGAGAGGGCGAGGTCAGTGGAGTGGAGATGCCGGGTTGGGGTGTAGAAGGAAAGTCGTCTGTTGAGATATTCTGGTCCGTTGTTGTGCAGTGCTTTGTGAGCATGGGTGAGGAGTTTGAGGGTGATTCTCTTGTTGACTGGGAGCCAGTGCAGGTTTTTCAGGTTGTCTGTGATGTGGCAGTGGCCGGGGATGTCCAGGATGAGGCGTGCAGAGGCGTTCTGGATGAGTTGCAGCTTCTTCTGGAGTTTGGCCGTGGTTCCTGCGTAGAGGGCATTGGCGTAGTCCAGTTTGCTGCTTACAAGGGTTTGGGTGACTTCTGGTTTCGGTAGGTATCCATTTGTAGATCTTTTGGAGCATGCAGAGGGTGTTGAAGCAGGAGGAGGAGTTTGCGTTGACTTGCTGGGTCATGGATAGTGTGTGTCCTAGATGAATCCTAGCTTGCGTGCGTGGTCGGTGGGAGTCGGAGAGGTTCCGAGAGTGGCAGGGCACCAGGAGTCATCCCATGCAGAGGGAGTGGAGCCGAAGATGAGGCCTTCCGTCTTGTCGGAATTGAGTTTGAGGCAGCTGCTCTTCATCCATTCGGCGATGGCCTTCATTCCTTCGTGGAGGTAGGTCTTGGCAGAGTACTTTGTGAGGGAGAGGATCAGACGGGTGTCGTGTGCGTATGAGATGATGTTGAGGTTGTGGGATCGGGCGATGTTAGCTAGTGGGGTCATGTAGACGTTGAAGAGGGTCAGGCTGAGGGATGAACCCTGGGGTATGCCGCAGATGATTTCGGTGGCCTCTGAGTGGAATGGGGGGAGGCAGACTCTCTGGGTTTTGTTGGAGAGAAAGGAGGTGACCCAGTCCAGGGCTCTGTTGTGGATTCAAGCATTGCTGAGGCATGAGCGTAGGGTGTGGTGGCAGACGGTGTCGAATGCGGCCGAGAGGTCCAGGAGGATGAGGGCCGCGGTTTCGCCACTGTCCAGTATGGTTCTGATGTCGTCATACACCAACACTAGCATACCACCAGCATTTTATGCTTTACACCCTAAATCTCTTGCTTCAATACAATCCACATCAAAAATGTAAAAACCCTGACATATCCTAAAGTGCTGAAAAAGACTTATAGTTCAATATTATTTTAACAGCAGTTAACCCTCATTACGGACACGTTTCATTGCCAGACCCTGTAATTTGGTTGGGACCGTGACAAAGAAATTGTATGGTTGCAGTAGCGATTTTTGGTTAATAGAAACATTGCATTATTGTGTCTAAAATACGTATGGAGTGGAAGGAGAGTTGTTTTCTGCCTCAATTTCCAGGGACCCGGATGTGAGAGGACAGTGAATATTCACTTAATACCATTTCCTTTCCTAGGCAGAAAAATCACTATGCCATATTGAGATCCTCGTGAATACCCATCTTTCTTCCTTTAACTGACTCCAGACAAATAGCATGCAAGATGTCCCGAACTACTGCTGAAACAACACGTGGGAATCAAAAAGTAAGAGCACTTTGCTCAAATACATATTGAACTCTACTTTTTCTTTTAGACAAAATGGAAACACCACTTGGAGTTTATTATATTGATGCTTCTTAATGTTGTGATCCAATTAGATTGTTTTCATTTGAAAATATGTAAACTCATCTCATCTCCGAAGCAGATATGTTGTATCTGATAAAGTTATTTTAAAATATTGTTCTGACTTTTTTTTTAAAAAGTCCCCTGTGGTTGTCACCTAAATCTCCACCACGTAACACAAATCCTTAAAACATCACAAATATATTTAAACATTGTAACTGTAAGAAACAATGGGACTCCCATCATGCACAGATTATTTGGTTAAAACCGAGATGTTTTTTGATTCAAATTTGTCCATTTGTATGCTAAATTCTTTTTCAACTGAGGGCAATGTGTGTCTCTTTGCTCCAATTGTAGTCTTCTACGGCAGTCTTGTTTTTCATTTATTTGTTTAGACCTCTCATTTTATGTAATTGGATGTGTTTCAACCTCTATATAGGTGTGAAGCCTTCTTCAGGAATCTGATCCTGTGCAGTTCGACTTAAAAGTTATGTGGGTGTGACTTAGGTATCGTTAAAGAGCATCCATCAAAGACTGGAAGATGCTACATCCACTATACCAGTGCTTCTCCCACCTCATTTAGAGGTGGCGGAACTGTCTAGTTTCCAAGTGGAGAGCCTACGTTCAATAATTTGTATTTTCTAATTCATTTTATTGTACTTTTTATCAGCTAGACATTTTGTTTAAAGTAATCTCCAATCCCCTGAGTGGTCAGCAATTCATTCCAATACATTGTTTTTTGCCTTGGGCCAACCTGAGGTGGCATGGTGTGAAAAATTACAATGGATTAGGATGTGGCCAAAGTAATTACTAATGGCTGACAATAATTCAAGTAGTCCATCTATCACTTTGTTTGTATATTTCTGGGAGCCATGTATGGTCACCCATCTCTCCTACTGGTGAACCTTCACAGTATGCTATTTACTGGAACCCTGTGCCTCTATTTGAGCAATATGAATAGAGATCCACTTGTTGACTTATGTAGCAGGTGTACGTTAGATGGAATCTAATAAGCCTTATATTCATTCACTAGACCCCCAAGGAGATAATGGACAATGAACATGTGTACTCACAGAAGCTCATTTGAACAGTTTAAGAAAACAGATTACCAATTCTTTCCTAGCCAGCGCTACGTTCTAGGACTACCCCAACAGGAATGCTATCCTTTTATCTCGTGCTCCAAATACATAAAGTGTCAAAAATTATTCCAATCAGCTACAGAATTACTTGTTTACATCTACATCCTTCATTTGTGTCACCTATGTAAACAGTTATTTTGAAGTGATATGATAATTGCATTTATCTTCTGCAATTACGTTTTTCGAGCTGTGGCACAGGGCTCTAAAGTAGGATTGATGATTGAGTGTGTGGGATAGAAAAACATAATGTAATTATTCTGATAGACTGTGACAATAAGTAACTTTTTCAAACATATAGAACAAATCCATAATTAACTGAAACTAAAAATCATCTCTATACTTCTGCACGCCAATCACATAGGACGTCAGCACCGAATAGTTCTCAGTGAATCAAGGCCTTATTTAGAACTGCAAAACACGTCAAAGTCATACCAATGGAGGGTAGTGCAGTATGCAAATGCTATTAATGTAACATCACCTAAAAATACATTACGTGATATAAAAAGACCTGGCATGGCACAACGTAACAGTGCTGGCCAACAATATAAATACATTACATACCACACATACATGACAACATGAAGTGAATTAACATAAAAAATCATAACATAACAAAATTGTACTATGAGAAAGTGGAATATTTGTTTGAGGGATGGTAGCTTACCACAAATAACAATGTCACAATTCTTGTTAGGTCTTGTTTTAATTTTTAAATGAAATTAGCTCCAAAGTCACTAAGCGACAACCATGGTCATCTGGTTGTGCTTGACCTGGACCTAGGTGTAAATTAAGGCCAACCACAATTGAGACCGGATTGGCTACAGAAACCATGTTCAACCTGGTTGAAGGTTTTTATCTTCTGACTTAGGTTCAGATTTATATTTGGGAGGATGGCATGTGGGTTCCCAAAGGGGGAGGAGTAAATTACTCCATCCTCATGGTGGAGAGGCCACTCACCTAATTTATAAATGACCATCAAGCAGGCGTAATTTATAAAGGTATTGGCAGAAAACGCATCACTGCACTTCCTGTCAATCCATTTCATTGTTTGCTACACGGCTGTGCCAGAAGGAAGCAGCCCTGTAGCAAACTGTATTCTTTTTTTCTAAAGAGCATCTCAAAACAGGATTTTCTTTTTGAAAAGGAAAATATATAATGCTCCCATGCCATGGGAGACGTTTCCCATGGCTAGAGGAGTATTATAAAGGTTTTACAGTTCCTTACTGTCAAGTTTTGCCTCATGTTAAGAAACAGTCAAAAAGGACCACATGTCCACCCATCTAAATTTGTCGGATGGACTTTAGCCATTTCTCCTACAGACCTTACTCCCCTGGGATAGCAGAGAAGTTTGGCCGCGGTGGAGACAGAGTAGTCTTGCCATTGCCAAACTTAAGGTCCGTCCACAATTACATTTGACAGGCAGACTACCCTATTGGCAGTTAGGGAACTCTGTCACAATTGTCACTCTCTGCCAATATATAAATCAGGACCTTAGTCTCTGACTGTTATTGTAGTGGGTGGCACAGTGGATGCCTCAGTTCACTAATTAAATTTAACTTACACACCTTGGGTACACCTTGTACCATGTACGTTAGGGATTTATAGATAAGTCAAGTATGTCAATTAGGAGTATAAGTAATTTCTACATGTTTATGGGTCAGATCAAATGCATTCATATATATGTATTCACATGATTTATAATGTGTACCAGAATGGTTAGCATGAGTGCCAGTGCACAAAGTAAAAAAACCAGCAGCATCAGTCCACAAAAAATGGAAAAGTCAAACCCACTATAATTTTCTTTTTTGATCTGTATCAGAGCCTGTTTTTGCTGGATACCACACTCCTGTAACAGCATATATATGATAATACCTTATATAGTTTTAAGTTCAGCCATTGCTTTGGTTGAGGTGTCAGTCACATTTTTGATTAATCCACTTGGCAGACATTTAGTACTTTTTGTGTCACTAAAATTGAGTGATAGAGTTTTGCCACTTTAAGCTTGAGCTTACCTAGAGAGGACCAAAGACCAAATGGAAACAAATTAATGTTTCATCACTGCCACAGTGATTTGCAAACTTATCTTCATGGAGTAGTCTGTGTGCAGTGCAGGGAGGGGGTGCTTGCAGCAATATTTATGTTTCTCTCAGCTAGACAGTCATCTGAGACCCTCGTTGTGCGTTGCATGTACTTGGCTGCACTTATAGCACTGCCTAGCAACTACTACGTAGACAGTGGATTCCCCACACCTGCCAAAATAATTTTTGACTGGCACAGAGAGGCAAGATCAGTTTTGGGAGGCATACTGTTCTGAAATATAGGCCAGAATACTCCTGTACACTATGGTTGCAGGTCACCGGTGGGTGGACGGCCTGGTTCTCACCTTCTTCAGCTGTTTTCATATGGAGCCTCATGTTCCGGTAATGCCAGGACAAGCCAAATGTATTATTAGACAGCGCGGCAGATAATCACATTTTGTTTTATTTCAACCATAACAAAACATGTGATTAGGCATACAATTCTGTGAACACTTCAATAGATGTATACATGTCTAAGTTGCAAGCTAGCATCTTTTGAATCCTTATTGACAGAAACAAATGAGTGGATGTGTGAGAACGTAAGCATTGAACAGTGCAATAGAGACCTAGCAAAAGTTAATGTTCAAATAGGTAATTTGCTAAAAGAAATGCATTATCATAAGATTTACTCCAAACCATGGCAACTGCTGCATGCAAGATCAAACTTCCTGCGGCATCCTCCAACAGTGTACTCTATAATACACTACTTCTTTTTTTTGGGAATCATGGCTCACCCTTTTGTGGAACACAACACTTTAATAATAGGAGCTAATCAGTGGCCCAACAACGCAAAATCTCATCTTACAACCATAAATTCAATATCTCAATACAATTTATGGTATGCAAGAATTAGCATTTTAATCTTGTTGCACTTTCAATTAAATGTGATTCCCATAAACCATGTGAAGAGATATATATATAAATAATTGACGTTGTCAAACTATTATAAAGCAAATTATATACATTTTACATATGCAATCAATCTTAAATCAATACTAACTGCTGTAAGCAGGTATTGTATATGTAATAGGCACTCAAATACATGAATATATGAAATGCGGCGCATATTAGCAGACAAATGCAAGGATTACATCACCTTTGAATGTTAGAGAAACAATTCTAATGAATATATGTGTATATAGTTCTAGGTGGATTGATTAAAAAAAGTAGGCAAAAATGCCCGGTGCTTATTTTGATGTTTTTGCATGGTGCAAAACCAAACATTAATCCAAAAAGGGTCAAAAGCAAAATATTTGCCTAAGGCAGTTGTACAAACATCAGCAGCTTCTGATTATATTTTACTTGTTTTTTTCTGTGTTCATAGCATTCTAAAAGTAGACCGTTACTCCAATTCCGCAGTATTAAAGGAAGACTTCACAGATGGAGATGATAGTTGTATCTCTTGTATCAGGAAAGTGAGAAATGTTACAGTGATAATGGTACTCTCTCATCCAGCCCAAATAGTTCTCCAAAACGTTTCCAAAGGGCCATATTTAAAGTTAGGCTGATAGGGTACTCAATCACAAATGTGAAGGAATTATTTTTCTGCCAAACCCTCTGTCCTCCTGCCTTGTCTGACAGATCATCAGTTTTCCATCAGCGGAGAGCCTGTTTGCTCAGTGAAGTGAATACTTCCTCCAATCGCCTGACAAGTAGGGGCCATCAGACAAAGGGCAGTTCACTGCCTGCCTGATTTAGGGGGATTGTGAGGCATCCTTTTCTTTCTGTCCCTCACCAACTGGTATAATTTGGCAATGTGGGACAAAACAATACGGAAGATCCCCAAATGCAGGTAAGATAATCCCTGGGGGACATTAGTTATTTGTTTTTCACAAGTTTTTTAAAGTTTGGTGAGCGGCTGTCAAAACCAACAGTAGCCGTCACCTAAACCTGACAGGCACCATCATGATGGTGGTTCCTATAAAGGTAGAGAAATCCCCGTTGAGCCAGCAATAATCTTGACATTTGGCAGATGGTACGCTACCACGATTGCAGGGATAATGTCCTCTGCCACCCTAATATAGTGTACTCCTTCTGACAAACTTCAAATTCAGCCCTAAGGGGGTCATTCTGACCCTGACGGGCGGCGGAGGCCGCCCGCCAGAGTTCCCCCCTCCGAAATACCGCTCCGCGGTCGAAAGACCACGGAGGGTATTCTAAGTTTTTCCCTGGGCTGGCGGGCGGTCGCCAAAAGACCACCCGCCAGCCCAGGGAAAAACTCCCTTCCCACGAGGATGCCGGCTCGTAATCGAGCCGGCGGAGTGGGAAGGTGCGACGGGTGCTGTTGCACCCGTCGCGTATTTCACTGTCTGCCAAGCAGACAGTGAAATACTTGTAGGGGCCCTCTTACGGGGGCCCCTGCAGTGCCCATGCCAGTGGCATGGGCACTGCAGAGGCCCCCAGGGGCCCCGCGACCCCCCTACCGCCATCCGGTTCCCGGTGGGCGGACCGCCGGGAACTGGATGGCGGTAGGGGGGGTCGGAATCCCCTCGGCGGCGCAGCTAGCTGCGCCGCCTTGGAGGATTCAAAAGGGCGGCGGTACACTGGCGGGAGACCGCCAGTGTTGCCGGTCCGACCGCGGCTTTACCGCCGAGGTCAGAATGCCCTGCGGGGCACCGCCGGCCTGTCGGCGGTGCTCCCGCCGACCCTGGCCCCGGCGGTCTAAGACCGCCGGGGTCAGAATGACCCCCTAAGTCTTTAAGTCAAAACTGACTGAAGCAACCCACTTGGCATATCTGACTTCTGCTCCATCACTTTTGGCCTAGGATTGTGCTGAAGTCCTTCTCACCCACAAACAGATAGCTCACATTGCTGTTTTTCTCTTCCTACATCCTTTTTGCCTTACAACTGTAAAAAATAAGATATTTGCTTTCCCTTCTCCAACCTTTATTACTTTGGTATCTTTTTGCTTTTAACATTTGTCTTCAATTTTCCAAAGTGGTTTGCAATTTTTACTGTATTGTGTTCCTAACTGCATGGTGTTTGTTCAACCACTACCATGGTTGAGCACACATTTTCTTAGAAATGTGTTTTAGCCTAGCCAGGTTGTGTTTATTAGGTTGATAGGGGTGCACCATCCCAAATTAACAACCCAGTTCTAACATTATCTACCCTGAGGTAATAGGAATATAAAAAAATGCCTCCTTTTGCATGATTACCCATTTTTTGGGTATGATTTTGCAAGTTGTTTTACTCTGTGTACTGGGAATCTGCGAACCAGGTCCTAGTGCATATGGTATGACCTCTAAAACATGTTGAAATTGGCTATAACCATAATTGGTGTATTTCTTTTACCTAGAAGTCCCTAGAATATTGTAAAAGTGTACGTAGGGCCTATAAGTTAAATGCCGGTCCTGGACTGCAACACCCACTAGGCCACCAGTAGAATGACAAGTGCAAAACATGGCTAAATGTGTACTACTGTAGTCTGTGGGATGTCGCATTGAAGGTATCCTGCCTCTTGAAGCCCTGTTCAGCTAGAGGTTTCAGCTTTGCCTTGCTGCAGGATTCCAAGCTCCAAAAATGTGTTTAAGTCTGAAATTAGAAATCTTCATTGGGAGAAATTAACAAAAGTATCCAGCTAGTGAGAGACATTCTTTGTGCACCAAATTTGAATTTCTTCCACTCAGACACCTTCTTCCAAAAGTCTATGGTTTCACCAGGGCTTCTTCCAATGACTAGCTAGAATTGTAGAGCCCTTCTACATCACAACCTGCTGACTTGTCCTACTGAGGATTTTTGATTTCCATTTCAGAGACTAAGGGCCCGATTAACGTGTCTGGGACCGCCAGAGTCATGAAAACGGTCAGACGGCCAGGTCTGACCGCCACATTATGACCCTGGCAGTCCGACCACCTGGGGGCCACCATCTCTGCCAAGATCTCAATTCCCAACAGGATGACAGTGGTCTTGGTTTTAATCAGCCAGGAGGCGCTAAACTCAGCACTGCCCTGCTGATTGCAACCTTGTTCTATGCCAGCCTTTTCATGGTGATCCCACCTCCATGAAAAGGCTGGTGCAGAACAAGAGTAGGGGGCACAAATGGACCCCTGCAGTGCCCATGGCATGGGCGGTGGAGGGGTCCCCCTACCCAGCTCCATTGAAATACGCACTCTCTGCTCCCTTGAAATGCGCACTGTCTACTGTGCATTTCAAGGGTTCTGGTGACCCCTGCGTGCATCAACATTACCACTAGCTCTCTAATCAGCCACCGGCAATGCTGCCTCAACTTTCCCACTGGGCTGACTGGCAGCCCAGTGGGAAACTCGTAATGGGGTCAGTGGGGAGGTCACTCCCCACTGTCGCAATCTCCCCGTTGTGAGTCTGGCAGACAGATGTTTCCATCTGCCAAACTCATAATTAGCCCCTCAGTCAAAAAAGTAAAAGTTGTGACTGGGTCAAATGTAGTTTTTGCATCCGACCTGTGCTCTATTTCAGTGAACCTTAAATCACACCTAGGTCCCCATCAAGTGCCGGTTGGATCTGACTACTTTCTGGCACTATTTGTATTAAATAAAATTCAGCATTCATACCCCCCATTTCCCTTGTCGGAGTAGAGTCATTTTAGTGTGATTTTGTTCATTAAATTATTCATTATTTTCATAATATGGAGAGGGATGTTTATTGAGTTGTGTTTTCATCTTTTTATCTCTTTAGTTGCTTCTAAATGCTTTACACACTTTTTCAAGGAAAGACTGTCTGCTCTGTGCCACAGCTACCAGTGGTAGAGGTAAGGTTTACATTACTGAACCTTTACTTTTCAGTATTTTCCATCCCACCTAATAATCCACTTTCTTACAGGGGCCTAACGTATTCAAGCAAAGAACACAGCTGAAATTCCATAAAGTGTGATGAGGAATCTACAAGCCCAACAGCAAAACAAGCCACAGACAAATCAGGATCATCACAGTCACTACACTCTCGAGTTACCAACATACCTGAGGTAATAAGCCTTCATTGTGCATTGTAGCTTCTTATACTACTGCAAAGTGGCAATGATGAATGTTGAAACTCTAGTCTCACTCACTACTCTCAAATTCTACTTTTTTCTTCTCTTATGTGCTAAGTTCTGTGGCAGACAGATTGGTGATTTTCACAATGGTCCTAACGAAAACATTACCTAGTTCAATATTATGTTACTTTTATTGTTATCTGCTAAATGTAGTGATCCAAGCCTGTTTAAAACCCACATTGTATTTATATTTTATGCCTTCCATTATGTTTCAGTACAAATAAGTTGCTTTAATCTACCATCATATCATTTAGTTGTACTATACACCCCAGAAGTTACAATCATATTCCAGTCCTTAAAGAATATATTTACACATATATAGGGGCATACTTGAATTTTTTTAAGTCTAAATAAAAATCAAAAGAAATAGTGAGACTTGCAGTTTTTTCCAAGAGTACTCACATGCATAATAATTTACATATGCTGAAATGGCACTATGTACATTTAGGTGTTTAGCTGCTTCACAAAAGTGCTTCAGAGTTGAAGGTGTTTCCCCTTTGGATTCAAATTTACTCCTTTCCCTCAAGGCCTAAATCTCAAATTGTATCTAGGCCTGCTTTCCGCTTCTGAGATAGGGTGCATTCAGGAGAGGGCCTTGACAGTTAGTACTGCAGTTTCAGGCCTCTTGTGCATCGACCTGTCCTGTGCTCACAGGACTGGAGGGTGACCAAGAGGCCTGAAACTGTAGCTTTTTTTCACTGCCTACAGCCCTGGCCCAAACAAGGACTGAAACAGCAGCTTTCACTGTCTATGGCCCTGGCCTGAATTCAGGCCAGCGCCGTAGGCAATGAAAGCTGCCAGGCCTCTTGTGCTCTGGCCTGCCCCATGTGCAGTGCACACTGGGCTGACCGGTGCTCAAGAGGCCAGAAACAGCAGCTTTCACTGTCTATGGTCTGCTGAATCAGGACAGAGATACTGGTAGTTATTTTGATCATCCTGTAACAATGGGATACACACCCTTGGACACCTCATGGCTGCCACAAACATTAGCTGCCACTCTGGATCACCAAGGGACCTATGTAAAAGCCCACAGTGCCATTGTCATGGCCTGCACTGTATGTACAACTTGTCAGATGACCATTTTTTAATGACTTGAAGCCACATTGCAAATCGGCCACCCTTCCATGCAGTATGTAGCGTAGAAGGGATGTGCAATGTGTGTTGCTGCAGGTCTGCCACGACAAGATACATAGCTTGATGATGCTGACTCAGATGTAGGTGTGCCATTTGCAGGTTGCAATAAGGAAGTATACTGTGCATTGAGCTCATATGATTGTGCCACCACTACATGCTGCATACTGCTGCACACACAAAAAGAGCCAATTGGCCATTAAAGCAGCATATGTATTGGGCGGTGTCCCTTCCTGCACAGATACATCCACCTCTGCAGGGCAGCTAGCCAAGTACCCTGGTTCAAGGTAGGTAGTGTAGGTGTACGGCTGCATATGAGCAACTGGTGCAGGGGACAACACAGGGTTGCCTAGTAACATGTCACACATGGGGCATTCTTGCATAGTCAAAATGTTGCAGGGCAGTGCTGCCACTTTTGGAGACGTGCTGTGCATTGTCACTCATTCTAATGGGTTTAAGTGTTGCACATAATCTGCAATGACACATGTCAAAATGGATGGGATGTCCAGGCTCTCTAGTGCTACCATGTTGCCACCACATCTGACCCCATTGTATTGCGAGGATGTGTCGTGTCCCCTCTAGTGATAGCACACTGATGCAAATGTGCAGTACACAACGCATGGTACATACATACTGACTATCAGTTAGGAATCCAAACATATGTCCCAGGTCCAAACACAAGATTGTCATGTCCAACAACCAAAGGCTGAGAAGATCTTACACAAGCCCAGGAACTCACACCATACCACAAACACATATGAGTCACAACCAACTCAAAATATCAACTTCCATGCTACATGACAAACCTGTTGCAAGCCTTAACAACAACTCATTTAATCTATTGCAGCAGATCAGGGTTATGGCATACAGCCATGGATAATGACCCCATTTCCCAAACACAGCAGCAGACCATGCATATAATGAGGGACATCAGAGGACACTGACTATTGTGGAGAGGACATTTGGCATCCTGAATTCAAGATTCAGGTGCCTGGACATCACAGAAGGCAGCTTCCTATATGCTCCACACATCGCCTGCAAGATCATGATGACATGTGCTATCCTGCACAACATATGTGCGCAGATGAACGTCCCCTTTTATAAGCAGGTTGATGACCTGCCTGAGGAGGAGTAGGAGGATGGTGATGAAGAAAATGAGGGGGAACGGCACAACACAGCTGCTGGGATGCACCACAGACTGCACATAGTTGAAAACCTCTTCACTTAAAAAACACTTAGCTCACCTTGTACATTTGGTCAATAAACACCTTACTTATTCACACAGTCAGGCTTTGGTCTCTTCAATCTACACATCATATACCTCAGGATTGTGAGACTAACCTCAGGGAGCATGTTACAAACATGAATCTGAAACGTACTGTTGCTAGACCACATGTGATGCGTAAGATGGTACTGCTACCATCACACACATCATAAATAGCCTCATCACTTGAATGTGATTACTGAAGAACACAGTCTATGGACCACAACATATGAATTACATCCAGATTACCAATTTGTACAACAATAGCTCATCACACACAACTACAACATGTCCAAATAGGAGGTAAACAAGGGCCCCACACATGAGGCAGTGGATGTAAAAATTTGGAAAGACAATAATGTTTGAACAGACCACTGTCACAACTCAGTGTGAGAGCTGCAATGGCTGCATGGAGCATGTATGACAAGGGGGGGACTTCCTTGGTAACAATGGTCATTATGATTAGACCAGGTATGACAAGCAATGGAATAATGTGAGCCTTTGCAGTGCATCCATGGGTATCAGTCTTGCCACTGCCATGGGGTCCAATCCTGACACAGGGTACACATGACCTTACACTTTGCATGGACACATCTGTGGAATGCACATCAGACTGGATGAGAACATATGCAGCTAGGGCTGCAGGTCCACCACACAAAAACAACAGCCTTTGCTAAATGTAATGAGTTTAATCAAATTGCATTGTTGGTGGTCACCCAGGGTCCACAAGCACCAACAGCCCTTGCAGTCGGCGGGGGTAGGAGCCACCTGAACAGCGCTATGAAGTGCAAGTGATTCTACTGCAGTGTGGAACATGCGCATAGTTGGTGGTCGCCCAGGGACCACAAGCACCAACAGTCCTTGCAGTCGGCGGGGGAGGAGCCACCTGAACAGCGCTATAAAGCACAAGTGATTCTACCGCAGCACAAGACGTGCCCGGGCAAAGCCTGGGGAAAGGATGGGCCCGTTCATGCCCGTCGGTGCCCAAAGGAAGCCGGGCAGGGTCAGCCCCCAAAGTTTAATTATTGCGACAAAACAATTTCGAAGGGTAGCTCACGACCAACAGCAACAAGGGTGCTTTCTTTATATGACCTAATCTTACTGGTAAGGTTGATTACTTCTGATAGCCCTTGTGGCTTAACGACATTAGTGATGTTATAGGTACACCTTACCAGAAAATACCTGCATGTTCTTTTAGGATAAGCTCATTATCAGAGTAACCAGATAGCAATTCTGGGATGGGCTTTTTGACCAGTACCTTCAGCCTGGGAACTATCTTGCACGCACCTTACTGGTTAGTATAAACGCAAAAGTATATAGACAAACATATGATACTTCTTCTTTTGAAAAGGATTATCCTGAGCTCCGATAAACATGGGCAAGAAAAAGCATGCAACTCCAAAGCTCTCTCCCACCTTAAAAGACTGTACTTCCGTATTAAAATAACTTTCTGAAGCGATTGGAGCGATTGACAAGCAAATCTCATGTGTTGAAGAAAAACTGCTGTCATGCGGTGACTGTACCTCACTACTTCTAGTGATTCCTGAAACACAGGCTGGCCATATTGACATTCATACGGGCACCAGTGCAGTGGTAACTGAGAACCAGGAAAACAATAATGAAAAAAATGGATGTGTTCAAAATATTACAGATATAATATCAGTTTCAGATGACTCTCCGCCTTCACCTAAGCGCCCAAGAAAACCTTCAGCAGGAAGGGTGGACAATGTCCCTATTGATAAGACACCCCCGCCTGTAAAGAAGAATGAGCCAGCAAACTCGGCAGGAAGGCAGACACTAAAAAAAGCGAGCTTGAGGAATATCTCAAACAAACCAGCCAAAACCACCTTAAAACTCCTTGCTAATATTCATGAATCAATAAACGCCCTGAAATTATCAGTTAGGACTTCACTGGACTCCCTCTCGGACCGTTTGAGAAAGGTTGAGAGTAATCTTGAGTCTGGTTTAGTCCTTATGAAGTCCTTACAGTTAGGGGAACCAAACTCCCCTGAATATGTGCCCACCGTTCCTCATTTAACTCTAAGCTCCACAAATAGTTCACAACCTTTGATGCAATTGACAACTATCAGGCAACCATAGGTAGCGATCCGAACCAGAGAGGTGTCCTCAGAGAGGGCGCCTCAGTCTGTTTCAAAATCCCTTGGGGGAGCAAATAAGACAGACATCATCAGAGTCTCCTTTCTTACCAAGTGACTTTTTGCACCTCCCCACGGAGGCGACACCATACGTGGTGATCGTAGCCAATGTCCCTGTCCTAGTTAACCAGCACTGGGAATCATGGACAGCTTTGAGGAATACGTCCCTGAATTCCATCGGATCTCGTATGGATCCCGGTATGGTGGGGCCCCTCTTTGACGATATAAAGATGGTGAGGAGAGTTAAATGGATAGGTAGTAGCTGGAAATCAATGGTGGGAGACTGTGTGGCCCTCTCCTTTAAGACCCCAGGATTAGTAGAAAGAGTAATCCACGAGCTTGGGGCAGGGCAAGTCACCCCTCATACCATTTCACTACTTCGGCTGGGTTATTTTTATCAAACTATTGTTGGGCAAAATCCTTTTAGAGTCCAACCAGGCTATTTACCGGTCACAACTAACTCCCACTCCATCCCCACTCACAATTGGTTTCAAGTCCTGTCAACCCTTGAAGATGTAGATTGACTGGGTAGGAAGAATATAGAAACATATAAGTAGTTGGCGCCCACGATAAATACAGAAGGGGGGCAGATAAGGCAGGACGAGCCATCTAGGACATTAACCCCTACAGTTTACGGTGGTATAAGCCCTTCTATTATTAACTCACAGGATCAGAGCCTATTGAAAACAGAAATAGCCCTACTCTTTTGGAATGTGGCAAGCCTAAGTAATAAGCTTAACAATGTGGATTGGTGAACTTCATTGATGATTTCCCCTTTTTATGTCTGCAGGAAACTTGGCTTTTGAATCCCATTCACATAAATGATTATAGAACATATCATACACTGGCTGTACTCTCAAGACACGGACGGCCTAAAGGGGGTCTATGTACATACATATCAAATAAGCTCCCCTTAACAAACTTTAACATGCTAAATTCTAATGTACATTATCAAGTGATTGTGTGTGAACTAGGGAAGACGATCCATTTAGTGGTTGTCAATTTTTACAACAATGTACCTGTGGATGGGGTTTCCACCATTTTAGCTCAGTTGGGAGAGAACCTAGAGAAAACCTGCATAAATTCTAATAGAGAAAGACAAATTTTCTGGGGTGGAGATTATAACACACATCGCTGTAAGGAACCTTCAGAAAAGATATGCAGCTTATACGAAGAAGACATTGGGCCTCAGCTCATTTTATACATAATCAACAAGGAGACGCCATGAATGAACTGGCGCACAAATTCATTCTATCTTTTAGAAACAAAAACTTCTCTGATGACCTGCAATTTAAGCCAACTTTTAATGGCAGGGGAGCTGATCGGGTGATAGATTATGTATTAATGTCCACCCATTTTGCATACTGCCTCTCGAAATACTCAACTCATGATATTGCAATCAGTGATCATTACCCACAGAGTCTGCAGATCTCTTTAACCCCTTCAATGCGGGCGTCGGCCACTGGCCGACGCCCGCACTACCTCCCTGGTGCGGGTCATGACCAGTGGCCGACACCAGGGAGGGGGTTAATAAATCCTCGGGTGCGTTGCACCCGAGGATTTTGTATTTTTTTTTGTAACCCCGGGAGACACGGAAGCTTCCGTGTTTCCCCACCGCCCCCCACCCGCCCGTTTGTGACGTCAGTTGTTTTCTCCATCGAAGCAGGAAGCAGCCTTGCGGCTGCTTCCTGCTCCGATGGGGAAAACGGCCTTCCCCACGTTCGGGAAGGCCTCGTAAGAAAGGGGAGAGTCTCCCCTTTCTTACGAGGCCTTCTGAAAATGTTTCCTGGCCCCCGATCGCAGCTGTTCTGTGATCGGGGGCCAGGAAACACCACTAGACGCCAGGGATTTCACTTGGGGGGTCGGCACCCTCGGAAAACGGGCCGCCCCCCCCCCCCCACCGGGGGCATATATATATGCCTTTTTAAATATAGGTGCCCCCTGGGGGGTGGGGGCGATCGCGCCCCCCCAAGGGAAATTTTTTTTTCTTCAAAAAAATAAAATAAAAATAAATTGGCAGGGCGACCCCCTGTGAGGGCAATATTTTTTTTAGATGTTGTAGGGTTTCCCTGGGGGCCATTTTGGCCCCCAAGGAAACCATACAACAACAAAAAAAATAGATCTATATATAGATCTATATATATATAGATAGATATATCTATGTAGATATATCTATAGATATATCTATGTAGATAGATATATATATAGAGATAGAACTATATATCAATCAATCAAAGAGATTTATAAAGCGCGCTACTCACCTGTCTCAAGGCGCTGAGGGGGGGAAGGGGGGGGGGGGGGGAAAGGGGCTGGGAGGATCACTGTTCGAAAAGCCAGGTTTTGAGGCCCTTCCTGAAAAGAAGTAGGTTTTGGGTCTTGCGAAGGTGGGTTGGGAGGGCGTACCAGGTTTTGGGTGCAAGGTAGGAGAAGGATCTGCCCCCGGTGGTGGTGTGTTTGATGCGGGGGACAGAGGCGAGAGAGAGGTCAGCTGAGCGGAGGTTTCGTGTGGGGGTGTGGAAGGTGACTCTCGTTGAGGTAGACAGGGCCTGTGTTGTGGAGTGATTTGTGTGCGAGGATGAGGATCTTGAAGGTGATCCTTTTGTCAATGGGGAGCCAGTGGAGGAATTTGAGGTGTGGAGAGATGTGTTCGTGTCGGGGGAGGTCGAGGATGAGTCGTGCTGCTGAGTTCTGGATGCGCTGTAGTTTGCGCTTGAGTTTTAGAGTGGTGCCGGCATAGAGGGCGTTTCCGTAATCAAGTCTGCTGCTGATGAGTGCGTGAGTGACAGTTTTTCTGGTCTCTGTGTGGATCCATTTGAATGCTTTTTTCAGTATACGGAGTGTGTTGAAGCATGAGGAGGTGAGAGCGTTGATTTGTTGGGTCATCGAGAGGGAGGAGTCTAGGATGATGCCGAGGTTGCGTGCGTGGTTGGCAGGGGTGGGTGCAGGGCCTAGCGTGGTGTGCCACCATGAGGGGTCCCAGGTGTTTTTGTGTGGGCCAAAGAGGATTATTTCGGTTTTGCTTGAGTTGAGTTTCAGGTGGTTGGCTGTCATATATATATCACTTTTGTCAATATGTGTGTGGTTTCCCTGGGGGGAAAAGGGTCAGACTTGTCTAGTGGCAGTTTTAGTGCCATAAAGAAGCGCAGAAGGTTTATATGCCTACTGCAAAGAGCAAATCTGTATTTTATGTAAATAGCTGAGTACATTAGTAAAGTCAGCCATTACCTGCGCTATAATACCAATGAAATGTATGTGCGGGTGGAGGGCGTCTATGGAGAGATGAAGGGCACTTTTGCTGGGTGGTAATGAGGGAATCCGAGGAGGAGGGAGTGGGAGCACCAATAATGATTGTTGGACTGGGCGCAGGAGGTGCTAAAGACTGTGACGAATGGTATGTGACAAGGTGTTTTTTGAGTGTCTTGAAAGAACGTGCTGATTGAGGGAAGAAGCGCAGGTAAGGTGGCCTCTACTGTTGCACGTATCTCACACATACCATCGATTTTGTGACTGTCTACGTAGGCTAGTGTTTTAGAGCAACAGTTTAGCCAATAGCAGAGATGGCATCTTGATGAATGACTGCTGCCGGCACTCGGGTTATAGAGGACAGCTCTGACATAGGATCAGAGACTGAGACATCAGATACTGAGACAGCATCTGAGGGATATGACAATGGCGCAGACTCTGGGAGTGATTTTTCAGTCGGAGGAGTCCCATTCGATAACTCCTCTTCCAGTACATTATGAGGGAGGTGATGAGGACAGTCCTGCTGTCCCTTCGCAAGCTGTTTGTGCAACTGGGTAATAGGGGGTTAGCCCAACCCAGAGAGCAGGTGAATGCGGCGGCAAGCAGAGAGAGAGAGAGTGCTCTCTTGGGAGCTCCCCAATTTAGTTCAGCCCCAAATTCCACCACCCAAATCATATTGTGGAGACATCAAAATTATCTATGGCAAAACAAACTGGTTTTGTAAGGCAGGCACCTGTGTTTTTGGTCCTGGGTTCGGCGGCCATATAGAGAAACACACTAAACCCAAACATTTCTGAAAACTAGACATTCGGGGGAGTCCACAGAGGTGTGACTTGTGTGGATTCCCCAAAGTTTTCTTACCCAGAATACCCTGCAAAGCTGAAATGTTGAGTAAAAACTCTATTTGTCTCGCATTTCTCTCACACAAACTACAGGAATATGCTGGGATCCACAAAATTCCTACCACCCAGTGACTCCTCACCTGTCCTGATAAAAACACTACCCCACTTGAGTGCCTACACCTAGTGCCTGCGTCAGGAATGGATCACCCCAGGGTCAACAGCTGCTTCATGTATGGACCAACATTGACCGTTGTGTGATCTATTCCTGTTGCGGGCACCAGGCCTACCCACACAAGTGAGGTATTATTTTTATCGGGAGACTTGGGGGAACGCTAGGTGGAAGGAAATTTGTGGCTCCTCTCAGATTCCGGAACTTTCTGTCACTGAAATGTGAGGAAAACGTGTTTTTTTTACCACGTTTTGAGGTTTGCAAAGGATTCTGGGTAACAGAACCTGGTCAGAGCCCCACAAGTCACCCCATCTTGGATTCCCCTAGGTCTCTAGTTTTCAAAAATGCACAGGTTTGGTAGGTTTCCCTATGTGCCGGCTAAGCTAGAGGCCAAAATCTACAGGTAGGCACTTTGCAAAAAACAGCTCTGTTTTCTGTCAAAAAAATAGGATGTGTACACATTGTGTTTTGGGGCATTTCCTGTCGCGGGCGCTAGGCCTACCCACACAAGTGAGGTATCATTTTTATCGGGAGACTTGGGGGAACATAGAATAGCAAAACAAGTGTTATTGCCCCTTATCTTTCTCTACATTTTTTCCTTCCATATATAAGAGAGTGTGTAAAAAAGACGTCTATTTGAAAAATGCCCTGCAATTCACATGCTAGTATGGGCACCCCGGAATTCAGAGATGTGCAAATAACCACTGCTCCTCAAAACCTTATCTTGAGCCCATTTTGGAAATGCAAAGGTTTTCTTGATACCTATTTTTCACTCTTCATATTTCAGCAACTGAATTGCTGTATACCCAGTATAGAATGAAAACCAACTGCAGTGTGCAGCTCATTTATTGGCTCTGGGTACCTAGGGTTCTTGATGAACCTACAAGCCCTTTATATCCCCGCAACCAGAAGAGTCCAGCAGACAAAATGGTATATTGCTTTCAGAAATCTGACATCGCAGGAAAAAGTTACAGAGTAAAACATAAAGAAAAATGGCTGTTGTTTTCAGCTCAATTTCAATATTTTTTTATTTCAGCTGTTATTTTCTGTAGGAAAACCTTGTAGGATCTACACAAATGACCCCTTGCTGAATTCGGAATTTTGTCTAGTTTTCTGAAATGTTTAGCTTTCCGGGATCCAGCATTGGTTTCATACCCATTCCTGTCACTAACTGGAAGGAGGCTGAAAGCGCCAAAAATAGTAAAAATGGGGTATGTCCCAGTAAAATGCCAAATTTGTGTTGAAAAATGTAGTTTTCTGATTCAAGTCTGCCCGTTCCTGAAAGGTGGGAAGATAGTGATTTCAGCACCAGAAACCCTTTGTTGATGGCATTTTCAGGGAAAACACCACAAGCCTACTTCGCCAGCCCTTTTTCCCAATTTTTTTGGAAAAAACGAAATTTTCACTGTATTTTGGCTATTTTCGTGGTCTCCTCCAGGGGAAACCACAAACTCTGGGTACCATTAGAATCCCTAGGATGTTGGAAAAAAAGGACGCAAATTTGGCGTGGATAGCTTATGTGGACAAAAAGTTATGAAGGCCTAAGCGCGAACTACCCCAAATAGCCAAAAAAGGGCTCAGCACTGGGGGGGGAAGGCCCAGCAGCTAAGAGGTTAACAGCTGCTATACAGTCCCAAAAGGACAGTTCTCATTTGGTTAACGATATTGAACTAGCCTCATGTAATTGGTATTCATTGCACTGGTCTCAAATAGAACCACAAGGTCTTCTGAAGCAACTAATTAGTGATCACATGACACACTTCGCGGACTGTCTTAGTGATAATATAGAGCCATTAAAATGCATTAGTGCTATCTCCTCGATTTCTTAAGATGTGAAAAGAGCTCTCACCAATAAAAGGGGAAAGTCGGGCAGTGGGGGGAAAAAGCTGGTTTGATTCTGAATGTACTAGAGCACATAAAAGATTAAAGAAGCCTTTAAGTACTCCAACAAGATGTTTGAATGAGGTTGGTATGCTGAGGCAGGAATATAAGGTGGCTATTAAGAAAAGGAAAGATAGCAAATTTTTTAAGCACAGTAATCACTGCCAGAAAGTCCCTGAATAAGACAGTAATCTGAGCATCCGCGTCACCACTTTACTGTGATTTACTGCAATGTTTGTAGCTCAGAAATTACTTGCCGGGCACATCTATATGCTAGAAGTTTGTCTCAGGCTTGGTGATGGTGGCGTGTATTTTAAAGTAATATTTTATGTTAAGTATCACCTACTTTTATGTATAAAAGGGATTTGATTAGAAAAAGTTCTTCTCTCGTAAATATTTTTGAGCTTGATTGGCATTTTTTAGTAGTGAATTTTGTTCCTAGCAGATTATTGCATTTTAGATAAAAACATTTGTGTACATCAAATTTTATTCGAAATTTTATAATCATGGTGTACAAATTGTACTTTACAGATCCTTATTGAGTAATCGAGTACTTATGTATGGATGCTAATTGTGGTTGCCACACATAAATGAGTACGGGGAAGTGCATGCGGCGAGGAAGGGGCAGGGCCGTAGAGCCCCTTTAACTGTTTGGATGTGCTCTCGCCTCGCGGGAAGCGCATTGCAGCAGTCGGAGGAAGGGGCAGGGCCGGAGAGCCCCTTTAACTGTTTGGACGCACTCCCGCCTCGCGGGAAGTGCATTGCAGCCGTCGGAAGAAGGCGCAGGGCCAGAGAGCCCATTTAACTGTTTGGACGCGCTCCCGCCTTGCGGGATGCACGCAGGTGGCGCCCGGGCGAAGCCCGGGCCAAGGGCAGGCCCGTCCTTCGCCCGTCAGCACCTGGAAGAGGCTGGGCTGGGCCCCCCTTGACATTTTCTCTGCGCTATAGGACTTTGCTGTCTGGTTTCATTGCAGGTACTTTTTATCTGATTTTTTGTTGCGGGGTGTTTAATTTTGCATTTTTATGGGCAACAGCCCTTTTGCATCGTGAGAAGGCTACTTATATTTTTATCCATGCATTGCCTTAGTTATACAGAGATTGTTTTATCTGTGCTAGTTCTCTTAATCTTACCTATTAGCAAGGAGCGTTTTAAAGCATCATTGGTTGAACCCTTTTAGGATTAAATAATTAGCAAGAATGGGTAAAAGGAAGCAACTTAGTGCAAAAGATACTACCTCTCAGAAAGATCATTCCTCAATATTAAAATTTACCTCAGGAGCTACGGAGGCTATTGACAAACAGATTACTAATGTTGAGGAAAAGATACTAATTCAGAAGGGCCAGTCGGGACCATCTACTAATCTTCTCCCGCTAGCAATAACCTCCCCAAAATCGACCAAGTTTTTGGAAAGTGGAATCCAAACTAAAGGTATAAATGGATGTATCCAAGACATAAATGATTCTATCTCAGACGTTGACGAGCACTCACCCTCACCTAAACGTATAAGGAAACCTAAATTAGTTAGGAAGGACAGAGTTTTCAGTCAAGAGCCACCTGACAAAATTAGACACGGCACCTCTGGAGCTCAACACATGGAACCCACGGAACAAGCACAAATCGTTTGTGAGAACATAAAATCTGGCCAGAAGAATAAACAATCTACAGTGAAAGCGAAAACTAATCCCCTAGAGACTATTAATGCCTTGGAACATCTAGTAAGGTCATCTTTTGACCTAATGATAAAACGTTTAACCCAATTGGAGGAAAATATGGAGCTAATTCTCAACTTAATGAAGGCACAGTCTTCAAGCTCAACAGCTGCAATTACTCAACATTGTGGCGACACAGACCCAACCGGTAATTTTAATTCCCCTAAAGAGCATCAACAGCCTCCAATCATTCCTCAGACTACCCAAAGACATGTAGACTCTTGCACACCATCAACTAGCACTAGACGTTCCCAACATCTAAAAGCGAAGACAAACAGATGGGAATTACCGAACAGATTAAAACCTCCTCGGGATTTTATCCCAACATCAAGAGACACATTAGATCTTCCTCCTGCGGTAAGTCCCTATGTCTTAGTTCTTGCAAATGTTCCTACCCTATCCGGGAAATAGGGAATCATGGACAACTTTGAGAAATAAATCCCAGAACTGGATAGGAACTCGTATGAAACCTGGCATGACAGACTCACTTTTTGAGGATATTAAGATGGTCAGAAGGGTAAATTGGGTGGGCAGGAACCACAAAACATTTAGGGGTGACTGTGTGGTGCTCTCGTTCAAAACCCCAAAATTGGTCGAAGACATTCTAAGAAACTTGAGTCCGCGGCAGATCACGGATCACGGCATTTTACTGCTCCCTCTAGGTTTTTTTATAACTGCAACCTAGGTCATGATCGATTTGGTCCTAATCCTGAAAAACAATCAAGTAGATCTGAAAGAAACTACACGATTCCTACAAAGAACAGATTTCATGCCCTTTGCTTGGAAGAAGTTGATTGACTACCATTAGATCAGGGAGCGGGTAGGACTAAGCCTATTATGACGAGCCCTGTCCCTGACCTATACCCCTTGTCCACGGGGTAGGGCGAAAGGTGGACTGTGTACATTTATTTCTAATAAGTTTGATTTAACCAAGGGTTTTAGTTTAATTTCTAACTCGTTTTATCAATTGATCACATGTGAACTAAAAAACATTGCACAACTGGTGATTATTAATTTTTACAATAATGCCCCTCAACAAAGATTTTCTACCTGTACTTAAGCTTTTGCAGGAGGACTTGGACCGAGTATGTAATTCATCGCACAAAGAGACTTTTATTGTGTGGGGGGGCGATTTTAATACACATCTGTGCCCTCAAACTGATGAAAAATTCTGCGCTTGTGGCCCAGGTGGAGATGATTACTAATTTCATTTTATACATAATTATTATGGTAATTTGTTGAATGACGCACTTTTTTAATTCGACCTTCTTTTTTGAAATAGTTTAAACTATAGTAAATCACAGCTAAAACCTACCTTTAATGGCAGGCATGCCAATACAATAATAGATTTTATATTAGTATCTAATCATTTTCTTTTTTGTATATATGAGTATAAAGACCAAGGCAAACCTAGACCTCAGGTAGACAAAGGATGGTTTGATAGCGAATGCACACAAGCCCATAAGAATCTAAAACAGTACCTACAAAGCCAAAATCCTGATAAACATGGAATAATTTTTTTGAGGAAGGAGTATAAAAAGGCCATAAAAAAAAGGAAACAGAATTAAAAATTGAGGCATGGTATTCTCTTTATGATGCAAGTCTACAGAATGACAACGTTAAATTCTGGAAGATAGTGAACTCCCCCCTCTTATGTGATGGAACATCACCAACTATTGAAATAGCCATCATGGAAGAGGATTGGGTCACATATTATTCCGGAATATACTCTTTAAAAAACTTGGCCCTGGACTTAAATCCCCCCAGATTAGATTTTTACCCCATTATTCCACCATTTAGTCTAAATGAGGTTACTGACGCTATTAACGCCAGTAAAAGTGGGAAAGCACCAGGCCCAGATAGAGTCCCAATTGATATTTACAAGTCTAACGTCTCATTATGGGGCCCTTTATTGACACAGGTTTTACGCGCCTGTTGTGCCACAGCCTTTATTCCGACCTGGGCTGAGCCCATCATCGTTCCAATTTTTTAAAAAGGAGATCGTCAAAACCCTACATGTTACCGCCCAATTTCTCTGCTTGATACTCTCGCAAAGATTGCTGGACGCATTGTTTTAAATAGGTTGCGAGAATGGACGGAAGATAGCAATATTCTTTCGGACCTGCAATATGACTTTAGGGTCAGGATAGGGACTATGGAGCAGGCCCTGAATCTAGATATTTTATTTGGTAAATATACGAAATCCAAGGCAGGAGCCTTATATCTTGTGTTTGTGGACCTGACTTCAGCTTTTGACTGTGTGATTCACAGTAAATTGTGGCCTATCTTACTGGACATGGGGTAGATATAACAATAGTTCATTTCATTAGGGAATTATACTCTGGAGCTAATGCTAGGGTGCGCTATGGGCCTCAGGGGGAATGTACCTCCGCGTTTTCTATAGAGCGGGGGTACGTCAAGGTTGCGTTTTAGCTCTCTTATTGTTTGCTTTATACATTAACAAATTAGAGTAGGTGTTATCTAATGCTTGTAGTGATCTTCCACAAGCTGGTTCCCGTAAGATCCCAGCACTTATGTACGCGGATGACGCAGTTTTGATGGCCCGCACTCCAGTAGCTTTGCAGCGGCTACTAACAACTTTTGATAATTACATGGAAGCCTTGGGCCTTAGAATTAACCACTCTAAAACCTTTTCAATGACGTGGTATTAAATCCACAAAGAAACCCCAGATCATGTTAAAAGGCGCGAAACTAGATGACACAGGAACCTTTTCATATCTAGGCATCATGTTTGATAACAAAGGTACATGCATAAAACCAGGAAACTGCTATTTACAAAAACTATTATGGCTATAAAAAAAAAATCTAAAAAGGTTGGTAGAGCGACCCCCAAGGACATGATGACACTGCACAATGCAAAATGTGTTTCCGTTGCATTGTACAGGGTAGGACTCTGGGGATATAGGAATTGTAATATCTTACAGTTAGCTGAAAACGATTTTTTAAAGGCCATTTTAAGTGTTCCAAAATCTACCTCAACATTGGTGTGTCATACAGAAAAGGGGGTAACATACCTCACAGATTTAATACGTATCCAACCAATTTTACTTTGTCATAAAGTATGGACCTCTGACTCTGCTAGGCTGAACAGGGCCATTATAGAAGATGCACAAGCATTAACTTACTTGTTGAAAATTCCATGGCTGAATTACATAAATAATTTTCTCACAGAGTTGGGGCATCCTGAGCTATATTCTACTCCAGATAAAATGGAAACAATCTCTAGGAAAGATTTGAAAAACACCTGCCTTATCCACCTGGCCGATTTGAGATGGGTTACTGAGGTAAAGAAATCCAGCGTAATGAGGAATCTTTTGTTGCAACAAATAGATGGCCTGGCACCATACTTAAAATATGTATTGAACCCGAGGCACCGGTATGTCCTTACGCGCTTAAGACTAGAGAATTTTCATCGTCTTGTTAGCTTTCCACTTATTAATGACTGGACTCTAGCTTTGGAAAAATGTCCTTGCGACTCAGTGTCTGACCAAAGTACATTGCACATACTCTTTTTTTGTACATTTATTCTGATTTGAGAAAAGTGTTTGTGATCCCATTTTTTAAATCCATGCATTTTCAACAATGTCGGCCAGTTTTTATTTATCTCTTGTCCCTCCCATCAGTTATGATCTATAATGGATTAGCTTTATATTTATGCGCAGGAATTAAGGCCAGATCAAATTATGAGGCAAATTAGCGAGTTTTTTTTTAACTTTGATAAGTATTTTAGCTAAGCTAATTGCTTCCGGCTTATATATATTGTCCTACTGATCTTATATTGTTTCCTATGAGAATTTATTTAACTTCCTGCAGTGAAACCTGTCATATGGCATTCATTTTTTTGTATGGTTTGATTTATTTTGTGCCTCTTTTATTTTTTATGATTGTTGATGGATGTTATTAGTATGTATTATCTGCTTTTATGATTGCGAATTACACTCGAATAAAGTATTTTGATGATGATGATGATGAGTACGTGAAGATTTTATATTAATCAATGAATTATTAAGAAATGTGTTATTTCATATTTTTGCTTTCATGGTCTTTTGAGACCAAATAAAGAATTTGTGACTGACTGACTGAGTTTAATCAAACATTTGTGGACAAAACTTAATACTGGTGGAATGTAGGCAGAGTGTGTCAATCACAGATGGACCAAATATGTACACATGTCACACATATGTGTAGTCCACACACAAGTCACCATAAATTCAATATCTACATACAGTTGTTGGGTAACATTTCCTAGGTAGCATTTATCAGCCATCATCAACCATGCCTGAGCTGTGTATGTTGTCTTAAATGTTATTCTCTGTCAGACAACTATACACATCACATAAGTAAACACAATTCACAATCACAAACCAGAACTGTTGCATAGTACTGACTGCCATACATATGTGGATACACTGTTGTCACACATGCATACAGATGCAGATGTGAAAATATTTGCATGCTGTTGACTCTGTAACACACACATTGGTGTAACAGACCAATCACACCCAAATCACATTGTTGCATAGACTACCACAAGTGGCCATACACAATATGCCACACTGTAGCACAGCCCATTTTATTTGTATGTTGATACATGGTAAATCCATTGACAATGGAACAAAATCACACAATCAGGAATAGAGTCAAAAACATGACGTAAATGCATCAAAAACATCCGCAAATGCAAAGTATATGACCCCGGGGTCCTTAGCGTGAATTCCACCTTCGCACTCATCTCAATGCTGGTTTTCTGTTAATTCGATGCAAAAAGGTAATGTGTCAAAAAAAACGATGCACGTAGGTCATGCATCCAAAATAGTCATGCAAATATCACATGTGTCAAATAAATACACACATAACAGAAAACGTGACGCTAGGGGACATGAAGTGATGTAATAGGAAATCATGTTTACAGGCATGGTACAGTGGGTGTACTTTCACATTCTCTTTACAGTCTGTGCCTCTTTTGACTGGGTGGTTGTGTCCTAGTGTTGGTGGTGTGTCTTTCCTGAGTATTGTATCTTGTGGTGTCCCTCCTGTCGTGTTTTTTTGTATTTTTGACTGTACTTTGTACCAGTGTCTATAATTGTACTTGTTCTGTGGGGTGTCTCTTCAGGATAGTTGATAAGTTGGGTTAGTTGGGATTAATTTTTGGGCCTTAAGTTTCCTTTATATTGATTTATTTTATTTTTGTTGTTAACCTGTACCTGGTATATATGTCTGGTAGAGTGAGGTTGACAAGGATGGGAGAGGAGGAGCTGGGTGGCTTTATGTGGCTAGTAGACCACTACCTGCCATTGATGCTGGAGATTTTCGGTTGTGTAATCCAAGGTTATCGAACGGAGGTGATGCAGCTGCGGTGGGGCAAGGTGCTCCACCACCTGAAGAGGGTGTTTTACAGCACCAGGAACGAGCACCAGTTCAAGCATCGCTGGGAGCAGGATCTGCTTGACCATCTTGGTGAGGTGATCAGTGGCCCTGTTGGTGAGTCTCCCATTTGCATACTATTTACTTTTCACCGCTCTTGAATGACAGTAACAGATGTGTTGGAGTGCTGCATGCAACACTTTTGGACAGGTTGCATGCAACCAGAATGAAGTGTAACTGAAGTGTAACTTTGCCAGTTTAGGCATGGAGTTCACATGTCCTACCATTTTACAAATGCAGGCCAGATGTCTGGTGAGTCATGCACAACCATCACTAAGCCATATTTCAGGGGCCATAGCAACACCTTTGCCACGGCATAGTGTCAAGTATGATATGCCAAGACACCACCAGCCTACCATATTTAAGTGGATTTTGTCAACAAAGTAGGGCAATGCATGTATAGCGCTACATTGTCATCATTTCACACACATGATCCCTGCCATCATGTTAGCAAAGGGGGCTTACCCACCTTAGGGTGCACTGTAAATGGGGCAGTTGATACCATCAGACAACTTTGCCACATCAGTCATGGATTACTCAACGCATGATCATTGCAGACTAATAATGGAGCTGCATGTCCATCACAAAGTGCCTCTGGGTGCCTTGCAGGACAAACCTGAATATCTGAGTCAATTGTCTTGCAAAGCACCACAATGGTGTCATGTATTTGTCACCCAACTCCCCCTCATGCCATGGAGTTCCATCTTCTATAGATTGGCCACATATGGTTGTTGCAGGATGTAGTACTACATGAGTCTTAGGCCCAGTGTAAGTGTGCAGATGTGTGGCTCTCACTCACCTGACTGTCAGTGTCATCGTGAGTTTGCAGTGGTTTGTCTGTTGTAGAGTTTTACACCAGGATAACTTGCTTACTCCTCTAAAATAGTACACACTGTAATATGTTGTCCACTAGTAGTGACAGTGATATGACACTAAGCATGGTTTTCCATCCATATCTTACAGGTGGACCTGCCCCCTACAGCATTGGCGAAGTGGCAAGATGTGAGGACCCAGATGTATCCAGTTAGTGTGATAATGTCTGTCCTGAGTAGTAATTGAGGATTTTGTGTGAGTGAGTCATGTGTGTTGCACACACTGTTAGAAGTGATAAGCTGTCGAATGATCAGATATCAAAGTAGGCTGGATGGTGACATTGTGTCCCATTTAAAGTTTCCCAATGCACGAGCAGAGAGTCATACCTTGTGAGGCTTGTGGTGCTCAATGGGCAGTTTAGTGTAAACAAGGTGATGACTAGCTACATGTAGGACCATATGTGACTCAGAAGTGCACCGCTGTGGAAATATTGGCACTGGGACACACCGTCATTCTCACAACACAGTGATGCACCATTTTTAAGGATATGGTGTGTAAGGAATAGTATTGGCGGATCAGGTATTGATGGGTGTCTACACCTGGACACATGAATGTAGATGTTATAGACCTATGGATGTCAGCTTCCTAGTTGGCATCCATCCTAACATATGGTCCTCTCCCTGACTCCATGTATGAGTGGGCATGCCTTGGTGGATGACCAGGACCGTTGAGAAGGTGGATTGCATGGCCAGCCCCCTAAGGCACAGGGGGAGAGGAACAACACATTTGTAGGTAGATGTGATGTTCACAGTGTAGGTGACAGTCATATTAATCAGGCTTGCATGTGTACCTACCAACACTGACTCCTTATGGTTACCAACTGTATTCCATACTCCCAATAACATAATCAAGTTACTGGTGATGTATGGTTGAAAATTGACATAAATGATGAGGAATATTGGCCCTGGTATAGGTGAAGTTGACGCTGCCTTTGCATTTTTACACATGCCACAAAATCAATGAACACCTAATTTGGTTTGGTTTCTAATCTTCTTGTGCATCGCTTTGGTGTCAATGAAATGATGCTAAGGCAGCATTGTCGTTTCATTTATTGTTTTTTCTGGAATGTAAGTTGGAGTGCATGTGCAAATAGACGTAGAGTGTAAGCTAATAATCTATACACACTCCAGACAATGCTGACACTGATGTTTGCTTGTCTCAGTTTAACAGCTGCCAACATGAACAATGAGGAACTGCGGGCATTTCAGAAGAGGACAGTCTGCTAAACGGCACATCCTGGCAGTGGAATCTGGGTTCTGGACGATCGTATGCCGCTATTGCAGGGAGAGATCCACCAGGGAATGACAGGCATTCACTCCAAGGGGGACCCCACTGGCCACATAGAGAGGACCATGCTCCACAGCTGTGCAGGGGAGCACAGCTGTCACCACCATTACAGCCCCAACTGCTACACCATCCACATCTGTACCACAGCCCACACCCCCTGTGCCATGGACATGAATATGATCAAGGAGCTACAGATGGATGTTACACTGTTCCTTAAAAAGTTGGACAGACTGGAGAAGGAGGTTGAAAAAAACCCAAAGAGACTTAAGTTCATTAAAAAATCCTCAAGAGGGCTAAGCTGTAATAGGCTTTGTGATTGTCACTCCCAGTTCTGTCCCATCCCTCCTCATTTGTTTTAATGTTTTATAGTGGGTTTTAGTGGGTTAGTTTCAGGTTAGATTAGGTTAGTAGTTTAGATAGGATAAGTGGGTTTGGGAGGTGAGTTTTCTACTTTTTACATGTTACTTTGTGGGTGGGTGGGGGGTAATGTTGGGGCATTTAGGTGTTTTAGTAAGAAAAAATAAAATAAAATAAAAATATATTTTTTTTTAAATACCAAATAATATATATATTTGTTAGATATAGGTAGTGTATGTGTAGTTTAGTATAAGCTCTCCTGCATATGTCTCATAATATAAAGGGGTGGGGGCAATGTTTAGACTGTGTTGTTAAATGTGCTGAGTATGTTTAGCGTAGGGTAGTTAGGGTCAGTTGTTGGTTAAGTATAGTTAGGATAGGTTAGGTTAGGATAGGTGTTCTTCATTCTTTTTAGTTTAGTTTCATTCTTATTAAAAATCTTTTGATACTCCCTTACTTCATGTTTCATATGCTTGGGTCTCATGGTGTTCCCATGAGTGTACAGTGAAAATTGTGTGTTGGCCTAGGGATTCCGTCCTGCCTCCAAATCCCTCTCTTGACATGCTCATCACCTTTTTACAACTGAGCTATCACACTGGCAGTAACAACACATCTACTTGTCCATGCATCTGCCATCCAGTGTGCCCACCACTCAAGGTGACTATGATAACTTTGTATTGGACAGGTAGGTGTGGTAATTAAGCTGTCATTGTTTGGGTCTTGTGTAAGAATGCTGGGGACTGTGGGACATCTGACAACAGCCTACATTTTATATCTATCATGCTAAACTGACCAGTGCCAATTACAGATGATGTGAAGCACCTCTGTTTCACAGCAATGTGTTCTACTGGTACTCCCAACTGACAATATTGCCTGAGAACTGTTTCACAGCCATTCCTGCCTTATGTAGTGGGTGAAGCATACCTGTGTTCAACATTCTTGATATACTCAGTGAATTGCTTGTGGGGGATGAGATCAGCATCGACGTTCATCATGTAGGTAGGTACCTTGTGTGTACTGACACTCTGTGACTAAAGACATGTTACACACATCACAATTCCTAAGCATAGTAGGTGTGTCACAATACACAAAGACATGCTGGTTGTGTAGGTGTATTTACAAGTGTTGTTGCGCAATATTTACAATGTCCAGGTCTGTGACCCCATTAGTAAAATCAATACAATTGTGACACAACACAAGTCCAGGGTTGAGGGACATGTCAAGGGACATGCTTGGGTAAAGTGTCATTCAGTGCAGGGGAACATGAATTGCCAATTGAAAAGTGTGGTGAAGAGTGCATATCTCCAACTGTGCTAACAGTGGCATGATGTCAAGCAAAGGACAAAGGAAAACACTGCCCTTGTGGCAGGGGCTGGTGCTACCGGGAACTCATAAGGGTAAAGATGATCTGTTCCACATCTTCATCCTCCGATGTGTGCGATGTCTCCTCTGCCCTTGATGGTGGCAGTGGGGAGGTGGAGGGGGCCACATACAATGGTTCGAGATGTGGACTCCCAATTCCCAGCAGCTGCCATCTGTGGAACAACACATGGCATCACTGCAGCAAGTAGGAACTGCTGATTTTTTTAGTATAGCAGCAACATCTATGTAGTAGGCAGCCATGTCTGCCCTGAGGGAGGCAATTTCCCAGTGCATGGAGTCCATCTTGTTCTCAAGCATGCTGATGCCAGTTTGGGAGGGCAGTCGTTGTGGCCTCTCGCTCATGGCAGCAGCTATGTCCCTCAGACACTGCTGGACTCCATGCATTGTAGAGTATGTGCCTCGGTTGGCTTTAGTCTGTTCAGTAGCTGTAACAATGCACATGCACATACCCTTTAGGCTGGCTGCTATACTTTGCATCCCCACCCACACCTCCTTGGCCAGCTCCTGCTGGACTCCTACCACTGTCCTCTCAAAGCTGGTGCCTGGGTCGTTGGAGTCCTCAGCTGTGTAAGAGCTGGCAGGTGGCACTATTGGGCTGTTAGGTGGGGCCTGTGGGATGGCTACTACATTAATAGTCTTACTCTGAACTGGAAGTGGTGTCTGGAGGGTTACAAAGACTTCTCAGAGGGTCTCTTGGCTGATGGTTGTCAGCTGGTCATCCAGGTCATCGGGGTACTCCAGGACAGGCAGATAAGCAGGAGAGCCATCATCCTCTCCAATAAGATGGTGTAAAATCAGACTATCTGTGTTGTGGCAGTTGATATATCACGTCACTGATTTGCTATTTGAGGCTCATCTTAGTTCCAAAACATTGTTACTGTACATCGTGGCTGCAGTCTATCAGCCCTATGCCCCACCTGCGTGTCACATGAAGGAAAGCCCAGTGGCAAAATTGGCTGCATCATATCTTCTAGGTGTGATGTATATCTTTTTTGTGTCTTGACACTATCTTGTCGTTGTCAACCCTCCCTATGCATCCATTTGCATGGTGAGGCCTTGCAATGGGTGCTCATGCCACAGCACAACACATGGCAATTTTCCCCTGTCTCAGTCTTACATGTTTCACATACACCCATGCGGTGCTGAGACCCTGCACCACCCCAGGGATGGCATTGCCAGGACACTATGCTCTTGTTACCATTGATGGTTCCTTGTGTTGATGTTTGTGTATGTGTGCTACATTGCATAGCACTCATGGACTTGGCAGAGTTCAATTTCATCTTCTGTCTGTGTAGGTGTGTTTGCCTTCCTAAACACCAATGTCCTCCCCCTCAATGCAGCCCTCCTTGCACTATGATACATGAGTGCAACATGGTTGCAGAGCAGCTAATTTGACACAGGCACAGGGTTAGACGCAGGGATGGAAAGCATGGGTATGAAGTTTCTGCTGTGTACATCATTATGTATGTGACATTGCCTGATGCTAAATGAGTCTATTGACATAGCCAGTTAACAGGAATTGTACTCAGGTCAGGTCCTGAAGCTTGTTTGAGGTGATTCTGCACGTAGTAATACTGGTTCTCATTTCAAGTTTGTCAGTCCTATGGGCACCTGACTGCCATTGTCTATTTGACCACCCCAACAGCACAGGTGGTAGTGGCAACTGTTGTCAATGTGGAATGCCCCTTGGGCCAATGGCCTGGCACTGGCAGGTTTCCAGCAGCTTACAGACTGGCAATGCCAGCTGTCCTGTGACACCAGACCAGTATTACGTTCAACTCTACCCTCCAGGTTTGTTTCCGCATTTCCACCAGCCTTTGCATGGCGGTGAAACCCCCTTGCAAAGGCTGTTGGTGATGTGGTGTGGTGTGCCCCTGGGTGCCCCTGCACAGCCCATGCACTTGGCATGGGCAGTGCAGGGGGTCCCATGCCCTGGCCCTTTGCCCTTTCCACTGCCTGATGTGCTGGACTGAGTGCAGCGTGTCCTGTCACACCCAATGCACCCCAAAACTGGTACTGACTCTATTTGATCAATTCCACAATGTTGAACTAAATGCCCCACAGAACTTCCATGAGCAGACAGATTTCCAGCCGCCATTCCAATGTGTGACTCATACTGCCAACCGCAAAGGGTACACTGCACTGGCAGTCTTACCAACACAGGACTTGCCCATGCACCATCCCCCACCGTCGATGTGGAATTATTTGCCATTAAGTTCACAATCATACCCCATGTCTTGCATGTGTATGTTTATTTCCCCATTCATATTTGTCCCTCGTGGTAGTGTCAGAGTAGTTGTGGGCTCAGCCTGTGACTGTTGTGACCTACTGTTTGCTATCTGTGGTACATATTTTCTGTAGTGGCACATTTCAGTTCAGCGTCAAGATCTGTGGTTCAACACTACTGCAATTTGGTTGGTCTGGGTAGTGGTATGTTACCAATGATACAGGACCAGCCTGCTATTCCCCCAGTGCCTGTTCAGTTCATTGTTCCCTGCACCCAGGGGGCACCCTGATTGCATGATGGAGTGGTGGCTGCCTTATGTGGATGTGTTGATAATGTGCAGGGTGGTAGTGCTACCGGCACATGTCTGGGTACTGTTGAGACAGTTGGCATGACTTGTGTGCTGTGAGATGCAGCACACATGTGTTTGGGCAATGAGGCAAGGCAGTTGCAAGGTGTTACTGTAAGGGACACCACCATGACGTCACCCCATGAATGGTATTGACTGACTACCTAGTCTCTAAGTCTTGGTCGTGTTGGTAGGGTTGATATGACTATATGCAAGGGATGTTGTGATGACACAACCAGAGGCACAGTGATTATACATGTCATCCATCCCATGTGCTGCATATGTACAGGTAGGTATTTAGGCCTGGTGACCAACGTATGTCCAGGTTGTGTATGTGTTATGGTGCATGGCACTACCAAGGTGTAGTTACATGTGTAGTTTACGTCAGCATGGTGCAACTTGCTTAATGTGCATTGTGTCCTTCTGCGCTCTTTTGACATGCGTTGTGTGAGTCCTATGTGTCTCCCCCTTCTTGCACTTGACATTTTTGCATATATTTCCCCCATGCAACTTACCCTTCATTTGTGGTGTTTCCTGGTAGTCTGGGCTGTCCTTTCCTGTGATTCCTGTGGCGACTTCCTCCGGGATGACTGCTGGAACCCTTTCCTCCATCTCGTCCAAGTCCTCTTGTGGACTCCCACCTCCAGTTTGCAGTGCTGCCTTCCTGTTCCCTGTCATTTTTTCCTTTGTTTTTCGCTTGCACTCATGCCAGCATTTCTTGCACTCTGTTACGGTTCTCCTGACCTCTGCCTCACTGTTAATCGTGTCTACTATCTGCTGCCAAATTGCCTGTCTCCTTCCAATTGGCAATTCTGAGGTGACGAAGAGTTGATTTTGATGCTCCGTCACCTCTCTTACCAGTATTTCATGCCCCTGAGCACTGAAACAACACTTTCTCTTTTTCTTCTCCCTCCCCTGGGTCTTGTCTGTGTCCTCCTGG
Organism: Pleurodeles waltl; assembly: GCF_031143425.1. Lineage (NCBI taxonomy): Eukaryota > Metazoa > Chordata > Amphibia > Caudata > Salamandridae > Pleurodeles > Pleurodeles waltl. Next base: position 342,170,524 of record NC_090451.1, read on the forward strand.
CTGGTTCCTGGTTGATTGAGGTCTCACTGGGGTCTCTCCTGGCTTCCTGGTTCCATTTTACCTCTCCTTTGCATTGTTTTCTCCGTTAGTGTCTGTATTTGACGTTATTGCGGGCAAAAATGGTGCATTTCTGTTTTCCAACATGTTTACATGTCGTAAAACGGATTAGAGTCATTTTTCCTGCGTTGACGTCATTTTGCCTTACTACAAGGCACAATAGTTAACGTAAAGTAAAATGACTCTAGACTATTATTAGCACCACCCAGTGTCATAGTATAAATATGACACCCGGGTGGCGTTAAATAATGGCGCAAGTCGGCGATAAACGTTTGATGTAAAACTGCATTAGTGCAGTTTTGCATCAAAAAGTATAAATCAGGGGCATAGTTTATCATCATTTTATGACAGCATTTGTTCAGAGTGCAAATTCTCATAAATGAATCACAAAATGTTTATTTGCACACATAAACGAATTTACTCACAAATAACTGTGTGCCAAATTTACATATGAGTATAACTCACAGGGCAGAGCGTAGTGACCAGCAAACACTGATAGGCACTAGCAAAGTCACACATTTGTGGTCTTTCACAAACCTTTTCCAGGTGGTTTCCCACGCTACACAGGGATACAGATTTCCTCTAGCCAAGGGCAGAAATCAACCTGTTTTCAGGTAAGGAAAAGTGAGGAAACACTCCCAAATTGGTTGGGAGTTCCACAGTGGCGGTCGGGGGTGGTAACGGTTTCTTAATAATCTGAGAATGTGCATACATAATATGAGAATGCTAGGCACATTTATTTTGAGTTGCGTGATGATTCATTAAATAGTCTTTTCCTCTCGGTGCCATCTTCCTTTCACCATTTTCCCTGAGGCATTATATAAAAGGACAAGCACTCTTGCGGAATGTGGGAGGGGCTCCTGAAACTGTCATATCTCACAGCTATTCCTAAACTTTAGGCTGAAGGGTGACTTCAAAGCTACAGGGGTGATGCCCACACCCGCTGTGCTACAGGGGCCTACCGGGGCCTATGCTAACGCCTCTGTTTATTTGTACATCCTTCACCGTCATTGACTTCTTATTTTTGCTATTCCTAAATATTAATTGATAAAGATCCATTCATGAGAGGCAAATTATTGTCTAATTGTGAATTGATAGTAGAAATGTATCATAACTTTAGAATAGGTATTTGTGACATTATATCCCTGATGTAAACTGAGGACAGCAGCTCTCGGAAAAATTAGGCATTAAAAACTTAAACCTCTGCATAAGCAAAGATTTAACAGCACTATTTCCTTTTATTTCCACATCCCAAAAGAATGTAAATGCACCAGGCCCTGACCGTACCAGCAATGATTTCTAATATTATCATTTTTTTCTGTGACTAAAGACACTCCAGCTTCACTTCAAGAACGATTATATCTTAGCAAAGTCACAATTGTCTGTTACCATGCCTAGATAGAATAAAATAAAAACTTAATGTTTCCGGAAATCAAATCAATAAAATAGACGACTATCATTACACACCAGAAGGGATAAGTTATAGTAATACCGCTCATCCACCCCATTTCCTGCCCGGCTCATATATCCCACAAGACATCAAATCACCTCATTCATTATTCATTAGCTAAATGTACTATATTCTTTCGGTTTAATCGGAATTTCTCTAAACGTATCCCCATACTTGTATTAGATTATTTATTAAAATATGCTAATGATGAACATAAAACTTATTTTTGAAATATGTATTGCTTTCTGATTATATACAGTCAAAATGCATATCCTTCCAGTTAAAAACATGCGATATCATGCATGCTGCCTGTGCCCAACAATTGTGTTTCACACATTAAAACTCAATTAAATGCTGTGATAATGTACTTCAAACAGGGTTTAGGCAGCTATGGATTGCTGTGAGAACAATAACATGAAAACTGCCAAGCACTGCGAAGTCTAAAGAATATTCCCATATTGGACAAATTTTATCTGAAAGTTCAATCCAATCATTGTTAAGTGATTCATGACATGCCACAGATATGGTTGCCATCTTTGCTTGAAGAAACAGCTAAAGTTTATGCAAGTAAGCGCCAAAGTGACACCCACATTTGAAGCCCTTTTTGTTTTGTTTTTTTTGCAAATATAGGTAAATACACACACATTTGTTTTTGTTACATGCCTCTCGTGCACCTCACTTGTCCTTATTGTATTCACTCGCCAGGAAGAATGAAAATGTAAATGTAAATTTTGCACTTGTATAGCGCACTACTCACCCGTTAGGGTCTCAAGGCGCTGTACTCATACCGCTATGGAACCACTCCTGGCTTTTCCCTGTGAGGTGCCCACTCCTGGGCACCCCCAGGGTGAAGCCAGGCATCCAAGCACTGTTGGGGCTGTTGTGGAGATTAAGCAAGCTATTGCCCAGAGTTGCAGAGTGGGACCCATTAATTAGATTAGGCACTGAGGCGAGAATTATCTGGTCCAAGGGAATTGAGCCCAAGACCTGCCGAAGCGGGACTTGAACCCTGGTCTTGAGCCAGATCTCTGCTTCAGGGTCTGCTGCTCTAACCATTGTGCCACACTTCTCCAATGAAAGGCTGGAGTGACCTCTATTACATTCAAACCTATGGCGTTCAGAGTTCTGAATTTTGCAAGTGTTGGTCCTTAGTCGCACTAAGCCTGACATCGAGAAACGAGGAAGATTCCGCACCAAAGACAATTTTGAAAAATCGGGTCAAGTAGGGTATTTTGCAATTTTGTTTTCACATGTATTTACCCCAAAACGTCCGCATTAGAAGGAGCTCATGGAGTCATGGAGTCTTCCACTGCTCTCATGGTGAACCGAGGAAGGCAAAGACTCCACAAGGTATTGCAGTTCGTGCGTTTAGGGCCTACCTTTTTTTTTACAGAGAGCAGTGCATCAGCACTTTGGACAACACACAGTGCATGGCTGATTGGGTAAATGTTGACACTAGCCCACCCTACATGCACTTTTTGTTTATTTTTCCTAGATCAACAGGATTGTCTAAAGTTGTACTGTAGAAGTAGTTCTGCAAAACTTAAGACTCTCAGATTGAGAGAGTAGAAAGAGGTAGGAGTTACCAAATAGCCTACATGGACCTCTGATCTAGCTTACCTATAATAGCCTTTGCTCAGAAATACCTTTTGGTAAAATGGCATGAGAGTTAGGACATGTTGGAAATGGCCCTTTTTGCAGGGTCATCCCCAGTCTTTTTGCCTCCTATTTTTTCTGACCTGCTGCTGTTGGCTTTTGAACTCTGAGCACTTTACCACTGTTAACCAGTGCTAAAGTGTATATGCTCTCTGTGTAAATTGTATGTAATTGGTTTATCCATGAATGGCATATTTGATTTACTAGTATGTCCCTAGTAAAGTGCACTTCTGGTGCCAGGGCCTGTAAATCAAATGCTACTAGTGGGCCTGCAGCACTGGTTGTGCCAACCACATAAGTAGCTCTGTACTCATGTCTCAGACCTGTCACTGCAGTGTCTGTGTGTGCAGTTTTAACTGTAAATTGGACTTGTCAAGTATACCCACTTGCCAGGCCTAAACCTTCCCTTTTCTTACATGTCAGGCACCCCTAAGGTATGCCCTAGGTAGCCCCAAGGGCAGGGTGCAGTGTATATTTAAGGTAGGACATATAGTAATGTGTTTTGTATGTCCTATCAGTGAAGTATTGCTAAATTCGTTTTTCACTGTTGCAAGGCCTGTCCCTCTCATAGGTTAACATGGGGGCTACCTTTAAATCTGATTAAAGTGTAGATTCCCTTTGGGAGCGGATGGACATGTGGAGTTTGGGGTCTCTGAGCTCACAATTTAAAAATACATCTTTTAGTAAAGTTGATTTTAAGATTGTGCGTTTGAAAATGCCACTTTTAGAAAGTGAGCATTTTCTTGCTTATACCATTTCTGAGACTCTGCCTGTTTGTGGATTCCCTGTCTGGGTCAGTTTGACAGTTGGGCTGGTTGCACCTCACACTAGACAGTGACACAAAAGGAGCTGGGGTGTAGTCTGCATTTCCTGATGAGCCATCTGTGCTAGGAGTGAGGGGCTGAGTGGTCACTTACACCTAAAAGGGCTGTGCCTGTCCTCACACAATGCCGTCTCCGACCCCCTGGTGAGTGTCTGGGGCCTGGCCTGGGAAGGGCAGGATTTCACATTCAAAAGAGACTTTACTTTGAAGTAGGCCTACTTCAAAGGAGAAATTGGGTATAAGAAGGGCACCCAAAACCACAGACTTTAGAACACTTCTGGAAACAAGAGGTACCTCTGCCTGGAGAAGAGCTGAAGAGCTGAGGAGAAGTGCTGTCCTGCCTGTGACTGTGCTTTTTGGAGCTATCCTGCAGTTGCTGCTTCTGCCAGAGTAAGAGGGCAAAGACTGGACTTTGTGTGCCTTCCATCTTGTGAAGAAATCTCCAAGGACTTGATTTAGAGCTTGCCTCCTGTTGTTTGAAGTCTCAGGGACAGCAAAGAATTCTCTCTGCCAGCACCTGGAGTCTCTGGAGAGACTCCTGCTCTGACAAGTGGTGCCCTATCCAGTCCCTGGGCCCTTGAAAGGAAAGCTGGTGGAAATCCAAGGAAATCAACTTCGGCCAACTTCGGACCGACGTCGCTGCTGAATCTGGTGACGCCGCCTGCACCCGACTCGGTGATCTTCGCTGGAACGCGACAACCTGCGCAAGCCTGACGCTGCTGCAGCCCCGCTGAAGTCCGCGACTCCGTGGACGTCGCCGCACCACATCGTGACCGACGCCGCTCGAAGTGCGCGGATTCAACTTTACACACAGACGCAGCGATCTCCGACTTCGTGCCTCAACTTGTTTTCACTCTTTACCAAAGGTATTGTACTTGGGGGTCTACGCGACTCCGTGTCCGACGCCGCTGGTGTCGGCTTGTTGGGAACGACTCCGTCACGACGCTGTGTTAACACCTCACCGAAGCATTTTGTGTTTCTAAGCTCTATTTTTGAGTTTAATCTTTAAAAATTCATAACTTGACTTGTGTATGTCGGATTTTTATCGTTTTGGTCTTGTTTTGTTTAGATAAATATTTCCCATTTTTCTAAACTGGTGTTGTGTCATGTTGTAGTGTTTTCATTAAGTTACTGTGTGTGTTGGTACAAATACTTTCCACCTAGCACTCTGAAGTTAAGCCTACTGCTCAGCCAAGCTACCAAGGGGGTAAGCAGGGGTTAGCTGAGGGTGATTCTCCTTTACCCTGACTAGAGTGAAGGTCCTTGCTTGAACAGGGGGTAACCTGACTGTCAACCAAAGACCCCATTTCTAACAGGACACATGATGCAGATTTCTACCAACTCTCAGGGAATAATGTAGCTGAAGTATTTATTGTGCTTGCTACAGAAAACTATGTGTAAGCAGTTGGTTGCAGGTTTGATCCACCGCAAATCATAGTTAAGAGCTATTTTGCCTGCTGCAAAGTATTACGTGCAGCCTGCAGGACCCATGTTAGAATCACAAAAGAGAATGCAGTGGGTTTCAGTGATGTCACACAGATATCTTTGTCCAAACTGCTGGTCACAAGATCTTATCCTGGTAACTACCTCAGTTTGTTGTGCCTCTACTACTAACATTTGCATCTATTAGGAAAGTCATACAAGTGAATATTTGAAGTGCTAACTTCCTCTTTCATTCTCCCTAGGTTAATAACATGAGTGCAATTGAGTTGGAGCGTATTGAACCATATATTAAGTACTACAAACAATTCAGTAAGTACTTAAGGCAATATAAATGGTCATTAGAAGAACAACTATACACAGACACCTAAAGTCAAAGGAAGTATGACATTTACCATGCATTGAAGAGACATGTTTTATACATGTATGTAGTGAAAACAAGTTGCAGTGTAAACACAGCAACCAATTGCTGCAGTCTGTCCATGATTTTCTAGTATCTTCTATATTTTCTTTCAAATGCTTTGTACTTTTTTGTAGTAATTAAAACAGTACTTGAGGCCAGTCTGTTTATGTGTTTCCCTTGATAGCTTGCTATGTCTGTAGAAAGGTGTGAGAGTATCCAGGTGTCGGGCTGGTAACAACTTACATGTAAATAAAGACCCAGCTTTTGACTAAAGGCATTGCTAATTGTTCTTTGATATATAGTAGGTCACTATATTTATCTCTTCTATTCTGCTAATTGTGCATTTGCCTTGTAAAGTAAAACCTGCCTGAAATTCACAGGAACAGAGGGGAAAAGAGCTGAAATACAGATTAACATATTCATTCAACACTGTAAATACTGTCACTCTGGTATAAACCTAAACAGACAGTGACCGTATCCACCCTAGTCATGACCTACTCAACTTCTTTAAGGCAGAATTACAATGAGAACGTTTATGTCCTCTAACAGTGACGAATCACCCTCATCTTTTTCAAGTACACTTTTTCAAGGCTGGCAAACTAGAACCTTGTTAAATTGGCTTATTGTACTTGCTTCAGAGAGTAAAACCTTTCATATCAGTAGCTGGTTTTAGCAACATTGTATTGGTGTTTTTGTTAAGCAAGTACAGTCTTCAGAGTTCCTGATCAGAAACGTATCCTGATGGGAAAGAAATTTCAGAAGCTTCAAAGAAAACTATGAATAATCATCTATCACTTTTCAAAATTATACTCACTAAGTTATTTGATGTATCTTATATGAAAGCACAGAATTGGCATTGTCTAATAATGAGGCGATCAGGACCTAAGCGGTCATTTAGCGTACGGACGCTGGACGATAGTACAGACTTTTGTAGATGGATCATAGTAAAACAAAACATTTTGGAGCTTCTAATGTAATTTGTCGGGTAAAAGAAAGGATTAAAAAACATGCCCACATTTTTTGTACAGGTAGTGGGAGCTGGTAAGCGCACCTGTTCCTTAAGCCAGCAGGTCCAACATTTGAAGCCAAAGAGAAGGATCCCTGTTAAATCCAAATTCTCTTTTTAAAAAGGATATTCGTCCATTTTACTACTGCGCTCATCCATGCAAAAAAGCGGCTCTGGGTTTCACCACGATTATCAGAAATGAAAAACACAATTCAGTTGTCAGCATATGACATGCAGCAGAAGCCAAAGGATCTAATCAAAGCAGTCAAGGGGGGTATATGGACCTTAAACATAATTTAAATTTAATTCAAAATGTTGAACTAAGTGATGATCCCTGAGGTACATTGCTAGGGAAGCTGAAGTTATCTAACTGACACTGAGATAAGAAAACACAATAGAATCTTTATGATTAGAAAGGAAAGATTTGATCCAGCGATGCCAATATTCATTAGCCGCTTCATAAGTACTGAATGTGCACCCATGTTAAAAGCAGCAAAGTGTTTTATAGGGAACAACACAGCTGATCAGCCTTTGTCCAAAATGACTCTAAGGTCCTCAGCTACAGCAAAAATAATTGTCTATGTCTGTGAAAAGATCTAAAGCCAGACTGAGCCTTATCTCAAATCTGATGGTCTTCCAGGTATGGTGTCAGCTGGGAAATTACCTACCTTTCAATTAACTTGATCAGGAACAGCAGTGATGAAATTAATCTAAAATTAGAAAAGATGAACATACCAACATTGTTTTTTAGAAAGATGGACTATAAAAGAGTGTTTCCTACTGTCAGGTAGGTCTGCGATGGCCAGAGGCTTATCACAGATTTCCAAAATTTTAGAGGCTAAAGATCTTTGCCAAGAACCAAAATCCATGGGGGACATGAGTCAGATGGCAATCCTGATTTGATGGTATTTATTAAAGATCTCAACAGTTCAACAGTCATTGATGAGAATTCCACCAAACATTCTAGGATGAAGAAAGCATACTTGAAATTCAGAAGAAGTGTAAATAACAGTGGCAGTTGACCATATTGTTCAAATTCCTGAAAAACATGGACAAATCATTATGTAAACCCTGAGAATAAATGACTGCACTAGAGTATGGTGATGTGAAGGGGAAACTATTAGGGAGAGTGAAAACCTCTCTGGCTGGATTGTTTGCACCCTCTATCCTATGAGCAAAAAAGGCAGCATAAGACGTGCATGTGATGGTGATATTTCTTATTAGCCTTATGTTATGTGTTTTAGCTGTCATATTACAATATTTTCTCACCTGATGCTTAAGAGCTTTACAGTGAATTTTTAGATACTCTTAGGACTTCCAAAAACCAAGAAGCCAAATGCTTACTCCAACCTGACTTAATTGCTTCCTCTCAAAAGTGATATCTATCCATCTATCTATCTATCTATCTATCTATCTATCTATCTATCTATCTATCTATCTATCTATCTATCTATCTATCTATCTATCTATCTATCTATCTATATATATATATATATACACACACACACAAATACGCAATAAAACAATTAAAAATATGATCAACAATAAATAAAAAATAAAAAATATAAAACCTGAAGAAAACATATTTACTAAAAGTGTGTCTATATATATATATATATATATATATATATATATATATATTTGCAAACACATGCACAATAAAAACATAAAAATATGATCAACAATAAATAAAATATTACAAATATAAAACTTGAAGAAAACATATTTACTAAAAGTACCATAAACATTAACGTAAATGTAAAAAGGAATAGTATAAAATATAAAAACCAATAATTAATGCTATAAAATTATTTAAAAATATTCTGAAATCTATTGGAGTCTAGGAATATTAAATATGCTACTCCCACACTAGTTTATTCAACATAAGGGAAAGTGTTGGGCTTTGGATAGGTTACATTTACTATTCCTACTCCAGTCACCACAATAGTAGAGAAAGTGGTGGACTTCAGAGGGCTTAGATTTACTATTCCTACTCCAGTCAGTACATCAGTATAGAAAGTGCTGGACTTTGAAGGAGCGAATAGTTCCACTCCAGTACAAACAGAAATGAATGTGTTGGGCTTCAGAAGGTTAAATTTACTATTCCCACTCCATAACAGTATGAAAAGCATTGAATTTTGGATGTCTAAAATGTACTATTTCCACTCAAAACCACACAACAGTAGAGGAAGTGTTGGACTTCGGAACGATGAAATTTACTATTCCAACTCGAAGCAGCACAACGTTAGGGAAAATGTTGAACTTTAGAGGGGTAACATTTATTATTCACACTTTTGATTTCAGAGGGGTGAAATTTACTATTCCTACTCCAAACAGCATAACCGTAGGAAAAGTGTTGAAATGTGAGGAGGTTAATTTTACTATTCCTAGTGCAATCTAAACAAAAGCAGGGAAAATCCTTCACTTCAAACACACTAGATATATGAGTAACACCAAGAATGTAGAAAAAATGTAAAACTTTTGAAATTAAATGTTTTTATTAACATGAAAAACATATATGTAATTTAAAAACTAAGCCCCATTTTAAGGAAAGTTAGCCCCTCCTTCGCGCCATTATTTGTGGCACAAAAGCAGTTCTAACCTAGCGCCATATTTATATTTAGCGTAATTTTTTGAGAATGTCAACCAACCTTGCATCATTTAATGACAATGATATGCAAGGTAAACGTTCTCTCCCAAAAAATGATGCAAGCCACTAGTGCCATATTAACAACCTGACGCAAAAACCACAAATGCAAAGTACTCAGACCAGGCATTAAAATGAGGCCCACACACAACTACGTAAGGGAAACCCACAGAAGGAGCATTAGCAAGCAACTGGACAACATGGACCTGTTACTGCTACAGCTTGGCACACACCAAAGATGACAGCAACAACAAAAAATGCTACCAGCACCACCGCAGCAACCCCAAACACCACCCCAGCAGCCACAAAGGCATCGCAAAGAGTGGGAGAGCATATTTCGCCAGCGCACAACCATCCGTGCCCTCAGAGGTGATCAGACTCTACCGTCTGAAACGGAGTGTCTACTGTCCGCCTGCTGCAACACAGAGAGCCAGACATCACTGCAAAAGTGGAAAGTCAAACAATAATTCCACCCCTGACCAAACTCCTGCCTGTCCTCCATATGCTGGCGTTAGGATCTTTCCAGACTACTGCAGCACAAGTGGGTGGGATCTCCCAGCCAGCCTTCTCTGCCTTCCTTCTGAAGGTCCTGGACACCACCATTCACCTCACACCCCACCACATCTGGTTCCCCAACAACCAGCAACTGCATCAGGAGACCAAGCAAGGTTTCTACCAAAAAGCTGGGTTCCTGCATGTATTGGGTGCAATGGACTGCATCCATGTCCAAATTGTGTCTCCTGCTGCTTCCAAACACCTCTACAGGAACCGCAAACATACCCACTCCATCAACCTGCAGGCCATTGTGGACAACTGTGTGATTTTCACTAAAATCCCAGCTAAATATCCAGGCAGCTTTCTTTCATGATGCCTACATATTCTGGCACTCTACCATCAACCAGCGGTTCCAGGATGGTCAATATGGCAATGGGCTACTCGTAGGTAAGCTGCCATGCTAATCATTATGCAGACAATACACCAAACTTGTGGGACAAACAATACATACACCACACTAAACATACAAGGACAGGGAAACACAGATGTTCAGACAACAATACATATGTCACATGCCACACTACATTGCATTCAATGCACATCAAACACACATACACCCATATGTACAAGTTCCTGGCACCACCTGACTGACACACCACATGAAGGACAGGTTGAACTATATCCCCTTTGCATACAAAGGTTGGGCTCAAACCACTACTCTTGTCTACAGGTTGACAACAAAATGCAGATCCCTCCCACAGAACAATTACCAAGGAATAGCTCAGCTATGTGAATTGCGTTGGCCGTGCCAACGTAAAGCAATTCACATATAGGCACTACCCCGCATTTATAATGGTGTAGAAACCTCAGGCAGCACCAATATCAAATGCCATCTGATTGTTGCCATCATCTACATATCACCAAAAAATATCAGACATACCCATTGCGCTCACCTTTCTTTTGTCTGGTGCATAGTGCAGCACATATAGAAATACCACAGCGCCAGCTTTGAAAGATCATGTGTAGGAATAGACAACTCAAAGCACACCAAAAATCATACCTGGTAATCCCACATCTCCCTACCATGATACAAGAGTAACAACAGTGCACTGTGGCAGCTGGAGTACTGACAATGTACTGGGAGAGGCTAGAAATGCATGTGAATGAGGAGAAATAGGACTCAGCAGGACTGGTCCTGCGATGCAGGGCACTGCAGAAAACCACATCATGCCCTGTCCTGACACACAGGTGTCTGAAGATTCTTGCATGAATCGCAAAACATACCATACAACTGTGCCACACTGTGCATGTGAACCTCATGCACATATGTATGCCTGCCAGCTATTGGCAACAACAACCCTTTGTGCCAGGGAGGTATCCCAAGGACAAAGGGGTGGAAACCACATGCAACACACAGGGCCTAACACTTGTTTGATGGCACACAACACACAAAATAGGTACAACTTCCCAGAACATCACTCTTCTGTGGGTCTAAAGTGAAGGGACTAAGGGCCACATGTCAGGAAAGTGATGGAGCATCTACAGCAGCACCACTGTAATTGTCCCCCTTTGCGGCCCCCTATTGCCACCATGTGGGAGTGTATACAATATACAGCGCACCATGGCGCAGATTCAGTGCAATATTGTTAAGGTAATGGATGCCATTGATGGACTCTTTAGGAGTAGTTACAACATTTCTGACCAAAACCTACACAGTACATAGGGGCCCATTTAAATCAATGGGGTGCCCCCTTCTAATGCCTGCTCTATGCAGGTGTAAAAAGTATCTGCTAAAATTGATGCATTGGACATAATGTTTCCAGTTGTTGTAATGGCGGAATGCCCCCCCTTGTGTACATGATGCCTGTCAAAGGCATAATCTGCCACAAACGATCACTAAGTGTCACACTGTATGCGTAGTGCCACAGGGAAACATGGAGCTCTGAGTTTCGCCTTGTAGGTGTACAATAGCATCAATCTAAATGACGCTATTGTGGTGCAAGTAGGTGCTAGGTCCCACTAACATTTGGGGACAGCCTCAAATATGGACATCACAACACATATTTGGCATGGGGGACTGTCAGTCCAGAATTTAATTGACAATCACCAGGTCACTAAGGCACAACCCATGCTAGGAACGTTCACCACCACACACCAATGCAACCATTCACCAAATAGGAACACACACAATACCAGATGCAATTCTGGTCACCACTCCACTTAAAACTAGTATGTGCCATGACACATAGGAAATAACAAATATGCATGACTGACACATATTCTTACATTACCTTGCAGAGGACCAAGGCCCATATTTATACTATTTTAGCGCCATTTTTCCTAATTTTTTGACGTAAAAGCGGTGCAAATATGCAAAATACAATTGCATTTTGTAAGCTAGCGCCGTTTTTGCATCAAAATGCGGTGCAAATGTGGCGCTAAAAAAGTATAAATATGGGCCCAAGTTTACAGCATCCAGCCATGGGTCATGACCCCTTTTGTCAACCCAACTACAGAGGCAGAGTGGGTGCACAACGAAGTGCACAGAAGGACAATGATTGTGGTGGATAGGACATTTTGGGGGTCATTCCGACCCCGGTGGTCAAGGACCGCCGGGGCCGGGGATGCGGGAGAACCGCCAACAGGCTGGCGGTGCTCCTCAGGACATTCTGACTGCGGCGGTTCAGCCACGGTCAGAACAGGAAAACCGGCGGTCTCCCGCCGTTTTTTCCGCTGTCCTGCAGGATCGTCCATGGCGGCGCAGCTTGCTGCGCTGCCATGGGGATTCTGACACCCCATACCGCCATCCTGTTCCTGGCGGGTCGCCCGCCAGGAACAGGATGGCGGTATGGGGTGTTGTGGGGCTCCTGGGGGCCCCTGCAGTGCCCATGCCAATGGCATGGGCACTGCAGGGGCCCCCGTAAGAGGGCCCCACTTTGTATTTCAGTGTCTGCTTTGCAGACACTGAAATACGCGACGGGTGCCACTGCACCCGTCGCACATACCCACTCCGCCGGCTCCATTCGGAGCCGGCTTCCTCGTGGGGAGGGGTTTCCCGCTGGGCTGGCGGGCGGCCTTCTAGAGGTCGCCCGCCAGCCCATCGGGAAAGCCAGAATGGCCTCCGCGGTCTTTCGACCGCGGAGCGGCCATATGGCGGCTCCCTCCAGGAGGGCGGCTCCCGCCGCCCGCGGGGGTCAGAATGACCCCCTTTGACTCCTAAAATCAAGGTTCAGGTGCCTGGCTCTGACAGGAGGAAGCCTATTATATGCACCATCCCTCGTCTGGAAGATCATTCTTGTGTGTGCTACTTTACATAACATTTGGATATGCACCAGTGTCCCCTGGGATGAACTGGTAGATGTCCCCATTGAGGAGATAACAACAATGGTGCACTACAGGAGGAGGGGGAACAACAAAACAGTGTTGCTGGAATCCTCAGGAGACAACAAGTTGTACTGAACTTCTTCACGTAGACACTGTACACCAAGATTCACCATGTAAATATCACCATTAAATCACTTCAAACAAGAATGTCCATGACATACGCATTATCACTGTTAGACTTGGCAACTATGGCGTGGCCTCCCCTAACTTTTGACTCTGTTTCCAGGTTGTTGATGTGCGCTGGACTCTGTTTTTGCTGTTTTTTGTTACTCTGGGCACTTTACCACTGCTATCCAGTGCTAAAGTAAAAGTGTTCCTATGTAAAATGTATTTGTAATTGACTTTCCATGATCGGCATATTTGATTTACTAGTAAGTCCCTAGTACAGTTCACCAGAGGTGCCCAGGGCATGTAACTCAAATGCTACTAGTGGGCCTGCAGCACTGGTTGTTCCACCCACATTAGTAGCCCTGTAAACATGACGCAGACCTGCCACTGCAGTGTCTGTGTGTGCAGTTTTAAGCTGCCAATTCGACTTGGAAAGTGTACCCACTTGCCAGGCCGAAACCTTCCCTTTTTATAAATGTAGGACACCACTAATGTAGGCCCTAGGTAGCCCCATGGGCAGGGTGCAGTGTATGTTAAAGGTGGGACATGTACTTATGTGTTTACATGTCTTGACAGTGAAATACTGCCAAATTTGGTTTTCACTGCTGCAAGGCCTATCTCTCTCATAGCTTAACATGCAGACTGCCTTTCAATTTTTGAAGCACAGATTCCCTTTGGGAGCGGATAGACATGTGGAGTTTGGGGTCTCTGAACTCACAATTTAAAAATACACCTTTTAGTGAAGTTGGTTTTTAGATTGTGTGTTTGAAAATGCCACTTTTAGAAAGTAGGCATTTTCTTTCTTAAACCATTCTATGACTCTGCCTGTTTGTGGATTCCCTGTCTGGGTCATAAGGGAGCTGATGAGCCATCTGCTCTTGGAGGGAGGGGATGAGTGGTCACTCAAACCTGAAAGGGCTATGCCTGCCCTCACACAATGCAGTCTCCAACCCCCTGGTGTATGTCTGTGGCCTGGCCTGGGCAAGGCTGGATCTCACAAACAAGAGAGACTTTCCTTTGGAGTAGGCCTACTTCAAAGACAGAAAGGGGTATAAGAAGAGCACCCAAAACCTCTGAAAATCAGATCACTTCTGGATTCAAGAGGAACCTCCTCCAAGGAGATTATCTGAGGAGCTGAGGAGAGGTGCTGCCCCTGCCTGTGACTTTGCTTTGTTAGGATATCCTGCAGTTGCTGCTTCTGCCTGTGAAAAGGGGGCAAAGACTGGACTTTGCTGTGCATTCATGCTTGAAGAAGAATCTCCAAGGGCTTGAACTGAGCTTGCCTCCAGTTGTTGAAGTCTCAAGGCCATCAAAGACTTTCCCTGCCAGCACCTGGACTTTCTGCTAAGACTCCTGCCCTGCCAAGGAGTGCCCTATCCAGTCCCTGGACCCTTGATAGGTGAAGCTGGCAGTCAAGAACTGTAAATCCATGCACAGATCATCATGCAGGGACATTTTCGACGTACCTTCCATGTCGCGCCTAATAAACAGCGCGCCACCAGCTTTGCAGCTGAAATCAATGCTCTACCTGCATCGCGGCTGGAAGATCAATGCAATGATGCTGGAGAAACGACCCGCAATACCCGCTAACGGAGGCTGATAACGACGCAAACCCCACGCAGTGTGGTTTTGTGATACCGTGCAATCGGATTTTAAATGCAACTTAGCTGGGCAAGGGAAAACAACTCAAAGCCTGCCCAGATCTGAGGTGCTCATCCAGATCGACGCTTTCTTGGGGTGCTCTTACAGCTATGCAGGATCTTCAAGGTTGAGCGCACAGACAACCAGATCAAGCACCGCGGGCAGACCACATTGCCCTGGAAGAGGATCTCCTGGATCACCTGGTGGTTCGATTGGCAGACCTGTTGGTAAGTAAACCTGTAACTTAGCAACATCCTCTTTTGCATGTGCATGCCAGTAGGGCATAAGGATAACTGCAGCATGTTATGAGAAAAGTGAGGCCTTCAAGGGGTAGATTTAAGAAGAGTGGCACTGCACCCAGTGCAGTGCCACTTTCCTTGCAGCCCTTAGCACCCCGCTACTGCCACCATGCGTGCGCTGCATTTCAGATACAGCACACCATGGCACAGGTTAGGGGGCAATTGCATCATAATTTCTGAAACTGTTGCTATACTGTTCAGGGTTATTTCCATATATTTGGCACTAACCCAGACCAGAACCTAGTGGGGCAATCAAAATATAATGGTGTGCTCCCTTTTAATGCCTGCTCTGAGCAGGCGTTACAATATGCAGAACAAAATTATGCAAAATAATCCTTTAGATTTCTGTGTACCATTTCTTCAGCACCCACAACGGGCAAATGCCCACTTTGAATACATTACGGCTGGCACAGGCGTAATGTAGCAGAAAGGGTTATTAAAGTGGCACAGTGCGTGCATTGCACCAGCTTGTGAGCCTGTGGGCATGATGTATGCAAAGGGAGCATTCCCCCCAAAGTGTAGGCCGAAAAATAAAAGGCACAAAGAAAACTAAGAGATTTCTTTGTGTAAATCATTCTGGCATTTTGTACGCCTGCACAGACTAGGCATCAAAGGGGGGCACACCAATATTTATGATGGGCCCGCTATGTACTGTTCAAGGTTGGGCCAAAATCTTGGCACTAACCCTGAACAATACATCAATAGCGGTAAAAATTATGACAACATTGCCCCCTACTCTGCGCCATGGTGCGCTGTATCTTAGATACGGTGCACACATGGCGGTGGTAGGAGGGTTTTAAGGAGCACAAGGAATGTAGTGTGGTTAGTTTTACGTATTCATTGCGCTTTAGCTTCAGGCTTTAGGCCGTTGTGCATTTTGCCCTGAATATATTTTATTCATTTGCTAATAGCTTAAAGCCTCTGTGCACTTTGCTCTACATGCTTTTTATTAGGCTTCGTACTGTTATTTTTCAAATAGCCAGTTCTACGGTGTTGTTTTTTATTCATATCACACTGTTTTGCCTACTTCAGCACTGGAGTTCTCCATAACATATTTACTCTGTGCTTCAGTCAAGGATACAGTCTGGCACATTGCCGATAGACGTGGTAAGAGTTTAGACTTGGCATTCCTGCGTAGGGACATTTTGTGATCACGCTGACATGTTAGTTATAAAATCACTTCCTTGTCCCAGTACAAGCAGAGGGAGATTCCGACCAGGGAACCACAACTTGACGCTGACTGCCTCGTTGCAGATGCTGAACCAAGATCACAGGTCTTTGCTCAGGTATGAGGGCTGATATCCCCATAGTGATTCTAATAGGCAAGCTAGAAGCTTAACATGCTGTGCTCTAGATAGAACAAGCAGAGGGAGAGTAGAAACTGTTTGACAATATGATAGCTTTGTTTTTATGTTTTACTCTCCTGGTAACTATTACAATCCTACTGTGTTGTATCGTTCTGGTTATTGCGGCTCACGCCTTAATATCTAAAATACAGTCGTTTTATTAAAACATTATATAAAACTTATACTGTCTTTGTCATTTGTATATGAGATCATATTGGAAATAAGAGAGTTGGTTTGGATCTGAGTAACCACGACTTCCCTGAGAAGTTCCGAAGATGTAATGCGCTCGGCTGCCAAATCATTCCTTCCACAGGGGAGAAATGAGGCACTGCTAGTTAGCCGGAACAAAAACCGGATTTAGGGTGACAGAGTTCTTTACAAGTGGGTCAGACTCAGTCCCCCACACCGTTATCGATCCTGCTACCTAGAAATCCAGTAGTCTCCTTTAGAATAATGAGAGCCCACGCGACATGGCGCCGCCAACGTTTGGTCTGGCTCTAATGATTAGGTCCGACTGACTCTCTTGGTCTCATTTATATTTTGACTCCTCAGTTCCGTATACGGAGACGTCCGTGGGGCTGAGGGTTTCCGCCGCCACGGCATAGGTGCTTCCTATTGCTTAGTGGTCGGTTGTTCAAGCTTGAACTTTGAAAAGGAAAAAACCCCGATATTGGTATGCCTTCTCTGACCTGCAGCCGTTTTTTATAAAATGGCGAATCCTAATGTAGTGAACATAGCAATTAATATGCGACATCCGCTCACAGGACATCTATTGACACATGGACTGACAGTCCAGGGGGGTCCAGTCACTTTTGTGGTGGACGCCCATGCAGCCTATAGAACGGAACTTTTTTATTCTTGGGTCGCTTTTCCAGCAGTGGATGGGGGAACAAATACTTTTCACGAATACACAGTTGCGAATGTCCCTGGACAATACAGGGCTTACGCTTATTTAGAAATACCTCTATCTTATCAAGAACACCATAATTGGCTTGATGGCGCCCTCCCACACACAATAGCACAAGTAAGGTTAGGTCCACTGAGTAATGATGGTCCTACCTGGCCTTTATTGGCTACATATACACCACATCCTGCGGTTGCTCAATTAGCAGTGGTTGAAGTTCGTCGTTTACATACAGAATTAACGGCTACATATAGACGATTAGTTCAGTTTGTGCTGCAGACATTAAACACGAATGCAGCGCGTGCTGCTCCAGCGCACCCACAGGCGGTGGTTCCGGGTCTTAATCCGGCCACTGTACACAGTTATGGGTAAAGTACCGGCTAAACGAGAGGAGACTCCGTTTTGGCTGGCGCAAAAAATTAATACGCTGGAAGCAGTATTTCCCCATACGGGACCTCAGGATAAACATAGAATTTTGACGATGTGTTTGCCGTACGGGATGGTTCCTCCGGTGGACCTTTGTAATACCTGGGGCACGGTGTTTGCCGCGCTCTACACTACGGCACACGGTACACCGACATTAGCTAATTTACCGGACGTACTTAAACAGATTCAGGATGAATATGGGGCTGCCCCTGCCTTGGATTTGGGCATGCAGTTGCTGGGCAATTTTGCCACAGTTTCTTCTATTATTTTGAGAAATCTCAAAGGAGAGGCAGTAGCACTAGCAGTGCGTATGCGTCTTCGGGATGTTCCGCTGCTTCAACAGGAGCGGGAGCTTCCGAGAATAATAGCGGAAACATATTCTAGTATTGGTCGTGATAGCCTAGGGGCTAGACCACAAAAACCCCAGTTACAGGGTAAAAATAATAAAGATAATGCTAAACAGCAACAACCTGAGGGTTCGAAAAAGCGCTGGGAAAAGAAACAGCAAACACCTAACAAGGATGATGGGCAGTCTCCGCAACCGGAGACCCCACAGAATAAGTATAATCTCAGGAATAGGGATACTTTGAAGACGCCTGATAGATATCAATATACTGATACACGCCAATCTCGTTCCTTTCAGGACTCCTCGGAAAAGAGAAGTGAGAGAGGTGGGCGGTCGGAGCGGAGGACGGAGTACGTGAAACCGAGACAGGATTCACAACGCTCAGCGGAGGTTCTATTAAACAAGAAGAGAAACCGCTGCAACAGAAACAGCAATTCAAAAAGAAGAAAGTGGCAGCTGTCTCAGTTAGACATGCCGCTCAAGAAGAGAGTTCTCTTGACGAACAAGACATGGGCGTTAGCACTGTTAGACAGCGCGGCAGAGGTCACAATAGTTCGCCGGAGTCTTCTAGAGCATCTGGAGGTGAAAGCAACTGATGACTTCATACAAGTCGAAACGGCGGATATGCGAGTCTCTGATCCTGATAGAGTATATGAAGTTACTCTGCGATTGGAAGGGGACATTGACCGTATTATAAACGCCATTTTTTGGGACCATGTGGTAAAATCATATGATGTTCTGTTGGCCGAACAAGATTGGCCACCTGACTTTGTTCGCGACTGTCTAGTTGGGGAGGAGGTTATTACACCTTCCTTCTTACCACTTGTTCCACGAGAACTCGCGGAGTCCTATAGTAAATCATTGGCTCTAGCACAGGCTCCCGCTTTGTATAGAAATAACGTGGGGTAGACAGACAATCACCTTATCATGTAATTCCGATAAAGGGCGAACCTCAGCCACAACCGCAATATCCTATCAAATTTGAAGCTAGGGCATCGGTTAGAAAAATTCTTAAAGAATTGGAGTATCAGGGTGTAATTGAGCCCTGTGTCTCGCCGATGAATAATCCCTTGTTTCCGGTTGCTAAACCGGACCATTCATATAGGATAGTGGTGGATTACCGACATTTAAATAGTCATACACGCACATATGCAATACAGAATTCACACAGCGCAGCGCTTATGAATAATATAGTGCGTAAAAAATATAAGACAACATTAGATATCTCGAAAGGATTTTTCTGCCAGAATATAGCGCCCGAGAGTCGGGACTATACCTGTTTCAGTGCGTTTGGCTCTCAGAAAAAATTTTGTCGTTTGCCTCAAGGGTATAAGAATAGCCCAGGACTGTTTTCGGCTCGTGTAACTGAAATGCTGCATGAGTTCGACCCTGAAGCATTATCATATGTCGATGACATATATCTGACAGATGATGAGATTATGCAACATCTAAGGCGTGTATCGCGCATTGTTGTGGGGTTTGCTGATATTGGCTATAAGTTTAATTTTAAGAAATCAAAGATTGCCTTCCTCAGCGTCATTTTCTGGGATATGAGTTGTCGAGTGAAGGCAAGAGCTTGGCGCCACATTTTTTGGAGAAATGTGCTTTATTGCAGCCTCCTAATACAGTTCAGAAGCTCCAGTCATTGTTGGGGTTTCTGAATTTTGGCAGAACTTACATTCCTGAATATGCAACGCGTATAAAACCCTTATACGAGTTGATTCGCCCAAATTTTTCGAGTAAATTTTGGACGATTGAACATACACACATACTGCGAGAATTACAGAGTGATCTTTTAGCAGTTAAACACTTACACACTCGGGACAATACGACACATTTAGTGATCAGGGTAATACCTGGGGCTGTTGGGTTTACTTATGTCACCTTTAATGAAGGGGAGACTGTCCCGATTGCATACAAATCTCATTTGTATTCTGCTGCAGAGCAACGTTTTGCAGAAACTGAGAAAATTCTCACTGCAGTACAGATGGCTGTTATTAAAGAAAGACCGCTGGCCCAGGGTCAACGCATTGTTGTCGTTTCCCCGGTTCCAGCCTTAGAGGCTGTTACAAAAGCGAGTGTTCCTTATTCGAAGGCTCTACACCTGCGATGGATACAATGGGCTACGTCTTTGACAGCCACTGATGTAGATTATGTATTTGACCCTAAACTGCAGACTCAAGAATTTCTTCAATACGAAATAGAATACCCTGTTCCTGCTGGTACATTGCCTATTGACCAATATGAAGTGGTCATGTATACAGATGGCTCTGCGCAACCGGCGGTTGGGACTAAACAACAGTATTCTGCTGCATGTGCGGTGTTGAGCGGCACTATGGAGGGGGCAGTGTTCTGCCCCCGACATACTTATACTAAAACCTTGGGAGATTGCACGGCACAGCTGGCTGAGCTCAAAGCTCTATTGTTAGCGTTGGAGCATGCGGATCCGGCACTTTTAACCTTGCTGGTCTGTGACTCCTACTACTGTGTGCAGTCTTTCAACTAATATTTACACTATTGGAAGACGAATGGGTTCAGAGATTCTAAAGGCAACACCATTAAGCATAAAATGTTGTGGGGTAAGGTTGCGGATCTGAAGGAAACGCTTCCTAAAGTCCATGTTGTGCATACAATTGGACACCAGCGCGTTGGAATACACGTTGCTGGGAATACTTTGGCTGATGAAGCCGCGAAATCGGCAGTGGCTGTCGCCACTGTGGCCGCAGTGACTCGTTCGAGTTCCAAACCAGACACAGAAATATCGGCTGCCATAAAAGTTACTGCTGATGGCACGCCCTTTCCTAAAGGATTTCCTTCAAAATATAGTTACTGCTTGAATGGTGCGCTAAATGCTACTGTTACAATTCCAGGCATTGGTGTACGTGAAATTCCGAATAAAATAGAGAGACCTCGATTGATTTCTGCAGCCCATGAAGGGGTGGCTTCTGCACATGCTGGGGTGGCTGCCACAATTTCACTTTTACAGGCTCGTTACTGGTGGCCTGGTCTCTATAAAGAGACGAAGCAGTATGTCCTTTGTTGTGACATTTGTCAACAAATTAAGGAATTGTCGGCTAGACGCCCGCAGCAGACACCCCTTCTGATTTCAAACAAACCATTACAGTGTGTGTACTTGGATCATTGTGGTCCGCTGACAGCAGATAGTGCATACAAGTATATATTGGTTGCTGTAGATTCGTGCTCCAGATTTGTATGGGTATGGCCACAACGCTCGGCTAACGCTCGCACTGTTATTAAAGATTTGCGCATCTTTGTCGATATATTTGCAGTTGCAGCTTTTCATTCGGACCAGGGCCCTGCTTTTCCCTCTAAGGCATTCAGGGACACCATGGCTTCGTTGGGGGTCCAACTCCAATTCTCGTCTCCATTTCATCCCGAGGGAAATTCTGTCGTGGAGCGTTTAAATCGTGATTTAAAGCAGTCCTTAACGGCCAGAGTTATAGGTACGGGTCGTGGTTGGCTAGCCCACCTATATGGAGTACAGAGAGCACTTAATAACTTGCCTAGAAGGTCACTGGGGGGTCGTACTTCATATGAGTGCCTGTTTGGAACACAAATGTATGTTCCTGATCCAGATGGTCCTGGTGTGGAGGCGGCAGATACGCCCTTTGACATAAATGATCGTGTCACTGTTTTGCAGGATTTACAACAATTCCGTGAAGATAACTCTTCTGCCAATGCTGCCTCCTCAGGAATTAAGGATGAGCCAGTAACACCTACTGGTTGGATACCCAGGATTGGGGATCTAGTGCGTGAAAAGGTCGCAGTTAAAAAAGAATTTGGTCCTTCTTATCGAGAACCTGTCCCTGTGTTGGGGGTAAGCGGCACGAGAACTGTGATTTTACCGCCGCTGCGAGGGGCCAAAGGAAATCGCTTTGTTTCCATTGATAATGTCAAGTTACAACATGTGGCCGATTCTGCACAGCAGACCAAGAGGGACACCCAGTAGTTCCGGAATCCCTCTCACTACTGGGGACGAGGTCCCGCTGCAGGTGATTTTCACCGACACTGTTTCCTCTCCGAGCTTGGGGAGGGTGGATAATGATCTTGCGACTGTTCCACCGACGGCGATTAATATGGAATCTTGTGATCAAATTGCTGTACGTTCTACTGACGTTTCTGAACATGTGGTTTATAGCGTGCCACGGCGAGAGCCTCCGTCTGCTTCTTCGTTCACGGTTGCACCTTTTGCTAGAACTGCTTCTGGCTGCTTCAACAACGCTAATAATGATGAGTCCGGCTCCTCGTCTTCAATGTCTTCTGTCCACGGTCCGCGACGGCTGCTGGGATGGCTTAAACAAACATATTTTGCTTTTCCTTGGAACTATTTTTGGCTGTTTTTGGCCGTGATGACTATTTTATTATGGTTGGGATTTGTGGTTACTTTTTTTCTGATAATACATGGTCATTTTCTTCCTGATCGATCGGACATTGAGCACGTGGAGACTGTGTTAAAACCACATTTTTCGTCTCATATGGTTCGAAGAGACTTGTCCACAGTGAACATTTCTGCTATACCAGTTCCGGATGGAATTGTGTGGGATAAAGTAATGTTTGATATATATGGTCCCACTGAATTGATTCAAATACCGTATGTCCTCTAATTATCAATGAATGATATTGTTATACCTGGCATTGTTTCTGATGATTGGGATGTGAAGACAGTAGATTCTATGCTAACGGATTTGCAATATTATACTGTCTATGACGATGAAGATGCTTACCAGTTTAGAGACAATCATGGTGACATGTTTTGTTACAACTATTATGGACACCACTTTATTCATAAAGCTAGTAGCCCTAAGTCCATGTTTAATTATGTGCAATGGGAACATTGCTCGACTCCTCCACAAGGGAGTTCAAAAACGTATTATGAAAAATTTGCATATTTTACTGGGCATGATCAACGTAATGCTAGGTCCTACTATTTTAAAGTTACACCGTATTCTAATAAGCAAATGTTATTGACCGATACTAAATTACTGTATTCTAATTTGTTTGTATCTAAACTGTCGGTCGAGGGATATGAATACCTGGTTCAAAACTGTTGACTTGAAAAGTGTTTGGGGTACGAAAAATTGGCAAATGCGAGGCAGGGACACGTTATTTAGAGCATGTATTATCCCTGTGCAGTTGATTTTCCTCAATGACACAGTACAACAGACTAGCTGTTTGGGCTTAGCGACGATTAAGGAGTTAACTTTGCCTAGTATACCTGTCCCTTCTAAATTAAAAAATTGGCAGCACTATGTGAATGCTACTTTCAGTGACTTTACACATTGGGTCCAGAATGGTACACTTAACACTTCATCGTTACATCCAGGCGGGTGGTTATTATGGCCTGTAGACACTAATATGTGTCATCAACGTTTTGTCACCTCTTCAGGGGGGTTCAGGACTAGTAGGGCAGACCCTTGTTACGTTTCACCAGAACATGCTGATATAATAACTACATACAGTGTGGGGAAGCTTTGTCAGCAATGGTTGAAGTCATCCACGCTGGATGCAGTTAAGTCACATCTCATGTTACGGTCTAATAATACTGATTTACAAGATTTTTTGTCAGGTCCCAGAGTACCACGGAAGAAAAGGTTCTTATACGAGGTTTATAATGAGATTTGGAAGCTTTCACAACAAGAGGCTGCAGCCCGGTTAAGGCAGATTGATCAAGAAAATCTGATGCAGACTTTGTCTGTTGTTGATAATGGCATGCATACCCTTTCTGAACGTGTTTACACGATTGACAGCATTGTTTCCTCTGCCATTGACATTATTAAATCGGACATGTCTTCTTTATATCATGGGCAGAGTCAGACGCGGTCCATCATGCAGCTGGGTTGAACTCTTCAGACCTTGAAGGCGGGTCGCGTTCCATGGCAGCACGTTCGTGCCAGGGAGATCTTTATCTCTTTTAATTTGACTCGTCAACAACAACTGATGGCTAAAAAGGAAGCGACATATGTTATGTTAAATATTGAAAAATTAGAGAAACTGCCTTTCACGGTAGCTGAGATTCCGTCAGCTGAATGGTTGATCCATGGGGTTATTAATTTGCCTATCTCTACTTTGCAATTTACTTCGTGTTTGAAGCACATTCCGGTGGGTAGATATGAACTATTGGGAGACAGTTACATACACGAGGTGTGGGACCTTCCCTTTCAGTACAGATGTGTTAATGGTTTGAAGGAGGTTTTTCTTAGCGGCAGCGAATGCGAAGCTTCTGTCAGCCATTCAATGGTTTGTAAACAGCTGTCCTTGCACGGGGCGTGTAACGCTTCGATTGCTAACTTAGCTTGTTATCTGAAGGGAGTTCCAGTCCCGGTTATTAAAAACACTTTCCAGGTGCTTTCTAACGGCAGTTACATTGTTCTTAACAGCGAACGCTGCTGTGGCATGCGTGCTGGAATAGTTTACATCGTCGTTGTCAACAAGGCCGTTACGTGCTGCGGGAATGTGTTGTTTCCCCCCACTCAAATTAGGGAGGTAGCGGAAATCTGGCCTCATATTGCTACTTCCAAGGTTGATTTTGACAAGTTGAGTCGGCTAAAAGCTTTATTGTTTCAAAAGCATGTGGCCCTTACATCTGCTAGCGAGACCTACGCACTTCAGGTGGCAAGGCCATCGGCGGAGATACAGTCCCTTCTGAATACTAACTTTCCGACTCACTTCGGTGAACTTGTGGGACGTATATTTAATGCTTCCAGCACTGCTGGTATTGCACATTTTTTCAAAGTCGTTGGTGTTGGTTTTGCTCATACCTTCTCTTCCATATTCGGTTTGATACCTTCGGCTATACATTCCATATTAAGAAGCATTTTTGGGGGTTTCCCGATTACTTTGTCTTTATTGGCTGGAGTTTTGCTGTTATTGCTATTTTTTCGCAATGGCTGTCCCGTCACGACGAGATCCTGTACAGCTGCTCCCATCAGCGCAGCTGTGTCGTGAACGCATGATGCAGCATTTTGGAGCAACACTCCTGGGACATTTGGAGTGCGACTGGTCTCTGTCATTCAGACCGGTTTTGGATTGTGTGCAACCCGTGTTTTGGTGCCTTTGGTGCTCGTTTGAACATGCACTGGCTCTCTGTCTCTCATTGCAGCGCCCTCCAATGGTCGATACTGATCTGTTGATATTCCCGATTAGGGCTCATTCCCAGACTTGTGCACTACGGATGCGCTTGCTTCGTGAGGCAGTTTATGAGATTCCCTTCCTGGAGGAAGATGGTAGTGTCTCTTTCATAGGCCCTGCACGGGGTGCCGCCCTGAATGGTTTTGGGGCTTTCGATCACACCTGCTCCATGGTACTTTGTGGCGTGGATCTTCCGATATTGACATATATCGAAGTGGAGGAACTCCTGCGTTCTATTGCTTCTGTCTGATGATTGGATTTTTACAAAATTGACACTATATTGAATTTGGTTATGCTCACATGTTACCTAAATTTATGACTTTGTTGTCTTCTCACCTTGTCGAAATACTTGTTTTAGATATTGTTTATATTTAGGGCATCCTTTTATGTTATTGGAACCACTTGCTACCGACAAGGGGAGGGTGTAGTGTGGTTAGTTTTACGTATTCATTGCGCTTTAGCTTCAGGCTTTAGGCCTTTGTGCATTTTGCCCTGAATATATTTTATTCATTTGCTAATAGCTTAGAGCCTCTGTGCACTTTGCTCTACATGCTTTTTATTAGGCTTCGTACTGTTATTTTTCAAATAGCCAGTTCTACGGTGTTGTTTTTTATTCATATCACACTGTTTTGCCTACTTCAGCACTGGAGTTCTCCATAACATATTTACTCTGTGCTTCAGTCAAGTATACAGTCTGGCACATTGCTGATAGACGTGGTAAGAGTTTAGACTTGGCATTCCTGCGTAGGGACATTTTCTGATCACGCTGACATGTTAGTTATAAAATCACTTCCTTGTCCCAGTACAAGCAGAGGGAGATTCCGACCAGGGAACCACAACTTGACGCTGACTGCCTCGTTGCAGATGCTGAACCAAGATCACAGGTCTTTGCTCAGGTATGAGGGCTGATATCCCCATAGTGATTCTAATAGGCAAGCTAGAAGCTTAACATGCTGTGCTCTAGATAGAACAAGCAGAGGGAGAGTAGAAACTGTTTGACAATATGATAGCTTTGTTTTTATGTTTTACTCTCCTGGTAACTATTACAATCCTACTGTGTTGTATCGTTCTGGTTATTGCGGCTCACGCCTTAATATCTAAAATACAGTCGTTTTATTAAAACATTATATAAAACTTATACTGTCTTTGTCATTTGTATATGAGATCATATTGGAAATAAGAGAGTTGGTTTGGATCTGAGTAACCACGACTTCCCTGAGAAGTTCCGAAGATGTCATGCGCTCGGCTGCCAAATCATTCCTTCCACAGGGGAGAAATGAGGCACTGCTAGTTAGCCGGAACAAAAACCGGATTTAGGGTGACAGAGTTCTTTACAAGTGGGTCAAACTACGTCCCCCACACCGTTATCGATCCTGCTACCTAGAAATCCAGTAGTCTCATTTAGAATAATGAGAGCCCACGCGACAGAAAGTGGTGCTGCACTAGATGTAGCACCACTTCCCTATTATCTGTCCCTAACCTTCTGACCATTAACAGTGTCCTGTCCCTCAGTAAGTGTGACGTATGAATCTGAGACATGTTATGCATGGGAGAGTCACATTGCTGTATATGTTTTTGGGTGCTACCTGTGTCTGTCTGACTGACATGTTATAGATGGCAGTGGGTCATTCCTAGCACTAAGTTGACTAGGTCACTCAGCAAAACAAGTGCATTGTGTAATAGTTGTCCATGCTAATCTTTGTTCACAAATTACAAAGCTATGTTTTCCTGTCATGTCTTGCAGGCGTACCTGCACGCTGCACCATCAGCGAGGTTTCCAGTTTTAAAGACCCTGATGCAGCCAGTAAGTGTCACCTTGTATGTCACATGTGTACATACATTGTTGTGTCTGAGAGGGTTTGATGTGTATTAAGTCATGTACAAATGGCATGTGTGTCAATTTAGACACCATCATCTATCCTTGGGTATCGACATCATGTCTGATAGTATGCTGAGGATGTGGAACAATTTGAATGATGCACAGCTGCCAACGTGTGCTGCTATGGATTAGAGGGTCTCAGAAAATGTTATATATGCCCACAAACACAGTGATGTCTGTCAAGGCATGGGTCAGAGGTGCTGGCTTTTGACAATGTATGGATATTTCCAACATATTTGTCACAGCACCTATTCCTGCACTGTGTGCCAAATATTGCACAAATTTAGTCAGGACATGGTACAATATATATACCTGTGTACAGC
This sequence comes from Pleurodeles waltl, assembly GCF_031143425.1. Lineage (NCBI taxonomy): Eukaryota > Metazoa > Chordata > Amphibia > Caudata > Salamandridae > Pleurodeles > Pleurodeles waltl. The sequence goes on from NC_090451.1 coordinate 342,198,306, forward strand.
TCTCCAAGGGTCTTTCGCAAGAAGACACTTGCACCTCTGGTGCTTCACTGCTCTTCAATAATGTAGTGAGGCAATGGACTTGCAAGGAGCTTTTTCAGAAGGACAACAGTCAGTTGAATACACATAGAGATTAGCTTTCTTCTCCAGATGGATGTGGGGCAAGTCCATGGATTGGAGCAAATAAGATGTGTGTACATGAAACAACAGGTTTTAGCTATCATGATAGCTGTGAGCAAGCATGATCACATCATGTGTGTATGAAATGTGCATGTTGAGTGTTTCCTGGTAGTTAAGAGGTGTATCAAGTTTTTGCACAGGTATGGGCAGATACAAGAAAACAGGCTCTGCACCCAGTGCTGTGCCACTTTTGTCGTAGTCCTTAGCTCCCCCCTATATGCCACCATGTGTGTGCCGTATATGATATACCAATAAGGGGAGGCCCGGTGAACCCCACTGTATCTGGGCCAAAACACAATGCACCTAGATGAATATACAGAAGGGATAAATATTTATATAGAAATATATCTCGAATGAAAACATTAATTATTCATTGAGGACAATTATTGTCTAATATCTTACTTCTATTTATTTTAGTATTTTGTATCTCCTTGTTTGACTCTAATCAAGTGTTGGATTACCATATAAAACATCACTCCATACATGACGACATTGCTACATATCTGACATTGTACAAACAAACAAATGACCAATTAACAACATCATAAAATCATACACTAAAAGTAGAAAACCAAATATTTTTTGCTCTTAGCACTGAAGTCTTTTTTAAATAAGCTGCTAAACCTTCAGGCAAACAGTCTTATACTGATGAGGTACTGGTGTTTGGTATCATTTCCTTTGATGGTATTTTCTCCCAATGTTTATACATGATGCCATCTCATTTCATTTATTCCTTTGTTCAATAATTTCAGAAACATTCCTCCAGAGAATAGTCGGCGCGCTTTGGCCCTTCTACTTCTGGCCTCCTCAGGACATCAAACACAGTTCCTATATACAAATTTACATAGACTTACTCTCAATCAACATCTTGTGTACACCACCACCAGTGCTCCAAAAAGCACTGTTCACCCTTTGCTACACCACATGTGTGACATCAAAGGCAAGTAATATCTGTGTTAATTTTATTTTTCCCTTACTAAACAACCCACACAAATAGTATTCTCTCATCTAATGTAGCATACCCACAGCTCGTAAATATTATAAATGTTATTGTAAAGCCAAAATACCATGCTTATCAGGGCAATAAAAAGTCTTTGTTTTTTATTATTCATTGTCATCCATTCCCCTACAGTGATGTTATTTTTATAATCATAGAGGGTGAAGTGGAAAAAAGGCTGACCTTATTTTTATTACAGAATTACCATTCAGGAAACTGTTTTTCAAAAGGAGATTTGCCAATGATTTTGAACCATCCTTCCGGAGTACTGAAAACCATAATTACAGTATACTTAGTAGCCATCCATTTAACGCTAGTTTTCTACAAACATTGTTGTTTCAGTAATGTAATTACAGATTGGTCTTTCAACGGAGTACCAATCCGGGTATTTTTGGCAGCCATCTTGGAGCTGTCAAAGCCTGAATCTATTAAAGGGACGCTTCATCGTTATTAATAGTATAGAAACTACACGTCCCATATGTAACTGCCTATATAAATACAGTGACCTAAGTACTTAAACTAAAAAATGGGTACAACTGAATCGCCAAAGCATGCAATTGACTTTCAATTAGCTATCAATGTGCAGCATAGCAAAAGGAGATTTTGAATCAATACAAATGGGTCACATCTAATGAAAAACTAGAAGGCCAAATATTAGTATACACTTGCCATAGAAAAGAATATCAGGAACTTACACTACAAGTGGGGAACAAATGGGAAGATAAAAATGGAGAGATAAAAACAGACTTCTCCTAATTTTCAATCTTTAATTATTAATTAACTCCCACTTCTCATCGAGATCATTCAACCCTCTTCTAGCTGAACTAAATTTTTCAATTAATCTTGCCTCCATCCTATGTAGAATGGAGGTGCATTCAATAGCTGTTTGTCGTTTCTCTACTACATATAGTACTGAACATCTTATATCGGCATTTTTGTGGCTCTTTTCCATACAATGATCGACTAGTGGTGCATTTCGTGTTTCACATCTAATTCTAGACAGATGTTGTAAAATGCACACGTTTACTGGTTGTGTTGTCTGGCCTATATATGTCAACATACAAGGGCATGTAATGCAATAAAATACATTTCTAGTGTTGCAGTTTGAAAAGCGGAGTTGTTGATAACTTTTCCCGTTGACTACAATACTCTTCGTATTCTCCGTATATTGACAAGCTGTACAGTTGTTACATTTATAGTGACCCATGAGGGGGGGGGTAACTCTAACATTCCCCTCAGGTCTCTCATTTTTTTAGGTGTAGAAAAAGAAGCATGAACTAATGTGTCACGTATATTACTACCCCTTTTAAAGGAAAAGAGTGGCTTCTCTATCCCTAATGGGTATAGCATTTTCCAATTTTTTTCAATGATGGACCTAATTCGATTGGCTTTGGGGTTGTAAGTTGTCTTTGAAAAGGATTATCGTTATTATATATCAACTAGTAGAGAAAACACAACCATCTATTGAATGTACCTCAATTCTACATAGGATGGAGTCAAGATTAATTGAAAAATTTAGTACAGCTAGAAGAGGGTTGAATGATCTCGATGAGATGTGGGCGTTAATTAATAATTAAAGATTGAAAATTAGGAGAAGTCTGTTTTTGGGTATGCTACATTAGATGAGAGAATGTTATTTGTGTGGGTTGTTTAGTAAGGGATAAATAGAATTAACACAGATATTGCTTGCCTTTGAGGTCACACACGTGGTGTGGCAAAGGGTGAACAGTGCTTTTTGGAGCACTGGTGGTGGTGTACACAACATGTTCATTGAGAGTAATTCTATGTAAATTTATACATAGTCACTGTGTTTGATGTCCTGGGGAGGCCAGAAGTAGAAGGGCCGAAAAGCGTCGACTATTCTCTGGAGGAATGTTTCTGAAATTATTGAAGAAAGGAATAAATGAAATGAGATGGCATCATGTATAAATATTGAGAGAAAATACCCCCAAAGGAAATGATACCAAACACCATTACCTCATGAGTATAAGACTGTTTGCCTGAAGAAGGTTTAGCAGCTTATTTAAAAAAGACTTCAGTGCTAAGAGCAAAAAATATTTGGTTTTCTACTTTTAATGTATGAGTTTATCATGTTGTTAATTGGTCATTTGTTTGTTTATACAATGTCAGATATTTAGCAATGTCGTCATGTATTGAGTGATGGTTTATGTGGTAATCCACCACTTGATTAGAGTCAAACAAGGAGATACAAATACTAAAATAAATAGAAGTAAGATATTAGACAATAATTGTCCTCAATGAATAATTAATGTTTTCCTTCGAGATATATTTCTATATACATATTTATCCCTTCTGTAGATTCATCTAGGTGCACCGTATATGATATACGGCATACCATGGTGCAGGGTATGTGCCAAATGTGCTTAACTTCTTGACAAAACGATATACTGTTCATGGTTAGTGCAAGAGAATCTTATGCTAACCCCGGATTGTACATAGAGGCCCATTGTGACCAATGATGTGCCCACTTTTAATGCCAGCTCTGAGCTGGAATTCAAAGTAGTCAGAACAAATTGACACAGCCGAATCTCTTAGATTGCAGTGTGCCATTTTGGCAGTCACTCTACCTGGGGACACGCCACCATTGCATACATCATGCCGGGCACAGGCCTAATGTGGCTCAAGGGGTGACAAAGTGGCACAATGCAGGGATTGCACCACTTTGTTGATATTCTGCTGACCATTTGGCCTTGTTGTGCCTTATAGCGTCATATTGATTTTGACACTAATGTGGTGCAAGGAGGCCCTAGACACTCTCAAATCTTGGTCCTAGTGTGCAACTTTGGAGAGCCATTATCCCTGTGACATGTGCAAAATACCATAGATGCCTGCTAGGTAGACTTGTATAGACTCAAGTCTGCCCTTGTTGTTGGCAACATGTGTCATCAGAAAATGCTGTTTACAATGCATGCTTGTTCTTCCGCTGGCCAGCACAGTTACTGATGACATTTTCTCTTCTTGTTTTAGCTGCCACTATGACTCCAGCCCAGAAACATCAATTTGAAAAACGTGTGGAACAGTTCAGACACATCTTCAAGGTCCTGGCTGGTTACCGGAAGATGTCTAGGATGCACCGCACTGAGAATGGGTCGTTCAAGGCTTTCCCACATGGTGGACCAGCTCAACAGCCTACAACCACCTCAAAAAAAGGAGTGTCCTCTGCACCCAGAGTCTGTGGAGATCTCTTAGGTCCCGCACCCTCAACACCCACTGCACATCTGATGCCAGCAGCACCCCAAAAGCTGCCACTGTCTGCCGCTGGCTCCACTTTTGAGGCGGAAATGCGTTGAGACACGGTTGAGGTCAAGGCTAGGTTGGCCAGACTTGAGGCAGACTATGCCAGGAACTACAAACTCCTAAAGTTCATAAAGAAGAAGCTGAAGAAGCTGTAGGGTTGGCCACTAACCACTTCCCAGGGACTTCTCTTCCCCAGTCTGCAGTGTGTGTATAGTTTTAGTGGATATTAGGGGGTAAATAAAGGTTAGGTAGCATAGAGTAGGTAAGTTGTACAATATAGTTAGTGTAGTTTGGGAAGTGGGATTTAGGCTTTTTTTGTTTGGGAGCACTGTGTGGTTATGTATAGGGATATATGTCCCAAAATAAAAAAAATAAAAAAACTTTTTTTTTTTTTTTAAATACGAAAATAAATATATTTGTTTAGGACATAGGTTAATTAGTATATGTGTAGCTCTAGTTTGTGTTGTCCTAAGCGTCTATTCTCTCATAAGGGGAGTGGGGAGACAATGTTTATTGAGTGGTGTTATGTGCATAAAATAAGTTTAGATTAGGATAGCTGTAGGGTTAAGTTAGGATAAGTTAGTGTAGGTTAGTGAGTAGTTTAGGTTTTTAATAGGTTGTGTTTTAAGTACTGATGCATCTTGTTAATTTTAGACAATTAGGTGTTTGTGATGATTGACTGTCTAGGTGCTATCATGTCTGCAGTGACCAAGTTAGAGAATTGCCTCAGAATATACATTCAGTATGATTTACATGTATGACTATGTGTATGCCTTATGACCAAGAAACTTTTTGATTGCAGCAATATGACATTAGCTACTCAAGACAGTTTTCAGTGTAGTTCCCGACACTCAGATTGTGTATGGATTCCAAATCTTTGACGGGTAATAATGCAACATCAATTGTCATCGCAAAGATCTGTAACAATCATTCTTGAAAGGTTTAGCACATTAAACTCCACCTTATTTGGGGTATGAATAATGGCACACTAATAGCTGACCGTCACAGTCTTAAATATGCCTCTTCTGTTCCTCATCTGTTTGTTGTACTGGTACAATCATCAGAGACATTTCCAGACACTTGAGTTCTGACCCATTCATGCAATATGTCAACTTGCATGGATATGTGTTCTATACATGCTTGAAAGGCTCAGAAAGTTGGTGTAGTCCACAATACTATCAGTCACCTTCATCATGTTTGAGTCCAAGTGTAAGTCTTTGTGTCTGACAGTAAGCCACACATACCATTTGGTTCTGGTCCCATTGACTTAGCTTCACACAGTGCATACATTTATATGTGTTGATTGAACACTGAAAAAAGAGCATGATACGTGTGAATATGGTGTTTTTTTTTACATGTGCAAGTTTTGTTTACAATACAGTACAATGTCCAGTTCACTGACCCATGAGAGATCCTGAGCCATTTGATGTTCATTCAGATTCCAAGGGTGAAGTACATGTCATGAGACATGTGTAGGAGAAGTTGACATTAGTGAGGAGCTGTCCAAATTGACAATAGGTAGGAATTGAGACAATGACAGTCCATACAAGATAAGTCAACAATGGTAGAGTGAAGAGGGAACATTGCCAGCTGTCACAACACTGGCATAATCTTAAGCACAGAACTAAAGAGATACTGTCCAGGTGACACAGACTGGAGCTACTGTGTGGTTTTATGTGTGAATGTTGTTCCTTCCACATCTTCATCCTCTCATGTGTGTGGTGCCTCCTGTGCCATGGGTGGTGCTGTTGTTGATGTTGAGGAGGCCACACACATATCTGTGTATAGAGATGTGGAATCAAAGGTCCCAGAAGCTGCCACTTGTGGGAATACATAAGGCATCACTGCAGCAAGGAGGAACTGCTGATTTCATAACACGGTTGTTACATCACGATAGTAGGCAGCCATGTTTTCCCTGAGGGAGGCCACTTGCCACTGTATGGACACCAGGGCACTCTGTATAGCCCCCAGCCTGTTATCTATCATGCTGCTGCCACTTTGGGAGGGCAATTGGTCAAGCCTCTACCTCATGACAGAAGCTATGTTGCCCAAGGACTGCTGGAGTCCATGTAGTGGGGAGTGGGTGCCTCTGATGGCAGCTGAGTTGTCCTTATTGGGACTGAGGCACCTCTGCACTTCCTCTAGGCAGCCTGTCATTTTCTCTATCCCCATCTGCACCTGCTGTGCCAGCTCCCGTTATACTCTTACCACTGTCCTCTGAAAGGTAATGTCTGGATCCTCAGAGTCCACGGCTGTGGCATGGCTCTTTGGTGCTGTCTGTTGGTACATGGGTGGTTCATGTGGAGAACCCATGTAAGAAATGGAGCTTCTAGTTAGCTAGAGTATGCACCTAAGCCAGGCAGAACCCACCCATTTTAGTTAGGGGAAGGGAGTTACATAACCCCTGCTCACCACCTTGGTAGCTTGCCATGAGCAGTCAGGCCTATCCCGGAGGCAATGTGTAAAGCGTTTGTATAACACACACAATACATGTGATGCACTATCCCCAACACAAAGGAAACACAACACCAAGTTATATAAAAATAAACTGTATTGTACACAACATCATTAGACCAAACATAACATGTCAGTAATACCCTGCTAGCAGTTGACAGAACATCATACAGTACTATTACTCTGCAAAATCCAGCAGTGGACACATAGAACACACAGGTTACTGATTATTCTGCAACATAAGCAGTAGTCAGGAAAACATTAAAGCAAAAATTCACATATTATGGTACACCACTCTCACATATGCTAACCATCAGCTTGACAGTACATAGCCTGGCAACATTCCGCACAGATCATAAGGCTACCAAAATAAGTGCATACATCAGGAAAGTACTTCCCTAGAACATAGGTCATGAGTATCCCCGTTCTTTATGCAAAGGAGTTCCTGAGAATACATGTGCCCCCCGGGCCTATTCAGCACAACATGCAACTATTAGGTTACAGGACAGGAGGAATAAAGGTAGCGCACAGAGGGTAGGAATTACCATACCTCCTCTCCTATATAAAGAAAAAGTTATATCACTTCAGTGCTTTGTGGGTAGTGATTGCGGTGAGATTCAGGAAGACTAGGCAGGCACGAGACCTCCATCAAAGGTTCCCCCTCACCCTTCCAGCCCCACAATATTGTCACCACAGTGAGAGGCTTAATCTCTTTCACAGGCTTAAGAACCTCATGTACTCCATTTGCAGTGACCTAGCAAAGGGACTTACCCTCGAGCCAGGGTCATGCACATCGGATGCTCCCTCCTCCGATGAGGGACACCTGGTTTAATTCTCCCTCATCCGAGCGGGGCCTTCATTGAGGTGTCCATGCCGCCCGGTGAGGAAAGCAGAGGCTCGCACTACCTCCCGCGGGGACCACATGTCTTTAAGCGGGTGCAAGGCTCCTCCGTGGTGGGTGCTGGGGTGGCCCTGGGAGAGAGAGGGAACTCCAGTGAGGTTTTCCATCTTTCTTGGCTGCCTCTCCGTCATCCTCAGCACATGCACATGCACGCATCCAAGATGGGGTGTGAGTGCTCTTTGGGATCCCAGGCTGCTGCGGTGAACTTGGACAATAGATGGGGCTTGCTCATGCCCCAGGGGCACCCTTCTTCAGCTCTCCTGTGCCCCCAGGTTCTGATGAGGAGTGTGCTCTGCTTCTCCATCCTCTTCTGCTCCAGGGGCACCCAGCACAGTGTGTTTTGGACGTCCTCCAATATGCTGCATGCCCAGGCCATGGCAGCAGGATTTGAGAAAAAGTGCACTCCCGGCCTTTGGGAAATAAAACAAAGGTGGTCGCAAGGCGCTTTAATGAATAAAGAGAAGTGCTCCTCAGGCACTCTGCAATCAAGGCAAAATGGTCCTTTGCGCTGGAAAGCAAGTAGATGTAGGGGGCAGAGGCCACAGCACCCAGCACCTGGAGGACACAGGTGGAGCACAGGGCGGCAGGGTCCAGCAACAGGCCAGCACAAGGAGGATGCAGTTAGTGGCAGTTTATCCTAGTGACCCAGCAGGTCACAGGTCAGTACAGCAGCAGCAGTACAAGGTAGTTCCCAGCGAGTCCCTCAAGCACCATTCTGTGTCCATGTCCTTAAGATGTTTCTTATGCACCAAAGTGTCTTCAAACATGGGGAAAATCCTCTGTGCTTATACTCAATTTTGTACAACACTTACAAAGAGTGGGAGAGGAGGTTCCAACCAGTTACAACTGGTTGTAGGAGTGTCCTCTGTCTCCTCCAGCACAGGCTCCAGACATCAGTTGGGGGTAAATGAGCCCTTCGTGTGCGGCCAGGGCACAGCCTTTGCAAATGCATGTGTGCCCCACCTCACCTTCTCTCCGCCCAGAAGGACCATTCAATATGTAGATGCACCTTAGTGACATCTCCACCCTCACTGTGTACAGGCTGTCTGCAAAGGTATGCACAAAGCCCACCTGTCACTCTGTCCCAGACGTGGATTGGAGTCATGCTGCAAAACACCAGAGTCATAAGCACATAGAAATGCTCATTTTCTAGAAGTGGCATTTCTATAATGGTAATAAAAAATCCACCTACACCAGTAAGTAGCAGTTCTCACTACCATCACAACCATACCAAACATGCCTACGCTACCTCTCATAAATCAGATAATACCCCCTTGTCATAAGGCAGGGCATTTCCAATGCAATCCTATGAGCAAGGCAGCACTCACAGCAGTGAGAAATCAAATAGATTGTTTGTCACTACCAGGGCAGGACAAACAACCAGGCACATGTCTTGCCTTCTACATACATAGTACCCTGCCCATAGGGCTAGCTAGGACCTACCTTAGGGGTGACTTACATGTAGTAAAAGGGGAGTTCTGGGCCAGACAAGTAAATTTAGATGCCAGGTCCCTGTGGCAGAAAACTGCGCACATGGGGCCTGTGCTAGCAGACCTGAAACAGGTTTGAAAGGCTACTTCTGTGGGTGGCGCAAGCAGAGCTGCAAGCCCACTAGCAGCATTTAATTTACAAGCCCTGGGTATAGGGTTACCACTGTACAAGGGACTTACAGGTAAATTAAATGTGCCAATTAGGTGTAAGCCAATCATACAAACTTTATTAGGGAGAACACCTGCACTTTAGCACTGATCAGCAGTGATAGAGTGCTCAGAGTCCTTGAGCCAGCAGCAAGAGGTCAGAAAAAATAGGATGAAGGAGGCAAAAAGTTTTGGGATGAACCTGCAAAAAGGGCCAGGTCCAACACCCCGCAATGCTGTGTATCCTCCCTGCAACTGGAGGTGGTGTCTGAAAGGAACCCAGGACATTCTGGAGAGTCTCTTCATTGATGGTCGGCAGACGGTAATCCATATTGTCTGTAAAATCCAGGACAGGCAGGTCCGCAGGAGGTAAGGCATCATCCTCAGCAATGGGATAGTGAAAGGTCAATCTTTGACTGTAGTGGCTGCTGACATGGCTCATCATTTACTTGCTACTGGTGGCTCATTAACATGTTACAGACCCCCACATCAAGGCACACATTTGTGGACCTCTAATGGAACACTATGCCACCTGAACATCATTTGTGTGTAGTCACCATTTGCACAATCTGTCAGTCCACAATTCCCAGTCTGTTACACCCACTTTGATTTTTTAATCATGGTCTTCGACATTTTTCCCCTTTTCATTGACTTTACTGTGTAAACTTTGCAAGACATGGGCATTGTTTCAGACTTGTGCTCACTCCACAAGTGGATATGTTCAGATATACTTGGAATTTGTTCTTACAGATATTTGAGTTATTATGTGACTTATCAGCCATGCTACGTGTGTTGTTGGAGTGACAGTAGGTAGTGAGCTGTCCAAATGCATCCTTCTAGACACTTTGGACAAGATTTATGCTAAAGTGGTGCGGTGCGTTGCTGCGCCAAAAATAGCACACTTTTTAAATGCAGGGGTGTGTGGTATTGAGAAGAATACAGCGCACCTCTGCGTTTCCCCCTGCTTTGGTGCTGAATTAAGCTGCCTAGTGCAAGGGTGTCTTCCTTGAGGGGATAGATTGTTTATGTGCAGGAAGCGACATATTCCTGCACATAAACAATCTATAATGGTGATTTGGCACTTCTATGTGTGCTGCAAAATGAATATGACCTTCCTACACATAAAATATCGTCCATGGCATTTTGCTTCTTCTATGTGTACTGAGAATGCCTTTCAAGGTATTTGGTGCATTGATCCCACACCACCATTTTCCTTGCAGGCCCCTTACACCAGCCACTGACACCATGGAAGCACGTCATTTACATTACTGTTCACCATGGTGGACATTCCCACAGTAGTCTCATGTGTTTTGTCACCATTTTGGTGCTTAACTGTATTGACACCATGAATGATGGCACTAGTGCAGCAAAGCACAGTGAGGTCTATTGCTTACAATGCTTGGGTCCCTTTGTCGTCTGCCTGTGGCAGGTTTCACACATGAAGAAATTTGATGGCACAGTGCAACCTTTATGGATTATCAGTCCAATTAGTTCTTCCCTCCCTGCGTAAGGGATATTTCTTTACATACAGCATATCAGCCACAGGCATATAATGATGTAAGGGTGTACAAACTGGATCAATGCATGCATTGTGTGACTTTGTTAATGGGGCACAAGGGAAATGGGCAACTTGGATCCACATTGGCAACAATTTTTATGATGCTAATGTTGCATTACAGGCTTGTAATATTGGGCCCCTAGTGTGACATTGATGCACTTGTGGCTGTTCTTATGCATGAAGGTGCCCCTTTGTAAACAACACCAATGATTCCCACAACACAGGAAACATTGTTACATGATGAAATAGGATGTACTTGTACATCAGCACAAATGATCACAGACATGCCCCATATGTTGTATATGTTCACTTTTGTGCCCATTTCCAAATGGGGCAAGGAGGTGCCTGACAGTTGTTGTTGGGCCACCCTGTGCAACTAGTGTAGGACATGTTGCACACTGATTGTGCAGATGAATCAGTGGCAACTGTGAAGCAGTTGCTGGGATGGTTGAGAAATGTTTGATGAAAATAGGGGGAAAGTGTGGAAACATCTGAAGTGTTGGGCCATTATTGCCCAGGTTTCAGGGAAAATGACTGAGCACACATTTGGCAGTGCCACACTCCATCATTTTCAGTACACTTGGATGCACTGTTTTAAAGCATATATGGTGCAGCCCTGTGTTGGCCCATGCATCAGCTCAATATTTGCTGCCGAGCGCCAGCGCACACATCCTTGTGCCATGGAGCAAGGATGGCTGCGCTGCATCGGAGATTGTTATAGGGCAGGAAGGGACACTTACCTGCAGAAAACACAATCTTCTCTGGGCTTTTGCTCTTTCTATGTGTGCTGTAGGATGCGGCACACATAGGAAGAGCAATAACACCAGGAGGAAGGAAAGCATTTCTCCTTGTTGTGCCATTCTAACACTACCCCTGGTGTGGTGTTGGATTTAGTCGCAGTCTCAGGTTTACATAAAGTCTTAAATCTGGGGCAATAACAGTATGCAATGGGTGTTGTTGTGGCACACCACAGCAACACCTATTGCACACACCTTCCAGGCAAAGTGCTGCCTGTGAAGGGGCCATATTTACCAGGTTGTGGTAAGCCCAAAAAAGTGGCCAAATGTCATGTTGTGAATATGGCGGAGTGCACAGAGACACCAGAGCCTCACCAAAAGTGAGGCTCAGGTGTGGATAGGGCCTTTTGATTCTGGCACTATGGGTCAGATGTAGGTAGCTAAAAAATAGCGAGTCGGAAATTGCGAGTCGTTGCGACTCGCAATTTCCAACTCGCAAACTGGTATCCAACAAGAAAAAGCGACTTCATTTTGCGACTCGCAAATGAAGTTGCACCGCAGATTGCGAGTCCGCTGTTTGCGAGGCCGCAAATTGCATGCAGGTGCAGCAGAACAGTCTGGAAAACACTTCCTGGCTCTTGCTGATGACATCACAGCCAGGAAGTTAACAAATACACCTGGGAGGAGGGAGGACCACACCCTTTTCTAACTGCTGAGCAACCACCTGGAGGAACAGCAGCAAGAATGGAGGACTCCGGCAGGAAGAGAAAACTGAAGTTTTCAGAAAAGGAACTTGAGGTGCTGACAGACGAATGCTGCCAGCACCATGACCAGCTATTCGGAAGGGCTGCCCTGAGTGTGCCAGAGACGGAAAAAAGGAGGATTTGGAATGACATCCAGGAGAAGGTCAACGCCATAGGGGTGAGCCACAGGAGTATAAAGGAGTTAAAAAAGAGATGGTATGACCTGCGCTCCAGGACCAAGGAGAGGGTGGCAGAGTGCCTCCGGGAGATGAGGGGCACAGGAGGAGGCCCATCCACCGTCCCACCACCCACACCCATGGAGGAACTTGTGGAATAGACCCTTGAGCCTGAGGCAGTGGCTGGAATGGGAGTGCTGGACACGTCAGCGCCAGGGACATCAACAAGTGAGTACCATGAAACATGCATGTACACCCATGTCTGCCATACCCCCACCCACCCAGTACACAGTAGCATGCACAACCAAATTAGCTCCATTCCAGACTTGCAACCACCAGAATGGTGCATTATGGGCAATGTAGTTCAGGAGTCAGCTGATAGGCAACAGTTTATTAGGAGGCATACAACAGATGTTAGATACTGACAGTGTGTTCCCTATGTCCCACAGGTCTCCCACAAGACACCCACACCAGCCAGTCCGTCCAGGGTGCAGAGAGCAGCCAACAGGCAACACAGGAGTCAGAAGCAGCCACTACAGGGCCCAGCACCACCCAACCACAGTCCCCTCGAGCTGCACCAATGGACATTGTGGATATCGACACAGCACCCGGTCCCAGCCACATTGTCATCCAGGACCCTGAAGCTCCACCGCGTCGCAGACGCAGAGTCCATGTCCCTGCAGTGTCCCAGGAGGATGTAGGTGACTCTTCTATGTACGCCGCAGAGGCAGCCCTCATAAGTGGTCAGCGCATGCAGACAAGGCAGATGAAAGTAATATCAGGGGCAATGCAGCGTATGGAGCGTAATTTCACCACAGGGCTGGCACAGGTGAACACACAGTTCCAACGCCTGAACGATAATGTCGGTGACCTTGCACTCTCCATCTGTCAACTCGTAACTGAACTAGTGTCAGAGAGAGAGAGTGCAAGGCGCTGTGAGCGGCAACTTGTACACCGGTTGGACCGCATGGCTGCATCAATCATCCGCCTGGCAGTCAACACCACAGGGCTGTCACGAAGTATAGTTAGTTTGTAGGTGGACTTGGGCCACTTTGCAGGGGATGTGGCTCGGGGACTGGGTCGCATCAGCCACGCTGTGTACATGCTGGTGGCAAGACAGGTGGCTAGGGGCATGGCAGAGACACCTCAGGATAGTGAGGAGGGGTCCACCGTCAGCAGTGCATCTGCCACGGACACACGAGTCTTGAGGAGTGGCAGTGCACGTCAGGGGTCTGCTGACACACCGAGCACTAGCCAAGCTGGGCGTCCCAGGCGGAGGAGTTGAGCCTATGCACTGCAGGACACTTGAGGCACATGAGGTGAATGTGTCCTCATTGCAGGTGGACATTTACAGCCCCTTCACAAAAGTTCAGTTCATTATTACTTAGGTTCACTTAATAAAAGTTCTTGTTTGTTCCACTTCACAACTGGACTCTTTGTGTGTGACATTAGTGTGTGTGGTGACAGTTAGCACGTACCTTCCAAAGTATTGGTTTGCAATGTGGTCCCGTCTCTGTCTGCCTTGATTTGCAATGCTTCTATCCCATGATGGCGATGTGGTAGCTCTTGCTCGTCATCCTCCGAATCTGGGTCTTCAGGGGTGAGATGTAGCTCACGTCTGGTGGCAATGTTGTGCAGTATAGCGCATGCGCCAACTATCTTGGATGCTGTTATTGGGGCATACTGGAGCGCACCTCCACTTCTGTGGAGGCATCAGAATCTTGCCTTTAACAGTCCAAAGGTCCTCTCGATGACATTTCTGGTCCTCTTATGTGCACTGTTATATCGCCTCTCATTCTCATTGCTGGGTGTTAAGTACGGGGTAAGTATCCATGGTCGTAGCGCATATGCACTGTCACCTGTTTGGCATAAATGGACAATGTTAGCAGGGCATGGATGGTTTCTACAGTGACCTGTGTGTATGGCTTCAGGGTGTATTCAGCAATACCTAAGAGATATCCGTCTCCAAACTCCCCACGTTCTAGGCGTTGGTGTATCCCACTGTGCCTGAAAATGTAAGAGTCATGTGTACTCCCTGGAAATTTGGCTACCATGTCAGTGATAACATAATGGGCGTCACATACCACCTGGATGTTCAGTGAGTGGGTACACTTCCGGTTGCGGAACAGATATTCCAGATTTGCAGGAGGGCATATTTGTATATGTGTCCCGTCTACACACCCTATTACATGAGGGAAGTTGGCAATCCTGTAGAATTCCAACTTGGTGCTGTTGATTTCTGCCTCATTCCTGGGTAGGTATATGTATCTGGACATGTGTGTGAGTATGGCATCTAAGAAACATCTGAAGAACCGTGAGAGTGCACTTTGGGATACCCCACCTGCCACAGCAATGACCCCCTGACAGCTATACGAGGCCAAGAGGTGCAGTGAGCATAGCACTTGCACATGTGTGGGGATGGCGCTGCAGGGCACAGTCTGGCGTTGCAGCTGCAGATTGAGTAGATCTATTAATTCTAATATTGATGCACTGCTGAGTATGTATTTATCATGTATCTCCTCCTCTGTTTGTTGGAATAGTGTCTGCCTGGTTCTGTATATCCTCTCCTGTCTCTGGCTCCACCTCCTCCTCTGCTGTGCGGCGCGGACTCTCCTCCTCCTTGCAATCACATATATCTCCGCCATCTTGAGTAACCCAGATGCCTTCTGGGTCTCCTTTTATACTTTGGTTCTGGTTACCACCTGCTCTGACTTAGTGGTAAATTGGGTGTGCAAAATGGGCTTTTTGCGACTAGTCGCAATTTGCGAGTGGCTTTTTCATATGGTTTGCGACTCGCAAATTGCGACTTCCTATTTGCGGGTCGCACAATGGTGTCGCAAATTTTGTGAGTCGGTAATGGCTCGCGTCGCAATTTGCGATTCGGAAATGGGGTTTTTGCATCCCATTTCCGATTTTGCGGGGTCGCTAATTGCGATTCGGGCCATTTGCGACTCGCAAAATTTTGCTACATTAGGCCCTTCGTGTCCAGATGCAACCCTTTTGCATGCATTCAATGAGTCCTATGTGCCTCCCCCTTCTGCCATTTGTAAATTCCAGTATAGTCCCCCACTGCAACTTACTGTGCATTTGTGGTAGGTCTTGGTAGTCTGCACTGTCCTACGATTCCAGTGACCAGCTCCTCAAGATGAACCCTGCCACCATCTTCTCCAGCTCATCCAGGTCCTCCTGGGGTGCGGGACTTCCACCTCCAGTCTGCAGTGCTGCCTTTTGGTTCCTGGACAGTTTCTCTTTAGTTCTGCAATTGCAATCGTGTCAGCGTTTGTTCCAATCAGTGACAGTCCTCCTCACCTCTGCCTCACTGTTGACTTTATCTACTATTGCCTGCCATAGAGCCTCTCTCCTACCTATTGGCAATTTAGAGGTGACAAAGAGCTGGTGTTGGTGCCCATCACCTATCTGACCAATATGTCATTCTCGTCCTCACTAAAGCAACACTTCTGCTTCCTTTTTTCCTTCTCCTGGGACTTTGCTGGTTCGTAATGGGCTAATTGAGATCTCTCTGGCTTCTCTCCTGGCCTGCATTCTCCATCTTGTCTCCCTATTTTTTTTTCTTGCTTGCTCGCTTTTTTGTTTACACAAATTCTGCTACATATGGCCCTAACACGATTTGCGTCAATAAACGAGCCGCAAAACGTTCAAATGCCACTTTTGCAGCCTTAGCGTAATTTTTCTTTCCAACATGTCGCAATGGTTAGTGTCATTTTGTTTTATGCTAACCTTTCCATAGCGCCATGATGCATCATTTTTTTTAAATGGAGCATGAATGGCTCTAACGAGTGGGGTTAGCTAGTGGTAATTTTTTTGATGCAGAACTGGGCTGCGTCATGGTTCTTAAATATGGGCCTAAGACAAATAATCAATTTACATAATTACTATTCAATAAAATAATTATCAATTAATAAATAAGTGTTATTCAATTATTAATCAATTAACTTTCCACCAAATACCACTAGAAATCTAGCAGCCCAAACCTAAAATAAATCCAAAAATTAGTTCCATAATTTACATATTTAAAATCAATTAAATTATTAATAAACAAATAATAAATAATTGCTATTTAATTAACTTAAATACCTTCCAAGCCTAGACCCCTACAAATTTAGGAGCCCACAACTAAAATATAAATAAAACAAAATACGTATTCAATAATTTACCATATAAAAATTCAACTAAATAATTAACAATAAATAACAAATTGTTAATTAAGTATTACTTGATCAACTTCACACCCTAGACCCCTAAAGACCTTCCAGCCTAAAACTAAAATGAAAGTAAAATAAATAGGTATTCCAGGGATTACACAATAAAAAAATTATCACCTTATTAATTAAAAACTGATAATTAATTGTTGAGTGAGTAATTATTATTTGGTTAACTTCCTACACTATAGCCTTACAATCCTAAAAACCTGCAAATAATGAATAATAATAAATAAATCACTATCACATATGTTAATGAATATCAATCAGATAATGAAATAAAATTGATCCATAATCCAACAGTCCACGACAACACTCGAAATCATAAATGAAAAATAAATAAACAATTCTAAATCACTTAAAGTAGAAGCTATATTAACCCCTTCGCTGCCAGGCCTTTTCCCCCTCCTGTGCCAGGCCTTTTTTTTGGCTATTTGGGGCAGTTTGCGCTTAGGCCCTCATAACTTTTTGTCCACATAAACTAGCCAAGCCAAATTTGCGTCCTTTTCTTCCAACATCCTAGGGATTCTAGAGGTACCCAGACTTTGTGGGTTCCCCTGAAGGAGGCCAAGAAATTAGCCAAAATACAGTGAAAATTTCGTTTTTTTCTAAAAAATGGGAAAAAGTGGCTGCAGAAGAAGGCTTGTGTTTTTTCCCCTGAAAATGGCATCAACAAAGGGTTTGCGGTGCTAAAATCACCAGCTTCCCAGCTTTCAGGAACAGGCAGACTTGAATCATAAAACCCAATTTTGCAACACAAATTTGGCATTTTACTGGGACATACCCCATTTTTACAATTTTTTGTGCTTTCAGCCTCCTTCCAGTCAGTGACAGAAATGGGCATTAAACCAATGCTGGATCCCCAAAACCTAAACATTTCTGAAAAGTAGACAACATGCTGAATTCAGCAAGGGGTCATTTGTGTAGATCCTACAAGGGTTCCCTACAGAAAATACCAACTGAAAAAGAAAAATATTGAAATTGAGGTGAAAGAAACTGCAATTTTTCTCTACGTTTTACAGCAATGTCAGATTTTCGAAAGCAATATACCATTACGTCTGCTGGACTCCTCTGGTTGCGGGAATATATAGGGCTTGTAAGTTCATCAAGAACCCAAGGTACCCAGAGCCAATAAATAAGCTGCACCCTGCAGTGCGTTTTCATTCTATACCGGGTATAAAGCAATTCATTTGCTGAAATATATAGAGTCAAAAATAGCTATCAAGAAAACCTTTGTTTTCCCAAAATGGGCACAAGATAAGGTGTTGAGGAGCAGTGGTTATTTGCACATCTCTGAAATCCGGGGTGACCATACTAGCATGTGAATTACAGGGCATTTCTCAAATAGATGTCTTTTTTACACACTCTCTTCTATTTGGAAGGAAAAAATTTAGAGAAAGACAAGAGGCAATAACACTTGTTTTGCTAATCTATGTTCCCCCAAGTCTCCCGATAAAAATTATACCTCACTTGTGTGGGTAGGCCTAGCGCCCGCGACAGGAAATGCCCCAAAACACAACGTGGACACATCACATTTTTTGAAAGAAAACAGAGGTGTTTTTTTGCAAAGTGCCTACCTGTAGATTTTGGCCTCTAGCTCAGCCGGCACCTGGGGAAACCTACCAAACCTATGCATTTTTGAAAACTAGAGACCTAGGGGAATCCCAGATGGGGTGACTTGTGGGGCTCTGACCAGGTTCTGTTACCCAAAATCCTTTGCAAACCTCAAAATGTGGCTAAAAAAACACATTTTCCTCACATTTTGGTGACAGAAAGTTCTGGAATCAGAGAGGAGCCACAAATTTCCTTCCACCCAGCGTTCCCCCAAGTCTCCCGATAAAAAGGATACCTCACTTGTGTGGGTAGGACTAGCGCCCGCGACAGGAAATGCCCCAAAACGCAACGTGGACACATCACATTTTTTTAAAGAAAACAGAGGTGTTTTTTGCAAAGTGCCTACCTGTAGATTTTGGCCTCTAGCTCAGCCGGCACCTAGGGAAACCTACCAAACCTATGCATTTTTGAAAACTAGAGACCTAGGGGAATCCAAGATGGGGTGACTTGTGGGGCTCTGACCAGGTTTTGTTGCCCAGAATCCTTTGCAAACCTCAAAATTTGGCTAAAAAAACAAATTTCCCTCACATTTTGGTGACAGAAAGTTCTGGAATCAGAGAGGAGCCACAAATTTCCTTCCACCCAGCATTCCCCCAAGTCTCCCGATAAAAATGATACCTCACTTGTGTGGGTAGGCCTAGTGCCCGCGACAGGAAATGCCCCAAAACGCAGCGTGCACACATCACATTTTTTTAAAGAAAACAGAGGTGTTTTTTGCAAAGTGCCTACCTGTAGATTTTGGCCTCTAGCTCAGCCGGCACCTAGGGAAACCTACCAAACCTATGCATTTTTTAAAACTAGAGACCTAGGGGAATCAAAGATGGGGTGACTTGTGGGACTCTGACCAGGTTTTGTTACCCAGAATCCTTTGCAAAGCTCAAGATTTGGCTAAAAAAACACATTTTCCTCACATTTTGGTGACAGAAAGTTCTGGAATCAGAGAGGAGCCACAAATTTCCTTCCACCCAGCGTTCCCCCAAGTCTCCCGATAAAAATTATACCTCACTTGTGTGGGTAGGCCTAGCGCCCACAACAGGAAATGCCCCAAAACGCAACGTGGACACATCACAATTTTTGAAAGAAAACAGAGGTGTTTTTTGCAAAGTGCCTACCTGTAGGTTTTGGCCTCTAGCTCAGCCGGCACCTAGGGAAACCTACCAAACCTATGCATTTTTGAAAACTAGAGAACTAGGGGAATTCAAGATGGGGTGACTTGTGGGGCTTTGACCAGGTTCTGTTACCCAAAATCCTTTGCAAACCTCAAAATGTGGCTAAAAAAACCAATTTTCCTCACATTTTGGTGACAGAAAGGTCTGGAATCAGAGAGGAGCCACAAATTTCCTTCCATCCAGCGTTCCCCCAAGTCTCCCGATAAAAATGATACCTCACTTGTATAGGTAGGCCTAGCGCCCGCGACAGAAAATGCCCCAAAACGCAACGTGGACACATCACATTTTTTTAAAGAAAACAGAGGTGATTTTTGCAAAGTGCCTACCTGTAGATTTTGGCCTCTAGCTCAGCCGGCACCTAGGGAAACCTACCAAACCTATGCATTTTTGAAAACTAGAGACCTAGGGGAATCCAAGATGGGGTGACTTGTGGGGCTCTGACCAGGTTCTGTTGCCCAAAATCCTTGGCAAACCTCAAAATGTGGCTAAAAAAACACATTTTCCTCACATTTTGGTGACAGAAAGTTCTGGAATCAGAGAGGAGCCACAAATTTCCTTCCACCCAGTGTTCCCCCAAGTCTCCCGATAAAAAATGATACCTCACTTGTGTGGGTAGGACTAGCGCCCGCGACAGGAAATGCCCCAAAACGCAACGTGGACACATCACATTTTTTGAAAGAAAACAGAGGTGTTTTTTGCAAAGTACCTACCTGTAGATTTTGGCCTCTAGCTCAGCCGGCACATAGGGAACCCTACCAAACCTATGCATTTTTGAAAACTAGAGACCTAGGGGAATCCAAGATGGGGTGACTTGTGGGGCTCTGACCAGGTTTTGTTACCCAGAATCCATTGCAAAGCTCAAAATTTGGCTAAAAAAACACATTTTCCTCACATTTTGGTGACAGAAAGTTCTGGAATCAGAGAGGAGCCACAAATTTCCTTCCACCCAGCGTTCCCCCAAGTCTCCCGATAAAAATTATACCTCACTTGTGTGGGTAGGCCTAGCGCCCGCGACAGGAAATGCCCCAAAACGCAACGTGGACACATCACATTTTTTTAAAGAAAACAGAGGTGTTTTTTGCAAAGTGCCTACCTGTAGATTTTGGCCTCTAGCTCAGCCGGCACCTAGGGAAACCTACCAAACCTATGCATTTTTGAAAACTAGAGACCTAGGGGAATCCAAGATGGGGTGACTTGTGGGGCTCTGACCAGGTTTTGTTACCCAGAATCCTTTGCAAAGCTCAACATTTGGCTAAAAAAACACATTTTCCTAACATTTTGGTGACAGAAAGTTCTGGAATCAGAGAGGAGCCACAAATTTCCTTCCACCCAGCGTTCCCCCAAGTCTACCGATAAAAATGATACCTCACTTGTGTGGGTAGGACTAGCGCCCGCGACAGGAAATGCCCCAAAACGCAACGTGGACACATCACATTTTTTTAAAGAAAACCGAGGTGTTTTTTGCAAAGTGCCTATCTGTAGATTTTGGCCTCTAGCTCAGCCGGCACCTAGGGACACCTACCAAACCTATGCATTTTTGAAAACTAGAGACCTAGGGGAATCCAAGATGGGGTGACTTGTGGGGCTCTGACCAGGTTTTGTTGCCCAGAATCCTTTGCAAACCTCAAAATTTGGCTAAAAAAACACATTTTCCTCACATTTTGGTGACAGAAAGTTCTGGAATCAGAGAGGAGCCACAAATTTCCTTCCACCCAGCGTTCCTCCAAGTCTCCCGATAAAAATGATACCTCACTTGTGTGTATAGGCCTAGCGCCCGCGACAGGAAATGCCCCAAATCGCAACGTGGACACATCACATTTTTTTAAAGAAAACAGAGGTGTTTTTTGCAAAGTGGCTCCCTGTAGATTTTGGCCTCTAGCTCAGCCGGCACCTGGGAAACCTACCAAACCTATGCATTTTTGAAAACTAGAGACCTAGGGGAATCCAAGATGGGGTGACTTGTGGGGCTCTGACCAGGTTTTGTTACCCAGAATCCTTTGCAAAGCTCAAAATTTGGCTAAATAAAACACATTTTCCTCACATTTTGGTGACAGAAAGTTCTGGAATCAGAGAGGAGCCACAAATTTCCTTCCACCCAGCGTTCCCCCAATTCTCCCGATAAAAATGATACCTCACTTGTGTGGGTTGGCCTAGCGCCCGCGACAGGAAATGCCCCAAAACGCAACGTGCACACATCACATTTTTTTAAAGAAAACAGAGGTGTTTTTTGCAAAGTGCCTACCTGTAGATTTAGGCCTCTAGCTCAGCCGGCACCTAGGGAAACCTACCAAACCTATGCATTTTTGAAAACTAGAGACCTAGGGGAATCCAAGATGGGGTGACTTGTGGGGCTCTGACCAGGTTTTGTTGCCCAGAATCCTTTGCAAACCTCAAAATGTGGCTAAAAAAACACATTTTCCTCACATTTTGGTGACAGAAAGTTCTGGAATCAGAGAGGAGCCACAAATTTCCTTCCACCCAGCGTTCCCCCAAGTCTCCTGATAGAAATGATACCTCACTTGTGTGGGTAGGCCTAGCGCCCGCGACAGGAAATGCCCCAAAACGCAACGTGCATACATCACATTTTTTTAAAGAAAACAGAGGTGTTTTTTGCAAAGTGCCTACCTGTAGATTTTGGCCTCTAGCTCAGCCGGCACCTAGGGAAACCTACCAAACCTATGCATTTTTGAAAACTAGAGACCTAGGGGAATCCAAGATGGGGTTACTTGTGGGGCTCTGACCAGGTTTTGTTACCCAGAATCCTTTGCAAACCTCAAAATTTGGCTAAAAAAACACATTTTCCTCACATTTTGGTGACAGAAAGTTCTGGAATCAGAGAGGAGCCACAAATTTCCTTCCACCCAGCGTTCCCCCAAGTCTCCTGATAAAAATGATACCTCACTTGTGTGGGTAGGCCTAGCGCCCGCAACAGGAAATGCCCCAACACGCAACGTGCACACATCATATTATTTGAAAGAAAACAGAGGTGTTTTTTGCAAAGTGCCTACGTGTAGATTTTGGCCTCTAGCTCAGCCCGCACCTAGGGAAACCTACCAAACCTATGCATTTTTGAAAACTAGAGACCTAGGGGAATCCAAGATGGGGTGACTTGTGGGGCTCTGACCAGGTTTTGTTACCCAGAATCCTTTGCAAAGCTCAAGATTTGGCTAAATAAAACACATTTTCCTCACATTTTGGTGACAGAAAGTTCTGGAATCAGAGAGGAGCCACAAATTTCCTTCCACCCAGCGTTCCCCCAATTCTCCCGATAAAAATGATACCTCACTTGTGTGGGTTGGCCTAGCGCCCGCGACAGGAAATGCCCCAAAACGCAACGTGCACACATCACATTTTTTTAAAGAAAACAGAGGTGTTTTTTGCAAAGTGCCTACCTGTAGATTTAGGCCTCTAGCTCAGCCGGCACCTAGGGAAACCTAACAAACCTATGCATTTTTGAAAACTAGAGACCTAGGGGAATCCAAGATGGGGTGACTTGTGGGGCTCTGACCAGGTTTTGTTGCCCAGAATCCTTTGCAAACCTCAAAATTTGGCTAAAAAAACACATTTTCCTCACATTTTGGTGACAGAAAGTTCTGGAATCAGAGAGGAGCCACAAATTTCCTTCCACCCAGCGTTCCCCCAAGTCTCCTGATAGAAATGATACCTCACTTGTGTGGGTAGGCCTAGCGCCCGCGACAGGAAATGCCCCAAAACGCAACGTGCACACATCACATTTTTTTAAAGAAAACAGAGGTGTTTTTTGCAAAGTGCCTACCTGTAGATTTTGGCCTCTAGCTCAGCCGGCACCTAGGGAAACCTACCAAACCTATGCATTTTTGAAAACTAGAGACCTAGGGGAATCCAAGATGGGGTTACTTGTGGGGCTCTGACCAGGTTTTGTTACCCAGAATCCTTTGCAAACCTCAAAATTTGGCTAAAAAAACACATCTTCCTCACATTTTGGTGACAGAAAGTTCTGGAATCAGAGAGGAGCCACAAATTTCCTTCCACCCAGCGTTCCCCCAAGTCTCCTGATAAAAATGATACCTCACTTGTGTGGGTAGGCCTAGCGCCCGCAACAGGAAATGCCCCAACACGCAACGTGCACACATCATATTATTTGAAAGAAAACAGAGGTGTTTTTTGCAAAGTGCCTACCTGTAGATTTTGGCCTCTAGCTCAGCCGGCACCAAGGGAAACCTACCAAACCTATGCATTTTTGAAAACTAGAGACCTAGGGGAATCCAAGATGGGGTGACTTGTGGGGCTCTGACCAGGTTTTGTTACCCAGAGTCCTTTGCAAAGCTCAAAATTTGGCTAAAAAACATATTTTCCTCACATTTTGGTGACAGAAAGTTCTGGAATCTGAGAGGAGCCACAGATTTCCTTCCACCCAGCGTTCCCCCAAGTCTCCTGATAAAAATGATACCTCACTTGTGTGGGTAGGCCTAGCGCCCGCAACAGGAAATGCCCCAACACGCAACGTGCACACATCATATTATTTGAAAGAAAACAGAGGTGTTTTTTGCAAAGTGCCTACCTGTAGATTTTGGCCTCTAGCTCAGCCCGCACCTAGGGAAACCTACCAAACCTATGCATTTTTGAAAACTAGAGACCTAGGGGAATCCAAGATGGGGTGACTTGTGGGGCTCTGACCAGGTTTTGTTACCCAGAATCCTTTGCAAAGCTCAAAATTTGGCTTAATAAAACACATTTTCCTCACATTTTGGTGACAGAAAGTTCTGGAATCAGAGAGGAGCCACAAATTTCCTTCCACCCAGCGTTCCCCCAATTCTCCCGATAAAAATGATACCTCACTTGTGTGGGTTGGCCTAGCGCCCGCGACAGGAAATGCCCCAAAACGCAACGTGCACACATCACATTTTTTTAAAGAAAACAGAGGTGTTTTTTGCAAAGTGCCTACCTGTAGATTTAGGCCTCTAGCTCAGCCGGCACCTAGGGAAACCTACCAAACCTATGCATTTTTGAAAACTAGAGACCTAGGGGAATCCAAGATGGGGTTACTTGTGGGGCTCTGACCAGGTTTTGTTACCCAGAATCCTTTGCAAACCTCAAAATTTGGCTAAAAAAACACATTTTCCTCACATTTTGGTGACAGAAAGTTCTGGAATCAGAGAGGAGCCACAAATTTCCTTCCACCCAGCGTTCCCCCAAGTCTCCTGATAAAAATGATACCTCACTTGTGTGGGTAGGCCTAGCGCCCGCAACAGGAAATGCCCCAACACGCAACGTGCACACATCATATTATTTGAAAGAAAACAGAGGTGTTTTTTGCAAAGTGCCTACGTGTAGATTTTGGCCTCTAGCTCAGCCCGCACCTAGGGAAACCTACCAAACCTATGCATTTTTGAAAACTAGAGACCTAGGGGAATCCAAGATGGGGTGACTTGTGGGGCTCTGACCAGGTTTTGTTACCCAGAATCCTTTGCAAAGCTCAAGATTTGGCTAAATAAAACACATTTTCCTCACATTTTGGTGACAGAAAGTTCTGGAATCAGAGAGGAGCCACAAATTTCCTTCCACCCAGCGTTCCCCCAATTCTCCCGATAAAAATGATACCTCACTTGTGTGGGTTGGCCTAGCACCCGCGACAGGAAATGCCCCAAAACGCAACGTGCACACATCACATTTTTTTAAAGAAAACAGAGGTGTTTTTTGCAAAGTGCCTACCTGTAGATTTAGGCCTCTAGCTCAGCCGGCACCTAGGGAAACCTAACAAACCTATGCATTTTTGAAAACTAGAGACCTAGGGGAATCCAAGATGGGGTGACTTGTGGGGCTCTGACCAGGTTTTGTTGCCCAGAATCCTTTGCAAACCTCAAAATTTGGCTAAAAAAACACATTTTCCTCACATTTTGGTGACAGAAAGTTCTGGAATCAGAGAGGAGCCACAAATTTCCTTCCACCCAGCGTTCCCCCAAGTCTCCTGATAGAAATGATACCTCACTTGTGTGGGTAGGCCTAGCGCCCGCGACAGGAAATGCCCCAAAACGCAACGTGCACACATCACATTTTTTTAAAGAAAACAGAGGTGTTTTTTGCAAAGTGCCTACCTGTAGATTTTGGCCTCTAGCTCAGCCGGCACCTAGGGAAACCTACCAAACCTATGCATTTTTGAAAACTAGAGACCTAGGGGAATCCAAGATGGGGTTACTTGTGGGGCTCTGACCAGGTTTTGTTACCCAGAATCCTTTGCAAACCTCAAAATTTGGCTAAAAAAACACATTTTCCTCACATTTTGGTGACAGAAAGTTCTGGAATCAGAGAGGAGCCACAAATTTCCTTCCACCCAGCGTTCCCCCAAGTCTCCTGATAAAAATGATACCTCACTTGTGTGGGTAGGCCTAGCGCCCGCAACAGGAAATGCCCCAACACGCAACGTGCACACATCATATTATTTGAAAGAAAACAGAGGTGTTTTTTGCAAAGTGCCTACCTGTAGATTTTGGCCTCTAGCTCAGCCGGCACCAAGGGAAACCTACCAAACCTATGCATTTTTGAAAACTAGAGACCTAGGGGAATCCAAGATGGGGTGACTTGTGGGGCTCTGACCAGGTTTTGTTACCCAGAGTCCTTTGCAAAGTTCAAAATTTGGCTAAAAAACATATTTTCCTCACATTTTGGTGACAGAAAGTTCTGGAATCAGAGAGGAGCCACAAATTTCCTTCCACCCAGCGTTCCCCCAAGTCTCCTGATAAAAATGATACCTCACTTGTGTGGGTAGGCCTAGCGCCCGCAACAGGAAATGCCCCAACACGCAACGTGCACACATCATATTATTTGAAAGAAAACAGAGGTGTTTTTTGCAAAGTGCCTACCTGTAGATTTTGGCCTCTAGCTCAGCCCGCACCTAGGGAAACCTACCAAACCTATGCATTTTTTAAAACTAGAGACCTAGGGGAATCCAAGATGGGGTGACTTGTGGGGCTCTAACCAGGTTTTGTTACCCAGAATCCTTTGCAAAGCTCAAAATTTGGCTAAATAAAACACATTTTCCTCACATTTTGGTGACAGAAAGTTCTGGAATCAGAGAGGAGCCACAAATTTCCTTCCACCCAGCGTTCCCCCAATTCTCCCGATAAAAATGATACCTCACTTGTGTGGGTTGGCCTAGCGCCCGCGACAGGAAATGCCCCAAAACGCAACGTGCACACATCACATTTTTTTAAAGAAAACAGAGGTGTTTTTTGCAAAGTGCCTACCTGTAGATTTAGGCCTCTAGCTCAGCCGGCACCTAGGGAAACCTACCAAACCTATGCATTTTTGAAAACTAGAGACCTAGGGGAATCCAAGATGGGGTGACTTGTGGGGCTCTGACCAGGTTTTGTTGCCCAGAATCCTTTGCAAACCTCAAAATTTGGCTAAAAAAACTCATTTTCCTCACATTTTGGTGACAGAAAGTTCTGGAATCAGAGAGGAGCCACAAATTTCCTTCCACCCAGCGTTCCCCCAAGTCTCCTGATAGAAATGATACCTCACTTGTGTGGGTAGGCCTAGCGCCCACGACAGGAAATGCCCCAAAACGCAACGTGCACACATCACATTTTTTTAAAGAAAACAGAGGTGTTTTTTGCAAAGTGCCTACCTGTAGATTTTGGCCTCTAGCTCAGCCGGCATCTAGGGAAACCTACCAAACCTATGCATTTTTGAAAACTAGAGACCTAGGGGAATCCAAGATGGGGTTACTTGTGGGGCTCTGACCAGGTTTTGTTACCCAGAATCCTTTTCAAACCTCAAAATTTGGCTAAAAAAACACATTTTCCTCACATTTTGGTGACAGAAAGTTCTGGAATCAGAGAGGAGCCACAAATTTCCTTCCACCCAGCGTTCCCCCAAGTCTCCTGATAAAAATGATACCTCACTTGTGTGGGTAGGCCTAGCGCCCGCAACAGGAAATGCCCCAACACGCAACGTGCAAACATCATATTATTTGAAAGAAAACAGAGGTGTTTTTTGCAAAGTGCCTACCTGTAGATTTTGGCCTCTAGCTCATCCGGCACCAAGGGAAACCTACCAAACCTATGCATTTTTGAAAACTAGAGACCTAGGGGAATCCAAGATGGGGTGACTTGTGGGGCTCTGACCAGGTTTTGTTACCCAGAGTCCTTTGCAAATCTCAAAATTTGGCTAAAAAACACATTTTCCTCACATTTTGGTGACAGAAAGTTCTGGAATCAGAGAGGAGCCACAAATTTCCTTCCACCCAGCGTTCCCCCAAGTCTCCCGATAAAAATGATACCTCACTTGTGTGGGTAGGCCTAGCGCCTGCGACAGGAAATGCCCCAAAACGCAACGTGCACACATCACTTTTTTTAAAGAAAACAGAGGTGTTTTTTGCAAAGTGCCTACCTGTAGATTTTGGCCTCTAGCTCAGCCGGCACATAGGGAAACCTACCAAACCTATGCATTTTTAAAAACTAGAGACCTAGGGTAATCCAAGATGGGGTGACTTGTGGGGCTCTGACCAGGTTTTGTTACCCAGAAACCTTTGCAAACCTCAAAATTTGGCCAAAAAAACACTTTTTCCTCTCTTTTCGGTGAAAGAAAGTTCTGGAATCAGAGAGGAGCCACAAATGTCCTTCCTCCCAGCGTTCCCCCAAGTCTCCCGATAAAATTTTTACCTCACTTGTGTGGGTAGGACTAGCGCCCACGAAAGGAAATGGCCCAAAACACAACGTGGACACATCACATTTTTTCATAGAAAGCAGTGCCTACCTGTCGACTTTGGCCTGTAGCTCAGCCGGTACCTGGGGAAAACTAGCAAACCAGCGCATTTTTGAAAACTAGAAACCCAGGGGAATCCAAGATGGGGTGATTTGCGGGGCTCTGACCAGGTTCTGTTACCCAGAGTCCTTTGCAAACATCAAAATTTGGCCAAAAAAACACTTTTTCCTCCCATTTCGCTGACAGAAAGTTCTGGAATCTGAGAGGACCCACAAATTAATTTCCACCCAGCGTTCCCCTAAGTCTCTCGATAAAAATGGTACCTCACTTCTGTGGGTAGGCCTAGCGCCCACGAAAGGAAATGGCCCAAAACACAATGTTTGCAAAGTGCCTACCTGTGGATTTTGGCCTCTAGCTCAGCCGGCCCGGGGGGGGGGGGGGCAGAAATGACCTAAAATAAATTTGCCCCACCAAACCCCCCCCCCGGAGCGACCCTTGCCTACGGGGTCGCTCCCCCTGCGTGACCTTAGCGCCAAAAAACAAGTCCCCAGTGCCTAGTGGTGTCTGCCCCCTTTGGGGCAGATTGACCTAAAATCGGCCAATCTGCCCCCAAGGGGGGCAGAAATGATCTAAATACAATTTGCCCCCCAGGGGAGCGACCCTTGCCTAATGGGTCGCTCCCCATCTCTAAAAAAACAAACAAACAAAAAAAAACCACAAAAATAAATTTGCCCTGGCGCCTAGAGGTTTCTGCCCACCCTGGGGGCAGAAATGGCCTAAAATAAATTTGCCCCCCCATCCCCCCTCTCCCCCGGGGAGCGACCCTTGCCTACGGGCCGCTCCCCCTGCGTGACATTGGCGCCAAAAAACAAGTCCCCGGTGCCTAGTGGTGTCTGCCCCCTTGGGGGCAGATTGACCTAAAATCGGCCAATCTTCCCCCAAGGGGGGCAGAAATGATCTAAATACAATTTGCCCTCCAGGGGAGCGACCCTTGCCTAATGGGTCGCTCCCCATCTCTAAAAAAACAAACAAATAAAAAAAAAACACAAAAAAATGTGCCCTGGCGCCTAGAGGTTTCTGACCCCCCTGGGGGCAGAAATGGCCTAAAATAAATTTGCCCCACCAAACCCCCCCCCCCCCCCCCTGGAGCGACCCTTGCCCACGGGGTCGCTCCCCCTGCGTGACCTTGGCGCCAAAAAATAAGTCCCCGGTGCCTAGTGGTGTCTGCCCCCTTGGGGGCAGATTGACCTAAAATCGGCCAATCTGCCCCCAAGGGGGGCAGAAATGATCTAAATACAATTTGCCACCCCAGGGGAGCGACCCTTGCCTAATGGGTAGCTCCCCATCTCTAAAAAAACAAACAAACAAAAAAAAACCACAAAAATAAATTTGCCCTGGCGCCTAGAGGTTTGGTGGGGCCTAAAATAAATTTGCCCCACCAAACACCCACCCACCCCCCCGGGAGCGACCCTTGCCTACGGGGTCGCTCCCCCTGCATGACATTGGCGCCAAAAATAAAATGCCAGTGGCCTAGTGGTTTGCAGATTGGCATAGCAAAAAACGGCCGATCTGCCCCCAAAGGGGGCAGAAACGGCCTAAATACAATTTTCCCCTCCAGAGGAGCGACCCTTGTCCAAGGGGTCGCTCCCCATCTGTAAAACAAAAAAAAACAAAAATCCCTGGTGCCTAGTGGTTTCTGCCCCCCTTGGGGGCAGATCGGCCTAATCAAAATTGGCTGAGCTACCCACCAGGGGGGCAGAAATGGCCTAAAATAATTCCCCCACCCCCAGGGGAGCGACCCTTGCCTAAGGGGTCGCTCCCCTTGCGTGAAATTCACGAAAACAAAAAAAACTCCCTGGTGTCTAGTGGTTTCTGCCCCGTTTGGGGGCAGATTGGCCTCATCAAAATAGGCCAATCTGCCCCCAAGGGGGGCAGAAATGGCCTAAATATAATTTGCCCCCTAGGGGAGCGACTCTTGCCTAAGGGGTCGCTCCCCACCTAAAAAAAACAAAAAACAAAACAAATAGAAAAAAAAATTAAAATGATCCCTGGTGCTCTAGAGGTTTCTGCCCCCCCTGGGGGCAGATCGGCCTAATAAGAGGCCGATCTGCCCCGAGGGGGGGCAGAAAAGGCCTTCCCAAAAAAATGCCCCCCGTGGGAACGACCCATGCCCAAGGGGTCGCTCCCTTATGCCAATTTCCACAAAAAAAAAAATCTCTGGTGTCTAGTGGGGTTTCAAAAGCCGGATTGCAAGCAATCTGGCTTTTGAAACCCTGGGAGAGACTTCAAAGGGAAGGAAATACATTTCCTTCCCTTTGAAGCCTCTCTGGGCCTCCCCCACGTGATTGAAAGAGAAATGCTGAGCGATGGGGGAGACCCTGTGACATATCAGTGTGCGCTCGCGCGCTGACGTCACAGGGGGAGTGGGGGAGGTCGGGGGTGGAAGGGGAAGGGCTTCCCCTTCCATCCCCGCCCTGTGCACAAGGGGGGCGCGCTAGCGCTCCCCCCAGTTCCTGTGCCTTGGACGAGGTGACCTCGTCCAAGGCACACAGGAACTGTAGCCTTGGACGAGGTCACCTCGTCCAAGGCACAGAACAGGTTAAAACAACAATATTTATATGAACAATAGTAGCAATAACATTAATATATCAACTAAAACAGATTCAAAAAATTAAAACATGATATTTATAACCACTATGTTACTGAAAATGATATTAAAAACATCAGTATTATTGAAAAAATATTATGTACCTTGAAAAACGATTTTCTTGTCAACGATATTTGTGCATCATGATATTTGTGTGTCACTATACTTCTGATATTTCTGTCTCCCAATATTTTTAAGCTGATATTTTATCCAAATGTCCTCTAAACCCACACCCCTGTGAGAGTGAAGATCTGGCAGTAACTGAAAATTCTAAACTCAATATTAAAAGTGTGAAGAGAGTTATCAGCATACAAGTCAAAATACTCTAATGAATGATGGACACTTTAACCCGTTCTGTGCCCAGGACGTAATGGTTACGTCCTGAGGCACAGTGCTGCTGTGCCCAGGACGTAACCATTATGTCCTGTTCACAGAGCCCAGAGGGAGCGCTCTCGCTCCCTCTGTGTGCTTCCCCCCACCCTGCAAAGTCAGGGATGGAAGGGGAAGCCCTTCCCCTTCCACCCCTGACCCCCCCAACCCCCCCTGTGATGTCAGCGCGCTCACGCGCGCTGATTAATCACAGGGTCCCCCCATCACGCTGGAAGCTCTGCTTCCCCCATGGGGGAGGCCCGGAGAGGCTTCAAAGGGAAGGAAATGTATTTCCTTCCCTTTGAAGTCTCTCCCAGGGTTTCAAAAGCCGGATTGCTTGCAATCCGGCTTTTGAAACCCCACTAGACACCAGGGATTTTTTTTTTCTTTCAGAAGGTGACAAAAGGGAGCGACCCCTTGGGCAAGGGTCGCGTCCCAGGGGGGAAATTTTTTTGGGAAGGCCTTTTCTACCCCATTTGGGGGCAGATTGGCCTATTTTGATGAGGCCAATCTGCCCCCAAGGGGGACAGACACCACTAGACACCAGGGAGTTTTTTTTTTTTTTGCCGTGAATTTCACGCAAGGGGAGCAACCCCTTAGGCAAGGGTCGCTCCCTGGGGGGGGAAATTATTTTAGGCCAGTTCTGTCCCCTTGGGGGTAGATCAGCCTATTTTGATTAGGCTGATCTGCCCAAAGCACTAGGCACCAGGGATTTTTTGTTTTTTTTGTTTTACAGATGGGGAGCGACCCCTTGGACAAGGGTCGCTCCCCTGGAGGGGAAAATTGTATTTAGGCAATTTCTGCCCGCTTTGGGGGCAGATCGGCCGATTTTAGGTCAATCTGCCCCCAAGGGGGGCAGAAACCACTAGGCACCAGGGATCTTTTTTTTGTGCCGTCACGCAAGGGGAGCAATCTTGTAGGCAAGGGTCGCTCCCCGGGGGGGTTTGGGGGCAAATTTATTTTAGGCCATTTCTGTCCCCCCTGGGGCCGGCTGAGCTAGAGGCCAAAATCCACAGGTAGGCACTGTTTTCTATGAAAAAATGTGATGTGTCCACGTTGTGTTTTGGGCCATTTCATGTCGCGGGCGCTAGGCCTAACCACACAAGTGAGGTATCATTTTTATCAGGAGACTTGGGGGAACGCTGGGTGGAAGGAAATTTGTGGCTCCTCTCAGATTCCAGAACTTTCTGTCAGCAAAATGTGAGGAAAATGTGTTTTTTTAGCCAAATGTTGAGGTTTGCAAAGGATTCTGGGTAACAGAACCTGGTCAGAGCCCCACAAGTCACCCCATCTTGGATTCCCCTACGTCTCTAGTTTTCAGAAATGCATAGGTTTGGTAGGTTTCCCTAGGTGCCGGCTGAGCTAGAGGCCAAAATCTACAGGTAGGCACTTTGCAAAAAACAGCTCTGTTTTCTGTGATGTGCCCACTTTGTGTTTTGGGACATTTCCTGTCGTGGGCGCTAGGACTACCCACACAAGTCAGGTACCATTTTTATCGGGAGACTTGGGGGAACATAGAATAGCAAAACAAGTGTTATTGCTCCTTGTCTTTCTCTACATTTTTCCCTTCCAAATGTAAGACAGTGTGTAAAAAAGACGTCTATTTGAGAAATGCCCTGTAATTCACATGCTAGTATGGGCACCCCGGAATTCAGATATGTGCAAATAACCACTGCTTCTCAACACCTTATCTTGTGCCCATTTTGGAAATACAAAGGTTTTCTTGATAGCTATTTTTTACTCTTTATATTTCAGCAAATTAATTGCTTATACCCGGTATAGAATGAAAACCCACTGCAGTGTGCAGGTCATTTATTGGCTCTGGGTACCTAGAGTTCTTGATGAACCTACAAGCCCTATATATCCCCACAACCAGAAGATTCCAGCAGACGTAACGGTATATTGCTTTCGAAAATTTGACATTGCAGGAAAAAGTTACAGAGTAAAACGTAGAGAAAAATTGATGTTTTTTTCACCTCAATTTCAATATTTTTCTTTTTCAGTTGTTATTTTCTGTAGGAAACCCTTGTAGGATCTACACAAATTACCCCTTGCTGAATTCAAAATTTTGACTACTTTTGAGAAATGTTGCGGTTTCTGGGATCCAGTGTTGGTTTCATGCCCATTTCTGTCACTGACTGGAAGGAGGCTGAAAGCACAAAAAATCGTAAAAATGGGGTATATCCCAGTAAAATGCCAAAATTGTGTTGAAAAATTGGGTTTTCTGATTCAAGTCTGCCTGTTCCTGAAAGCTGGGAAGCTGGTGATTTTAGCACCGCAAACCCTTTGTTGATGCCCTTTTCAGGGAAAAAACCACAAGCCTTCTTCTGCAGCCCCTTTTTCCAATTGTTTTGAAAAAAACAAAATTTTCACTGTATTTGAGCTAATTTCTTGGCCTCCTTCTGGGGAACCCACAAAGCCTGGGTACCGCTAGAATCCCTAGGATGTTGGAAAAAAAAGCACTCAAATTTGGCGTGGGTAGCTTATGTGAACAAAAAGTTATGAGGGCC
Organism: Pleurodeles waltl; assembly: GCF_031143425.1. Classification (NCBI taxonomy): domain Eukaryota; kingdom Metazoa; phylum Chordata; class Amphibia; order Caudata; family Salamandridae; genus Pleurodeles; species Pleurodeles waltl. The sequence continues at coordinate 342,232,158 of NC_090451.1, forward strand.
TAAGAGCGAACTGCCCCAAATAGCAAAAAAAAGGCTCGGCACAGGAGGGGGAAAAGGCCTGGCAGCGAAGGGGTTAAGCCACCCTTTTGTAATGCGTTTGGCACTTTCCAAAGAATAGCTCTCTGGACTCAACAGCGCAATGTCAATTGCCAAGGATTGATTCAAATATTTTTCAGATACTGGCAACTATCTTGTTCATACTTGGAAATCACCTTCAGGATATGCATGTGATATTCACCATATGAGCTAGCATTTAATTTGTAACAGCATGAAGCATTAGTGGGGGTAGATTCAATGACCGCATCTGAATTAGTATGGTCTGTGGCAATGGACCTGGGAGCGAACATGATAGACAGCGGCAGTGACCCCAGTAAACAAGGCTTAACAGGCCCACTCAGGTGAAAAAGGGATGTGAGAATTATTGTCCCTGCAATTATATGCCTGTAATTATTCAGGTGAAAAGGCATATCTATGATTCCTTATGAAAGGACAAGAGAAGCTGGCACTGGTCACGTTCCAATGAGGAGCAAGCACGATGATGAAGCGCTCTCCCAAATGGTGGGTGAGGGCACTTGCTCCTAAAAAGCAAATGCTTTTGGTGACCTAGCGGTCCTCTTCAACTAAGCACTGAAGAATTACACATATGGAACAGCTTACCTATATTCGCCCTCATTATGACATTGGCGGTAAATCCCACTTACCGCCATGCTGACTACTGCCAACATACCACCGCCGCGGTGGATATCCATTCACCATGTTATGAGACACACACACCAATCCGTCATTATTCAGCCACATACACAATTCCGCCACACCAAAGGTCAGTGATAAAGTGGCGGTATCAAAACCCACACCGTTACGCCAACAGATCAACACCCATCACATTATGACCCACGAATTACCACAGCAGACATTCAATGGCGGTAAACCATTGGCAGTACATACCACCGCCCTTAAAATACACACACACAAACAAAACAACACCACATTGGACAATTGAACCAACACACACCTGACACCCATACACATACTACACCCACCCACTCACACCACTATAACAAAGAGTTTACTACTCTTGAAAATCTGTCTAGTGATAAGTTATATTTAGCATCTCCCACTTTGCACATGCCCAGTAAGGTCTGCAGCTGTTAGTAATTAGTAACCGACAGTAATGTGTCTACTAGTCCTTGAAAACTGTTAGCCCCTCCTACCTGTCGACTGTGCATTTCCTTATGACCTTATATGTATATAAGTCTTGCTTCTATAATTGTACCACCTTCTCTTAGCCCCTGCGTGGGCATAAAAGGACCATGCTCTCTTAGTTCAATATGCTACTTCAAACATTACCCAAGGGTGCTGTTTGAACTGTAGTACGACCTCTTGAGGTTTAATAAACTTTGTCTTTTATTTCAGTTTCGGTGTCAACTTCTTCCTATATGGTCTGAGGACTTTGTGCAGAGAAGGGCGAACCCCTTGCACTAGTAGGCCTTGCTGAGGCTTACTTCGACAGCCCAACAGAGATCGATCCAGGCTCTGGCCTCCTCTCTCATGGCAGCCATTGTCCCTGTTTCCACCCTCCCCCCTCCAACTTCCTCTTCCCAATCCCATTCCCCTCAACCCCAACCTATCCCAAGCAGGCAAACACAAGCCCCACACATCATCCCACAGGCAATCACACAAACACCATCCAGATGCAGACAAACCAACATCCACTATTTCCACTGTCTCCTCCTCCTCCTCCTCCACCTCCCTCCCACTTCCGTCTACACTCACACCTGCATGCACTACATCCTCATCCACTACCAGCATCACCACCACACCTAACCGAACACACACCTCACTGGCAGACACCTCCACAACAGCCATGCAAACGTCCCCTGTGACCTCTCCCCCTGTGTCTTTCCCCCCGCCTAAAGTACACAAACATAAGCACTTAGACACCCAACAGCCATCCACCTCACAACAGCATTCAGCCAAGGCACCTGCACCCAAAATCAGCAAACAGACTGCTCCAACAACCACTCTCTCTTCCTCCACTCCCAAACCTTCTCCGTCTTCCCGCCCTAATGTCCCTAAAAAACTTTTTCCATCCACCATTGACCTCTTCCCTACCCCTCTCCCCATCCTGCATGTCTGGCCAGGGTGTCAAAAACCCAGCCAAGCACCTCAGCCACCCAGTCCACGGGCCCAGTAGTCACCACACCCACTCGTGGTGAGAAAGGATCCAGGGCACATGTCCTGAGGGTGAAGGAGCCTGCACCAGGCAGCCTCAAGGGCAAGGAGTCTGCCCCAGCTGCTGCCAGGAAGACCAAGAAGTCAGCACCAGAGGCTGCCAGGAAAACAAGGAGCCTGCCCCAGCTGCTGCCAGAAATACCAAGGAGCCTGCCCCAGCTGCTGCCAGGAATACCAAGGAGCCAGCACCAGCAGGTAGGAAGGGCAAGGGGCCTGGGGCAGGAACTCTGACAGAGCCCCCACCACCAACCATGGTTGTGCAGCCATCTGAGGCTGCAGGGGATGAGCTGGAGCCTCCCCCCACCAGCAGCAGCACCACCACCACAATCAGTGGGCAGCCATCTGAGGCTGCAGGGGATGGGCTGGGGCCTCCCCCCACCAGCAGCAGCAGCACCACCACCACCAGTGGGCAGCCGTCCGAGGCTGCAGGGGATGGCCTGGGGCCTCCCCTCACCAGCAGCACCACCACTGTGCAGCCATCACCGTTGCCAGACAGTATGTAATCCTGCGTCCATGGGCTGCTGTGCAGCCTGCCCCCTGCAAATACAGGGGGTATGACACCCACCTGAGAGACTGTAACCTTGTACTCCCCAGGATCAAGAGCACAGGACACGATGTCCCCTCCAGAACCAGTTGGTAAGTCACCCACCTACCCAGGATCAAGAGCATAGGGCACGAGGCCCCCTCCAGAATCAGTGGGTAAGACACCCACCTACCCCAGCCTCCCCAGGATCAATAGCACAGGGCACGATGCCCCCTTCAGAACCAGTGGGTAAGACACCCAGCTACCCCAGCCTCCCCAGGATCAAGAGTACAGGGCACAATGCGCCCTCCAGAACCAGTGGGCAAGACACCCACCTACCCCAGCCTCCCCAGGATCAAGAGCACAAGGCACGATACCCCCTCCAGAACCAGTGGGTAAGACACCCACCAACCCCAGCGTCCCCAGGATCAGGAGCATAGGGCACGATGCCCCATCCAGAACTAGTTGGTAAGACACCCACCTACCCAAGCCTCCCCAGGATCAAGCACAGGGCATGTTGCCCTCTCCGGAGCATGTGGGCAAGTCACCCACTTGAGAGACTGTGGACTTGCACTCCCCAGGATCAAGCACAGGGCACAATGCCCCCTCCAGAACAAGTGGGTAAGACACCCACCTACCCCAGCCTCCCCAGGATCAAGAGCACTGGGCACAATGCCCCCTCCAGAACCAGTGGGTAAGACACCCACCTACCCCAGCCTCCCCAGGATCAAGAGCACAAGGCAGGATACCCCATCCAGAACCAGTGGGTAAGACACCCACCTATCCCAGCCTCCCGAGGATCAAACACAGGGCATGTTGCCCCCTCCAGAGCATGTGGGAAACTCACCCACTCGAGAGAATGTGGACTTGTACTCCCCAGGACCAAGCACAGGGCATGTTGCCCCCTCCTGAGCATGTGGGCAAGTCACCCACTTGAGAGTCTGTAGCCTATCACTCCCCAGGATCAAGCACAGGGCATGTTGTCCCCTCCAGAGCATGTGGGCAAGTCATCCACTTGAGAGACTGTGGCCTTGCACTCCCTGGGATCAAGCACATGGCATGTTTCTCCCTCCAGGACCAGTGGTCTTGTTCCATCTGCCAGAGGAGGTGCCACCTGTCTCCCATCCCCCTGACGTGCCTGCCTCTTTCCCAGCAGATGCCCCTGCAGTGTTCCTTCCATGTTGAGGCAGGTGCCATGTGTGGCCTTGGAATTTGGCCTGTGGCCATGTGGCCTACGAATATTGTGGACTGGGCTGTGTCCCTTTTCATGTACATTTGTATATATCTATTATCTTGCCTAAATTATTTATCTTGATGTGTTGCTCTCATTACATTCACTTTTTCAAAATCGTTTTGTCCTTGCATTCATCCGAGGTACGGGGTAATTATGTTTTATTACTGCAGCTGATTGTGTGTATGGTGTTGGAGGGGTGTGGTGCATGTGTGTGTCACTCTCATTCCCCCTCCCTTGTGTGCTAGGCGGCTGCACTCACCGTCGTCGTCTTCGACCGTCGTTGGTGTTCGCGGTAGAGCAGCAGGTAGAAGACCATGGGGAAGACATGCAGCTCAGGCTCCATGGTGGTGCAGTTGTTCCCTGTGTCTCCAATGGGGAGTCCTTTCCCTTCTGTGCAGTGTTTCCGCCAGGCTTTTGTTGTTGTTGCACCACCCCGGAAAAGGCGGTGGATGGTCTTGTCATAATATGGTGGGTGGAACATTGACTTCCGCCTGACTGTAGGCGGCTACCGCCGTGGTGCCTCTTGTTGTCTGTGTGGTAAAGTGGCTGTCCATCTTTGAGCTATCCGCTATGGTCATAATTTGGTGGTGATTACAGCCAGCCTGTTTGCGGTATTACAGCTATTTTTACACCAACCGCCAGGGTTGTAATGAGGGCCAAAGTGTTTTGTATCGGACTTTGGGAGACTGTACATTGGACCGTGGAATATATCCAAGCCACTCTTTCTTTTGATTGACAGTACAGCAGCTCAGCTGTGGGACATCTATTGTGGGACCTGGCCAGGAGCCCTTGAATTGCTTTCTTGATTAATAGAGTCACATCATGTCAGACCACCAACTTTTGAGTTTTGACAATGATGTCATCAAAACCATTCTCCAGACTTCGGGAAGTCTCAAAGAAAATTGGGATAAGTTATCCTCCTTGAAGAAAGAACTGGTTAAGACTTTATTCCATCGCTCAATATGACTGAATACCTGGTGCCCAGATCGTCCCTAATGACCTTCTACTGACGAATGTACCATGCATTTTCTTGAGCAAACTAGCATTCAGAAAAGATTGGATACAAATCACCAGCAAGTACACTAGAAACCGACTTATGGTAATCATCAACACATCTAAAAGATTAGCCAAGACTATAACTTTAAATATTGCAATGGCTGAAAATACTTTGAAAACCACTGTCTGGATCTCTGCATTTAAAACACGTCTGGCAGAAATCAGTGCAGAAATGAATGAAAGCAAAGAGCATCTTACTCAAAAGAAAATCTTGGAAATACATAAAGACATCAAGAAATTCAGTAGGGAGAAGATTTTCCAGTACACAAGAGATGATTAATAGGATGCAACAAAAACAACCATTCCATAATCTATCCAGCCTGGAGAAAGAGGCCTTGAAGATCTGCCCAAAACTATGGAAATAACTTGAAAACCAGCAGACCAAGAGGAGCAACTTTTACCATGGACACTATGACCTATATAGACATGAATGCCTGTGAGTGTTAAGTTTCACCCCATGTTAGAGACCTGTTCAGCAGGATGCAGCTCACCATCTGCAGTTGCAAGTACGGGCATTTTTAGAAGAGGCTGCGTTGTCTGGTTGGGTCACCCAGAATTGTTTCTGTATAATCAACAGCTCAAAAATCCATACTTTTACTGCCTTCCTAATGTTGCAATTCCCTCGGTTGACTTTTTTAACAGGTTTGGAGGGTTTAGATGCATGTATCTTTGCTAATTTCAATTTACGTACACATTTGTATATGTCTGTCCTGGTTTCTATGTAATCAAAATGACGTTCTGGGCAGAACGAAAGGCCCTTTTTCAATACTTTCTCTTCATCTTCCGTCAACTTATGATTGGATAAGTTGGCAATCAAATTGCCTTTTCCATTTCTTACTGTACTATACATAGCGAAATCATGACTGGAGGAGTCAAGCATGTCACTGTTGCAGTGGTGGTTTTATTTTATTTTCATTTTAAAATGTCTAATGTTTGACCACATTGCGATATGAAATGCTACTGTGTATTTTATTGCACAAAATATCCCATAATGCCTCATAATGGGCAATGAATGGGTATGAGATATATAGGCACTAGAAAAAAGACTCACCTACTGTGAGAAAGAGCAAGAGGGGTGGAAAAGCGTTGGTGGGGAGGTTGTGATATTTAAATAGGCACCTTGGCAAGTTCACGGAGTACGGCGTTATCCTTAGTAACTGATATATATAACTGCATCGACCATCATCTCTTTTAGTTAATAGATACTTTTCTGAATGATTCAGACACAATTCTCTGTACATTCATGCACATTCACGCAAAACTAATGAAGAGAAACTCATCGATAATAGTCACAATTATACAGAGTGATGTATTTTGTAATTTATGAAATTCTCATTTACTTGCCTTCCCCGAAGCATTCTTTCTAACTGTGCAATTTGCTAAGAGAAGTCATTAACCAAAGAGGACTTTAGTGTTTGATTTAGAAACAATTCAAACCAGTAAGGATAAAGTAACACTCCTAGTCTGTCAGTTTATTTTCATTACCGGGGATCTTTCCAAATCGCACTGTTGCACATTTTGATGAAGGAAAATGGTCCTTCTATCGCCACTTCAAAAACTACCTGGACTAATTTTCCTTCAATCCATTGTGCGAATAAAGATCCTTTTCGAATATGTATTTGACCATAATTACTTAATTTCTTCTAACATAAACTAACCGACGTTTGCCATATATTCATCGAGGGCAAATCAATTTTACTTTTACCTAAGTGTAGGGAATATTATACTGCTATTTACAAATAAGTTGTGCATCACACTGAAGCACACGTTTGCTTTACACATGGTACAATTCAATAGGCACATTTAAACTGGCTACTTGTTTAGTGCTCTATATGCCGTCCCCCTTTTTTGCACTACAAGATAATTCTGTTTTTATAAAAGATGGTCTCTATGCACATGAGCAGAGAAATCTGAAACGTCAATTGACTGCAAATTGGATTGTATGCAAATCTTTGCGGCAGGATTTAGGTTTCATTGGAACTTGGCAAAACGCTTGCACACACACACGCACTATGTACGTGTGGGTGATTTTTACTGCACAAAATGCAATGGTCTAAAAAATTATGTTTCATTGAGAACCGTGCAATATGTAAAACAGTTAAGCACCATGACAGCTCCCAAATCAATCTGCAGAGCTTTAACAATATCTAGGCTACTAGGATTATGTAGCTCCTAGGACTAAATTATGCAACAAATATCTCTTAATTATGCAACAAAAAATGTAAATCACTTGGCACATTCTCTGGCAACATTTTTTTCATCCAAGTAAGCTACAAAAAGCAATCTTTGTGAAATCTGAAAATTCTGCAATTTATGCAGCAAATGATGTGGTAAATTAGGTAAATCCAAATGATATGGCAAATGCTGATTCAACAGTCCTGAGCACATCCTCTAGCTCGCATCATTGTCCAATTACGAACAATGTACTTGATTTTGGAATAAGAGCACATTGTTAGCTGACGTTTGAAGAAGACAGGCTTTTCAAGATATCTATACCAATATTAACATAATATAAAAAAATACACAATGAACAACTTGTGTAATATGATGCTTATTATGCCACCTCAGGGTTCTAGTGACATTTACAAACCACTCAGCCTTCATGGATTAGGATGTCATCAGAAACCCTCAATGGCAATGTTGGACCGTATCACATGGTATCTATCTATCTATCTATCTATCTATCTATCTATCTATCTATCTATCTATCTATCTATCTATCTACGTATCTATGTATCTATGTATGCTCCATATCATGGCAACATTGTGCAACAGACAGTGCAATACAACTGCCACTGGAAATAGGAATCTGTGGTAAAAAACTCTGCAATCTTTTCCCGGCCTCCTTCTGAGAAGTTTTAAACTTTCTCAGTCACTAGTAACAAGATAAAGACAAACCAGTTAAATGTACATGAGCAGAAAGAAATTTAAGGAGGTCAAATAATAACCAAACCAGGCTATGTAATGCAGCACCAGGTTTCTCATGGCTGGTCCAGAAATGATCTTTTAATAATGTGCTTAGTTCTATAATTCAGTCTCCTATTAAACAGCAACAAATTAAGCAAAGTAAAAGCATTGGCAGAAATGGTGTAACTGGGGGAGATGTGGGTTGCTCAATATTGTACAGTTCTGGTTGAGGCAGTTAGACCCCAGGTATTCTGGTTAACAAGTAGGAAACGTAGGGCCTGATTTGGGGCTAAGCAGACTGTGTACACCGTAACAAATGTGGCAAGTGTCCTGTCATCTCTTTCTTTATTCCTTACTTGTTTCCCTTGCTTTCTTCATTCCTCTCAATTGTCCCCACTTCTTTAAGCTCTCCTTTACTTTTCTGTCTTCCTCAATAGTTCTTGTTTTCCTTTTTCCCATCTTTCTCTATCCTCTTCACCCTCCTTATTTTCTTTTTTCTTTTCCTTATGTACAATGACAACATTCAGCTGAGCCTAATTCCTGCAGTTCCATCTTCTAACGTTGTTCCTTTCCTTCAGCCCTCGATATGCTTTCTCTCTCATGTCATTTCTTTCCTTCATAATGTTCTTACTTTTCCTTAAATTGGTTTCCTACCTTTTATTAATGGCAGATACCTACATCATAGGTTCTGCTTTTATGAAAGATTAGTCTAGTTAAAAAATATAGCATATGTGGTGTGTACCATTCAAACATAGACTATCACCTATGATGTTTTATGCCCATTGTGCCATAGCTTATGTAAACAAATTTAAAAAAAGAAGTGGTACAATGTATCCTATTGGCTTTGTGGTGCTTTTGGGGCCAGTATAAGGGAAGGAGCTGTTCTGTGTGAACCACTTTGAGAAGGGCCAGTGGTTCATATTCTGTGCACCAATAGTGACAATTAATATGTTTCCACACTCAATTCTGCATATTTAGGTTGTATACAATGCCTAGAAGTCTGTTTATCAAAGTGGACAAGATTAATGACATTTCTGTCATTCATTCATATCCACTCCCCCTTCCCACAGACTCTGCAGAGCAAAGTCAGACTGAAGTATATTGGTTTAACTCCAGTGTTGTGAATACATTGCTTTCAATTAACTTTCTTCTGTTCCCTGTGATTTTAAATATTGTGAAGGTCTTCGGTTCCTTATGATCTGAAACATTGTCAAGGTCATCTGTTCCTTATGATTTGAAACATGTCAAGGTCCCTTCACCTGCCCTCCGGAGAGAATACTAAAAGTTCCATTGTTTCAATGTTTCATATTAGTTAGAAGATCTACAGATGATGTTAACATAGAGAGTGCTGAATACTTTTTTCAAACTGGATAGTGCTTATGTGTTACAGTAATGACCTGTACATTTTTCTGTATTATGATTTTCCAAAGAGATTATGGGGGTCATTCCAACCCTGGCAGTCGGTGTTAAAGTGGCGGCTAACCCGCCAACAGGCTGGCGGTTTAAAAAATGGAATTCTGACCCTGGCGGAAACCGCCAACAGAGACCGCCACATTAACACTCCGACCGCCACGGCGGGACAAACAAACAGCACGGCGGTCACCGCCAACAGACAGGCGGGAGTCAATGTACCGCCCACCCTATCACAACCCACCAATCCGCCACATTTTCCGGGGCGGTAGCCCCGCCGATAAAAACACGGCGGAAACAGACATTTCAAACGGAAAACGCTCACCTCCATACACCCCACGAGGAATCTGGACAGCATGGAACCCGAACTACACATCCTACCAGCTATTGTATTCCTGCTCCTCTACCAGGAGCACGAACGCCGGCGCAGAAGACTACGGTGAGTACTGCACCTACGACACAGGGGAGGGGGGAGGAGAAAATATTACGGGCACACATACGCTACACACCCACCGCCACCCTCACCCACTACGACACACACATCAATGCATAGCAATACATCACTGTTACAATCCCCAAACCCCCCGGAAGAATGCAAAGACAAAATGAAATGATCATAAACAGTCGAATATATTGTATTATCGGCATATAAAAATATCACACATTTAAAACTAATATATACATAAATATTAAAAGTCCGATAATTTTAGCAGTCATTGTCCGTGGACCACTGGGCCCAAATCACATGGGCAAGGCCCACACAGGATACCTGACACCAATGGAGAGAACACTGCAGGGGCATCAGATAGAAAAACTACAGGCACCTCAGGGGGAAGGGAAGGGGGGCACCTCAGCCACATGAGTACACGACGCCAGATCCACGAGGGGCCTCCATGGCTACTGTCCCATCCTGGGGAGTGCAAAGCCACAGTCTCTCAAGTCCATGCAGTGGGTGGCTTGCCCACTGTACCATCCTGGGGAGTGCAAAGCCACAGTCTCTCAAGTCTCTACAGTGGGTGGGTTGCCCACTGTTACATCCTGGGGAGTGCAAAGCCACAGTCTCTCAAGTGGATGACAGTGTCCACTGGTTCTGGAGGGGGACTGGTGCCCAGAGTGCTTCGTGCAGCCCTGCCCGACACAGATGCGGCACTGCCCCTTCCGCCAATGGGCCAGCGGTGCTTGAGATGAAGGGCCCAGTTCAGCGGTGCTTGAGACGGCGGTGCCCTGTTCAGCGGTGCTTGAGATGAAGGGACCAGTTCAGCGGTGCTTGAGACGGCGGTGCCATGATCAGTGGTGCTTGAGACGGCGGTGCCCAGCGGAGCGGTGCTTGAGATGAAGGGCCCAGTGCAGCGGTGCTTGAGATGAAGGGCCCAGTGCAGCGGTGCTTGAGACGGCGGTGCCCAGCGGAGCGGTGCTTGAGATGAAGGGCCCAGTGCAGCGGTGCTTGAGACGGCGGTGCCCAGCGGAGCGGTGCTTGAGATGAAGGGCCCAGCGGAGCGGTGCTTGAGATGAAGGGCCCAGTGCAGCGGTGCTTGAGATGAAGGGCCCAGTGCAGCGGTGCTTGAGATGAAGGGCCCAGTTCAGCGGTGCTTGAGACGGCGGTGCCCAGCGGAGCGGTGCTTGAGATGAAGGGCCCAGCGGAGCGGTGCTTGAGATGAAGGGCCCAGTGCAGCGGTGCTTGAGATGAAGGGCCCAGTGCAGCGGTGCTTGAGACGGCGGTGCCCAGCGGAGCGGTGCTTGAGATGAAGGGCCCAGTGCAGCGGTGCTTGAGACGGCGGGGCCCAGCGGAGCGGTGCTTGAGATGAAGGGCCCAGTGCAGCGGTGCTTGAGATGAAGGACCCAGTGCAGCAGTGCTTGAGATGAAGGGCCCTGTTCAGCGGTGCTTGAGACGGCGGTGCCCAGCGGAGCGGTGCTTGAGATGAAGGGCCCTGTTCAGCGGTGCTTGCCTTGGCGGTCCTTGGCCTGTTCAGCGGTGCTTGCCCTGTTCAGCGGTGCATGCCTTGGCGGTCCTTGCCCTGTTCAGCTGTGCTTGCCCTGTTCAGCGGTGCTTGCCTTGGCGGTCCTTGCCCTGTTCAGCGGTGCTTGCCTTGGCGGTCCTTGCCCTGTTCAGCGGTGCTTGCCCTGTTCAGCGGTGCTTGCTCTGTTCAGCGGTGCTTGCCTTGGCGGTCCTTGGCCTGTTCAGCGGTGCTTGCCTTGGCGGTCCTTGCCCTGTTCAGCGGTGCTTGCCTTGGCGGTCCTTGCCCTGTTCAGCGGTCCTTGCCCTGTTCAGCGGTGCTTGAGTTAGCGCTCCTTCATTGCCCAGCTGGGCTGTGGCTGGCGGGGCCCTCCTGGGCTGCCGTACCGGGCCTCTGGGTGTCCTCCTGCACACCTGGGATGGGGCTGGTGGGGCCCTCCTGGGCAGCTGGCCTGCTGCCGGACTTGTTGGGCGTGCTGCTCTTCCCACCCTTCCCTGGTCGTCTGTGGCCCTTTTCCACCTTTGGCGGTGTGCCAGGTGGCACCCCACTTCCAGCTGGAGCCAGGGTAGGGATTTTGGTCCCTGGTCTCCTTGGCCTCTCGCGCCGGGCACTGGTAATCTTTGGGTGTTTTTCCGGGGGTGGGCTGGCCGTGCCTTGGCTCCTAGCAGAACTAGTTGCCCTTGAGGGTGGGGGACTCCACAGTCCTTGGACAACAGTCTTGGTAGGTCCTGGTTTGGTGGTGGCTGAGGTGCTGATTGCAGTCTTATGAGATGAACGGGGTGGGGGAGTTGTTGGAAAGAGGTCAAGTTTGGAAAGGAAAATCAATTTCGAAAGAGAGGGACGGCTAGGTGTAGTGGGTATGGGAGTGGAGGAAGAGGATGTGGTTGTAGGAGTGTGAAGTCTGGTGTCTTTGGGTGCAGGTGCTTGGGCTGGAGGCTGTCGTGAGGTGGATGGCTGTTGGGTGGGTGGCTGCCTGCGTTTGTGTGGTTTGGAAGAGGGGGTGACAGACACACTGGGAGAGGACACAGGGGACGTGTAAATGGTAGTGGGGGTGGTGACTGCACGTGTGCGGAGTGTTCTGGTGGGTGTGCTGGTGATGGACGTAGTGGCTGAAGATGTTGTGCATGCAAGTGTGAGTGGAGACGTCACAGGGAGGGAGGAGGGAGACGAGGAGGAGGGGGACACAGTGGAGGCAGTGGGTGTTGGTGTGTCTGCATGTGGATGTTGCTTGTGTGAATGCTTGTGTGATGTGTGGTGCTTATGTCTGGATGAGCTTCCCTTGGGTGTTGAGGTGTGTGCAGGCTGGTCTGTAGGTGTGTCTGGCATAGGCAGAGGTACAGGGGATTGGGTCTGGGTGGAGGAAGTTGGAGGGGGGAGGCTAGAGACAGGGACAATTGCTGCCATCAGTGCTGAGGCCAGAGCGTTGAACGATCGCTGATGGGCAGCCTGACCCGAATGAATGCCCTCCAGGTATGCATTACTCTGGGGCACCTCCCTTTCTACACCCTGGATGGCATTCAAAAGGGTAGACTGCCCAACAATGATGGTCCTCAGGAGGTCAATGACCTCCTCATTGAGGGCAGCAGGGGTGACAGGGGCAGGGCCTGAGGTGCCTGGGGCGAAGGAGATGCCCCCCTTCCTGGGTGAGCGGGCACGGGGCAAACACTGAGGGGCTGCTGGGAGGGCGGTGCTGGTGCGCTGGGCGGCGGCTGTACCTGTTGTTGCGGGGGGCACGGATGTTGCCGCCACCACAAGGGAGCTCCCTTCAGAGGACGAGTCGCTGCCACTGACATCAGCACGAGTCCCCGCTGTGGAGCTCCCCTCGCCCTCCGTCCCACTGGTGTACTCAGAGTCCGTTGCATGGCCCTCCAGGGCCATGTGGGATGCAGCTCCCTCGTGCTCCGATGCCACTTCTCCCCCGCCTGATGATGCTAATGCACACATGAACAGGAAGAGCACAAAAAAGGGGGGGGAGAAAGAAAGACATGTTGAGTGCATGGATTACCGCTACCGTTGGCGGAGAGGACAGACACAGAAGCCCCCTGCACTACGCTGCGCACTTGGGGTCCACTACTCAATCAGTGGGACATGGCCTACAAGCCTATGGACGACAACTACACACATAGATGACACAGGGCCATGAATAGCTGTACTTGGCACCCTACAGAGGTGGGGGGCGGGGGCACAGGGCCATGCCTTACGGAGGGGCCTAGCCTACAGAAATCGCCCTGGCCTAGAGATACCCACAGCCCACCTCCCCCACCCAGACACCTCCACTGCGCGCAAAGTCACCAGAATGAGAGTGTACTCACCCCCTTGTGTCTGCTGTGATGTCCTCACGCGCCCATCCAAATCGGGGTAGGCCACCGCTAGGATCCGGGACATCCGGGGGGTCAATTGATGACTGGCACCCCTCCTACGTTGGGAGGCCATCCCCAGCAGAGCCTCCACCGTCTTCCTGCTCCCGCGGCGGATGTCCTCCCACCTCTTCCGGCAGTGGGTGCCCCGTCTGTTGTGGACCCCCAGGGTCCGGACGTCCTTGGCGATGGCACGCCAAATATCGATTTTCTGGTGGGCGCTGACCTATGTGACATGTACAGGGGGAGAAAAAAAATCATCACCTTCTGCATGCTTGATGTGAGTGGCCCCCCATCCCCACCCTTGCCATGTGGCCAATGCTCTCATCTGTCGTCTGATGCATGCCTCAATCTCTCCTCTCCCCACCATCTTTCATCCACCCGACTCAACCCAGGCATTGCCCACAAAGCATGGTCCCAGTGTACTTACCTGTTGGTCTGGAGGAACATAGAGTAGCGCATACTGGGGGAGGACCCCATCCACGAGTTTCTCCAATTCTTCAGAAGTGAAGGCAGGGGCCCTTCCCCAGTCTCAGCAGCCATTGTCTCTTCCAGATCGAGGTCACAGCAGCACTTGCAGTGTAGGTCCTCTCCTGTGGAAGATCAGGTATTGAGTGATTAAGAAGATAGAAATTGGCGGTGACGCCCGCGGCGGTGCGTACCGCGACCGCCGGCGCACATCGTCATTGGCTCGTGAAACCCATAGGGTTCTATGTTAACCAATTCGTCTTTGCGCCGCGGTCTTCGACCGCCTACCGCCACGGTGTGCCACGCCAGCGCATTGCCCTCACATCCCATTTTCACACTTCACAGGTCAGGCAGCCGCCATTTCAAGGGCCCACATGGCCCAATTACCAACTGCGTCACACATACCTAGGCCTTGCACCAACACTCATACAAGCCATTCAATGCATAGTGAATCGTGTTGTGTGCAAGCTGTGGGAACGTACCTGTGGGTTGATTGACTCTGTGCTCGCTGTTGTCCTTCCTAGGCACCGTCCGCTGAGCAATGCGAGAAGATGGAGGAATCTTCCCGTGTACAGACCGCTGGTGGACCTGTCGACAATGGAGGAACGACATGTCATTCTGACATACAGGCTTGACCGAGCCACTATACATGAACTGTGTGCCCAGCTGGAGGCAGACCTGATGTCACCCATCCGCCAACCCACAGGGATCCCCCCTCTAGTGCAGGTGCTGTCAGTACTCCATTTCTTAGCAAGTGGGTCATTTCAAACAACAGTGGCAATATCATCAGGGATGTCTCAACCTATGTTTTCCAAGGTGTTGTCCAGAGTGTTGTCTGCCCTGCTGAAACACATGCGGAGCTACATCGTTTTCCCTGAGGTGGGGGATTTGCCTACAGTGAAGGGTGATTTCTATGCCCTTGGACATATCCCCAACATCATTGGTGCCATTGATGGGACACATGTTGCTTTGGTCCCCCTCAGCAGGAGTGAACAGGTGTACAGCAACAGGAAAAGTTATCATTTGATGAATGTACAGATGGTCTGTTTGGCAGACCAGTACATCTCCCATGTTAATGCCAAGTTCCCTGGGTCAGTGCATGGCGCGTACATCATGCGGAATAGCAGCATCCCTTACGTGATGGGTCAACTCCAGAGGCACCGGGTGTGGCTATTAGGGGACTCTGGTTACCCCAACCTGTCCTGGCTACTGACCCCAGTGAGGAATCCCAGGACCAGGGCCGAGGAACGCTACAATGAGGCCCATGGGCGGACTAGGAGGGTGATCGAACGCACCTTTGGCCTCCTGGAAGCCAGGTTCAGGTGCCTCCATATGACAGGTGGATCCCTAATGTACTCACCAAAGAAGGTGTGCCAGATCATTGTGGCCTGCTGTATGCTTCACAACCTGGCTTTGCGCCGCCAGGTGCCTTTTCTGCAGGAGGATGGTCCAGATGGTGGTGTTGTAGCAGCTGTGGAGCCTGTGGAGAGTGAAGAAGAGGAAGCCGAAGAGGACGACATAGACAACAGGAACACAGTAATAGAGCAATATTTTCAGTGACACACAGGTAAGAGTACACAACGGCATATAACATTTACTTAAAGACTCCTACCTCTCTACTGTCTGACTTTTCCCCCCAGTGTATGGTAACTGTGTTGTGACTTTCCCTTCCGTTTTCAGAGCTGTGGGCCCCACTGCGTGACATCTGCTTTGTTTCCCCATGGACTACAGCTGTGTGACAGCGGTTTGTTGGCATCACAATGTGAATAACAATTTTGGCACTGTCGTGTCTAATACATTTGTTAAAATCACAGACAGACTCCAGATTGTTTATGTGCAATAAGTGTGTTTATTCAAGTGCTCTAATTTGGATGGGTGGTTGCAAATCGGTGAGGGGTGATGGTGGAGGATTGTCCATGGCAGAGTCCAGACTATCAGGTTTACAGGTGCATTGTCCAAATGCCTGTGGGAAGTGGAGCAGGGGCAATTTAAGGTTGGACAGGGTGACAATGTGGGACAGTGGGATGACAATCAGGGCGGTATCCTTTGCTGGCGGGGGTCTTGACATGTTACTCTGTCTTCTTCCTGGATCTCAGGGCCCGCTTGCGGGGTGGTTCTCCTTCTGCAGGGGGTGGGGTTCTGGTAGCCTGTTGGTCTTGTGTCGGGGCCTCCTGTCCACTAGTGCCGGCGGAGGTGGTAGCCAGTTCTTGGTCCATGCTAGTGTCAGGGGCCCTTTGAGGTGCCACAGTGGTCCGCAATGTGGTGATTAACTCATTCAGGGCCTCTACGATGGTACCCATGGCGGAACTGATGTTTCTTAGTTCCTCCCTGAACCCCATATACTGTTGCTCCTGCAGAAGCTGGATTTCCTGAAACCTGGCCAGGACCGTCGCCATCGTCTCCTGGGAGCGGTGGTATGCTCCCATGATGGAGGAGAGGGCCTCGTGGAGAGTGGGTTCCCTTGGCCTGTCGCACAGCAGCCCTCCCAGTTCCCCTGTTTCCCTGGGCCTCTGTCCCCTGGACCGTGTGCCCACTACCACTGCCCCCAGGTCCCTGTTGTTGTTGGGGTGGTGGGTTAGCCTGGGTTCCCTGTAGTGGTGGACACACCGCTGATTGACATGTCCTGGGGACAGAGGTATGGGCCCGCTGGGTGGGTGCTGTGCTGGTGTTCCAAGAGGGGGGAAGGTCTGCTGTGGCCTGTGCCTGTCTGAGGGGAACCGACTGTCCTGAGGTCCCCGATGGACCGGGCTGGTCATCTAGATCCAGGGAGACAGAGCTGCTGTCATCACTGTGGGCCTCTTCTGGGGGTGGAGTGGACATTTGTGGACACTCCTGCGCGGTGACCTGGCGTTCGGGTCCTGCAGGGGTATAAAAGTATGGTTATTGCTTCTGTGTGTGCCAATGGCGTGTAATGGGTGGGTGCCCGTGTACCCCAGTGCTGGCATTCCTTTGTGGGGGCTGTTGTGACGGTGTTTTGGGGGGGAGGTGATGGGTATGTGCATTGGGCATGCTTTGGTGATGGGTGTCCATGCTTTGGGGCCGCATGCAGGGCTAAGTTTTGGGATGGGTGGGTTGTGATGGTGAGACATTTGCAAGGGGTAGTTGTGATGGGGGTGAGGGTGAGGGTGGGGGTATGAGTTGGCATGCAGGTGGGGTGGGGGGGATGAGGTAGTGAAGATGAGACTTACCAGAGTCCATTCCTCCACCGACTCCTGCGAGGCCCTCAGGATGCAGGATGTTCAAGACTTGCTCCTCCCATGTTGGAAATTCTGGGGGAGGAGGTGGGGCTCCACTGCCAGTCCGCTGTACCGCGATGTTGTGCCTTGATACCATGGAACGCACCTTCCCCCGTAGGTCATTCCACTGCTTCCTGATGTCGTCCCTATTTCTTGGGTGCTGTCCCACAGCGTTGACCCTGTCGACTATTCTGCTCCATAGCTCCATCTTCCTGGCAATGGTGGTGTGCTGCACCTGTGTCCCGAACAGCTGGGGCTCTACTCGTACGATTTCCTCCACCATGACCCTGAGTTCATCATCTAAGAACCTGGGGTGTCTTTGAGGTGCCATGGGGTGGTGTGGATGATGTGTGGGGTGGAGTGTGTAGTGATAGGTGGGGTGCTATTTAGTGGTGTGTTGTGTGAGGTGCGTGGAAGTTCTGTGTGTATTGTTATTGTGTGCCTGTGGATGCTTGGTAGTTGACTGTGGAGTCTCTCTCTCGCCTTCTCTCTGAATTTCTGGTCGTAGGGGTTTGTGGGTGATGTGGGTGTGTGTTTTATATTGTATTGGGTGTGTGGGAGTGGTGTGTGTATGTGTATCAGGTGTGTGTATTTCGAATTGTCCAATGTGGTAGTGTTTTGTACGAGTATGTGTATTTCGACCGCGGCGGTGTGTACCGCCAATAGAATACCGCGGTTGAAAGACCTCCGCGTGGATTCGTGGGTCGTAATGGCATGGGCGTATTTCTGTTGGCGTGACGGTGGAGGTTTGGTCATCGCCAGTTTATCGCTGACCTTTGGTGTGGCGGACTTTTGTGGATGTCGGTATTTTGGCAGTTTGCCTGTTGTGGGTCAGAATGACCGTGGCGGTTTACCGCGGCCGCGGCAGTGTTATGGCGGTCTTCTGTCTGGCGGTAAGCGCCTTTTATCACCGAGGTTGGAATGACCGCCTATGTTTTTCACTCAGACCATGATTATTTCAAGTTGTACTAATTTGTTATGCGAGAATTGTGTATAAGAGCCCCTGAATTTGAGGGTGAGCCAGAAGATTTTGCCGCTCATTTGAGGCTTTGAATAATACCAATTTTGCTAACTCTATCTGATTGTGCATCTAAGAGCCTTTATGGCATTATTTTAGTACCGCTAATTTTGAATTTTATAAAAAAATCATTTAACTTTTTATTGATCTAGAACTCAATAATTTTGATGCACAATTGAACCTATGGGAGAGCCAGAAGAGGTGAACATTATAGGTGCCAAAATTTCAGGGTGTCGAAATTTCGGGATACAATTTTGCTCCCACACTGCTTAGGCACTGAAGGTGGATGGGGGCTGGTGAGCAAGGCAACCACAATATCAAATAAAATAGTGTGGTTGCCTCAATAGAGCTGCAAGTCATCTTCACCAATTCAAGCCTTTAATCAGGCCTGAGAGCTGACACACCAATTATGGCAGCTGTGATTCTCTCTACATGCGTGCTGTTTGGCTTTTCAGCAAGAGTCTTGTTAATCTCTGGTGCTTGACAAGATTGGTTTATGATGCACAAAATGTCTAAATGAAAAAATAAATAACAGTAGCAGTATCTTTCAAGAAATGTTTGTGTAAAATGCAATAATGTTCTCTTCACGATAAGAACTTGTTCTTGTTGTTGCTAACACACATGCGAATATGAAATATTATCTCCAGGTCCCTCTAATTTGTCTCAGTCCCCAAGATATGGCATGAAGGGGAATCCAGCTTCATTAGTGCCGAATTTATGCTGGTGGTTGCAGTAGGTGGATACCCACACTCATTTTCTGGAGATCCTACTTATTTTTCATAATCACGCTTTGACCCAGATCAAAAAAAGGAAAAAATTGAAAGGGAAAACGTGGAAGAGAGAGATAGAAAAAACAGTGAGAAACAGCGATAGAAAGATAAGGAAATTGTAGAGCAGCAGAAGAAGGAGGAAAAAAGTCAAGAAGTACAATCAACCTTAGGGAGGCTTGGTATGTTTCATCTCTGGCATTAGGCAGTGCTAGCAGCAGGCTTCTAAGAAAACATTTGGGACCCTGTATTTATTTTTTTCAAATTAAGCACCGAGCATAAAGAGGGGCATGACTCCTGCTTTAAAGGTAAGACAGGAGCGGGCTACAGGTGAGTGTATGGACCACCACTGGGCTCATGTGCAGGATGGTGTGCAAAGGTGGCTCCATGCATAAGGGATTAATAATCTTACTAGAGGTGCAGGTTGAAGCATTAAAATGCAGAATAACGAGAAGTCATCAGTGGGAGGCTCATGACTTCGAGTCAGAAGAAGTAGGGAATTTACTAAACAAAGAGGCCTTTCTCTCCTGATCTGTCATAAAGAACATTCAATAAATGGATATTGCCTCTTAAGGTGCAGTTGAAGTATCTTCAATGGACGACACAGAATTAAGGTGAAATATGAGTAATTTCAAGCAATCATATACATATATCTGAATTCAAGAGAAGGAAGCCTAAGGTCATCCAGCAATCATATTATGCAATAGCACTGCAAGCCAAAAAATGCAGGGATCTCATTACTTCCAGAAATAATGGAAGAGAGTATGGAAGAATGGAGGGAACCCAGACTTCCCAGATTAGTGTTTTGAGATTTGTAGCATTAAAATGCACATTTTGATGCAGATTTTGTTTTAAATTATGTGCTTCATTTTGCAACAATCACTGACCAATCAAAAATAGTGCACGCTAGCATTATGTGATAAAACATGCTTTGTGGGGGCCATAAACTTTAGTTTAAACATCAGTACCTTCTGAAATTCTTCAGAGGGAATAGACAGCATCGGACTCAGTCCATACTTTACGCCTGATCATGCCACCCTATTCTTTGTTATAAGGTCAGCATGCCCAGCACTGCACCTTTTTATACACATGGACAGTAGCCTTTCATTTCACCTTCTCTCGCTTTCCTTTCTCTTATTTCAGGTCAGAGACCCTAAATAATTTAAATGGAAGTTTTATTAGCATACTCAATGCACAATGTTCGATGACGATGTAAAAAGGGAGGTCCTAGGAAGCAGTGTCACAGTCATACGATGTCCTTAACTTAAATGCTAGTGATTCTATTTCCCAGCCTGAGGGTTTAGTGTTCTTTGTATTCATCTATTAGACACTGCATTATTACCTAGAAAAGAACGTGTTTATGCATCGCATTCTTATTTTTTCCTTATGAACCTTTGATGTTAAGTTTAAGCATTAAAACTGCCTTTGTTTAAAAAAGCTCGGTTGGTTGAGCATTCTGTGTTTACGTCTGCATGTGCGGCCTGCAGTTCGCAGACCCAGTTCCTACCACGATTTACTTTTACCCTTGCAAGATCAATGAAATGGGTGATGCTTGAATGACTTACATTTTATCAATTCTCCGAGTCCCAGTCTTCGTTGTCACACTCCTTCACCTATGCAAATTCCTGTCGCTCGTGTCCTTTCCACCAGGGATTTTGTGACAGTACTACTGCCACAAAATCCCTGGCAGGAAGGGGGCTCGTAATACCGCCAGCCGTCTTTGGTAGACCGCGTGGTCAGAGATGCTTATCTCCGGCCTGGCGGTTCGACCGCCCTGTCGGTAGGAACGGGAAAGTGGTGGTTTGGCACATGCCAAACCGCCACACTCGTAATCTGGTGGTTTTTACTACTGGCCCATCATTGGTGGGACTGCCACTGCAAGTCTGGCAGTCAGCAGACTGCCAGACTTGTAATGAGGGCCTATACCTAGCATGGGCTCAGTCATATTTTAGCCTTCAGGGATTCTTCTGCTAGCTTGCTGCAATAGTTCACTATTTTTTGTAACTTGTTTGGTCTGCTATCTCAGGGTGACATCAGCATAGTTGTGGCTGAATCAATATTCATGTGGTGGGATAGTGCTTAGGTGGTAATGCAATTTGATGCTTATCATCCTAATGCTCTGACTTGCTGAAACTGTTATTTTTTTGCTCTCACCAAGAAAAATCTGCAGTTTTCATGCTATTCTATGAGAAGATTTACTATATAAACCCTTACATTTGGAAGTGACTAAGATGACTTTTCATTTGAGACCTTGACTTTTCTTGATTTTGCCTATTCTTTTGTATTGTCCTAATGCTTAGAGCTTTCCCTACAATAATTTATGCATTTGCACTTTACAGTCTCTGTATTGTACTTTTGGACTTTCATAATAAATCCTTTTTATATTTTCTAAGTCCACCCTCGAACTTATTCATTGGGTCTATCCTTTCTTAATTTACTTTATTTTTGATATGCTGTTTTGTACCTCATCTTGAGACACATTGCTTCATGAAACTGAGATTTTTAACACTGTTTCCAGTACACCCACCCATGGGCATGGTATTTGAGGTCTGTATAGTGTATAAGATTTTAGGGGTTTGTTGCATCCACATTACTCACTCATACATGGCAATATTAGGAAAGCAGAAACAGAGAGGTTTAAAAAGAATTATTGGGGGCATTAATTTTCCCCGATGAAGTGGGGGTAATTTCAGACAGGGGAAGCTAAATCCATATGATTGTGGGCAATAGTAGTGAGTTGCAATTTGTAATTGTAATTGGAACTGTATAATGCTACCCCTAACGAGACATTGAAACACTTTTTGGGAATTAGCAGGCTACACCGGAACACAAAGGATGAATGGTGGATTAGTATAGGGAAATATGAGTTATTAATTTGAGCAGTGGGCATGTGAGTCTGGATTAAATAGGATAAAAGTGGGCCAGAGGAGGAAAGAGTTTAGAAAGGGTTATTAGGCAGATCATAGCAGTAAAATGAGGTTTGGAATGAGTAAAAGATAGGGACTCAGGAGGAATACGTCTAGGAAGTGTTATTTTGCAGATCATAGTAGTAAAATGAGGTTTGGGGTGAGTGAAGGAGGAATGCAGGAGGTAAGAGTCTAGAAAGGGTTAGATGGGAGATCATAGTAGTAGAATGAGGTTGGGGTGAGTCACAGAGCAATAGAGGAAGGAAGAGCCAAGAAAGGATTTTAGGGAGATCATAGTAGTAGAATGAGGATTAGGATGAATCAGAGAGTGAAGTAGAGGCTATATTCAGAAAGGTACAGAATGAGACATTGAGTTGTGCATTACAGGGAGTATAGTAATCAATAAAGAGATACACAATTACATAGAAAGGGTATAAATGTACGGGAAGAATAATAAAACAATACAAAATTGTATTGTATAAGCTCATAAACATTGGTGAGATAATTTAAATTAGGACCCAACATGATTCTGTATTTTATGCACTGACCTAGTAATAAATAGGTTGGATTGCAAAATACAAATGCATTCAGTAAAAGTTGGTGTACAAATTGCGACCCCTTTTACCAAATGCATTCTTTGTACACAAGGCCTGGCATTCCTAAATAGTGAATCCTAGGAAATCACCATGAGATACACTTGACTCACAGCACATGACTTGTTGCAATTTCTAAATCACAATTCAATATTATTCACTAATTAGGAATGGGAAAATGTACTTTATGTATGAGGCTGAAAACTTAGATATCGCTGTAACATACCAAAACTGATCTTGTTTAAGGAAGTTGTTTTTATACAGTCACTGGCCAAATACTACATAATCTCTACTATTTACCCAGTGGCCAGCAGAATAATACTTATTCTCAGCTTTTTAGCCAGCGACTGTACATACTTGACACATCAGCATTTATTATGCTGAAGGCTAAATAGCAGAGATCATGTACAATTTGACCGGTGTCTAGGTACATCATGTGAAGGACGTCTTCTTTAGCAGGACATGAAGATAAAAGGAAGTTCAGGCAATGATAGGCTGCCGGCCATCTTGTAGTAGGGATGCAGGAAGGTATGTGAAGGATGTGAGAGTAAATGCATGTACAAATGTACAAACATAAGTACAAAGGTAGGTACATTAATTAAGCTAAGTTGTTTACAGATGAAAACAACAAAATCTATTTTTACTAAACATATTTTTGTTGATATAATACAGGACTGCCAAGTTTTAAATCTGCTTGTGTGTGGCATTTTATTGTCTTTCTTGGTTATGTGTGAGATGTTCAGGCCTCACATGTGACACCCTGAGTGACACCTTAGGACAAACTTTACCTTTGACCCAAGCAGATATTTTCTATGCACCCAGCAACAATGACCCATAGCAGGAGGCTTAACATAACTGTGTCAAGAATTGTATCTAGCAACAGAAATTTACTACAGTTGACTCTCTCACAATATTGTGACTTCCCTTTCAGCAATAATTCCATAACACTATAATCACCTGCCAAATAAAATCATATGCTTGGCCCCTTCCTTGCAGACCCGTAAACATTGCTTTTGTGTCTCTGACTGCCTTTTGATACACAAGCAAAGGATCTTATTTGGAAATCTAAAGAAAACGAAAATAACAGTGCAGCTGTTCCTGTTCCTGTTATGAGAGCTACCTGAATGAAAATACAAATGTATCCTGTGGATACAATGAAGAAAAAGGCTTCCATGCTCCATATGTTTATAATAAACTATCTATTGGACCTTACACTGTGACATCACATTGTTGAATTTCAGATGTGAGTAGTTGATACATTGCATTGCAGTACTTGTAGCCCTATCTTTATTGGGAAAGCACAATAACAAGTAATGGGTTGCAATAAAGCTACAGCTGACATGCGACAGACTGGGATCTCTGCTTTGCAATCCTGCAACTTAATGTGGTTACTTACATATTGATTTCACTAAATCTTTTTTATGTGATGCAGACCCATATGGTTTGTTGACTTTACTTTGGTTAAAATAACTGCATGAAAAGCGCGTACTTTTTTCGGTAAAGCTGGTCACTTTCGTTTTTCAGTGATATGCATTTATTGGTCTTTGACGGTGTGCTTATCTGTTTTTATGTCTTTTTTTATATCAATGATTTTTTTGACAATGATGATGGCTGTAACATTGCTTTTAAAGTATCTGTTTGGACTTTTATTATTATATTTTATAATCGAATAACGTTTTTTGATGATGGTGATGATTGGTATTTGTTTATCAATTCATTCAAACTATAACTATTGCATGTTGCTTCTGGGTGACAACTTTTTATAGCTTGCTCTGAGAGGTAAGACCCCCTGGGTTTCAATCCAGACATTTTTATTGAAAGAACAATTCATTATTTCCTAATGACACAACAAACACTCCATTTTACCCCTATAAAATAGCCAAAAGGACCATTATCTTGGATTATAAATCTGGGTCTGGCATTTTAACCAACATCAAGTTGCATTCTGGGAATTATGGTTTTACTTTTTCAATTACAAGTTTGAGTTTAAATGTTGCAATGTGCAAAGTGAAATTGGCTTTAAGAAAATCAAGTTCAACAGTGGCCGAAGGACACAACCAGTTGACAGCTTTGGCAGTCAGTCAGTAACTCGTTTCCATTGCCAGGGAAACCTCCTGCGCTCATTACCCTGTGCCGATGTCGCTTGTGTCACTACAGTCTCTCAGATGCTGATTTGCTACCTGTTGTTATTTACACTGCCAGCATCCTGTGCTGGGGATGTTGAAGTGCAGTGATGGAAGGGGCCCGGAATCTGATTTGTAGAGAAATATGTTTACCTCTGCCGAATGGAAGCCAGGGAACCTCAGAGGGAGAAAAACAAGACCTAACCATGCTGCATGCTGGCAGAGGGGTTCAGAATTTCTCCGTAATGGGACCTGGTAACTCATCTCATTTTCGCCGATGCAGATTAGATTATCACTGCAGTGCACAATTTAACTCACAGATTCCTTCCAGTGACTGTGCCATTTTATTCTTTCATATTCCGTTTACACAGTGGAAGCTAAGAGTGTTGCTTTGCAGTGCTGATTCCCCATTATTGAAGCATAGAGCAAAGAGGTGTGAGTAGTCTTGAATGCAAGGGAACCTTTAATCAAGAAGTCATTGAAGCTTACTTAATATGCTTGATTAATTCGACTTGTGTAGCGATGCGGAAAGTTTACAGTAAATGGGTATTCTAACACCAGATGCACGGCACTTGGTAGGACTGACAACGTTAAAAGAAGAAATGTAGGAATCAAACTTCTGCTTGTGGAGCTTCAGGATATGGCACACATATTTTGTGCTGCAGTCTAGGAGTGTTTGGCTCTCTGCAAAGTACCATGAGTATGGTTTTAAGGCATGTTGTAAAAATGTTTTCTTCACTTATGAGAATACATTTGTTTTTGTCAGGTTCATGATCCTACGTTTGATGACTTTTGAGGGCTGGGCTGATGTTGAGTTTCTTATAGAAAGCCTAGTGCTAGTTTTGTGCTTCCTTTTAAGGGGTGTGTGTGCTTGCTTATTACTTCAGACCTGTCCACATAGCAGCAGTATACAGCAGAGAGGAAATGCAGAGAGTGGTACAGAGGGAGGAGCACTTACATTAGGCAATTCGTTATTTGGTGCACATAATGTTGAAACACTTGCAGCAGGTGAATTGGGTGAGACGCAGAAATGGGGCTTCTGTGGAACAGTGGAAGTGAAAGCAGGAAACAGGTAAGCAAAGAATCTGGGTAGTTTACAGAGGGAATACCTATTCACTCAGACTTCAGCTGATCAAACACACATTTTCACACTATTCATCCGGCGGAGTGGGTTTCAGACAGAATACCTATAGGTTCCATGTCATGTGCGTCCCCTTCAGTCATAGACATTTTAGTCAGTCACGAAATGTATCTTTGGAAGGTTAGTTCAAGTGTCAAGCAATGTTTCAAGTGGACACGGTCTTGTCTCTGTTAGGCCCTCCTTTTTGTCCTTGACAGTGTTGTTTCAGCAAAAGAAAACAAGAAGTCAAACAAAATATATAAAGATCTAAGTGACAGGTTTGGAGGCTGAACCTAGGGAAAGGAGGGAAGAGGACCAGTAGGAGGAGGAGGATGACCTGTAGAAGGATAAGGACCAGAAATGGGGATCACCATGACAAATAGTTTGACCAGAGTTATGAGGGCCAGGGTTGCCAAGGCCAAAAGGAACTAGGAAGGAACAGACAAATAGGAACAAGGCAAGGGAAAACAGAGGTACTGGGACCATGGTGAGAAGGATCAGTAGGGCATGAATTAGGGAGATCAGGTCCCAGTGGACAAGTGCCCAAAGAAACAAAATTACCAAAATTAGAAGGAACAGAAGGCCCAGGACCAGAAAGCTGGAGGCTAGGAGTGTGCAAGTCCTCTGACCAGGTGCAGAGGGGCAAGGAGTGCAAGTACCAGGAATAGGCCGGGTGGACAAAATAAAGGGGACTTTTACCAAAATAGCAATCAAAAGGAGGACTAGAGACATAAGGATGTTGACCACAGACATCATATCAAAGAGGATCAAGGGACCAGAAGCACAGGACCAGGAAGACTATGACTGGGAAGAACTAGGACCAGCAGGACCAGAGACCCTCTATCAACAGGCTAGGAGGATTGGAAAGGATCAGAATGTCCAGGCCAAGTGGGACCAGGATCAGACGGTCCATGTGGGTCAGATTCAGGGGGACCGTAACCCAGGATAACAAAGACTACATAGACCAGGGAAACTCTCAAAATGGGAACTTGGAAGACCAGTACTATAGAGACAAGGCAAACCAGACCAAAGAGAACCATGACAAAGGGGGTCAGAGTCCGATGGATGGGAACACAGTGAAATGGACAAACTCGGAGGACAAGGAGGATTAGTAGGACTAGGATGGGACAGTGAAGACCTGGGGGTTAAGTGGCTTAGGAAACCCAAACTAGTGGGACCAGCACCAAAATACCCAATCGTGGAGGCCCAGATAAAAGAGAACTAGAACTAAGAAAAATAATACTTTGAGCAGGAACACCAGAAGCAGATGGATTAGGAACATGCAAACCAAAAGGTGCAGAGGCGAGAAGGACAGTGGGAATAAAATAGGGGGACAAGAGGAAAAGGGCCAGGACCATAAGCCTGTGAAATGCACAGGAAAGGGGATACAGGCTCCAGAGAGCAATGGGCAGTAGTACATGGGAATGATGACCATGTGGACCAGGACCGGGAAGACCAGTAACCATAAAGTTTAAAGCTAGCATAAATCAGATGTCCTGGACCATGAGAACTAGGGAAGGCTAAGATGATCCGTGGTGAGCTAGGACAAATAATTGCAGAGCCATGAGGCCAAAGAGCAGGATGACTGGGATCAGGAAGATCTGAAAAAGAGTGAAGAGCACTAGAAAGAAATGGACCATGAGGACAATGTCCAGTAAACTGAGGAGCTCAGGATAAGTAGGACAGGGATTAGAAAGATGAAGAAGACTAGGAAGTAGACTAGGAACAAGGGCACCCAGAAGCCAAGAGCAAGGAGGACTAGGCAGACTAAAAGGATGATGACCAGCAGGACTAGAAACAAGTCTAAGAGGCCCATGGAGATCAGACCTTAAGGACCTTCACCAGGACTACCAAGTACAGCAGATCAGTCATTTCAGGTATCATTTAGGTATCAGGACAGGATAAGGATATGAGAAGGACCAGCCAGAGTCAGGATCTCCAGAGGGACTGGACAATGGTGGGGAGGAAAATTAGGACCAAAATGACAGGCTCAGGCCTAAACAAGGAGCACCAGGCTCATAAGAGGGCTAGGACCAGTGGGTGAAGTAGCAGTAGGACCATAAGGAACAGAGCCAGGAGAACCAGGATTAACCCAAACTAGGAGAAGAAATATTAAGAGGGTCAGGGCACGATAGCCCAGAGAAACCAATGCAAACAGCAGGACCAGGTCCTTCAGTAGCAAGATTTGGAGGTACACCATGTAGGAGAATGTGAGCAGGGCCTAGATGACCAAAAAGGAACAGGATCAAGACCCGGGGAACCAAGAAGGGCCAGGATTGCCTGGAACAAGGAGACCAGGACTTGGATGACTATTTGGACCAGGTTCAGGGGAACTAAGCTTTGGTTAACCCAAACTATAAAGACCATGACCAAGACAATCAGGTTCTGTGGGCACTGAATCAAGAGAAGGAGGGCTATGAAAATTAACAACAAAAGGACCATGGACAGAGGACCAGGGAGGTCAGAAGAGGGGTCCCAGGCAACCAAAACCAGACCCAGAAGGTTTAGCTCAAAGAGTACCATAAAACACAGGACCAGGGGACCAGACACATCAGGGAACAGAGGATTAGGATCGGGAGTACCAGGACGAGCAGTGTCAGGGTGAGAGGAAAAGGAAGATCAGGACAAGTGATATCAGGCTTAGAATAACCACCACCAGGTGGATCCTGTTGAAGAGCTAGGAACAGAATGTGTAACAGTATGGCAAAGCCCATGAGGACTAGAACAAGGAGGACCATGGCCAATTGATGTAGAACCAAGGTCAGCAGGAGGAATAGTACCACGAGGATCAGATCCAAGAGGATTAGGAAGATCACGAACATGAGGACCATGGCCAGTAGCACCAGTGGACCAGAATAAGTATGGAAGGCAAGGGTCCAGTACAAAGGCTGTCGGGAGGAGCCAGGACAACTAAAAGGATCAGGATGACGAGGACAGGGAACAGGCTAAAGAGTGCTAGGGGTGCATGGCTTTAGGCCAAGAACCTAGGGTACAACGTGGAGCAGAAATACCAGGACCTGGGGATCACATGACCAGAGCACATGATATCAGGGGGACCAGAACAGTTAAAGCCAGGAAGACCAAAATAACTTGACCTGGGTGACCAGGAGTATCAGGACAAAAATGGCAAGGCTCAAAACAACCTAAACAAAGAGTGCCAGGACAAAGAGGGCCCAGACCAGTGAATACAGTCCTAGAAGGACCATGCATATTGAGTCAGGAGTACCATGACAATCTAAACTAAGAAAACAAGTGCTAAGAGGGACAGACCTGGGCACAAGAAGCCTGGTGGATCAAGGGGGCCAGCAGGGCCGGGAGTGGGTGTCCCAGGAATCCGATGAACTGGGTGAGGAGTATCAGAAGGACAAGATCAAAGGGATGAAGGTCAAAAGGACCAGGAAGGATCAGGAACAGCTAGGAGAAGGGGGGGTCTGCCAGGACCAGCCTGGCTAGGAGGACCAGACCCAATAGGACTAGGCATACAAAGGCCCAAAAAAGAGGAATATAAGGAAAAAGTCTAGTAGCCACAACAACCAAATGAGAACAAGGAAGAACAGACATATAGATATGAGTACTAGGCATGCCAGATAAAGAATGAGGAAGACCCGGAGAACAGAACCTGGAGTATCATGAGCAGATGCCTAGGCAACCAGAGCTAGCAGGACAAGTCCTATGAGGACCAGGACAGTGAGAGCCAGTGGGACTATAACCAAGTGAACCAGGAATAACAAGACACAGGGGTCCCGGTGGTTCAAGACCTGAAATAGCATCAAAAGTAAGACCAGATAAAAAGGTAAAGGAAGACAAGGGTGGGCAGGATGCCAGGATCCAGGATGACCATGCTGGGTGGCTAGATTACAGGATGCTACTAACAGGAAGGAACAGGAACAAGGGAATTAGGTAGAATGATAAGGAAGACCAGGATCATGAGTATCATGACAAGATGGACGAGGAGCAGGATAACTAGTCAAATCAAGACCAGGTAGACTAGGGCTATTAATACTAGAGACCAGATTGGGCAGGATTTGATTATACTAAAGGGATCGGGGTAGACAAGACCAGGAACAGAGTTAGGAGAACTGGGGGCAGAACCAAGGGACTCGGACCTGGAGTACCAAGTGGAGCAGATGGATTTGGGGTATCAGGCCTATGGTGACGAGGATCAGGGTGACCAGTACAACCAGACCCAAAAGGACCAAAGGGACCAGACCATGACCAGGCCCAGCACAAAACAACTTAAGAAAGAGGACTAGAACCTGTGGCTGCAGTACCAGGTGAACTAAGGAGACCGGGACCAGGCCAGGAGGATCAGAAAGCCCCAAACCAGAAGTCCTAGTAATGCCAGACTAGAGCAAGAGGACCACATGAGAAGCACCTAGCAAATCAGTAGCATCTG